>NC_090658.1:48010804-48635804 GCF_013368605.1 Nyctibius grandis | reverse complement strand
CTTGATAGCCTTTTATGAGGACGTAACCCGGTGAATAGATGATGGTAAAGCTGTGGATGTGGTCTATCTTGGTTTCAGTAAAGCGTTTGACACGGTCTCCCACAGCATCCTCGCAGCTAAACTGGGGAAGTGTGGTCTGGATGATCGGGTAGTGAGGTGGATTGTGAACTGGCTGAAGGAAAGAAGCCAGAGAGTGGTGGTCAGCGGGACAGAGTCCAGTTGGAGGTCTGTGTCTAGCGGAGTCCCGCAAGGGTCGGTTCTGGGACCAGTTCTATTCAATATATTCATTAATGACTTGGATGAGGGATTAGAGTGCGCTGTCAGCAAGTTCGCTGATGACACAAAACTGGGAGGAGTGGCTGATGCGCCGGAAGGCTGCGCAGCCATTCAGAGGGACCTGGACAGGCTGGAGAGTTGGGCGGGGAGAAATTTAATGAAATATAACAAGGGCAAGTGTAGAGTCCTGCGTATGGGCAAGAACAACCCCATGTGCCAGTACAAGTTGGGGGCAGAGCTGTTGGAGACCAGCATAGGGGAAAGGGACCTGGGGGTCCTAGTGGACAGCAGGATGACCATGAGCCAGCAGTGTGCCCTTGTGGCCAAGAAGGCCAATGGCATCCTGGGGTGTATTAGAAGGGGTGTGGTCAGCAGGTCAAGAGAGGTTCTCCTCCCCCTCTACTCTGTCCTGGTGAGGCCGCATCTGGAATATTGTGTCCAGTTCTGGGCCCCTCAGTTCAAGAAGGACAGGGAACTGCTAGAGAGAGTCCAGCGCAGAGCCACGAAGATGATTAAGGGAGTGGAACATCTCCCTTATGAGGAGAGGCTGAGGGAGCTGGGTCTCTTTAGCTTAGAGAAGAGGACACTGAGGGGTGACCTCATTAATGTTTATAAATATGTAAAGGGCAAGTGTCAAGAGGATGGAGCCAGGCTCTTCTCAGTGACAACCCTTGACAGGACAAGGGGCAATGGGTGCAAGCTGGAACACAGGAGGTTCCACTTAAATATGAGGAAAAACTTCTTTACGGTAAGGGTGACTGAACACTGGAACAGGCTACCCAGAGAGGTTGTGGAGTCTCCTTCTCTGGAGACATTCAAAACCCGCCTGGACGCGTTCCTGTGTGATATGGTCTAGGCAATCCTGCCCCGGCAGTGGGATTGGACTAGATGATCTTTCGAGGTCCCTTCCAATCCCTAACATTCTGTGATTCTGTGATCTTTTTAGAGGCTGTCTTACCACAGTCCCCCTCTTTCAGCGCCTTCCCCAGCAGCGAGGTAGCATGGCTACACTGAGTGTGATGGGACTTGCTTGTCATTGTCTGCCAGCCTGCTGAGATAAAGTATTCCTCTCCCTTTTGCTGACATGGCCAATCTTTGTAACCAACTCAAAATTTAATCAACATTTGAGGAGAAGGACTTCCCACCTCCTGCAAAGGAAGGGCAAGTGTGTGCTGGCCATTCTGTGGGGCAGCAGAGCACGCGTTAGCCAGCACACACCACAGAAAATTGGATATAATTTAATGTGTAAAGTTAGCTAAGCTCCTGGAGATGTTCCAAACACAATGTGAACAGTAAATGATTTCCCAGCACATTTTGGTAAGAACTGAGTGCACTGGCAGACCAGTTTATAGAGTCTTGTATTGCAATTATTATGACTATAATTTCTAGTGTTTGAAAAAATGCTACTTGGGTACAGTTCTTAAACCCTACCAGCACCTTAGCGTTCATAGGGAAGTTAGTAGTTCAATGAAAACTCTTCTTCAGAGTTAATGGCACTATTTAATGCAGGGACAATGATTCATTTTTACAGAGAACTTAATCCAAACTGAGAATCTGTTTTTATATAACAATATTTATTATTGTACTACATGACTCCAAAAGTGCACCTCAGATTCTACTCCTTGAGCTGCAAATTAAAAATAATTTCCTTATAATTTTATGATCAAAGTGATATACTATTAATATATGTCTTAGATGCTCATTGTGGGCTGAAGGTCAAACAGTGTTGTAAAGATGTTCTAATAACCACATTTCCCAGGAAGCCAAGAGACCTTAGTTTTCCCAAGTCAGATCCAAGCTGTAAAGGTCATTATAATGGAGTTCACTAGGGATATGTGTGTGTGTGTGTGCGCGCGCGCATGTGTGTGCTGGCCCTGGCAATTCTAGCTTGACCTGTTTCAGACTCTGACAGAAGTCTCAAGATGATACATTGGCTTTAGTGTTAATATAGAGCCAAATCCAAGCTACTGCAAACTTTGTGGGAGAGATTCAAGTCTAGCATTCCATCACAGGCCTCTCTGCAATCATTCACCCTGAAACTATAAACTGTCTCAAGAAATTAAAATATAATTTTCATAACCTCAGTCATTGTGGTCTATGTATTACTAAACTACTAATGTCTGACAAGCCCCGCGCCATGATTAATGATTAATTAAGCACTATATATCTCAGAGGAAACCAGACAGAAATGTCATGCTGATCCTCTCTCCTCTTCCATTCTCCCAGACTTGGTGAGAGCCAGCAAGGGAAAGTGTTCCACCCCGCCGCCTGTCTGAAGTGTGGGCCTCTTGGGGGAAAACCCTATATCATAAGATGCTACAAAACAAAGCAGCCTTCAGCACATCACAACCATATTTAAGAAAAAAAGAACACACGGAGACTAAAATGGATGCCATATATTATTAAATGCAGTATGTTAATTTCTAGCAATAACATAACCACTGAAAGTAATTTAGAGCAATTCTGAGGATGAAGCAGACCTTAACAGAGATCGAACAGCCACCCAGATAAACATTTTATAACTATAAAGATATGAAGCAACAGAGTTTCAAGCACAGTTTCCACGCAAGAATCACAGTCTGTCTTTTTTTTTTTTTTTTTCAGAATCCAAAAAGAGCAATTTCCAGCTTGGAACTTAGACCAACAAAGCAGAATCCAACAAACAGTTTGAGTCCTTTCAGAAAGTGCATGAGGTTCTAGATCCTGTAGAGATAAGCACTGAAGGCACAGTTAGTTGTGCAAATTGGTTTACTACTACAAGGAAGATGCCTGCTGGGTGCAGGCAATGTGAAAACCATAAGTCAGCACTTACAGAGTGTTTCAGGAGTGGCCACGGCTGCTCACGTTTTAAGTGTAGTGAATTTCTAAAATGAGATTAGCTTCAGGCATATTACTTAGACTGCTAAGTGCTACCTCAGCAATAACACTGAGTGGGTTTAAAGATAGGATGCAGTCATTTAACCAAGGGATGGGAGGTATTGGTGGAATACAGTGTTTGTTCTATGCGATAGGATTGGAGATGTGGAAGGGGACAGTGTTCACACTGTTTAGCTTTAAGGGCCTAAATTAGGATTTAATCTCCTTAGGTTCTGTATGGTCAATAAGCAGTCACAGATGCACAGTTATGTTATGACACGTCCCATGGAAAATCTCCCTCACATATACGATACAGGGAGCTTCTAGAGTCTAGCTTCCTATGTTCAGGCTAAAGTTAAGTAGTGTAATTATTAAGATGGCATTTTGAAAAAAGTGCTTGGCCTATGGTTCGTACCAGAAAAAATGTCATCTCCCAAGCAGATTCATCAGCCCAGACATCCTGGGGTGCAGTCCTGGGATGCAGGGAGTATGGAATAGGAGAGGGGGAGACTCTGTCATAACCCTGAACCTGAGGTGATGGCTATTGCAATACTGAGCTTACTCTGAGGACCGTAGCTGAAGAAGGATGGTGACAAATATGTAAAATTTTAGAGAAGTGCCATAAGAATTATTGAATTACTGAATAATGTTCCTTCCAGGGACAGAATAAATGACTATCATGCCTTCTAGTCAAGGATTCCAGAAACTCTATTTATTTATCTTGCCATAAAAAATTAGGAACTGATTTGATCACAGCCTGTAAATAAGCACCTCCATGGAAGCAAAATTTCAGCAGTGAGCTGGGTCTTCAGCCTAGCAAACAAAAGCATACATCAAGATCCAATAGTTGGAAGCCGATGTGTGACTAATTCAGGCAAGAAATAAGGCACAAGTTTTCAACAGTGAAAGAATTTTTCCCTGGAATAAATTGCCTCAGCTTGCTGTGGATTATCTCTTTTTGTGTCACTTTCAAAATAAAGACTGAATTTGGGGCAGGGGGGAGGGAGTGCAGCGGGGGGGATGGCGGCGTGCAGAGAGAGAGACTGTGTGAGAGGGAGACATATATGCTTTAATTTAAGCACAGTTTAATTTAGGTGTGTGAGTTATGGTGTGTGTTATAAAATAGATCAGACAAGATGATGTCAAGTACTCCCTTGTATCTTCGGGATCTATGATTTTATGAAGTAGATCTATTGTGAATTACTATTACTCTTATTAAATTTTTTAAAAAATAATTCCATGTAAAATAACATGATGAATTCTTAGTACGCTTAAAGAATTTTAACATCAATGCTGCCATACATAGATAGCTACTTTTGCCAAAGTAGCCTTTTCTAGTCGGTCAATATTCATAAGCACAAACAGCTTAAGAAGGAGAAAGGCACATTCATGATGACAAGCAAGTGGCTTTGGCCTGAAAACAGAAACATCTTGCATGTAACTAAAAAGTTATTATAATTGGAAATGGGCAGACTAAATATTTTGCTGCTGTGAAATCAGGCACAACCTAATTTTTAAAAGACACCAAAAACTCCACGGACTCTCCCAGGGGGGTGTCACCCATTGGCAACTCTTTTCAAGTGGTTGCACTCTTGCCACATTAGAGTTGTCAGAGATTTCAGTTTCACATACTCTAAGACACCTGTTTTTCACACCTCACTAAGCTACTGGTTATTAATGACATAGAAAATTGTCAGAAGATATTCACAGAAAGCAATGGCCCTTATGTTTAAATGGAATACAGTAGGTATCTGTATGGATGTATGTACGCAATCTCAGAGTTGTTTACGCGTGGCCCAGAGCAGCACTGCACACAGGCAACTGTGCTTGCCCTGCCACTGCTTGCTGTATTGGCACAGCTGGCTGCTGTGGGCACATGGTCCTTCCTACCACTGCCACTCTGCTCTGGTGAGAATGCATTAGGTTTATTTCCAGAAACGGTCTTCGTGCCTTGCTGATCTCAATTGAATTAGCCTGCTCCTGGCTGAAATTCAGTGGTCTTCTCTCTGGTGTTGGATTCTTTGCCACTGAGCTCAGAGCCACCTGACAGAGATTCCCCAGATCCTGCTCAGCTGCCAGGGCAGCAACCTCCTTCCCTTTTGCCCCAGCCTGGGGTGCAGGTACAATCGACATCCAGGTCACACTCACCACCAGTCTCCTTGCCTTTGCAGTTTTACTTTGTCTGAACTTTGTCTGTATTGTAAAATAGCTATACTGCAGGCAGGTTCTTTCCCCAAATGTTTGACAGCCTCTGTATGCTTACTGCTAGCCCTGCAGCCCTGACAATCGATGTGAGGAGCAATCACCACAGTTTCTCAGTACCTTTTCTTGCCTAATTTTACTGTGTCCCTCTCAGACCACAACCTCATATTCCATTGCATGAGAGCCTCATATACAGGATCCATGGCATGCATCCACTATAGCACTACTACTAAGAACATTTTGGTCATACACAAAATATGTTTTTTGAAGCAAGGAACACGTTTGGCTTAAGTGTGGATGGTTGTACTATAGGAAAAGGTTAACTGCTTTGAAAAAAGGAAAGGTAACAGAGAAAAGCACATTTATTCCCCCTTTTCTCTGTATTAAAGTATGAAAATTATACCTTCCCCCTGCTCCCCCAAAATCTACTACAAGAAATTTTCTATTCTGGAGTACGAGGTATTTCAGAGATAGAAATACTAGGTCTGTCCCAGCAGATATGTAGATTCCCAGCTTTGCAGCAAGACATACCAATGTTTATCCCAGGCAAATTGCAAAGTACCAGTGGTTAACACCACGAAAGTAATTTTAAATGTGCTACAAAACCCCAAAGAAACAAAAAAAAAAGAAAAAGGAAAAAAAAGGGAAAAAAGAGAAGAGAGAAGGCAGCCAGAATTTAGAGGGAGAAGGATATTGATAAATAAAACCAACACAAATTTAAAAGCCTACAGTGTGTTCTGAAATATCTCTAAAACAGAGTCTGATGTAAATACATGATAAGCCATGTTTTAAAAAGGTTTTATTGTATTCATAACAAGGTGCTGCCGAGCACATTCTTGGCACTGTATAAATAATAAATAGTGATAACAAAACACACTCATGACTTCACCACATGTGAACAATGCAGCCAGTACAACCTAATGCCAATAAAATTTTTATATCTCCACATGCCATCATGTATTCTCTCTACATATTATGTCAACATTTTTAAACAACTACTAAAACATTGATCACTGGATGTTTTAAAATCTCTGACATCTGGAAAATTTAAGTTCCTAAGAAAAGAAATTTTTAAAAGGCTCCAGAAAGTCAGAGGGAACTTGCTTACTGAAAGTCATTCTGGAAAAGGATAAGCAGAAAGCACAGAGTGCCAGTGGAAAGTAAAATGATTTCACTTGGTTTACTGTGAAAAACATAGAGAAAGCACTTAGGTTTCTTAAAAAATGAGAACTCTGTGATCACATCAAAAAAATTTGCAAACAGTAGGCAAAGGACAAAACCCACATGATTTTGATTTTGTAAATTATATAATGACTCAGTTAAATAATGTTCATTAGACTTGTAACAGCTTCTGTTCCTCTCTTGCTTTCCCTCATCTTTTCAATGTCCTTGCCTTCCAGGAAAGAGCTGAGGTATTTTAGTCCATCCAAACCCATGAGATCTTTAGAAAATGAAAGCTGTTGGCTTTTTGTTTCCTCTTTTTCTGAGCACTTATATTATTGCTTCACGTTTTAGATTTCAGGATTTTCTGTCTGAATTAGATACTTTTTGTGGTCTGGGTGAGGCTGATGAAATGGTTTCTTTCCTTCAGGGTGTGCCAGCTGAAAGCATTACTGCATATGATGGCAACCTCTCCACTCTAAATATACCTTAAGAGACAGTGGCACACTGGAGATATTACTAACAAAGCTGCAGCACTAGCTCCCTTGATTTCAGTTCTAGGTAACCTCATGAACAGGAAAATGCATAGCCATGGTCTACATTAAGTAAGTTGCTGTGAAAACAGATCAGCTACTTTATCAACCTACTTTTGAAGGAAGAAAAAAAGAGAAATATGACACAAAGGTTGAAGTGCAACAATACAACAGTTTAGATAAAATCCTCAGAGACTTTACTTAAGGGTATAAAATTTATTAAACTAGATGAAATAATGCTTCCATTATGTCTGGAACCAGGTCTCTGACATTAGCTAATTTTGCTGCTTAGCGGAAGTGAAAAATTCTCATGAAACACCTCTTTCCTTCAGGCTGACATGGTGTACTGTGTTTTTACACATGCCTACAGATTTTAAGACTTTCAAAGCACCTTTGACACCCAAGTGCTGGACTTCTAATAATTGGGCAAGATTATTCCAAATTTTTTTTCCGCAAAGAATTAATAATTCTTCCTCATTAGATGTGCACTGCTCTAACATCACTGCTCCCCAAATATCCAGCCCTGTTAGAAATTCCTAGCCCACTGCCAACTATTCATCTGAGAAGCAAAAGAAACTAGCACATTTACATCTGGCAGCTGGCATCTAAGGATGAACAGCCTGATTTTGCTCAGAAAGTAACCTTCTCCCTTTCGGTACCCAATGCTGAATTTTTTGAGAAACCTTACAGAAAATTCAGGACTTGAGGGCTGTGTCTGTATTAATAAATTAAACTAAGCTAGGGAATGTTACTGGGAAATGAAACACAATCTTTGATCTGTTAACGTTAGAACAGGCCCCGACATGGTTTTGACCTGGGCCAGTTAGTATTCTCCCAAATCCATAGACATGCTGTGGGATTAGCATCGGCAGGGACCTACTACCCAGTTTGTATGCAGCTACCCAGTTTTGGGTTTTGAGAGTTCAACTGTAAGGATGTGGTCAGATTCTGCCACTTGGCCACAAGGCCAGAGAACATTTCTGGGTAGTATTCAATTTGCTAGCACGGATGCAACCACAGAGACAAGTTTTCAAATAGGTGTAAGGGCTAGTGATGCAATTGTCTGAGCATTTCAAAGTGATTACTGTACTAAACTGCCACGGAAATCAATGGTAAGTAGATGCTTAATTCAATCAGCCCAAGAATCATGTGCTTAGCTTTAAGTGTACCCTTAAATTTCATGACTTCGGATTAAACATGTACATAGACACTATGCTCAGTCTGGACCTTCCATTTTACGCAGTAGATCAGAGGTGCATAAATTATTTAATTGTAGTTTCTTTTCATATATGAGGTGACAAACACCAAAATTTCAAGTACTCTGTTTACTTAGTCCATTCTCAGTAAAAGATTAGTGAGTTAATTAGCAAAGAGGTACAAGTGATCTAACAATCTTCTGTAAACAAGACACAGAAATATTTAATTAATATGCTATACTTAGATAGGTGTGATTGTTTCTTGTTCATTTTCTTACCAGCCCAAAGAAAGAAAAAACTTTTGGATAAAAGGGATATTTATATGATTCTAGGGCTGACAGAGATTAGGAGAGGAGCAGAGAACTTGCAGAAGAGAAACAGCGCTAGTGATTATTTGTGACACTGATGAGCCACCTTACCTGCAGAAAGAGCTACAACGTATACTGCAAAAGTTGATGTATTATCACTATCTTGTCTTACTGTTTTTTTATTGCATGCTTATTTTTCTAGCACTATGACTTACAGAATATGAATGAGTTTAGACAGCATGAAAATTCCTTAAATATCTCCAACAAAATAGCTAACATTTATTTTATGGATTTGGGAAGAAGAATAGGTTAGTTATTATCTTACTGTGTTGCAGGAATTTTTTTCTCTCAGGATAACAAGCAACACAAGTTTTCTGCTAGGCAATTAATTTCTTTTATACTGTGTATGAGCTAATTATTCATTTGTATGTTAATTTATTTAATTAGCATCAACAGAAAATTAAAAATGAACTTTTTTCCCCTGGAAAAAGCCTTGATCTGAGGAGAAGAAGACCTTTGCTAAGATGTTTTTAGAAATGAACTTTGGGTCAAAAGTCTCATTGCCTGCATGAGATATAAATTAGCAGGTGGTTCATAAAATGTGAGTAACAGAGCTGTATGGTAGAAGAAATTTCTTTCTTCACTGTACACAGAAATTTCAGACACAGAATTATTATGTGCATTTCCTTTTTTACTGATGATATGATAAAGGAGAAAATTCTTATAGTCAAGTTAATGAAGAAGTTATCATCACTACTCCAATCCACAAGATGAAATGTTGGAAATTTACTTGAAAATTTTAAGTGTTTTCATTTAGTTAAGGTTAAATTTCAGAAGCAGGCACTGCTCATGATTAGAAAAAGTCTTCACCTTAAGAAAACTACTGACATATCTGAAAAAAATTCCCATCAAGACACTGGAGAAGTTCCCATTTAAATTAGGAGAAGTCACACATCAAAATCTCATATGGATGAAAGCCATTAACCACAGTCCCTCAGACAGCAAAGCAGGAGGATGGAGGAGATGCTGGGAGTAGTACACAAGCAGAAGATGACTAAATATTGAAAATTTATATGAACCAAATATCTGAATTAATTAGGTCAGCTATTTTATTTTGGGGGGCTATTTTTGACACGTTTCTATCTGAATTTCACCCTTTCTAAATGTTTTCAGCGTACATTGCTTTGCTAAAACATTTTGAGATGGAAAATTAGAACACTTTGCTTATAAAAGGTCAAAATATTATGGCAACTTGGAATATATGCTAAGTGTCAAAATTAACTTTTCTGCATGTTTCTGTTTTGACTAATTGATATTTTCTCAGGTCAAAAAAACCCCATCAAAATATGTAAGGCACATCTAAGGACTCCAACTATGAGCAATTCTTGCCCAGCTAGTGATGTGCCTGTAGTGAATAACAGAGAAAACCTACATTTAAGTCTGATACAGCCAAATGTCTTGACCATGTAGAAGCAGCATCTGTATGGATAGTGCAGGCCATCAGTCCTGCAGTCACTGCCTCAGAAGGCACTCTCTGGGGAAGGAGACAGGGGCTCCCCAGGCACCTCATGGCTCAGTTGCAGGATGGCACCCTGCTTCCCCCAGAGCTGACTTGCTTATTCCCCTACCGGGGGTTTGCATTGCCTTCATCCCAGTGCGGCTGAGTAGTACCCATGGCAATTAAGCCTGGGAAAGAAAATATTTCAAGGGACTGGGGTTGCCTGCCTGACCCCAGGGACAGCAGGGTGCAGCCCCCAGCAGATGCACACCTCTCCCTGATGAGGGGTAATCAGCACCCTGACCCCCACACCTGTGTGGGCTTGGGTGAATTGCCAGCCCATTGCTGGACCGCTGGACCTTTTTGTCACCAAATGGGCATATTTCACAGAGTCTTTTGTTGATTTATGTTATCCGTTTTCTTATCCTCTTAAAAATTCCTGGTAAAAGGATGCCATAGAACAGTAGCAAAAATGTAAGAGCATTATTCTTTTTCTGGTATATTTCTTGCTTCCATTTTTTTTTTCCAAAACTTTGCTCTCTTTCCTGAAAGCTGAAATTTATAGCCAAAATCTTTCAACACACCTGCCTTTATTGAAATAGCTTTTTTTTTTTTTTTTTTATGTTGGAAAGCCTCTTACTTGGTTATTAGTCTGGATAGATGCTTGGTTAGGACCAAGTACTATTGTTAGGAAAGGTTGATTTGGATTCTGAAGAAAAAGCAAGTTAAACTTTGTCTATTTTCCATTCCCTTCACCTTCAGCCTACAACTGTCTCCTCAGATACACTTCTGTTTAGTCCATCTCCAAATAATGCACTTAATCTTGTTTTGCTGTATTTTTCTCTGTATTCTCTGTATTACTAAACAGAACATGTATGTGGCCCTTTCTCGTAGATCTTTCTTTACAGCTCTTCAGCAGCTAGAGCCCTCAGTGATCATCCTAGGAGCTGGCGTGTCACTCAGATAAAACGCCCTTTGCTGTTTGAGTGGCATGTGGTGTAACCAAGTATTCCTGAGCAGCGTGTCTACAGTCATTGTGAGGTTATAAAATTGCCTTTCCCCAGGAGGCAGTATGCCTTTGAAAACAGCCAGCCCTGCACACCCAGACATAGATTAGGTGCATGTTTTCAGTACACGGCAGAAAAAAAATTAACCCTGCACTGTCTATATAAACATATGTATATGTGTAATAATGTGCATGTAATTATTTAATTATTTATATGTATATTATACACAAAAATACATTCGCATGAAAGAAATGAAACCTGACAAAAACACTAGGTGTCCTTCTTAGCAGTGAAGCATTCAGCAGTGTTGAAAAGAACAGAGCCAACTTCTGAGACAAATTTAGCTTTTACTGGAAATGCCTTCTCTTGAGAAGGGGAAAGAAATGGAAAAAAGGGGAAAAATATAATTTATGGCTTGCTGTTTAAAATCTTCCTGGACCAACTTCACTTTTGTGCTTTTTGTCACCTTTCAGCTCTGAAATGGAGACTGGCCTAAGCAGTATTAGGGCTCATCTATCCTCTCTTGAACTTCCCTGCTGAATTTGCAGGCATCAGCACAAAAGAACCCAAATACAGCTTGAACCTGGACCTTGGAGGGGGGTGGGGACCTACCAAGACTGAACTCAGTGCTCAAACTTCAATTGCCCTGTAAGAATGCGGTCGAGAAAGGGAAAGGAGATTCATTCCTAATGAATGTAGTTTGAAATATATATTTCAAGACTTAAATGAATAGGTTTTTAGTTACAGTGTGGTGCAGAGAAGAGTAGATGTGGAACAACTGCTTACACAGACATAAAACAGCCTCTCATTCTCTCACACTCGCTGGGTCCCTTAGGATGTGGTTGGGCAGATGGATACACACATGTGCAGAGGAATCCTCAACAAAAAAAGCCTAGGAAGACAGACAGCAAAAAGATATTATGTAACAGAAATGTGATTTAATCCTCTAGTAATGAGGCCAAGAGCTTGTAATTGCACATTTGCTGGGCACGTTATTCAAACCAATCACAGGCTGGCTGCTTTAAAAATATTTTTCAGGGACATCTTTCTAGCTGTATTCTTACAGGGGTTAGTAGACCCATGACTTTTACATAAAACTAACTGGCAGAAGATTTCTAAAGGCTTTTAATTAATTTTAAATGCAGTAAATCTCATTAAGTTTGCAGCAGATTGTTTTCAAAGAAAGCATTTGGCAGTAGATATTGTTGTGAAAATTTTTTCCAGTACCCTTACCATTACACTGTGTATGTTGTTTCTTCTGTTTCCCATAAATGTTTGTGACAAAGGAAAAAAAACAGCTCAGAAATACAATACTGGATAAAGTTTTTATGGTCTCTACAGCATACTTGTACTTATGCAGTGAAATGATACAGTGTTTGCAACTGTGAGATGTATACAAGGCTATAAAAATTACAAAGACAGCATTTTCAAGAGTTCTTGAGGTAAGTTAGATGCTTGTCATTTTCCCACTGGCTTTTAAAAGGGAATTGCGAACCTGGTTCCTTTCAGCGTTTTAGGAAATCTCATCTAAGAACTGAGTAATGAATTCCATTGCAATTACACTGTATCTAGTTAGGCTTCCTAAAGAGCGCAAGGTCTCCGGAGTACCTGACTCACTATACGGTAGTGTTGAAAACTTGCGTTTACCACACGTCTCTGTTTCTATCTAGAAAAGTTCTTCATGGGGAAAAAGAAA
Source organism: Nyctibius grandis (assembly GCF_013368605.1). Classification (NCBI taxonomy): domain Eukaryota; kingdom Metazoa; phylum Chordata; class Aves; order Nyctibiiformes; family Nyctibiidae; genus Nyctibius; species Nyctibius grandis. The sequence continues at coordinate 48,623,071 of NC_090658.1, read as the reverse complement.
ACTGAAATTGATAAATTTGGCTTTTTGCCTGGGAATAGTAGACACCTGGCTGCCTGGGACTTAGCACGCATGCGGCGGATCTGTTTATAGGACATCTCAAAGCAGTCATATATGTGCTGTGTGTGGATACATCTTATTACACATACGCAGCTCATGTAACAAATCTGCACCCTATGCATCTGCTCCGCGGATGCACGCAGACCCTGTGAAGCTTTGGTACATCAAATGCATAATTGGTAAGCGTGCAGACTAATTGCATATATCTAGGCTGTATGAGAAAGACCGAGCATGTGCAGGTCAGCCTGCAACTACAGCAGATGTGTGGCATATCTGCTTCACTGGACACTGAGACTACATTTATGCTAACGGTAGGATGCATCTGCTGGAGGGTAGGAAGGCTCTGCAGAAGGATCTGGACAGGTTGGATCGATGGGCAGAGGCCAACTGTATGAGGTTCAACAAGGTCAAGTGTCGGGTCCTACACTTGGGGCACAACAACCCCATGCACCACTACAGGCTTGGGGAAGAGTGGCTGGAAAGCTGCCCAGTGGAAAAGGACCTGGGGATGTTGATCGATGGCCGGCTGAACATGAGGCAGCAGTGTGCCCAGGTGGCCAAGAAGGCCAACAGCACCCTGGCTTGTATCAGAAATAGTGTGGCCAGCAGGACTAGGGAAGTGATCGTCCCCCTGTACTCGGCACTGGTGAGGCCGCACCTTGAATACTGTGTTCAGTTTTGGGCCCCTCACTACAAGAAAGACATTGAGGTGCTGGAGTGCGTCCAAAGAAGGGCAACGAAGCTGGTGAAGGGTCTAGAGTACAAGTCTTATGAGGAGAGGCTGAGGGAACTGGGGTTGTTTAGCCTGGAGAAAAGGAGGCTGAGGGGAGACCTTACTGCTCTCTACAACTACCTGAAAGGAGGTTGTAGAGAGCTGGGTGTCAGTCTCTTCTCCCAGGTATCAAGTGACAGGACGAAGGGAAACAGCCTCAAGTTGCACCAGGGGAGGTTTTTCTTCACTGAAAGGGTTATCAGGCAGTGGAACAGGCTGCCCAGGGAAGTGGTGGAGTCACCATCCCTGGAGGTATTTAAAAGACATGTAGATGTGGTGCTTAGGGACATGGTTTAGTGCTGGACTTGGCAGTGCTAGACTAATGGTTGGACTCAATGATCTTAAAGGTCCTTTCCAACCAAAATGATTCTATGATTCTATAATAAATTAAATATGCTATTATTTGGCACTGAAACAACTGCTACGGAGTGGCCCACATCCGTATTACTACACTGTCTTATCCTTTCAAATAGATCAGTGGCATTCAAACTAATCAGTAGAAGTAGTTCATGGCCAATTCATGGCCAGGTCCTGAACTGTGCTGGGGAATTGTTGGGAGACCATTAATTCCACTGAGTCAAATCCATTACAAGGATTGTTCTAATAATTTACCAGCATAGATGAATGAGTTCCCATGTGCATATCTGTGTCTTGACCCTTTTAAATTTATGGTACAGCCTAAATATATGAAATGGTGCATATGCACACATTTCTGTCTTGGAAATCTCTAGAAATAATCTGACAGTTAATAAAGATGAATTAACATAGCAATAGCAAAACCCAACAATCTCTGAAATCTCAAGGTGATCACAAGCTCTCACTTAGCAGCTAAGCTAAGAATTACCAGCTGCAGAAGTAAGATCCCAGTTTCCTTTCTAAACCAGCAGACCGCAGAACCCTTCACCTCTCTTTGTCTCCTTAGGTGAATGTGAAAATCATCAAGATTAATTTCCATCTCATGTTATTCAGAGGTACAGAAATTAAGAAGGAGGCTAGCTAACCCTGTTAAATATTGCGACTGAACATAAAAGTAGTTTTCTAAACGCCTTTCACATTAAAAAGTGTACGGAAAACGAATGGCCACTCAGAAAAATATTCCTTGGTGTCCTTCCATTCAGCCTCAAAAACTTGCAATGGGCTACAACAACAGGAACGACACATAGTTAAATATCTTATTTTGGTAATAGGATTAAGCCACTAAATTCACCCTTCCAAAAGTAGTGCTCAGAACCAGAACTACAGGTAGATGAATGTTTTAGAACTGAACTGTGAATAAGCTTCACTTCAAGTGAAAAACACTGAAAATGTCCTACAAGTAGATTTTGCCAACTCAGATGTACACATATAAACTGCTACCAACTACAGTGAACATTGTGAAGTACAGAACTGTTTATAAAACTAGGGTTCTCTGTGGTCTACCAGAATTGTTTACAAAGACACTTAAAATCAGTAACATCTATGCTGAAGATCCACTTGTCTATTAATTTTTATTTATTTATCTAAGCTGTTGACTATTCACTTATCTGCCTGTTCATCTACCTGTTGAATTTTTGAGTTAGTGAGCCATCAATGAATACACTTGAATACAGCAGTTGACTAGCCAATGAATATGCATGCTGTGGCCAAAGTATGGAGGTGCCTAGCTGGAGATCAGCTACAGCATGACCTGTCTCTCTTCCTTGTGGGTCTGCTGAAAAGAGTGTTGTGACTGGTGGGAAAAGTTTGAGATTAGCACTTTTGGAGCAGTTTAAAGGACCCAAGCCTGTAAGAAACCAGGCTTTATCAGCCCTGCTGCTCACAGAACAACAACTAAAGTTATGTTTCTTGCTACAACAAGTTATTTTCAAGCACCTGGAAGGCCAGACAGCTGACAGTGGGACAGACCTGCTGGTGTCGGTAGCTGCTGCTAGAGGACACTGACTGCCACTAGCTGATAACCCAGGCTGGGAGTTTGTGAGGCACAAGCCTGTGGGCCTGAGGCAGCCACTGACTTTGTGTGTGGGTCGCAGTCTGACAGAAATGGCTGCAATCTCAGGCAAGAAGCAGCACTTAGGCACAACTGCTTTGACATCAGAGGTTGTACTCTGGCTTTTACCTGAAGAATAGCTTCAGGACCTGGCAGGAGGCACAATTGTCCTAGTGTCTCTATCAGGAGACTCAGCCTTGAACAATATGCTACACTGGAGCCCACCCTTTGCCTTGCCTGAGCAGAGCCTTTTCAGTTTTCTTCTTCTGTGCAGCACAGAGCAGGACCTAGCAGGATGGGACATAACTTTATCTGGGAGTTTTTGGGACTGCAGTCATCATCATGAGATACCATTTATCAAATGAGTCAACATCCAGAGTCATCACTTAGGCCCTGAGGAAACTTTAGCATTAAAAAGATTTATGCCAGAGAACATATGATTTGGTTTACAATACATTGTTTTATCTGATAAAAATAAGTCAGAGCAGTTGCCAAGAAAAGAGCAAGAAGGAGCAAAAACAATGCAACAATACTGTTTTCATTTAGTTCACCTATAAGAAGTTCGCTAAATATCTGGAAGGAATTCCCACATACATTTATCCCAAGCATGTAAAATCCTCCTTTGTCATGACTACAGAGACTTCACAGGATTTGCCCAGGGTTTCTGAGTGCTTCTCCCTCCATGAAATGTCAAGTTTTCAAGTACTTCTGAACAGTTTCAAATTCCAAATGATTAACTGAATAATGAAGCAGTCTCTAATCTTATTTGTGCATGTTGTAACTTAGCCAAAAAAGTAAAATACAGTGAGATTTCTGAACCAAGCCCTTTGTGGGATATCACTGAGTGAAAATATCAGAAGATTTGGGAACAAAAAGGTTAAAAATCCTTTTAGATTTGGCTCAAGACAACTTTGTAGACAGATAAAACTTACGAAATATAGCATAGGTTGCAACGTCAACTAATGAAAGAATATACCTGTTCTGCATGCATTTTGAACAAACACAACTGAAAGGAGAAGCAATTCTTCTTTAAAAGATAAAAGGCACCCTAATTTCAGCAGGAGATTTCCTGGCCAAGAACAGCTGAACTGAGTCTGCCTGGGTAAGCCATGACTATAGCTATTAGTGACTAATGCAGATCATGTCAACAGCTGGCAGTGATAATTCTATTCAAAGGTTTTATTTATAATCCCTGCATCTGATATTGTCCAGTGTTCTCTCAACAACAATAAAAAGAGAGTTTGTAAACAGCCACAATGAAAACTCAAGTTCTACTGCAATGGATTTTTTTCCTTTCTTTTTGTTTCTGATCTATTTTCTATAGTTTTATTTCACTTTATCTTACAAAATATGTCCTTCTAAAAGAAAAGTCTATGGAATAAGAGAAATTTCACTCACTTGCTGTCAGTGGCCTGTCTACAGCTTACAAGGACATATGAAAGTTTGACTCTTGAATGTGTCCTGCCCACAAAAATTTAAGGCATTGGCATAGAGATAATCTGTCCATCATTCCTAAAATGTTCTCTTTGAAATTAAATGGTTTTCCTCACTTGCACATCACATGGTATACGAGACTAAAATTTACGGTTTTTGCTCTCCTAGGAAAGCATTATTTTATAGGGTTAGAACTGAGTAAAATGTGAATCATATCCACTAATTGATGTTGGTTTTAAGTTAATTTAATAGAATTGCTGATTATCAAAACCTTGTGTTACAATTAGAGATGTTCCCAAGCTCTCATACCATAAAATAGGAAAATACAATGGTGCGGTCCTGGTTTATCTCATTGTAAAGAGCGAGTGTAGTTCAGATTTACTCTGGGTCTGAATTGACGTAATTATTCTGTTTCCAAATCTGGATATCCATTTGAGCCTCTCCATTTGGAACATTATAACTTACCAGCAGGTCTGTTTACAGGGAACGTTTCTGTTATCTTTTCTACGGGATCAGAATCCGTAACCGTTCATTAGCCTGGCTTACTGTGATGGGCTGAAAATGCATTTCACTAAATAACTGAATCACCTGTTTTAAAATACGGTAATAGCAATATCAGAGAGTATCAGAAAAGTATCATAGAAGCTATTGAATTGCGGATATAAAGAGACACCTGAGATACGTGAATGTAACTGCCTGAAAAATGAACAGCAAAGAGACAAAGGAACAGGATCGAGCTAAAATATTTCAGAACTCCACAGAGGACAAACTTTATGGTGAATATTACATTTTTTGAACCACTTCAACAGAAAAATGCCTTTGGGCCAGAACAGCACACAAAGCCAAGTGTAAAATTTGGAGAATAGGAGGGATGATGAAATTGTGGACAATCGACAGCAGCGCAGAAAATTTAACATTTAAGGGTTTACCAAGTTAACAGGAAACATGTCTTTCTTTAGGTTTGCTTTGTTCTTCAGTCCATCACATACCGTTTAAATGGTAATACATTTACCTGCATGATAACAAAAAAGGAATAATTAAAGCAACTCAATTCCATAGAATTGTATTTGCTTCTAAATAATATTAATAAAACCCTCCTCCTACTTTTTTTCTTCCTTCCCCCCCCCCCATTTATTATTGAACTTTTTCTCTAGGGGTTAGCTGACACATTCATACATCCAATACATTGCAAATGAGCACACGGTAGCCTAGAGTGCATTCTCCTTGGCACTGCTGGGGACCATGATCAATATGTACAGCCTTTTTGAAAAAGATATTCCCTTTAATCATGTCATCCACACTCCTAGTATCACTCTGGTCATTCTTCCACTAAATTATGTTATTCCTAGAGAGTATCGAGACGGGCCCAGCTCAGCATCTGTGCAAAGACATACCTGTTCAAACATATCTACCCTTCTGTCCTTCATTTACTTTAATATAAGCCCTGTAAATCCATAACGTAGTGAGGACTACAGGAACATCCTCTGATCTCCTTGTCATCTAGAAAAGGAGTAATTTCTGGAGGAACTGGGTGTGCTTACCTAGAAGAGGCTCAGCATTGCCAGGCTGGAGGAGTAATAAGGGTACAGTAAATTTTGTGAATCATAGTCAGAAAGAATCAACATTTTTTTCTGGAGCAGTGGAATGTATTCGTAGTCCAACTACAGTTATAAATACTGCATAATTTTTGAAAATTAATTACCAATTTACTTCTCTCTTCATCATATCTGTCAAAGTAAGGATTTCAGACACTGTAAGATCACCCATTTAAATCTGAAACACAATTGTAAATTACATTTTGATTGTACCACGCTCACAATTACCAGTGATAGAGCTTCCTTCAATTTAATTTTATGATCCTGTACTGGATCTGGCTTTGATGGAGTTAATGGTGCTATGTTTTGAATTTGTGACTAAAAAGGTGTTGATAACACAGCAGTGTTCTGACTGTGGCTGAGCAGCTATTGCACAGCATCATGGCTTTCTCTTTTTCCAATTCTGCACCTCAGTGAGTACGTTTGGGGTGCACAAGAAGTTGCGAGGTGATGCAACCTGGACAGCTGACCCTAACTGACCAAAAAGATATTCCATGCCATATAACATCATGCTCAGTAATTGTTCAGTAATAAAACAGAGGAGGGGGGAGTTGGGACAGTAGCTATTGCTTGGAGACTGGCTGGGCATCAGTCTGCTTGTGGGAGGTGGTCAATGATTGCCTTTGCATTACTCATTTTGTTTTGTTTTGTTTTCTTTCTTCTTCCTCTTTCCTTTGCTTACTTAACTATCTTTATCTCAGCCCATGAGTTTTCTTAGTTTTGCTCTTCCTGTTCTTTCCCCTGTCCCACCAGGGGAGGAGAGAGGGAGTGAGTGAGTGGTTGAGTGAACTGTCCCACCTTTTCTGTAAGGTTTGTGTACCAAAGCCACCAAGGGGCTTTCAGTCTCTAGAAGGAAAGAGGAAATATATTTAAAAAGAAAGCATTTCAGTATGCTGAGCGAAACATTAAAATCAAATGTTTGAAAACAAAGCCCTCCTTTAACCCACCATATTTTCACAGCATGAGTCCTTCCCTCCAGCTTTGCTCTTCAGTCCAGCAACTTTCCATAGCTTCTTCCATTGCCACAACTTTTGCAGCAGCTCCCTTGGGGCTTTGGATGGGCTTCCTGATGCAAGCTGGCATGCAGCTGCCCTGAGGAACCCTGCAGGCTTTGGCAGTGCTGCAGGGTCGCTTCCTGCTGCGGCAGGCTGTGGCAGCTTGGACTCCAGATGCCCTCCCTCAGCTCTGTGTTTGCTGTCAGAAAAGAGGCAATTGCCCCATTTGCCCAGTAAATTGTGCCTGAAATTCTGTCGCAAGCATATAGTCTTCTATGTTAGTCCAAGGCCATGTCATTTTAGCAAAGTATAATACCCTGTTCACAATAAAACATGAGCAGACAAATGAAACAGCTCATCCATGAGAATCAGACCTGCTATGCATTTTTTCTGAGCACAAGTAGTAAATCTGATGTGCACAGGAGGCATTTAACTTCCATTGCATGTGCAGACCACATGAGAAGAAGATGTTCAAGGGGTTTAGCCAACACTTCCTGGAACCTGTGCAGTCACACATTGCTGGGCTGGCTGCATATGGCAACCCAGCACAGTGCGCAGGAACAGTACTTCCAACCATGACACGCAGCAATCTGAAATCTCAGACGTATGACTGAGAGCATGCCTACTGTCTACAGATGCACAGCAGTCTGATATCATCTACCCTGCAAAGGCTACCAGTCAGCCTAGGCATGTATTACATTTCCTCAAAGTCCACTTTAAAAGAGATTCAAAGTGAAAAATAAATATGTGCAGGAAAACCTGGACACTTGGTAGGCATGCCCAAGTTGGGTTCTGTGGTATCACAGCTCTCTTGCTAGCAGTACCCGTGTTAGCTTGTTGAAATCTTATAGAAGCTTGTCTACATGAGGTTCAAACACAGGAGTGACTGCAGTGTAGTCAGTCATTTGATAAATGTCATAAAAGGAACAATAGAAAGAGATGTGTTGCCAAGCACAGTTCTGAGTTGCAAAGGGAAGTAATGGAAACATGAGGTAAAAAGTTGTTTTTGGATATTGGAGAGTGCATAGTATGGAATATTTTGGAATTCATTTGTATTTGTTTGGCGGCTTGTTTGATTAGGACAGATAGCATTTGGATTTTGTTTTCTATTTTTTTCTTCTTACCACGTTTTTTGGCTTTCAGACCTGAAATATCATGAAAGTAAAATTTGGAGGAAAAAATTATTTCCATATTCTAAGAACTGTTCTTTGCCTCCTACATCTCTTTCTTTCTTCCTAAGATATTGCAACACACCTGTGTTAAAAACTCAGCACTGATCGTGGAAGACAAAACAGTCTCCTCTGACTGCACAAGAATATGTCTTGGATATCACTCCTGACATTTTGGATTTGGCATACATAAGAAGAAAATGGGGGACGTGCTGAGCTTCAAAAGAAAAACTTGGACAAAAATGACTGATGAGTAGAAAAAATATAAAAAATTATTTGCCCTGGGGGTTGCTGCTGTGCCTCTAGTGATCATTGATAACCTTCCAGAGTGATAATCTCAAAACCATTCCTATGAGGGGCCCAAACAGGGCAATGAATTGAGTACTATGAATTAGTAGTGATAGCTGCATATCAGGTGATAAACTGTGAACTCAGGTTCTAAAATGAATCATCATGGTGCATATGCAAAAGGATTTCTTTTCTGCAAAATAAAAATCAGGTTGTAAGTATCAGTAACTAATATTCTCTGAAAATGTCATTCTTTTTCAGCCCACTTTTCTGACTCAAAACCCCGAGAAAGTGATGCCACGAGCAGCTCTTTGTTTTGTTCTTATACATGCCATTGTTGAGCCTTTCAGATATTTTTCTTAGCACAGGTAATGCTGGTAAAATATGTGAATTCAGGGTAAAATTTCTGCCCTCAGAGTTACTGTATCTGGTACTGTAGAAGAAAATAATTTGTTTTTTTTTCTCTTAGAACATAGATTGTGACCATATGCAGTGCAGCTCTTTTAATTGTTCCTGCTTTGATTTCTGTCCTTTAGACAGTTCCCATACTGGAGAGCTCCTGGAAATAATTTTGGAGTCCAAAATTCTTTCTGTTAAAAAAATTGAGACTTCCTGCAGCTGTGGGATATAAGCCAGCAGACAGAAGGTTTGGACTTTCTTGCCAACCCCTGCACAGTGCATGGCAGCAGGAAGGCCTATAATGTCATCAATGTTTGATGTGGAGATTTTCCACTTAAGAAAAAAGGCAGCAACGAGTGTTAAACACTAGAACAGAAACAGAAATAATATCATCTGGTTATTCGGGACAGCTATGTACATAGCTTTTTCACACTAATTTCCATTAAGAGGAAACAGTATCAGACGTGGCACCTGGCCCACTTACTCCTCTGTCTGGCACATCTCTTCCGCTTATTCACCGCATAGCCTGGACCTGGACCACACATAAGAGCTTCATCAGAATAATGGTACCACACGAGCATCCCGAGTCCTCATTCCAGACAGAAGGGAGAGCTGCTCCCAGAATGGGTCCTCCCAGAACAACCTCAGGGGAACACACCCTGCTCTAGAGATGGGAAAATATGCCAACTGGGTCATAATGGGATATTGCTTTTGTTAGCAAGATAGGAAAAAAAGCATACTTGTTATTATGAGTGAAATTCTAGCCTTAGGGAAAGTCAAGAAGACATTGATGTTAGCTTCAGTAATGACAGGATTTAACTCTGTATCTTTATTGTCAAGTTTAAAAGCTTTTCAGGTAAATACACGAAAAGCATTGCAAAGAGAATATGAACCACTTGGATCCAAATAACCTCTCATGAAGGTTTCAGATTGTTTACTCGCTAGTAAACTTTTTAATGTAGGGAAACCTGGATTTCTCTAATAAAAATCCCATTAGCAGCCAACCATGAACTGGTAAATTGGCATCATGCTATTCTGCTTCATCTGAAATCTTAGCTGAGGTTGCTGTTAGCTCAGGAGTCTCTTCACTACCTGTTGTTTTACAAATTCTTGGTTTCTGTAACACATTTATTTTAAATAAATGTCTAAACTGGACAAAGCCAAGGCCAAGGGTAGTGATATCCAAGCTGGGCATATGTGGTAAGCAAGAGGAGAAGAGTATTTATGGGTAACAGGTGCAAAAATATACATGTAAAAGGAAAACAAATTATTAGTTATTGGACTAGAGTAGTCATCTAACCTTCAATAGGCAATACAGTTCCATCATGGATTTTTGACTACGGACTTCAAACACAAGGCTTGTTAAGTAAGTGAGGACCAAACTTCAGTGGCTGGCTCGATAGGGCAGGCAGCTGGACCTTTTATTTCCTTTAATGGGACCTGCTCCAGCCACACTGCACCACAGCTCTTCCCTGCTGCTGCCGTGCCACGTCCCATGCCGTCTACCAAATGCCATGAGAACAACAAGCAGAAGCAAACATAAATATTTGTTCCTTGCCTCCTAACAAATTTACAGTGTTTAGCTAAGGTTAAATGCTTAGCCATATGCTTGTCATATGCTTGTTGCTGTGGCTTTGCTTTGTGCTAAATAATGGTTTTATCCATCTTAAGGTTCGGGGGTTGATTTAAGGGAGGGGAGGAGACGGTGGTCGAAGGTAGCTCATAAGGGACAAATTTCTCATTTCCTCAAGGAAGGAGAAAATGCAGTGAAATTAAAAAAAAATAATTCTTGCCTTACAGTACCAAAGCCAAGCTAATCATAGGATGGGCCTGCTGGGCCTCAAAAGCACCAGTGAATCTTAGCACTTAATGTTTAGCCCTTACCTAAGCACTTTCCTAATATAAGCCATTCAGTGCAATACTTTCTGAAGTGAGGCAGGGGCTAACCGAACCATTCAGCATCCGAAGACACAGTACCAGTGTGTTTTGGTCAATAGCTGTCTAGTGTATGCTACACCTGCTTAACATCGCTTACTACTCCTTGCTGGTGCTTAGGTATAGTCTATACAATCAGTAATGTTTTATTCCACTGCTCACACACAGGCTTCTTCATTAGAGATGTGTTGAGGTGTCCAAGGGATCAACATGGGGCTAGCAAATATGTTTCAAGATCTGCAGGAGATCAGTGTCTTGCTGGGGGTCAGACAGGATGCCTTGGAGCATTAAATGCTCAGGTACAAGAAGCTGTATGGACATTGATGAAGTCTAGAAAGTTATTCAGCTGACCATTGCTAAGTATCTGTCATAGGGTCAGGTTAATTACTCTTTATGGGCTCCATTGACTTTATTGACTGGAGTACCAGTGAGTGCTCAGACACCAGTTCATGTACAGAAACCTGAATAAAGCTGGAGCTGAATCCCACCCTCACAGACCATAATCCAGAATTATTTACTTAGATCTTCCTGGATTTTAACCCTGCTGTATTGCCATGGAGATGTGGATCCTCTCTTCTACTTAGAAAACAGAGGCAAGATTTCAGTTTTGTAGTCCTATGCTGTTGGTCACTTAGATGTTGAGTATCTGAGTATTTGCACTTTAGAATGACTAAAAGCAGAGCTAGCCTTAATTTCAAAGGCCATATCTGACCTCTTTCTTTTGGGAAAAATCAGGTTTCTAAATGGCCTGTGGCCACATCTGCTTCGAGCACATGTCCACAGATGGATTTCAGTCTCCATGCCTACATGCCACAGGCTGGATTCCTCTGGCCAGAATGTGTGCCTGGGCTGTTCATGCAAGCTCAACACTTTCCTGCTGAGGGAACACTGATTGCCATGACCAAACCTCTGCTCCATTCCCTCTTGCTGTCTGAGCTATATCCTGACATGTCCTTGTATGTAATTAACTTTCTCAGCTACAGTGTTAGCCAGCTGCAGGATTTTTACCCAATGACACATTTACATCCCTGCCAAAAAAGCCTTTGTTTTTTCCTTCTTTGTTTTGTTTCGCTTTGGTTTGTTTCTGTGTAACAAAGACAGCCAAACACGTTAGCCTTTCTTTCTTTAGGGATTCCTGTATTCTAGGCAACTGTACCATATACAAGTCTTTCTCAGAAGAAATTCTCAAGACTAAGCAACCTTAGTTACACACGTTTTCACTTCATGGCTGTGCGAGACCAACCTCCCAGCTTTTGGTGTTCCTGGCCTGTGGCCATGGTCCACATTCTTCCAAAAGTGCTCTTCTCAGTTGCGGGTCATACAGCTAGTTTAGACAGTCTCACACTCCTCTGCCACAATTTCTGCAGCATTGTTTAAAAATCTCCCTAGCATAGACATTGATAATGCAAACAGTTGGGAATCAAATGTGTAGTTTTACAGAGAAGCATCAAGGCAGATGATTCTATTGGCCGTGCTGTCCAGCAGTCTCTTTTTATTTAGATTTCAGGCTTCGGCTGCCTTAGATGAACTAACAGCTTCGAAATCCCCCAGAGTGACATGTATGCACGAACAAAGCAGTCTACGGTACTTTGCTTTGTTCTAGTTCTCTGAGAGGTGTTGATAAACACATAGGTGAGCAGGCAGACAGTCAGTGACCTGAAGCCTGTGGTGAAATCAGATCTGAATGATAAGGTATCCATGCCCATTGTCCCCTCCATGGCATCCTTCACATGGAACAGAAACCACAGGTACAATTTGTCTAAAGGCTCTGGCTTCAAACTTGCGAAATGCACAGTTAACTGAAGTGCAATATATTCAAGGGCAGGTAGGTATTGCACTTGCTATACAAATACTTGGTATAAAAACCATTTTCCAAAGAATTATTTTAATTTAATATTTCATTAGAGAAGATACATATTCACACTTGTGTTCTTTGCCACCTACTTGCAAGATAAACCTACACAATATGAGTAGCATTTAAAAATACCTGTTGTGCTTTAGCCATTGCCAGTGACTTGCATTCCAAGACAATTGCAATATTGCGATCCAAGACAACCATGGAGCTCAGAGAAAAAGTTATAGTGAACATGACATAATTTTTGCAGTGTTGAGAGGACAGAACTTCTATCACAAATAGCCTTTTTTTTAACCTGCAACAACAAGCATTTAAAAAAAACCCCATGTGATGGGTCCTTAAATGCTTCTTTCGTAGGAATTAGAAACAGCAAAAGGAACTACACGGCAAAATGTGGTGCAGCTTTCAATGTGGAAAATCCTGTTGTGAATCAGAAGGGGTTTAGGTTCAGACACAGACTTCCTTAGTTCTTCCACATGGCTGAAAATCATGAAATGATTTTCATGACCAATCACGAAATCTTTCTCTGAGGCTGAAATAATGAAAAGTTTTTAGCTCTGAGCATTCCACATGTATCAGGGCAGAACATTTTTTACAGAGTTAGGGTTGGGGATTTTTTAATTGTTTTTAAGGGCTGATGCAGGGATTCTGAAACAACAGGTACATTTGTACTTTACAAGATTAAGCCTGATTTATTCCTTAAAGTCAGGAATTTTTTCACCTACAAAACAGAAGCTGACATCACAGACCAGGGAACACATAGGGGCAATATACTCCAATGATTGTGCCCTGGATAATTTAACACAGCACACAACTGAGTGTATTGCTGGGCACTATAACACTCTTTCTCTTTATGCAGACTTGGCTGGGAAAATATTTTAAATTGGTCTCTCAATTCATCTTTTACTCTGAAGTTCAGCTATGTAAAAACGACATTGTTCTACTAAAGATATCTTCTCCTTTCCTATAATCAGCATCTGATCTTCTAACTTCAGTGCTTAAAAAACAGTTTCTCTTCTCTTCCAGGCCACACTGTACAATCTCTTCAGTACAATTTTACATATATTGTGATTCCAGAATCTTTATTCCTAACCCTGAAGCCAGAAAGAGCTCAGACAGTCTTTTAGATTTATCTCTCTTGTGGGGAGGGGCTGGGAGACCTGGGTCTGTTTAGTCTGGAGGAGAGAAGACTGAGGGGTGATCAATGCTTACAAATACCTTAGGGGTGGGTGTCAAGAAGATGGGGCCAGACTATTCTCAGTGGTGCCCAGTGACAGGACAAGGGGCAACAGGCACAAACTGAAACACGGGAAGTTCCATCTGAATATGATGAAAAACTTCTTTACTTTGAGGGTGATTGATAGAGCACTGGAACAGGCTGCCCAGGGAGGTTGTGGAGTCTCCTTCCCTGGAGATATTCAAAACCTGCTTGGACACAACCCTGTGCAACATGCTCTAGGTGAACCTGCTTTGGCAGGGGGATGGACTAGATTATCTCCAGAGGTCCCTTCCAACCCTAACCATTCTATATACGATTCTGTATGTGATTTTGTGAAGGGTTTTGCAAGGTTCTTAGGTAGTTAAAAGAGAAAATCTTCTAGTTGTGATCTGAGCAGATTTTATATGGAACTCATGAAAGACAATAAACACATCCACAGTTTAAAGACGCTCTCAGACAGAATATTCAAACCATACTAAAGTCCTGCTGCCATAAAATTCTTAAGCTTTCTGAAAGGACACTTCTGGTCTTTTATCTTTAATGTCCATCCAGAACCTTTGTCAGGACTTAAATAAGAGTATTTTTTTCCCAAATGACTATAAAATAGGATGAAACTTGCAATGCACTTATCCTTTTCTTACTTGAAACGTCACTCGTTATCTTAGGAGGCTACAGCATGCTTGTAGTATTAATGTAATTATCTCTGTGATGTTAGCAGCAGTCCAGGGAAGAAGACAGAAGATGGCAAAATGCTCCTCTTCAGAATATTGGTAGTGTCTGTACAAATCTGGTCATCTAGATTATAGTCTAGTAGAGCTAATGCATTTTACCCGAGCATTTCCAAAATTGCTAGTAACTTTCTATTAAGATCTCCCCAGGCTTATCTCTCTTCCAACCTTCTAATCAGTTCTAACTTTGAAGCCCAAGCTATTTTTAAAAGACTTTAGAGTTATTGATCATTCTCCATCTTAATGAAGTGCATAAGTACTTCTTACTGAAAAGATAATATTCTGTTGATAGATTTATAGTAGCTGAAGAAAAACATACATTATCCACTGCAAAGTCACCCACACAACTCCAGACACTTAATCCTTTCTTTAGAACAACAACAAAGGAAAGCCAGGTGACTTGATGTTTTTCTTCTGCAGCTCATCTACTTCTTAACCTCCCTAAGGTGAAATCCACCCTGGTAGAATGGGATATACACAGGCCTATATACTACTTAGTCCTGCTTAAGTCCCACTTGTGTTTGGGAACATAAGTGACTCTTAGTTGTTGCACAGGCCTTGTGCAGCCCATCAGAAGTAAGCAATGATTAGGGATTATAGATTATGTTCTCTGCCCTAATTCACGCAAAAATTCACAGAGTAGATACTGAGGACTTTTTTCCCCTCCTGAAATTCATGGATCCACCTTATGCCCAATCCAAGTATACCACATTATTTCAGGCTTCAGCCAGCTCTCCTTTTCCTTTCTCACTTCCACCTGGTTTACAAATTGGCCTCACTCTATATAAATGCAGCAGGGCAGTCATTGCCAGTAAAATTCATTTGGCTAATTTCAACCTTGAAAGCTGCAAGCCTACTTTGCAATCAATAAAATTGAAATTTTCTCGTAACTGATCTGATTTGACAACGTAGTTTAGCAGCACAGACTGAATAGCCAAGGTACAATATACCACCAGCAAATTTCCGCACTGGATTTCCCACCCCTTCACAGATTAAGTTTTATGATGTGCTCCAGTGAAGATATCAACTAGTTTATTTTGACCAGATTTTAAAAAGTGAAAATGACATAGGTGTTTTTCTAGACTTGACCTAAGCGTAAACAAAAATCTTTCTGACAAATAAAATTAATTTTAAGGAATGTACCAAAAATATATCACAGGGATAAGGTTCAATGGAAAACCAGAGCACAAATACCTGCAAGAGAAAGAAAAGAATCCAGAAAAATATGCATTTGTTGAACACTTAACAGTTGAGCTCTGCTCCAGGAGTCAGGGCCAACTACTTTTGGCACAATAGGCTAAAGCTAAAATCTGTGTTGTACTTAGTTACTACTGTTTTGTTTGTGGTTGTTTTTTTTTTTTTTTACAAAATCTCCCTACGCACATAAAAGAAATCATGTGACTCCTTTACTAACTTGCATATTTATAGTGAAATAGATTGAAGTACAGACTCATAGAGAAGCAGAGATGATGACAGATACCATTTTTGTTTGTTTGTTTTTCACAGGTTTTTCAAAACTTGCCTGGATTGTTTTGATGCTGCCTTGTACAACAGAGTTTAAGTTTTTCCAAGTAATGCTTAAGTTTTAGTGTAAAAGAGAAAGACAATGTCATTGCAGTAACTGAGACAGGAGAGGAAAAAAAATACACAAAATCTTGTCTCTGTACAACTCAAGCTCTATAGAAGAACTTTTCCAGGGAGAATTTTTTTTTTGTACATTCCATGTCAGCTAGAATTTTGAACTTTATTTCAGTGGTGACTAACTCACTCTTTAAAGTTTATTTAAGCTTTTTTTGTTGTTTTAAGAATGGAGTTGGAAACTGGCATGACACTTTTCAGTTTCATATTACAGCTAAACCAGAAGGATGATGAGGGCACTATTTTATCATCTCTGCAGTTTTCCATATTTTTACTTTCACTTCCTGTAAGTATGTTACATTGGCTTGGTGTGAGGCATGCAAACTTTTCAGCCAATAGTAATAAGGTGTAACAATGGACAGTACTCTCATCTGGGCACTTCTGACTCCCTGACCCAAAAACCCAGGTGCCCAGGAGGTAGCTCACAGCATGAAACCAAAGCAAGATTGGAGTTCAGCCTCAGCAGGGTCTTCAGAGAAACACCACCTCTATTTGGAAGTTTAAAGGCAGACAAAAAAAGTGGCAGAAGGACAGACAGATCGGCCACTTCAGGGAGGAACACTTGGCTCCACTGTTTCATGGAGGGCAGACAAGATATGCTGGTTTTCGTCTGTCCCGTGGATTGAAATCTCACTGGCAGTTACAAGGCATGGGACATGCTTATGAAGCACACCTGCTGCTTTAGTTTTATCCAAAAAAGCACCAGGTTCACACACTCCAGGATAACTCTGCAGCCAGAACCACAACACAGAGTAGTGACCAGGAGATTCCCATCAAAAACCCACTCCTGATCAAAAGAATGCTCTTGATCTCACCCAAAAGACTAACACAGTTCAGTCTGAGTTCATTTCCTAGTGTTTTGACTTACACCTTGGAAAAATCAGCAGATGCAGCTCCAGCAGCACTACAGGCAGGAGGAAATAAAGTGATCTTCTAAAACAATTGTCCCTCTCTCCTTTACTCACTGAAACTGTACAGGGAAGGTTAACAGAGGAACTTGGCATTATTCTACTCTTCCCTCTGTCAGAGAGCTGTGTAGTAGAGAAGGAAATCTGTGCTATAACTGGACTGAGGATTGGTTCCAGCAGTAAGCAGTTTCTCAAGGGATCTTCAGGAACTGATACGGTTATAAAACTACACTCTCTACCTAGTTAAACCATTCCTTCTGTTCCTTAGCGAGTTCACCTATCTGACCAGAGAGACATTTCCTTCAGTTCACCTTCACTTTCACAAGTCTGCCTTTGCTTTATCTAATGTCTTTTTTTTCCTTTCTTACCCAGCACTGTTCTAGCTCACATTCGATATACTGTCAAAGATATGGTAAATAAACTCTAGCCAATACAATTAAAAGCCACTGGTGAATAAAAACTGGAATAATTAAAAAAAATAATAATTTTGAAACAAGAGATTTGTAAATCATCATGTATCTTATGCATTTCTCCCCTTTCCTGAGCCTGCTTGTTTCCATTGCAGGACCTTTCAAGAGAAGACTGTGTCTTGCCCTTTACTTACAGAATGGGCCCTAATGATCACTGGAACCTCCAAGGAATACTGCATTGCAATCAACAAGCAAAACAATAATGCACAAAGACAGAAAAATGTGTCTATCAGAAGGATCTAGTTCTTCTATCACTATCACATAAATGTAATCAAATTAGACCAACATTTTTCTTTTGAGTTTTCATTGCCAAGGAAGCTTTGGTAGATCATTTTGACCCAGACAAAACAATTACAGAATTGTCTGAACTATAAATTTTCCTGTTTCTTTCTTGAACCTTGGCTTGCATTTCTTTTTCTTCTACTTAAGCAATACTATTTCATTCTGAAAGGTTCAAAGGGAGTGAACTAAAAAATTAGTAAATAAAACAAATGTAAGATAGATACATAACAGAACCCCACTATGGTTTATCTAACCCTCCCTAGTCATGAGAAAAGAGTTCTGGGGTCTTAGAGGGTTATATCCTTTGGGTAGATTTCCAAAGATTATGAAGACTGAGACTATAGCATTGACATGAATTAATGGATAGTGTTGTGCAATCCGCTCGCAGTACGATGTGTTTGTATGCTTATGAAGCAACTTGGGAGGTTAATGAGTACAAGTGCATACTACAGATTCTCCACATAATTTTAATCCCCTCAAGACAGGAAGATGATGAAAAAAAGCTCTTAGCATGTCTGATAAATGGTAGCAGAGAATTTTAAAGGAGGAGAACATACTGCTTCAGGGCCCCTCAGCTGGATTGCTGACGTGCAATGAACTGAAGAATGACGTGCCATTCTTCTCTACTCAGTGCTGAAGATTGGTTAAGTTACAAGATGTACCTGCAGAGGGTAGTCATTCCTCTCCTTTCCAGAAGGTTTATTAAAGCACTTATGCAGTGCTTGCTCCAGCTGTCAGATCCTCAGGGTATCTTTTTGCAAAAGCTCTCAATCTAGATACCTATCCAAATCTCACTGTTCTTGGAAGCAAGTCTGGTTTCATGATCAAGATCTCCAAGAGCTGACCTCTGTTCTAGTGCAGAATAAAATACCTCAGGTTGAACACTGTGGAATCAGCAAGAATATCTTTTTTTTTTTTTTTTTTTTTTGATAAGCAAATGAGACCTAGGCTAAAGAGTGTGGTAAACTGGATCAAGGAACTCTGGAAAACAGAAACATTTTCCTGTCTGCATAGTAGAGAGTACAGCTGAAACTGTGACCTCAAAAGTCCCAAAAAAATCTTTTCTTTGTACCACATCTGTTTCTGGTGTGTTTTTACATGCCTTTTCAGAAACCAAATTAACCAATGGAGAATGCTGAGCAAACTATACTAATTTCAATACTTATATATCTCAGATATAGTCTAGTCTGAAAAAAAGCTGGATGAAATTCACCAGAACAAGCGATAGGTAATCTCTGAAAGAAATAATTAAGCTGACAAATATAAGATGGAGAGAAGCAACTAAAGGATGTGATGGAGGACTAACAGTTGATAACCAGCTGAATCTGTCAGCACTGTTATGCAGCTGAAAAAAAAATGCAAACAAACCTTGACTGCATATTCAAATAAGAGTCCAGCCTGCAAAATAAATGAAGTTGTTCTGCTTACCTCTGCACTGTGTAGACATTGCTTAACAGAGTGCTATGTAATGGTTAGGGCTCTGTATTTCAAGAAAGATGTGAACTAACTGAAGACAGTTAGCCTCCCTCTCTCCCTCCTTCCTTCCCTCCCTACCAGGGTTCAGCTGGCGGCAGGCAGGGCCGTCCCATGGCAGGAGCTGCAGCAACGGAAGAGCTGGAAAATGCCCCAGCCAGGGTTGGACCGCCTGTCCTTGGGGACTGCCTCAGCCAAGGCTCCTGCCCTTGGCTTCGCTGGATTTTCCTGCAGCTATGTCTGACCCCAGTTCCCCTCACCAGGCCCAAATCCTGACCCCCACCCGCAGACCCACATCCCAAAGTGGCCTCAGCCCAGCCCCATCTCCAGGGAGGTGCCCAGGGCTGGGGCTGCCCCAGTGCCTAGGGCTGTCTGCTCCTGGCTGAAGGTAGGATGGGGCCCTGCCCCAACAGACCCCCATGGGGATCCCCCGGCCCCCAGGGAGTCCCACATCTGTGAGCCCTGGCACTGAGCACAGCACCCAGCCTCCTGCGGCCCCACACGCCTCCCTGCACCATGCAGCTGTGGGACCGCAGGGTGAGACACCGCACCGGGCAAAATATGACAGGTGGGAGAGGGGCAGCGGGACTCCGCGGGGGGCCTGGGGTGCCGGGGAAAAGGCTGGGGTGCCAGGAACATCCTAGAGGTGCTCAGAACAACCAAACAGGGAGGTTTCTTTGGGAAGAGGTGTGTCAGTGTACGAGGATACTGGTATGAGATGGGTAGTGTTGCCTGGAGGATATTATTACAGGCAGGAGTAATGGGATGATAAATAGCAGTGACCTTGAAGTGATTGCAGGCTGATGATCTAAATAATGCAAACTAAATTTCAGGCCTTCTTTTTCCTGTCTAAATACAGAGGCTTCTTCAATTCACTGCACATAAAAATACCTACAAACAATGGAACTTTAATAAAGAAAAGGCACGGGGCAATTGCAGATAAGGTCTAGGTTTGCTGGTGATTAAGGGGAGAACCAGGCAGTCCCTTTCAATAATTTGTTCCTTTTTACTGATGTCTCTGTTGAATGACATGTAATCTTGTTTGCTTAACATTACAGTACCCCTTAAAATCACCACACTGTCAGAAAGAGAGAAGTCAAAGATTTGGATCACAAGCATTAGGACTGGAAGGCAACCATGAATTTTGTGGTATGAGACTAACTTTCAAACAGTCTCACTCTTCTGAATAAATCTAGCTCAACAGTTTTTGAGGAGAGTAGCTTTAAAAAACACGTCCTTTTCATCAAGTTGCACAACAGCTTACCTATTAGTAAAAATGAAAATAATATACTGCACACACTGGCTTTGTTTATGAGATTTAGGACACTGAAAGTAAACCCATTACCAGAGTCCTGGCCTTAGTAAAGATTTGTTGTGTATTTAAAAAAAAAAAAAGCCAGAACAACCACTATCAACATATATCCAATATATATTGATATATCAATATATATCCAGAAAGAACAATCACCTTAAAGCACTCTTATCAGTAAATTTGCCTCATTATTTGGTTTATGAGCTTCGGGGCCAGGATTTCTGAAGCTCTTTTTCAGTCTGCTTTCAAAGTGAGAATATGGCCCATCCTTCCTGCAGGTCTCCCCTACTTTTCAAGACCTCATCGCCTTACACTTGTACATAATGGATCTGTTTAACTGTGGCAGTAGGTGGTCTAATGAAATATTACCACACCATTTCTTCAAGGACTCCTTTGGCTTCTTGTGTCATTTATCCTTCTCAGAATCAGAGTGTTTACTTTGGACTGTTTTGCTGGAATTGCTCCTTGGTGCCTGATTGATTTGATGAAAGAGGGACAGGCCACCAGTGCCCCTTGGCCCCATTCAATAACAGAAATGTTTCTCCAAGGGTTGGCAGCCTGCATTTGCTTTAGGCACTGCTCCAGGTTTCCTCATAGGAGCAGCTCTTTGATGACACGTAG
The DNA here is from genome assembly GCF_013368605.1 of Nyctibius grandis. Lineage (NCBI taxonomy): Eukaryota > Metazoa > Chordata > Aves > Nyctibiiformes > Nyctibiidae > Nyctibius > Nyctibius grandis. The sequence continues at coordinate 48,601,955 of NC_090658.1, read as the reverse complement.
CCCATTTGGAGGAGTCCTGTTGACATCACCAAAATTGGCTTCCCTTGCACACTGATGGTAGGAGATGCAACTCAAGGAGACATGAGAGGCACGGGAGAATACGGGAAGGAATGGTCTTCTGTGAGTCGCAGATCAAATGCCTTGTTCCTCCTCTGGAGTCGGAAACGTATTTCTTCAAAGCTAAGCTAGGGAATTGAGACTGTTAGCCTGAGAGCAGCTGAGACTCCAGCAGAGCTGGTATTGTTTGTTTCAAAGCAACAATTGTTCTCAGCTAGGACCTTCAGAAAACAGTATGTGTTTGGAGAGGCAGGACAATGCTGCTGCTGCTGCTGCAAAGTACCGAGTATCCTCATCTCCCCACTCTGACTGTAGTGTGAGCTTAGAGCTCTCATCACGTTGTTGGCAGTGATCATCACCTCATGATTAGGTCCATGGACAATTAAGGCTTTCAGATATTCCCACACAGAAGTGATGAAGAGTTGCAAACATGAGGTTCTGATTCTTGCTACTGTTATGAAGTGTGACTGTTGAAACTTTTATTTCCACTTTGAGTATTTGTCCATATGTGTACTCCACTATTGGTGTGCATACACAATATGGGGCTGAAATTTGAAATCTTTGGCCAGCAGTATCTGCTGGGGACTTTCCATGCTTCTTGCATGTCCATTTGCTGTGATGTAAAAAGTGTAAACGGAAGTTCAGGTGTAATAGCACAGTTACTTCTCAGCATTCATGTTCTCCCAGTATAATCATTTGTTCTATAGTCGATATATGCAGTAGTGTTAGCTTAACAGCGCTAATTAGGTAGCTGTTCCTTGAAAGTTCTTCAGTCAGATTTAGTTTGTGGTCAGAAAGCAAACAAGCTTCCTTCTTTGTGATAAGCTGTTCCACACTGGGATTGCTGGATTGAAACGCTGCCATCTTTTAAGACAGAATTACTTCTTACTTAAATAAAGTACTTCTTTAGAAAGAAGGACCTCAGAAACTGCAAGAAGTATCTAAAGATGCTGTTTTCTTCTTTTTTTTTTTTATTTTCCTACAGCCTTCCCTATTCAGCACAGCTAATCCCATCTGAAACCCCACAGTTTAGAGGAGAAGATCCTCCAGAGTTCTGTGGTCTCAGGATTCATCATCACTCCTCCTGGTTCAGCAAGCTCTGCTCACCCTAGTCATTTTTATCCTGAAGGGACTATCACTCTCAAAGGGTGTGTTTTTAAGACAGCAGTAACTGAACATAGAATCATAGAGTCATTTTGGTTGGAAAGGACCTTTAAGATCATACTGGTCTAACTGTTAGTCTAGCACTGCCAAGTCCAGCACTAAACCATGTCCACAAGCACCACATCTACATGTCTTTTAAATACCTTCAGGGATGGTGACTCCACCACCTTCCTGGGCAGCCTGTTCCAATGTTTGATAACGCTTTCAGTGAAGAAATTTTTCCTAATATCCAATCTAAACCTCCACTGGTGCAACTTGAGGCCGTTTCCTCTTGTCCTATCACTTGTTACTTGGGAGAAGAAACCAACACCCACCTTGCTACAATCTCCTTTCAGGTAGTTGTAGAGAGCAATAAGGTCTCCCCTCAGCCTCCTTTTCTCCAGGCTAAACAACCCCAGTTCCCTCAGCTGCTCCTCATAAGACTTGTGCTCTAGACCCTTCACCAGCTTCGTTGCCCTTCTTTGGACACACTCTAGCACCTCAATGTATTTCTTGTAGAGAGGGGCCCAAAACTGAACACAGTATTTGAGATGCGGCCTCGCCAGTGCCGAGTACAGGGGGCAATCACTTCCCTAGTCCTGCTGGCCACACTATTTCGGATACAAGCCAGGATGCTGTTGGCCTTCTGGCCACCTGGGCACACTGCCGGCTCATGTTCAGCCGACCATTGATCAACATCCCCAGGACCTTTTCCGCTAGTCAGATTTCCAGCCACTCTTCCCCAAGCCTGTAGCTGTGCATGGGGTTGTTGTGCCCCAAGTGCAGGACCCGACACTTGACCTTGTTGAACCTCATACAGTTGGCCTCTGCCCATCGATCCAACCTGTCCAGATCCCTCTGCAGAGCCTTCCTGCCCTCCAGCAGATCAACACTCCTGCCCAACTTGGTGTCATCTGTGAACTTACTCCTCTTGCCCAGATGACTGATAAAGATATTAGAGAACTGGCCCCAATACTGAGCCCTGGGGAACACCACTTGTGACCAGCTGCCAACTGGATTTAATTCCATTCACCACAGCAATCCAGATGAAACAGATCTCTCTAATCAACTTCTGTTAATGAAATCTAATTGGTTTATTCAATCTTGTACCAAAGGGACTCTGCAAACAGAAGCATTGACTTCAGGAAATGAAAGATACCTAGTCAGCATCTGTAGCCATGTCCTTACCTAATTATCCCTGTGGAGACTGGTATAACTTCTAACATTGCTTACAGAGCCCAGTGGCTTTGTTAAGTTCAGTAATAGAAAGGGCATCAATACTGTATACATTTGCTTCATTAACCTACGTTCATGCTGGTCCAGAAGGGAATTCACAGAACTGAGTAGGATCACAGTGGCAAAGGACATCCAGGTTTTGAAAGAGCCACTCACTCCTGCTCTCAAATGGGCTGACCATTCCTCCAGTACACCTGCAACAGGGGACAACCTGATACAGATAAGTGGAAAAGCAACCAACTGTCCAAACAGAAAGCAGGTGGCACAAAATCTGGGCAGCACTGTACAGAAAAGCACCTGTACATCAGAGGTGATCACAAACTCAACTTCTGAAAAAATAAAAACTTCATACTGGATGTTTATAAACTGGAGCATAGATTTGCAAGATACAGGATGCAATCCTTTTGCTCTGCTCATAAGCAGATTTGTGTCCTATGCATGTAAAAAATACGTGACAGTTGAAAACTGTTCAGTGGAAAACAAGAAGAGTATTTTAAGCCCTATAATATGTAACTCATGAGATAAGATTGATACTGGCTTGCCTGGGAGAAAGGGATGTAGAAAAAATTTAGGTCTTCACATACATAAAAGGTTGCCACACAGTTTGGCAGTGAAGTGTTTTCTGTGTTCACTGTGGATAGGACAAAAAATAACAGGCTCAAAGAGCGGCTAGAAATGCGTTATGAATTAGAGAGATTCTTCTGTCTGTAACTGTAGTTAAACAGAATATCTAGGGCAGTTGTGAAACCCCTATTCTAAAGAACAGACCAAGAAAATCACGTGCCAGGAGTGGGTTAGGTAGAAGTTGCGCTGGCTTGCGGAGGAAGCATGTATCTGGACAATGGATGTTTCCTATGTTATGGCAATGGTTTGATATAATATAAAAAAGGTTGAGGTCCACACCTTAGAGACGTCATCACAAAAAAATATTTATTAAAAAAAACTACTATCCATTTTTTCATCTTCAGTTTTTATTCTACTATTCTAAATTTCAGTTTAAGCCAATCTGGCTTTGATTTTCTCTTTCTCACAATTTACAGTTCAAGATTTTTGTCCTCAGTTGTATGAGCCTGTTCTGTATAATTCCCCTCACCCTCCACTTTGCTCTGAGCCACTTTTTCTCCATGTGGTTTGACCCATATCCCTTACCACACTGCCACCAGCATGATATTTCCCTGCTTGACTTCTGTGTTTTCTGTGAATTCCTCAACATCTGAGATCTCATCTTCAAAAAGCTCCACCATGATTCTGTCTTCTCCGGTATTAAAACTATTTTGCAAAACAAACTTATTTCATTATCCCATCAGTGGCTAAATTTCATAAACCATATCTCTGAATCACCTTTCCTTATAGTAGGAAAAATCTCAGACAATATATTAGGAGTCATAAAACACAGGTGGTACATCTGGGCAGTCCTTGAACAGTGGTGTCTTCAAATCCAGGGCATTGTTTCAGTCCCAACTATAACTAAAGACCAGTCAGGGGAATACTAACAGAAGTATATAAAATGAGAAACTAGGAAATATGCTCAGCTGCTTTGTACTTATTTCCTTTTCTAGAATGAGATGAATGAAGGGAATCATCATTGTCTGCTTTAGCAATTCATGTACCAGTGAGAAGGGGAGAAATTCAGTTAGGCCATTCAGGCACAGTAAGTGCTAATCTAGGATAATAAAGCCTCTTATCCAATAAAATTATCTAAGCTTAAATGTATTTATTCAATACACAGGACAAGAGGAAATGGCGTCAAGTTGCACCACTATTAATATAGAAATGACAACGATGACTTGTTTTTTGTTTGTTTGTTTTAAATTCCTGTGAATAGGCCACTCATATGAGGGCTCTCCCAGTATTTCCAGTGACACAAGTAACTCCATGGGCACTGGAACTAGTGACTGGCTTCCAATGCATTTGGGTCTTTCAGCCAATTTTTCACTGAATAATGCCTCATAAGTTTTACCCTCATTAGACATCAAAGAGAAAGAGATTAGAGATCTGGTAATTATGAGAACAGTCCTCAGTCTTTTTGTGACTAGTAAAAAGAGAATGCACATGGAAGAGAAATCTTGATCAATCCCATCTGTGCAACAATCATATGTACTTAATAATCTTCGAAATGTCTGTCAAATTCAGCTCTGTCAAGTCAATTAAACTGGCCAATGAGCTTAAAAGTTCTGTTAGTGATTTACTAGCAGATGATAGACAGATGGACATCACGATCACGCCAGCTTAATTTCTTTGAGAAATCAGGATTAGCAAAAAGCCTACTTCAGTTCCTAGTTAACTTTTCACTGTAAAATTGGTCTAATAGGTAAAAATCATGTTCTGTATCCTTAATGGTTTACATCTTTTGACTGTTCTTTTTTTTCTATTTCATATTTTTCTTATTTAGACTGTAGTCAAGGCAAATGTTTTTCAGTCAGAGGAATAAAAAGGTGGAAGCCCTTGAGACGAAACGTCATTACGATGCTCTGCAATTGTCTGATTTTCTGATGGAGAGCAGGTATCTGGGGACCAATCAGGCAGTTCTGGTAATGGCTAAACCCAGTGCCAGCTCTGGACATCTGCTGGACTAAATAGGACTACATTGTCTTCCTTCATCTGTCTAATAGCATAATCAGGACTGTCTTCCCTCAGGATCTGTGTAATTTGATGTCCTGCATGTAGTACTAAAGGCAGGTTAAATATAAGATCCCACTGGGGTGAAATCGGTGTGCCCAGCTCGCTCCCTGAAATGCCTGTACACCAATGCACGCAGCATGGGGAATAAACAGGAGGAGTTAGAAATCCGTGTTCGGTCGGGGGGCTATGATCTAGTGGCAATTACAGAGACTTGGTGGGATGCCTCGCATGACTGGAATGTGGTCATGGATGGCTATGTCCTGTTCAGGAAAGACAGGCCGCTAAGGAGAGGTGGTGGAGTTGCTCTTTATGTGAGTGAGCAGCTAGAATGTATTGAGTTCTGTCCAGGGGCGGATCAGGAGCGAGTTGAGAGTTTGTGGGTGCGAATTAAGGGGCAGGCTGGCAGGGGTGATACTGTTGTGGGTGTCTATTACAGGCCACCGGATCAGGATGAGGAGGGTGATGAGGCCTTCTACAGGCAGCTGAGAGCAGTCTCGCAATTACAGGGCCTGGTTGTTGTGGGGGATTTCAGCTACCCTGATATTTGCTGGGAGGCCTACTCAGCCAGCCATCCTCAGTCCAGGAGGTTCCTCCAGTGCATTGATGATAACTTTCTGATGCAAATGGTGGATGAGCCAACTAGGAGAGGAGCGCTGCTGGATCTTATCCTCACTAACAAGGAGGGTCTGGTTGAAGAGGTGAAGGTTGAGGGCAGCCTTGGTTGTAGTGACCATGAGATGGTAGAGTTCAGGATCTCATGTGGCAGGAACAGAATAGCTAGCAGAATCACAACCCTGGACTTCAGGAGGGCCAACTTTGGCCTTTTCAAGCAATTGCTAGGGGAAATCCCATGGGACAGGGTACTAGAAGGTAAGGGGACTCAAGATAGTTGGTTAGCATTCAAGGACTGCTTCTTCCGAGCTCAAGATCAGAGCATCCCAACAGGTAGGAAGTCAAGGAAGGGTACCAGGAGACCTGCATGGTTGAACAGGGAACTGCTGGGCAAACTCAAGTGGAAGAAGAGGGTGTACAGATCGTGGAAGGAGGGGCTGGCCACTTGGGAGGAATATAAGTCTGTTGTCAGAGGATGTAGGGAGGCAACTAGGAAAGCTAAGGCCTCCTTGGAATTAAACCTTGCAAGAGAGGTCAAGGACAACAGAAAGGGCTTCTTCAAATACATTGCAGTTAAAGCCAACACTAGAGGCAATGTAGGCCCACTGATGAATGAGGTGGGGGCCCTGGAGACAGAGGATAAAAAGAAGGCGGAGTTACTGAATGCCTTCTTTGCCTCTGTCTATACTGCTGGAGGCTGTCCTGAGGAGCCCCGGACCCCTGAGGCCCTAGAGGAAGTCAGGATAGAGGAGGAGTCTGTCTTGGTTGATGAGGGCTGGGTCAGGGACCAGTTAAGCAACCTGGACGTCCATAAATCCATGGGCCCTGATGGGATGCACCCGCGGGTGCTGAGGGAGCTGGCGGAAGTCATTGCTAGGCCACTCTCCATCATCTTTGCTAAGTCGTGGGCAACAGGAGAGGTGCCTGAGGACTGGAGGAAAGCGAATGTCACTCCAGTCTTCAAAAAGGGCAAGAAGGAGGACCCGGGTAACTATAGACCGGTCAGCCTCACCTCCATCCCCAGAAAGGTAATGGAACAACTTGTGCTTGGTGCTGTCTCTAGGCACATCAAGGATAGGGGGATCATTAGGGGCAGTCAGCATGGCTTCACCAAGGGGAATTCATGCTCAACCAACTTGATAGCCTTTTATGAGGACGTAACCCGGTGAATAGATGATGGTAAAGCTGTGGATGTGGTCTATCTCAATTTCAGTAAAGCGTTTGACACGGTCTCCCACAGCATCCTCGCAGCTAAACTGGGGAAGTGTGGTCTGGATGATCGGGTAGTGAGGTGGATTGTGAACTGGCTGAAGGAAAGAAGCCAGAGAGTAGTGGTCAGCGGGACAGAGTCCAGTTGGAGGTCTGTGTCTAGCGGAGTCCCGCAAGGGTCAGTTCTGGTACCAGTACTATTCAATATATTCATTAATGACTTGGATGAGGGATTAGAGTGCGCTGTCAGCAAGTTCGCTGATGACACAAAACTGGGAGGAGTGGCTGATGCGCCGGAAGGCTGCGCAGCCATTCAGAGGGACCTGGACAGGCTGGAGAGTTGGGCGGGGAGAAATTTAATGAAATATAACAAGGGCAAGTGTAGAGTCCTGCATCTGGGCAAGAATAACCCCATGTACCAGTACAAGTTGGGGGCAGAGCTGTTGGAGACCAGCATAGGGGAAAGGGACCTGGGGGTCCTAGTGGACAGCAGGATGACCATGAGCCAGCAGTGTGCCCTTGTGGCCAAGAAGGCCAATGGCATCCTGGGGTGTATTAGAAGGGGTGTGGTTAGTAGGTGAAGACAGGTTCTCCTCCCCCTCTACTCTGCCCTGGTGAGGCCGCATCTGGAATATTGTGTCCAGTTCTGGGCCCCTCAGTTCAGGAAGGACAGGGAACTGCTAGAGAGAGTCCAGCGCAGAGCCACGAAGATGATTAAGGGAGCGGAACATCTCCCTTATGAGGAGAGGCTGAGGGAGCTGGGTCTCTTTAGCTTAGAGAAGAGGAGACTGAGGGGTGACCTCATTAATGCTTATAAATATGTAAAGGGCAAGTGTCACGAGGATGGAGCCAGGCTCTTCTCAGTGACATCCCTTGACAGGACAAGGGGCAATGGGTGCAAGCTGGAACACAGGAGGTTCCACTTAAATATGAGGAAAAACTTCTTTACGGTGAGGGTGACCGAACACTGGAACAGGCTGCCCAGAGAGGTTGTGGAGTCTCCTTCTCTGGAGACATTCAAAACCAGCCTGGACGCGTTCCTGTGTGAGATGGTCTAGGCAATCCTGCCCCGGCAGGGGGATTGGACTAGATGATCTTTCGAGGTCCCTTCCAATCCCTAACATTCTGTGATTCTGTGATTCTGTGATAAGATACATCAGGCAGGTACAATCTCATGCATATCACTGTTCCTTTTTTTTAAAGTCAGATTTAAGTTCACCACTGAAATCCCAACCTACTTACAGATTTTCTTGCTCAATCTAATTTGCTGTTGAAGCTCTGCCATTAACGATGAAGAACCTGAATTTGGTGCTGCTAGCAGACTATGTAAGAGCTCTGTTAATTTTCCATCATCTTTTATAGAGTCACAGAGTGGTTGATATGGGAAGGGACCTCTGGAAATTGTCTAGCCCAACATCCCTACTCCAAGAAGAGCCAGCTAGAGCAGTTCTTCAGAATTGATTTTTGGTTTAGTGATAAGGTTTCTTATATCCCAGCAATGACCTATATATCACAGCAGTGTTCCTAAATTTTTAGGATTCCAATATTATTAATATCTCCAGAATCAGCAATGTCAAGTGAATGCAGCTGCTAGGATCCAGAATCACAGCCATTTGGGTCCTTCTGTCTGGTCAGAGTCTTTGCTTAAACTCAGAAATAAGTCATTAATGAGTCATTCTATTCAAATGCCTCAATGCAGGGGTGTGAGTAAAGCAGAGGTCAACTGGGATGAAGTCGGTCCAGTGAACACAGGTAATGAATACTTCTGAATCAGCATAGTCAGAAACATAAATTCACTCTATTTGCCTGGATAAAATTAAGTGTACCTTGAAAAACCTTTATGGAATGATTTCTTATACCCTACTAAGAGTTCATAAGAGAAATATTCTCACTACAAGACCATACCAGAAAAATATAGAATATCTGTAGTGTTATAGTCACTTGTGAATGGAGCATGACAGGAGAGATCCTTTCCTTCTGCATCCTAAAGAATAGTTTTTTAAGTGCATACCTCTTTTGGCTTGGATTTGAGCTTTTCAGATTTATTTGTCCTATTTTATACACCTACATTAAAATAAAAACTTTGTTCTAGGAAAGTCTGTTTTTCTTCACTAACTAAAAAGGAAGTATAAAGAGTTGGGTCAGATACAGATATCTATGTCTCAGATGGTTAAATCCCATTTCTGGTTTGGGTGTTTTTCTCCATTTATTTACCAGTATATCCTCTGTCTTACACATCTGGAAATAGAGCATTTCCTACAGCCATAGCTGCAAATGGGGCATTGTGATACACAGACTAAATGGCCAATCCTTTATGACCAGTGTTCCTTTGCAAAATACGATTTAACAGTTGCCCTCAGCTCACCATTAACAATCTCAAATCATTTCTGCTTCCATCTTTAAGAAGCTTCAGTATTTCTTAGGTATGAACATGGATCAATGGCCTTCATTCTGTTCTGAAAGGATTAAGAAAACAGAAAAAAGAAATATCTCCCAAACAAAAAGTATGTAAGTGAAAAATGCCACCTCTGTAATCTCACTCTGAGGAACAAAACTTCTGTATTTTATGCATACATGTAATTCTTCAGCCTGCCTTTGCACAGGTGAAGCAAGAATTTGGCTCTCTGGTTTTATAATCTATTTAATAAAAAATACACAGCAATGAAGAAAGACTAGCAGCTGGCTTCTGATGCACACAGCACAGCAGTTCCCCAGGGGATCCTGCCAGGCACCTTAGGGGGTTCAGATACTGGCTGATGATCTCTGCAGACTATATCCTACATTTCTGCAAGTACTGATTATGACTTTGAGCAGAGTATTTTTCTCCTCCTGCCCATCTCTTTTGTATGGTTTTTCAGTGCCTACAAAATTTTGTGCAATTTTATTGCTGCTGCTTTCCCCGCACTCATTCCTCTAAGCCACATCTGGTATGTTACATGTCTCCATCTGAGAGATTTCTGCTTGCTTTCCAATAGCTTCAGTAAAGTGATATTGGCATAGGTACTTTAAAAAGGCAGAGGCTCCTTTCCAGCACAAATCATCGCAATATGTCTCCATCTGCCACTGAGCCAATAAGTTTAGTACTGATATTTTTGCCTATGACTATTTTGAATCAGCATCTATGCTTTTGTTAACAGGAACTGTGCAAGATGTTCATTTTTCATTGTGATTTGCATGCAATATGAGTACTTACTTTGTATATGTCTATATACAGGTTTGTGTATATGCAAGTGAACTTAACAATGGATATAGACACAAAATGCTTTGTGACTGACCCACGGTGAGCAAAATTAATATCCTTGATCCGGTAATCAACAGAAAGCCTATATTAATAAAATTTATTAATAGAGTTTCCCAAGGTTTTGTGTCTCACAGCTGAACCACATAAATTCAGATGCCCTCCCTCTTCCTCATCCCGCAGTATCTCTGTCTCATCACAAGGGTTGAATTTTTCCCTTCCTCCCACAGCAGCACCTCTGGCACTCATGAGGCTCCCTACCTCTTTCTGAAAAAGTAAAAAACCTGTCTTTGACAATTAAACAATTCTTTTTATCATATACAAAATGTGTTTCATTCAGTAGAAAAATAAGGAGGATTTTTTTGCGATGTAGGCCCTGAAGTTTTACCAATATCAAAGTGAAGTATCATCAATGGAAGAGAAAGAAAACCAACAAACCTTAGATAGATCAGGTGACAAATACATTTGGCATTCACAGTTCATTATTAGACAAGTTTAAAAAAAAATCCCTTTGGCTTACTACACTTCAGGAAATTAATATTTAACCTGAAGAAAGTTTAGAAACCCCTGAAAGCCCCCATCAGGAGCTGCTATTTGGTGTTCTGGGACCTGTCAAATAGCTCTACAGATTCCTTCTATCAGCCTTTTTGTCTTCATCCTTCTTCAGTTTCCTTCACAGCACCTGCTGGTTTGTCAGTCTGAGAGACTCTGCTTCACACCACCTTGGCATTGCTGTGCACTTCTGAGAGCTGTGGCAGGTAAAAAAGGGAAGATTTTCTACATTTCCTATAGGTTATCCCAAGGAGAAATGAAACATCTTCTCATGTGACAGGGACAATACAGTGCAGAGCATAAACACGTGTCAAAGCCCCAGACGATGAGATAGATACAAAAATATGGATATAGCAGGAAATTAAAATGCTCAGAGATTGTTTCCTTTTGAATTAATAACTCTTTCCATGGCTTCAGTTTTATTTCATATTTCTAATGCAAAACATTTGCAACATAAGAAGTGTCAGGCTTTTTTCTAAAAGATGATGTGTGTCCCTCAAAATTATGAACATGTGTATGAAAAAGTGGCAGTCCTAATATGGAAAATATTGACAACATTGGTTCATCCCTCATGGTCATGTCTACACAGAGTAAAGACTAAGCAAGAGAAGAGGTAATGAGGTCTCAGTTACTTGCCATTTCTTACTTTACTTATTAGTCATTTCACAGTGAAACGTTTACAGTTTCTTATAAAAAATAACCTTTCTTCTTGAGAAACACCAGTTATGCACCTTGAATTATTTAGACATCACAGCCCAAAGGTTTTCCAAGCCACTTTTCAGTGTTAAAACTCTTCTAGAATGTTACAGGAAAGGGCACAAAAATGTACATTGATAAAATCTTTTCCATATCCATCTAGAAGTGTCAACATTACAAAATTTATATTAGTATTTAATCAAAACTGGAGGTCATATGTGCAAGTGGAGCATTAATTTCTTTTGAAGCTATACAAATTAATGCAGTAGTTTCCCAAGTAATCTTTTATTTCTGAAAGTGCTGGAAAAACTACAGTGGCTCCACTCTGTTTTGGGAATTGGGCAGGACATAAATAGCTGATATGAAGTAATAGCTGATATGAAATAGGTTGTGATTCACCAACTGCATTGTTAAATCACAATAATTCATGCTCTGTTGGGAGAAACAATACAGGGAAGAAAGCATGTACATAATTATGGAGCTAAACAATGCATACTTTTTGAGAAAAAGCAGCCACCATATTATGAACTCATCCTGAACGAGAATGAAGAGTCACAAGCAACGATCCTTCGCAGTGCTACAACACCACAATGCTCTGCACTATAGTTTTTTTAAGAACTCTTTCAAAATATTATTTCATCCTCTGGGACATACAGGAGCATTATGAAACCCTAGTTCATAGAATAAAAAAACAACACTGGCATGAATATTCGAGAAATAAGCATGTAAAACTGTTTAGATTTAGTCTATATGCATCGTTAAGAAAAAAAATCTCAAGCACAGCATTCAGGTGTTAAATCTGGAACTAGACTGTAGACAGATGCATTGGCCTGAGGACAGGGAAAAGTATTTTAAGTACAAGCAACACAGCAGCCACGGAGCTGATCTGCAGTCCTCGGTGTATGAAGTAGCTCTCTCTGGGCTTAGTACATTTTCCCCTTCTCCTTTGTAGGGGACTGCACATGGGGACAGCTACATGCAGGATTTCTTACCTTGGCTATTTCTTTGGCTGTGCAATGAGTCAAGTGGAATCATGCCACAGGTGCCAGCTCCTGCTGTCAGTAGCTCAGCTGTACTATTTCTCTCATCAGAAGGAAGTCAATGCCCACTGGATGAGAACAGTTCTTCCTCTCTGTAGGAAAGAAATGGTTTTGGCTAGGACTTCCCTTCCCAAGACACGTGATTTCAGTAAAAACTTAACCAGGTATCAGGTCTTCCATGCAGTTAAGAATGATTGCTAATAACAAAAATCAGCTTCTTATTTTTATTCATGAAAGGTTACCAAAGATGGAAACAGAACAAAAAAAAACCTAGGAACTGAAACAATTTTACAAGGAAGACCCTTCAGCACTGCAGAAAAGTGAATATTATCCACTCATTTTCAAATGTAATATAGTAAATACTTGTCCCTCTTTTGAAAATATTCCAGAAATATTATTTGTCTTGCTAATAAACTCAGACAATATATTAAATAACTGGATCATTTGTTAAAGTAGCCATTAGTGCTGAAATCTTTTTCTGTACTCAAAACTGGAGATATATTTGAAAGTCTGGGCCTTTCAGTCTATAGGTCTCAACTTGTCAAATCTAACAAGTTAGCAGAATAGTGTTCTTTTGATCTACCTCTCCAGCGTAGTGCCCCATGGTAGGATGAAAAATCAGAATTTTCAGATGTAAATAAGGGAATACAGAAGCATTCAAATAAGATAATTTTTGTGATTATCTGTCTTCATCTCTCTTAAAGGGAGGTCAATTCATTGTTAGATAAAAGTCCGAACAGGAAACAACAGGAGCTGATGTTTTCATGTTGCTGTAATGATCACTTATGCCTGTTTGTTTTGAAATGGATGGTCTTGTGATAAAGACATTGACCTAGTGCTCAGAAGCTCTTTGTTTCATTTCTGTTCAGCCATAGCCTCCCCCTCCCTCATGTTTAAGAGGGGGAGGATATTATCTTCTCACACCACAGGGAAGGCTGATGCTAGGCATGAAGAACAATAGGTTTCTTGATTGTCCAGTGACGGAAGATACATTTCCTATTCAGGGTTGGGCAATCTTCCTATCTATAACCACAAATGGCTTAATTTCTTTCCATTTAATGAATAATACTGATTTGAGGTCTATTTCAAGCTCTGGACACCTGTCTTCAATGGAGACACCATGAAAGATGATCTGAGAGAGAAATTTATTATATTTGACCATTTTAATATTGTTGAATAAACCAAGAAAACTATAAAGTCTTCAACTGAAAGCAAGGAATTAAATCCTATGGAAGGATTTGGCACTATATAAATAATAGTCCTCTCAGTTCCCTCTGTGTACAATAGAGGATGCTTCCTTCTTACATAAGTGAGAGATTTTTATTGATGTATTAATGAAAAAACTGAATGCAGAGTGAGTCTTTATTTCTGTCTTTTTTCTGCACTTAATTAAAAAGAAGAATTTCGAAGAAGAAAAAAAAAGATATGGTCTCTTGCTGTTTTACTGCCTGTGGATGCTCCATTTCTCTGAAAATTGTGTTAATCTTAACTTGAGCATTTAACAACATTATGATTTTCTCCCTGCTCCTGATCTCCTTCACAAACATTCGAACTTCTCTCTTTAAATTGAGAAGTGCTGTTGTCTAGAGCAGTGATCGCCAATATCTTTATAACTGAATCTCACTTGAGAAAGTTAGTGATCTTCCACGTCACTGGTTTCAGCTCTGGACATTGTCCCCACTTCTTCAGCATCAGGGCTGAGCTACTGCGTATGGTTAAACCTACTGGATTACATCCACAACCATCTGGGTGGTCCTTTACTTCTGACTGCAAAATCCTAGAGCAGAGGCACTGCACCTGAATCTTCAGAAATCAGGACAGATTAATTTGCTTGGGCTCCATGCTACATCTCTAGAGTTGCAAGGACCGTCTTAACAATTGGTAGCCACTGCTCCTGAATAGCTGTTAAAAGCAAGCTGAGATATTGTTTTTACCGTATCTTGAACCATTGCCTCTTTATGACAGGCAGATTCTTCCCTAAAATTTCTATTGGATGTTGTTGCTACTTTCAAGAAGGCAGAAGCAGCAACCTCAGGAAGCAAACTGGACTGAATGATCAATCAGAAGACTATCGGAGAGAAACCTGCCTCATATGAAACTGAAAACTCGGGGTTTCATTTTCTTCACATATATAAAAAGGTGTTAGTTAAAAATTATCCATTGCAGCAGCTGACAGTGCCTGCAGCTTTCCACCCTCTCCCTTGTTTTCTTTTGTGTCAGCATGATTTAAAGAGAGGAAATCAGCTCACAAAGGGAGCATCAAGACTATATCTCCTAAAAGTTACTGAATGACTATGTAATCTCAATGACTAAAAACAATTTCTAAGTTACAAGTTACCTTATTGTCTTATTGCTTATTCGAAGTGTGATTTGCAATGCATGCCTCCAGCACCCAGAAACTGGTGCATTCAGCAGTGCTGAAAAGAGTCTAGAAATGCTCAGCAGATGTCTGAAAAGGAATTCATTTGCTTCTGAAGGAACAACATGAAACATTCACATCTAGCTCTACAAATATCAAGATGAATGGGTAACAACCAATGATTATTGACAGGATAAAAGGTTGTAAAAGGTTTGTCCAACTCATTTGCCTGATTCCAACTGTGGCCAGTAGCAGATGGGTAGGGAAAGCATTAAGAACAAGACAAGCACAGAATAACACTCATGCTTTGCAAAATATGTAGATTTTTTAGTGTGTATGTGTCTGTGTGTGTGTGTGTCTGTGTGTGCATATATGACACATCTACACAAGAGCTAGACAGAGAGACCTGAAGAAGGCCATAACCATGGGTAGCATCCTGTAGCTGAACAGAATTGCAACATGACAGCTGATCTTTTCAGCAGGCAGAGGAAATTCTTCTACCTTTGATGTACTGCATGAGCCCATTACAGGCACATGCACACAAGCAGTAAAAGCAAAGTAGAATATTGTTTTTCTAACATGCAGTTTTATGATGAAATATGTACTATTCATTCCTTCACAAAGTCTGTGAGAAATAAAGCCTGTCAATGAAATTAAACAGTAACAGACCTGAAATTGGTAAAAGGAAATTTATACTTTATATCATGTATAATCAACCTCCAGAACTCTCAATAGGTCGAGAAATGGGATTAAAAACCCAAGACATTTCTATGAATAACAAGAATATTCCCAATTATATTAGTGCAAAATAAGCTATGCAGGCATGAAGGCAGAAACCACCCATTAACTGCCTGGGGCTAGGAATGTTGTTTCCCTTCCAGGTGTGTTAAAGTATGATTTTTAATGATAAAGATTTTACACCTTCCTCTGGTGCATTTGGTACCAGCAGCTTTCAAGAAGCAGGATAATGGATTAGACGGACCTTTGGTTCAATCAATCTCAGGTTTCTTTTGCTTCAAAGTGCCCCTTCCTGATCTACAAGTGTGGTCTTCTCCACACTGGGAACAAGACTGTGCCAAGTTATTACATAGTTATTTATTTTTCAAATGGCTTTAGAGAGCAGATGTTCCCATGCGAGCCTTAGAGCTCTTCCTCTATGGAGGTTTGCAGCACAAGCTGAACCCTGAATCACATCCAGATATCACTCAAGTCCATAGCAAAACTCCTTCTGAGCTGACCAAGATGACGATTTGGCCCATTGACTCTGATAGTCTCTTCAGCTTCTGCCCCCATTGTGTAGCTAGCAAGGAGTAGACACAGATGTTAGCATTCATGATGCTAGCTGCCTGATGTGTGAAATCACAGATATAATCCGTGGGTGGATTTTTTTCCTTCCTTTCTGGAAGAAACCATGGTAAGTGTATTACTCGTCTAAAGGACAAATCCTTAAATGCTGTGAGTTCAGCTTAACTTTTCAGAATTCAGATACTTATCCAAAGTTTATCTGAAAAACTCATTTTTTAAAGTGGTCAAGAAGTCTCATCAGAACTTAATTTCAGAGGGGTTTCAGGGTTTCAGTATTTCCTGTTTTTTTGGGTGGCCCAGAAACAGTAAGACATGTAGATGTGGTGCTTAGGGACATAGTTTAACAGTAGACTTGGTAGTGTTAGGTTAATGGTAGACTTGGTAATGTTAGGTTAATGGTTGGACTTGATGATCTTAAAGGTCTTTTCCAACCAAAATGATTCTATGATTCTATTCTATGATAAAACTTATCAAAACAATTTTAAAGGGGAGGAAATTTATCATTGACTTTTAGTAGATGGCAGTCTAATGCTCAAGGAAATGAAAACAATTCTGCCTAGTATCACACAGGAGTCAATGGCAGCATCAGCGTTCTACTCTTCTTCCCCTTGTGAGAAAAACAGCCTCTCTGCAGGGATTTCAGGCCGCCTTCTCCCATACACATATCTCTCTGGAAACCAGAAGTGCAGAGGCTGCAAAATTTTTAAATATGTCTTTTTCCCAAATTACCCAAATATCCCTGAATATCTTCAAAGCCCTGTAGTTAGAACAATGGACAGAGGTCAGAGGATGTCCCTGCTTTATGTGAACCTGTTCATTTATAGCATAATATTTGCTTTTTTGGTCCTTTCCTCTCTGTTTTTCTCAGAGATCCTATACCAGTACTGAAGTGCTGCTGTTATGGTTTCACATGTTTCGAGTCATTTTATTTACTCGGGTCTGTGTTGCGGGGTTTTGTTTGGTTGCCATGAAGGGATCTTTTTTTTTCCTTTGAATCATCACTAAGTGTTCATGCTCAAAACTCTCTTGCAGATCCATATCAGAGATATAAATGGGATGTGGGTAACAATATCTTGATCACTATTACCTGAACAATGTCAATCATTGACACCCATGTAGCATAAATAGAAGTCACCTGTCTACAAGATGGAACATATGTATACTTTTAAAGAACTCATCAAAAGATTGTGCTGAAGACTATATGGCTTGCTTGTGTAATGTTCTGAGTACTCACACTGGAACCAAAAACCAAGGAAAACTAATAGTTGGGGTATTTGTAAGGCCAAGAAAAGTTAATAGTTGGGATATTTATAAGAGAATATGACACACCTCAAAATTGGCATTTTGGCATGATGGGCATTCTTGCTTTTCCTAAACCAATACAAATTCCCCTCCCTGGGAGCAGTTCATACTCACCGCAAAGATCTCTTGCGCTCAGAATTTTTTCTTCTATTTTATTCTGTTTGGTTAGTGACAATTCACTGGTTCCTGAAATCCTCCAGCAGGAAGGCAATCCTCACTCACACCAACAAATCCCAACAACTCAGATGGGACTCACAGCAGGAGCAGTTACAGAATAGGATTGTATATTTGTTCAAACACATCAGCCAAGACACAATACAGAGAACATGTGTACGAGTCCAGCAAAAAAAGAGAAGCAGGACCAAAATTTCTCAGTTGCAATGCCATAGATAGAACTTGGGAGAGTTTGCCAGATAAAGACTTCATGGGGAATGATGTCTCATCAGAGAGACTAGGAAACCTGCTGTTCACAACCTTAGAAGGCAGTCGGTGATGTGTCACCCAGCAACATATTTGCTGGTTTGCTTGAAATGAACTGGTTTATAGCAAGGCTAGAGGCTTATTTAACTGAGGGCTTTGGGGAATGGCATATTTTCTTTAAATACACATTTTAACTATAAAAAAGGTAAAGAGAATTTTGTTTACAAAACCTTTTTACAGTTTATTTCCTATCATTAATTTCTTAAAATATATATATAAAAAAATGAGGATCTGACTAAATGAATCAGGACGTTAAATGATAAAGTTCCGTCCGTGTAAACAAATAAATAATTATTTACAATCTTTGGCAAAACAAAATGAAATTTCATTGATCTCACTCTCACACACACTTGCAAGGCAAAAAAGAAGAAATTTAAAAAACATCATAAATAATTTACATAGAATAGGAAACTATGATACAGTCCAAATATTAACATCTTCATCCCCACACTGATGACTCTCTCTGACAAAACAAAAAACCCTACACAGCCATTACAGTCATTACATTTAATGAAGTCACCCTCCCTTCTTCTTAGGACTTGGGGATACAATCTGAAACACCAAAAGTAAGAAACTGAAACATTTAAAAACCCCATGAAAAGGATTTGGGAAAAGAAAAGAAAAAAAAAAACAGCAACAAAACAAAATTGAAACAAACAAACAAAAAAGATTTGATAATATGAACACTATAAAATGTGCAATAAAGCCAGCAACTGTGGATTCCTTTCTAATGAATATAGCAACAAAAGATATTTCAAGGGAGAAAAAGTTGATTCAACATTTAGCTCACTGTGCCCTGTAAGAAGGCAGAGGTACTGTATTATTCCACTAGTAAACCCAACTATGAATAAACTTACACCAGCGTGTGTTCTTTGTGTGAACAAAGCTCATACAACTTAAACAAAACAAAAAAAATGTTAAACATGTTTATACTATTGTATATCTGAGTAACTGTTGTATCTGTTTAGAATAAACCCTGGTATTCCTTCAGCATTATTTAAGAAGATCTATATACAGCAGACCTAGGTAACAATACAAAATATTAAAATTAGGGTAACTGGATATATATTAAGGTTCCATTTATAAATTCCTTATTATTATTCATTTAGCTTTAAAGCATACACGAATACAACCCATGAAACTATACTTAAGTGTATACCATGCTTTGACAATACCTACATATTGTGATATGCTTTTAAAAATAGCTTTAAAATATCATTATTTGTGAACATATTACTGATGCATTATATGACATGCTTTAAAATAAATTATCAGAGAAGGTAGCTCTGTGATAATCATAATAAATACTAACAAAATATTTATAAATGGAACCTTAAATTCATATGTTACCAAGTCAAGAAATAGTGGTGTTGCCACCTTTTCAAAAACCCACATCAGGATTCAGGATGTCAAAGTGCTTTTTGCAGCAGAGGTGGGAAAGTGGTTCAGGTTCATTTTGCTCCACATGGTCATGGTATATTCTTTATTACAAGGGAATGCAAAATATGATGGAAATGGAACAAATGGAAATAATTTTTGGAAAGTCAGACAATAGTGATAGATTTGGATGTTTAAATGAATCACTCTTCCCTTTCACATGGGAGTTTCTAGTTCAATTCTGTTTGGCCTGAATTAAGTCTCTAATAGAAAATGCTTTAGGTTGCAAATTTGACATTTCTACCAACTGTGAATTTAATGGGTCTTATTAAGAGCATCCTCATCAGTTAAAGAACATCTTTTTGGATCGGAAAATGTTCATAACTGACCTTTACTTTATTATCCAAAGGCATTTTCATTGTTATTATAGATACTGTTGGGGTGGTCCTCCATTACGTTGCTAAAATTAGACCCAGAGACTGTTTTAGTGAAGTCCAGCCCTGATCAGAGCAAGGAAGTGTCAACCATACACCTAAAAAGTTATTCAAACACATTTTTGCTCACTTAAAGACAATGACTGATAATAATCACCCCTCTCTTTTTCTCCATATATATAAAAATACATTAATTACATTTTTATATGTAAACGTCATTCCTTAAAAAAGACAAAGAAACAAACAATCATGTTTTGCCAAGTTTTCACTGTACAAAAGTGTTCTAATGTATCAATCTGCTTTTGCTTCAGTGGTGGGTCGGACGCTCACGTTTAGGTTTCATTAGTCCTGGCTGTGAGAAGGCACTTGGGTGGAGGGATCGCTGAGGCACTCCTGGCAGCAGGGAAGTATCTGGTGAGTGGAGCATGAGGACAGAAGACAGGAGGTACACAAAAGTAGAAACTGGGAGTACCAGGCTGTACTGAGGTTTCTAGGTTGCATAGCATTTACAGTACTTTGCTGGTAATGCAGCAACCATTGCTCAAGCATCTGAAAGAAATGGGAAAAAAAGATATTAATCCTGGTTGTTTTATTTGGTTAGGAAGCCAATCATACAGGAACAGAGCTCCATCATGATACACTATAAGGATGCAGCACAATGTTTCATGTTCTGCATTTTCCTGCAAATGTTGGGACATTTATATAAAAATAGGTACCTGCCTATATAGTTAGAGACACACATGTGTATGTGCACCTGTGTATCTAAACGTATATAAAAAAATCATATATAAGAAAACCTGGGAAAGCATTTTCTGTATTTCAGAACATTTTGGACAAGGCACTATAGACAGACATGCTCATTAAAAGTCTCTGATCTCTCCTTCATGCCTCTTGAAAGAAGGATGATCCAGAAGTAGCTCTCTGCCTGTAGGACACACTGAAATAGCCTACAAAGGAAAGTGGATATACAGAGAGAATTCTAAGCACGTATCTTGCTCAGAGATTTCTATCTCATTTTTTCCAGATGGGTAGTATTAAACATCTGGGTTTTGTTATTCAAATTGAGATTACTATAGAGGCAAAGGGCATTCATGGTATTTCAACAAATCAAGGTTTATTCCATGCTATGATATTACAGATTGCTTTCAGTAATTAGAGGATACTTTTCACTTCCATATTTCATGCTTGCTCCACAGGTTATCAAAAGCTTCAGCATTTTCCAGACATTTTCTGTACTAACCTCTGCATTCATATTTGAGGTCAGAGAAATAGACCATCTCTTGAGAGAAGACAAAAAGACCTAATCGTCCACCAGCAAAGGTTGTATCATAGATTGGTCCAGAATCCACCATGACTTGTTTCCCTTCATACACTAAAACCCTGTAAAGAAGAACATAATTTAATTTAGACAGGGAGGATAATGCAAAGTCCAGTGTTAAGGGCTGGTAACAGTTCTCAAGAACTGAAACAGAATTAATTTTAACAAGGCATCAGACAACCCAACTTCATTGTAAGGATCACTTCGCCTCTCTATCTCACGCCCAGCGGGCTGTCAGCCATAATACATTAATCAGAAGCAGTGGAGCTGTTCCATAAGTAATTTTATGCACACCATCTGCAAAAGATTTCCCAGTCTTTTATTTAGAACAGTCATGTCTCCTGGAATGAACTATGTCATGTACTAGCATTCATTGATAAGCCCCTGCCCCTATGAACTTGGAGGTTAGCACAAGACTTCGCCACATCACTTAGCAAAGTTGTCTTTACAGCTGTGTGAAAGGTTGATTTATTTATCTTTAGGTGCAAGGGCCAACATAAGCCAAACAAAACATTAATTGGAGACACTCTGAATCTCAATTTCAGACATTTTAAGAGCTTAATGAAAGCTGGAACGATTTGGATGCAAACAGCTAGACTAATAATAAATTGGAAAAGAAGGAGAACTTGGGGTTTTTTGGTTGATGGGGTTTTTTTTTTTGGTAGTGTTTCAGGCATCCACTCTGGAGCCAAAAGACCTCTAAAGACATCTCTTCATTTTCTTTCTCTATCAGATAGATTGCAGTTCCTTGAACTTCGATTCTCCACTTCTCATGGGAGACCTTGAGATAGTCAAGGTTCTCAGGCTCTCAGTCTCCTACAATAGCCTTTGGACCAAATGAGAAGTAACTCCACAGTCTGTTAATTAGAGTAGTCTCTGAAGGAAGTGGTTATAGTCCTGCTTCAACTGACAATACATTAGTTATACAAAGCAGGATGGCTTCACATGAGAATGAACACACTTGAGCAACTTCCTATAACTCGAGGGTTAGGGACAGATTTCTACTTAGGCAGAAAGGCATGCCCAGCACTTGCTCTACCTTGAAGTGTTTTATTTTCTGAAAGGTGCCTAAAGACAAGTATGAAACTGCTCCCTGAAAATATATTTAATGGATGGTAAAAAGAACAACAAGAAGAATGACAAGTTTTCATGTTCATGTAACCCTATTTAATGTAATTCTCAAAATTTCAAGAACCCAAAACACATGGGAAGAGTTTAATAAATTATTCATCCCATCAAAAAAAAATTACACATCTCTAATCATGTTAATACTAAATTACTATTTCTGTACAAATAAAATGGTTTCATGACTATATTAGTGAAATAATTACTTTTATTTATTTATTTTCTATAAAAACACCCTAGAGAATGAAGGAATTTAATGCCCTGGACCATAAAATTTGTCATGCTAGATTAATCTAATGGGATACCAGTTGAAACATGCTTTGTCTGACACTAAGTAGATTCTGCAAAGAAAGATACAGGTAACAGCAACATGAAGGAAAAACTCAAGTTTCCTTTTCACCTGTATCAGTCAATGCTTTGCACTGCAATACTTTGATGCATAAAGAAACTTTCTTCTTTCCAAGAAACAAATAACTTAGTCTATCCAAATTTGTCTACCTTTTGTCTTTCACAGCCAAATGAAACTTCCCTGCTCATACAGACAAACAAGACCTTAAGAGGTAAAGTCAGGCTCATGAAAAACATCCTTTACAGTTACAGCAGTTAGTAGAAGATAAAATTGACATGGACAGTTAATGCTCATTCTTTGGAACATCAGACAAACAGCTGGGCTCTAAGGAAAGTCATATGCCATAGCTTCTTGTTGTGTGCATTACAGATGTGCTCATGGCTACTTCTGCAGTATCTCGTATAAGCCAGTAAGGGAGACAGGATGCTGAAGCAGACAGGCCGTTGGCCTACTTCCCTGTGGCAATTCTATGTTTCTAATTAATTTCATTCATTCAAATACCAGAGGCTGGGGAGGAATTTCGTGTTCTAATCTTGCTTTGAGTTGTGCTCAGGAATTTTTGGTCCCTTTTCAGAAGAGCTATTGAGAAAGAATTTTTTTTTTTTCTGTAATTTAAGAATATTTAGCTGATGTAAATATTGAACCATCCAGACTAAATTAAATACATCTGAAAAGGAAAATAACTTATTCTAAGGATAACAAAATGTCCCCAAAATATTGGAACAAACTGCCACACAAGTATCACCACTATCAGGACTAACAGAGAAACTGCTAACATAGCTCTTATATCAACAGAGACAAAAGTTTTGCTACTAGAAAATATAGAGATGCAGAAACATTTCTTACTTTATTAATCCCGTTTTAGGCCTATGAATCAAATGCCACCTGTAAGCAGTATAATCTTTCCAGCCAATGTTCTTGGGATCATGCCACAAAGTACGCACCTACAGCAGGAATACAAACACCTTATTAGAAACAGACTGCTACAGTAACTGTATGTGCACTGTAGTAACTGTACATGCAGCCAAAGCTTATTTGCTGAAGAGCATGAAACTGAAAATAGTGTTTAATTTTTGATGGTATGATTAGCAGACCTCTTTTATAGAGTGAGAGTAATGAAAATTTCTGTTTTAAATTATTGATGAGTTACTCATCTGTAGTTTCATGGCTGAAGTCACTGAAGACCATTACACCATCGAACCTGACTCCCCTTAGGAAGTCCTGCCCCTGTTTGCGCATACACACCCACACTGTCAGATGCTACTTTTACTATCTATATGAGTGGCTCCACCAAAGGAGAGGGGCTGCAGCTTGCACAGATGTTACTGCCTGTAGCCTGCTCCTTGAAGTCTCTTGCACTCAGTCTAGCTCTTGTTCCTGCAAGGAGCTCCGAAGTGCAAAATTCCTATCCACATGCAAAGCCCCACTAACTTCACTTCCAAAAGGCACAAGTTTCTTCCATGGCTGGGCCCTATTTGGAACAGCAGCAGTTCTTCTCTCTTTGTTTTCATTTCTTTTCTCTTTGGCCATCACTGGTTACTGAACTCTAAACCACGTATAATTCAAAAAAGCTGGAATGCTGAAGCAGCAAGTGCCAATACAGAGGTCACAAAGGATTTGTGGATAACTGAGACCTCTCACTCCTTTTTCTTTGGACCACGCCACATCTTCCCTTTTATACATGTAAATTTTTCCATTCATAATTTTTTAAACATGTAATGTTTTCTTTGAAACACAATGCAAATGTTATTACCGACACAAGTAATACAGGAATTGAAGAAAAGCTGATAAAAATCTGCAAAAATTTAGGTGTGAAAGGAAATTCTTTTTGATACATGTCCCTTCTTTTTTAAATATTATTCATGCATTGTTGGCCTGAAGTTTTACATCTCTCACCTGTCCAGGGGTGTTTCCTGTGTGCCAGAGAGCATTTCTCAAGTGCTCACCCGCACCAGTTGTTGAATTCACTACTTTGAGCGACACACCAGAATAGCCATAAGCCCTGGTGGGTTTGTCCTCCCAGTAGGTCTGAGTGACCTGCTTCCACATCAGAACATAAAACCGACTGCTGGACTGGTAGCCGAACACAAAGCCAGCATAGTCATCATCGCGGTCTGTGTTTACATAAAACGTCCCACTGAAGTCAACGGAGCTGAACTCATCGTAGCCTGGGAGAGGATGAAAGAGACAAACCATCGAGTTACAATGCTGGGTCCAGCTGCCCACACCCAAGAGTCCTACCTCTATCCTGAGTTTTGCCAGGAGTTGTAAACTATTTTTCCAATTTCCTTACTTGTAGGAGAGGAGGCAATTACACTTGCCTACCTATCACATAGAGGCTTCTGGAGAGAAATAAGTTGTTTACAATTGGCGTTGAAGAGAGCAGGCACTATACTTATATCAAGTTCTTCAACTGGGTATTTTATGTGTGTTAGAGTCAGTGATGAGATGAATGGTCAAAGGCAAACAGCATTGAGCTGTTTTTAATTTGGGCATATACACCATGTGTCAGTCCAAATCTTGCAGCACCAAATAGGTGTGTTGTTCTACTTTTTTTTTTCTTTTTTCCTTATCACCAGATCACTGGTTACTTCTCCAAAGACGATGGCTGACATCTGATACTCACCTACAGCTATTCCAGGATCAGAGTTGGCAGTCTGCACCAGTTCCTTGCCTTGATGGCGAATAACCCAGTTGGGATCAATCTGAGCTGTTCCCTTCGGGTCCAGGGGGACCATCTGGAACTTTCTGAAATCAGTTTCACTGATGGCATTGTTTTCAGGGCATACATCATAAATATCTGGGACATTGTCATTGTCAAAGTCATCTTTGCAAATATCACCTCTGCCATCACCTATAAGCAATGTGAATAAGCAAATGTAATTGTTAGCAATTTATGCAGCCTTCCTAACAGCTCTCCCACTGATGAAAGAAATTTATGATACATATGAGTACGTT
Source organism: Nyctibius grandis (assembly GCF_013368605.1). Taxonomy (NCBI): domain Eukaryota; kingdom Metazoa; phylum Chordata; class Aves; order Nyctibiiformes; family Nyctibiidae; genus Nyctibius; species Nyctibius grandis. The sequence continues at coordinate 48,576,543 of NC_090658.1, read as the reverse complement.
ATGCTCTTGTTTTTCAAAGAATGCTCCAAATGACTCCAAAGAAAGCTTCATTCTCTGAAAGTCCATTTGAAATGTTGCTGGTGACTGGAAGAAGTCATCAACTTAGATCAGGGCCAAAATCATTGTTAATAAAACTGTCCTGTCAGTGGTTTATGACAGTGATCAGTCTGGCCCCAGTCTATACACTGCTTTAGAATCAGGGTGGGAAAAACTGGAAGTTTGCTATGTCGATGTAATTCACTAATGCTTGTAGTACATTTTCAGTTTGATTTGTCCCAGATGTGGATGCAATGCCACATTTTAATACATGAAGTGTAAATGAATTCAAACAATAGTGTTAAAATCTTAATCTTCCTGCACATTGCTAAGTCCTTATATACAACTGAAGATATTAAACTGTTTTTCAGACTCTTATCTCTGTCTCAACATTCCTTTAGCAACAATCCATCTAAGGTGCTTCAGATTGCAAAAATGTCACATCTACGTCAAAAGACAGTGGGGACAGTACTGCAGTAAAATATGCATACAAGCTCAGCCACTCTTTCACTTGTAGGTAGAACAATTTGACTTATAAAAAATGTAGTGCTTCAGAAAAATGTAAGGAAAAAAGAAAGAAGCATTGTATCCAAGAGGACTAGCCTTGGAGGAATGGAAATATGAAGTTTTGATATATGAATTGCAAGAAGGTTTTTAGAGAACCTAAAAATACATCCATACAGTTCAGCTACAGTTGTGCTGCTGCTCAACACTTTACTATGCTCAATAAAAAAAAAAATATTATTTCCTTTCTTAATTTACCCATAATATTGGTGGAAACCAGTAGATATGACTTGCCTTGAATAGCAGGTGGTGAAACGAATCATCTAAAAAAAATTCTCATTGCCAATGACACTGTTATTCAGTGGCATACAATAGTACAAACACTTAAAAATAAAGTGGAGAAACTTGGCTAGACAAGTATAGAAACAAATTCGCAAATGGCTCTTTTACAACAGAAGTCACTGGATATTACACTGGGTACTAATGTAAAACCAGAACTGCCAGCTAATTTGTGTCTCTCCTCATATAGCTGAGCATCTGCTTTTTTTAATTTAAGTGTTTGTGACTGCTCTAAGAACATGGGAATTAACACAATGGGAAATAGCAATGATCCAGATCATTCATTATTGACCTACTACTAGTGCTTCACAGACAAATGGAAAACTACATTTACTATGCCTAACCAGCACATCATTATCCAAGTATGAAGCTGTCAGAGAGAAAGTAGAACGAGTTTTAGGCAACAGCCAAAAAAAGAGTAGTTAGAGAAAGATGAAGCATCTAATATCTCAAAGACTTTCTGCAGTTCAAATGTGTGGTAAAATGGTCCCATTTTTCACCCTGGCAATCAGCCATGGAGAATTCCAAATCCTGACCAGTTGTGTGCTCCTGGACCTGTTTGTCTTAGTACTTATTGGAGGAAAAAAGAAGGAATTTCCAATTTTATTCCCTTTGTCAATATCAAAGAGGTAATTCTTGAGTCACGGGGCAATCTAATTCTTCACTGAAAGTCCTGCTGATGTTCATTTGCTACTGAGCTGCTGATGACAACGTTGATTCCCTGTCAAGGAAAGTTAGAAAGCATTTTGTTACCCAGTAATGTCCAACAGTTCTCTCCAGGGCCTCATCTTTATATGCTATAGCTCACATTTTCAAGAGTGTGGGAGCATCTTTTGGCTTTATTTATCACAGAATCACAGAATCACAGAATCTTAGGGATTGGAAGGGACCTCGAAAGATCATCTAGTCCAATCCCCCTGCCGGAGCAGGATTACCTAGATCATATCACACAGGAACGCGTCCAGGCGGGCCTTGAACGTCTCCAGAGAAGGAGACTCCACAACCTCTCTGGGCAGCCTGTTCCAGTGTTTGGTCACCCTCACCGTAAAGAAGTTTTTCCTCATATTTATGCGGAACCTCCTGTGTTCCAACTTGCACCCATTGCCCCTTGTCCTGTCAAGGGATGTCACTGAGAAGAGCCTGGCTCCATCCTCTTGACACTTGCCCTTTACATATTTATAAACATTAATGAGGTCACCCCTCAGTCTCCTCTTCTCTAAGCTAAAGAGACCCAGCTCCCTCAGCCTCTCCTCATAAGGGAGATGTTCCACTCCCTTAATCATCTTCGTGGCTCTGCGCTGGACTCTCTCTAGCAGTTCCCTGTCCTTCTTGAACTGAGGGGCCCAGAACTGGACACAATATTCCAGACGCGGCCTCACCAGGGCAGAGTAGACGGGGAGGAGAACCTGTCTTCACCTACTAACCACACCCCTTCTAATACACCCCAGGATGCCATTGGCCTTCTTGGCCACAAGGGCACACTGCTGGCTCATGGTCATCCTGTTGTCCACTAGGACCCCCACGTCCCTTTCCCCTATGCTGGTCTCCAACAGCTCTGCCCCCAACTTGTACTGGTACATGGGGTTATTCTTGCCCAGATGCAGGACTCTACACTTGCCCTTGTTATATTTCACTAAGTTTCTCCCCGCCCAACTCTCCAGCCTGTCTAGGTCTCTCTCAATGGCTGCGCAGCCTTCCGGTGCGTCAGCCACTCCTCCCAGTTTTGTGTCATCAGCGAACTTGCTGACAGTGCACTCTATTCCCTCATCCAAGTCATTAATGAATATATTGAATAGAACTGGTCCCAGTACCGACCCTTGAGGGACTCCGCTAGACACAGGCCTCCAACTGGACTCAGTCCCATTGACCACCACTCTCTGGCTTCTTTCCTTCAGCCAGTTCACAATCCACCTCACTACCCGATCATTCAGACCACACTTCCGCAGTTTAGCTGCGAGGATGCTGTGGGAGACCGTGTCAAACGCTTTACTGAAATCGAGATAGAACACATCCACAGCTTTACCATCATCTATCCACCGGGTTACGTCCTCATAAAAGGCTATCAAGTTGGTTAAGCATGACTTCCCCTTGGTGAAGCCATGCTGACTGCCCCTAATGATCCCCCTATCCTTGATGTGCCTAGAGACAGCACCAAGAACAAGTTGTTCCATCACCTTTCCGGGGATGGAGGTGAGGCTGACCGGTCTATAGTTACCCGGGTCCTCCTTCTTGCCCTTTTTGAAGACTGCAGTGACATTCGCTTTCCTCCAGTCCTCAGGCACCTCTCCTGTTGCCCACGAGAGAGGTGGGCAATTTATTGCTTTTCCAGTATTTCTGTTGAACCTGCCACTAATGACAGTGATGAGCTGGCTAAACTGTTTAAATTTATTCTTTTTGTGAATACTTACACCATACGTAAATGTAGTCTCTCTCGCAAGATCCAGGTGACAGCTGACTATAACAAACTACCCCAATTTGGGGGCACCTTTATTCTGGAATATTTCTGAAATTAAAGGGCTATGCCAGTGACTGACAAGTACAGAGATATTCCCATTATATCACTGGACTGAAGGGTTAAGTAATTTAAGAACTACTACTGACTACCAACCAGAAACTTCCTACTGCAAGCAGTTCTCTTACCAGGAAATCAGTCAGGGCTCTGGATTTTATCTTTCTAAATGTGCATAAAACCATATTATGTAGGTACTAAATTCTGCTTTCAATTTCACCAACGTAACCATGGAATGACTCCAGCAAGCTATATAACTCAGAACAGAAATTGCTAACCTGTACTTATTGCAAGGGCCATTCCTTGTAGACATATTACTGTGGTTTCAGAGGATCATATATATTTTTACTAAATTACATTTATGATTGTGAATCTATCACTATCTCATTATTAAAATACTGCCAAACATAGAGAAGGACTGTTTGAGAGTGACCAGAAATATTTTATCACAGAACTGGAGAAAAGAACAATTACATATCCATTTCTTAAACTGTGACATGTACATCATCAAGACATATTTAAAGCTACCTATTATGCAAATTTGAGAAAGCTGCTCAGAAATATTTTTTTTACAAAAATAATTAAAAATTAACTATAATTTTAGACTTAAAAAACCTGGAGAAATAGTCTGTTTTACAAAATAAAACACTACTGAATCATATTTTTTTCCATTTTTATTTTCAGAAGACAACTTGTTTTGAAAGCAAAGCAGCTCTTATTTCATTTTTAAGACATCTGAAATTCATGCTATTTGAAATATTTTCCCAAAGTTTTTTCACTTTTAATTTCCCAATTCAAAATGAAAATCAGAAATATATATAAAAAAGAGTCTGGTGTGGGTTTTTTTTTTTAATTTCTTAAAGGTGTTCTTCTGTAAGTATGTGTGTGTTTGAGCCCCTGTTAAAGAGGTTTCCTAATGCTCTAACTCTGGACCAAACTGTCCAGTACAGTTCCATTGAAGTCCACAGTGTCTCAAATGTCAAAAGCAGCTCAGTTTTATCTGAAGCCTTTCTCTTCACTGAATACTAATACTCCAAGACCAGAATTGGATACTAAGAACGAAATGAAATTCATATGACATTGCTCTTACCATCAGAGTCCTCCTGCTCAGGGTTGTATCTGAGGCGACAATTGTCCCTGTCATCTGGGACACCATCATTGTCATCATCAGGATCACAGGCATCTCCTTTACCATCTTTATCATGGTCAGCCTGGTTAGCATTGGGGATGTAAGGACAGTTATCTTGGTTGTTCTGGTGGCCATCTTCATCTATGTCCTCATTGTTGTCACACTGGTCACCAACAAGGTCATTATCTGCATCAGTCTACCAAAAAAAAAAAATCAAAAAGAAGTAAATTTATTATTGTTACTAAACACGAAAGTACAGACAGCCTGGTACTTAATTTCTCAACATTTATCTTCAAGACATTCTCTAGAGACAAGTGATATCATAATGACAACTGTGCTTAAAGCAGAAACGTAACTTCAAACTAGTATAGCTACTTATTCTGCCATCAGTGCATAAGATCTGGTCACCAAGACATTTCCAGGGCAGGTTTTTGGCCATGATCTTCATTGCTCTCATTCTAGAGATCACAGGGGAGCTGCAGTCTGGGAAGCACATTTTCTGATTGCTGCTGTATGCTTTATGTTACTTACGTGTGCACGGACCAACAAACTCAGGCACACTAAATGCAGCTCTGAGGCTGTTCTCACTTGCCACTGGGGAAGAAAAGAGTTTACCAGAGCCTTGAAGATGGATTAAAGGCATCATCACTCTACTTCCCTTTCATCTGATACAAAGAGATCTGACAACCTGAGATGTGAAAATGAGCAATATAGATCCACCTCTTCCGCTCTACTGAAAACAGGGACTGATAGCAATTCCTGTGTTCTTTTCTCTGCCCTTGTTCTGACATTATCATTAAGGAAACTGTCTCTAACATTCACCTGGTCTGGATTATGCATCAATGGACAATTATCACACTGATCACCAACTCCATCACCATCTGTATCACTCTGGTCTGTGTTATAGACGTATGGACAATTATCTCGTTCATTGAAAATGTCTATGAGGAAAAAAAACAACAAAAGATTGAAGAAATCAGAATGATACAGCATCCAGCACAGACAGCCATAGACTGCAGGAGTCACCAGTAAAGAAGCAAGGCTCTTAAGGGGCTCATAGGCTTTGCGATTCCTACAATATGAAATAGTGAAAAGACTAATATTAGAAAAAAATATGATATCAATTCCACTTTTCTTGCTACGATAGACTTCTATATGTATTTTGCTAGAATAAGGGCTGATTATGTCTTAAGAATTTAGCCCTTTTTCATAGAATAACCGATAAAAGAATGGGGTATTTTTCTTTTTAAATAATTTTGTTTGGATTTTTTTCCCAGACACTTTAAGGAATGGCATAGAACACACAGCTATAACATGGTGGAATTTCTTAAGAGTTTTGTATAGGAACAACTGCATTAATGTTCAACTGCCTCAGCACTAAATAATTTCATTTTACCAGAACATGTGCATCATTTATCGTACAGCATGCCAAATTTTCAAAAGAAACTGTTCCCCCTCGGGAAACTTTATTATACAACCGACAATCTCCTTCAAAATTATAATATGTTGAAAAGAAGCAAAAATAAGATATGTTGGCATAGCTGTCTGGGAAGGATACAAGTACCCACTCCTATATTATACGGTCCCTGGATATTTGCATAATCTTTCAGCCAATAACATATGTTTACATTTTGCTTCAAATGCAAAACTCCCACGAGTACTACTAAAAACCTGATGATTAGAAGGATGAGAGGACTTCAAAATGTTCAGAAGTTCAAATCAGATAAGCATCCAGAAGTTTAAAACATTACTGAAGGAAAACCAAAACTAGATTTCTTCAACTGCTAGTACTTCTGGATTCTCATAAATTTGAAATGCTGCAGGGATACGATTTTTGAAAGACATTTAAGTGCTTTTCCCCCTCCTTAATTCTGATCAAATCTGGGTCATACAGCATGTACTGGTAGATGAAATAAACACCTTTAATAATATTTTAGACACATAAAAATGTGTATTTGGATTACTGTGGGCTTTGCAGTACGTTCATAGAAAAGCAGATTAATTTCCTACAGATATTGTCTTAACTGCATGGATGTTCTGATGTTCTTTTCCCTCTCTGAAAAGGAATAAAAAAAGTCAACAGAAGTGTTACATTAGACCCTGATTACTTTGGAACACAGAAGAAGGAAAGATTTTTTTTTTTAAGATTACCCTGATAAAAGACTTGCTGTGATTTATTCTTCAATAATATCCATTGTAGTCGTTTAGGGACTTTGTGGACAACTATACTACACAGGACAGATGAACCTCAGTCTTCTCTTTCTTCTCTTGTATTTTTCAGCAGCTAGACACAATTTTATTCCATGTATAAAAGCAGGCAGCCCATCTTACAGGACATAAAGCAAAGTGTACTTGTGGAACAGCACTTAATTCTCAAAACTGAAAGCATACCATCTCCGTCAATATCCACAGCACATGAGTCACCCTCTCCGTTATTATCTGTGTCAATCTGAGCAGGGTTGTGCACATAGGGGCAATTATCACACCGATCACCAACTTCATCCTTGTCATAATCAAACTGACGAGGGTTGAACAGAAGAGGGCAATTGTCCTAGTGAGAAGAAATAGATTTCAGAATATAAATCACAACTCATGAGAACATACTATGAAGTGGTAACTCTTCCTGTTCATCTTGGACAGAGGTAAAAAAATCAAAATATGAATCCATTATTTTTTCAACGGACAAGCTGTACCTAAAGATCTTGGTGGTAACAGGATGGTGTCTGCACAGGTTGGCTCACTGTCTGTTTTTGTACAAGGCATGCAAAATGTGTTAGGAGAGTAACAGGCATTTTAAATTGGATCTGTACTCAGATATTTCCACAAAAGTGTATCAGTGGTACATGTGTTTTTAAAAAAAATCATAATGTGTTGTAAAAATCAGTCCAACTTCAGCTGTATATTATATTTTTTGGAAAAAACTAGAACTGTTACTCTGACTTTTTTGGAACAAACTATTATCAATATTCTCACCTTTAAACCACATATTTTGATTTTTCAATTTAAACAAGGATTGACTTTTTTTGTGGGTTGTGTTATATTGCATATGATAATAAAATGTAAAAAATTTCAAAAAGCAAAGTTAAACTTAAATACTCTCATTGACACGAAATATTTTTTCCCTCAGACCATTCTTTTTAGTGGAATTTTGAGAATTTCATTTCAGTTTAGTCCCTAATTTGAAGTCTATCAGAAAACATATTCTTAAATTTCACACATCCCCAAATTACACATGGACTTTTGCACAGGCACGAGGAAGTACTCAGTGAGGAAAGCAAAGACGAACAAAACCAGACCAAAGCAGTGGGATTGAGGGCTACATCAGCACCATGGAATCTGAAGGGAGGTCACTTGAAAAAAATCTTTAAACTACTTTTTCTCTGCTAAAGCAAAAACCATTTACTAGGAATTTTTTTTTTTTTTAGCCCAACATTTCAAATTACTCAGAAATATATTTTATATACTCAAGGACAAGATATAGAGGCAAGTCAAAATTTTATACTGCTCATAAAACTGAACTTCTGGCTACAATTTTTCAAATATACATACTAAATCATATTATTTTATCAAATGATTGTTTGGTTTTCAAATATTCTAAGTAGAGGCTCCATGAACACAGTTCTAGCCCAGCTTTACCTATCTGAAGCTCTGGAGCATCTAGGCTCCCTCTGAAGGGAACAAAGAACAGTAAATTCCTAAAACCAATTCACTCATCCCAAACATGTTCAGAAAAGGCAAGGTGAATCCCACTCTGGAGGTGCCTCTGTCCTTTTGCTGAACGTACAGAGAGAACAGGTTTAGACTAACTGCTTATTATTCAGCTCTGCAGGTGAATGAATTTCAGTCTTCCGGGCAGATCTAAAGGCGGAAAGTATGAACGAGGCTAGGTACTTTCCTCCTGTCATTTCCCCTTGATGCTGGCTGTGTTTATAGTTATTATTATTCATCAGAACTTGTTTCCGACATACCTCAGATATCTACCAGCTTTTCAAGTACAATGACTTACCCTTCTCTCATTGCAAAATAAAAAAATCCAATACCACCTTCCATTAAACTGGTTTCATGCACAGGCCTGAATCCAGAAATGATACGGAGAACTTCATTCAGCCCCAGGTTCCCCAGGCTGCTTTGCTATGCACAGTGCTACTCTCCTTTGACCCAACACAGCTTTACTCTGCACCAGACAGCATTCAGGGAAGTCAGTGCAAAATAACTCAGCTGAAGCTCTGAACAATAAAGCTCTCATCTATTGTAATAATCTTCCTTAAAACCAGATGTTTAGGTCAAATGTACAGAAGACACAGAAATGCACCTTACTTTGTCATCTTCGACACCATCATTGTCATCATCCTCATCACAGGCATCGCCTTTGCCATCTTTATCAAAGTCTTCTTGGCCAGAGTTAGGTAGAAGGGGGCAGTTATCCTGGCCGAAAGAAATAATCAATACATTATATTTACATTCTGTCAGAATGACTCGCCTGGGCAGAAGAGTAGATATGGTACACCAGAGGCTATACACCAAGAACAATCAAACACAAATACTTTTTAAAATGCCTGTTTGTTTGCTGCCAAAGATAGTAGTTCATTTGCTGCTTTCATATTGTAAAGTAAGTGAAATGCATCTGCAAATCAGTTTATTTCCCAGCTTTCCTTCTGTTAAAGGGATGTTTCGAGTACGTTTTAGATTAAACTATCTAGCAGAGAACAAAAACACCATATGCACACTTACATCAACTTTTTATAGACAACTCATTATGTATACTTGAAGATTAGATACAAAATGATGAGGTTTTGCTGCCAGAAAAATAAAGATACAAGCCAGGAGATGGTCTTCAGAAATAGTTGTTCACATGGAAAGTTACTGGAATGAAGTAGCACACAGCAATGAAGGGGAACACTAAGAAAGGGTTTCAAAAAACGTGCCTTTATACTGTCGTGCAGAATAGTACGTTTGCACTCCCATGCTCCCATGGCTTTGAAAGTAAAAGGCAAATGTATCTCTTTATTTTATATCACAGCTTTGTAAAGAATGATTATTTTAAATATACAAGTCTTAGGATACACTGAAAAAACAAGAAGTGAAAGTTTTCCAAACTTTTAACACATATTCCTTTTTAAAACACTAAAATCAGCTAAAAATAGATTGCAATTCTACCACCAGCTAAGAATAAATACATCTATAAAAACCCACTCTGTTATTCATATACATGTATATACATGCGTATATACATGTATATACAACTGCTAGAGAGAGTCCAGTGCAGAGCCACAAAGATGATTAAGGGAGTGGAACATCTCCCTTATGAGGAGAGGCTGAGGGAGCTGGGTCTCTTTAGCTTGGAGGAGACTGCGGGGTGACCTCATTAATGTTTATAAATATGTAAAGGGCAAGTGTCATGAGGATGGAGCCAGGCTCTTCTCAGTGACATCCCTTGACAGGACAAGGGGCAATGGGTGCAAGCTGGAACACAGGAGGTTCCACATAAATATGAGGAAAAACTTCTTTACAGTGAGGGTGACCGAACACTGGAACAGGCTGCTCAGGGAGGTTGTGGAGTCTCCTTCTCTGGAGACATTCAAAACCCGCCTGGACGTGTTCCTGTGTGACATGGTCTAGGCAATCCTGCTCCGGCAGGGGGATTGGACTAGATGATCTTTCGAGGTCCCTTCCAATCCCTAACATTCTGTGATTCATACAAATCAAGTAGTAAGGTGGAGACCTTGTGGGTAGCAAGTTCCTATAAACTTTGAAAAAAGAGTTAGTGGGTTAGAGGAGAGAGATACTACCAGTGCACTCTAAAAGTCTTTTATTAGACATTAGAAAGAGGACTTATTAGACATCACACCTTCCACCTGGGAACTCAACCTTGAGGCACAAGCCCACAGGAAGCTAGGCTTCTTTGGTTCACCTGTTGACAAAGTTGTGTGTTGATATGATAATTCTTATGGAAAAAATTGTTACTTTCATGTGAATGAAAAAGAAATTTACACTAAAAGATATTGCTAAGATTTTATTTTATTATTATTTACAACTACTTGCTTTATTTGTATATCTTTGGTTAAACAGTAAGTTAATTTTCAACCATTGTCAGCTCAAGGAAAGAAGCTTTAGTTTGCCTTTTTAAAATCAAATTACTCAACTAGGATATTTCATAATTAATATAAGGACCTGAAAATACCTGATATTTTTAAGGGGTTTTGTGTGGTTTTCCCTTTAAATGAAGTACTTATGTCTATTAGGTCAACACATGTGTTATAGAAACCATGAATCAACCTCTGAAAACAGTTTTTTTTATGAATGGGTTCAGCATGTTGGGTTTTTAATGAAAACTAATAATTTGCATTACATCTTGAGTCAACATGTTGCAGATTCTGATGACAGGAACTGAAAAAGAATGTATGAACTGCAATTGCTGAATTGGCTGGATCCAGAATAACCAGAAACCAGCTACAGTGAGGAAGTTCAATGTTTAAGGCTCAAATTTCCATCAGTCTGAAACTCTTCTGCCTATAAAGGCCAGATTCACAACTTAACTGAATTACACCTGAGTGACTTCTGATTCTCTCAAACAAACAGCCTGATTTCTAACTTTCCTAGTCTCTTGACCTATATTTGTTTTTTTAACCACTGTAATGGTCTAGAACTCAGTCATTTTTGCATTACTTCCCTCATTATTTAATCTGAAGTTATTGTGCTATAACTTCATGTCAGTTTAGATGTAGATCACTTTAACATGGAGGAGAAACCAAAGTGTTTCAGATCTGGGGAGACAAAAAAAAAAATCTACAAACTTCAGGAGAGAAAGCATTAACCTTATAGCCATGACTGATTCAGCAAAATACTTGAGCACATGCCCTAGTGAAAGCAAGTAGGAAATCCAGTGTTGTCAGTGTCAGTAAAAACCCATGGGTAGGTGTTTAAAACTGAGCACTTGCTTATGCCTTCTGCTCAGGTAAAGCTTACTTCATCCCAGTTGCTTAATTTCCTGCTGCAAACAGTGCATGCCCCTCTGTACTGCGGACCTGGTATAACTTTCAGCCTGGTTTTGTACAGCAGTGTAACTCTACCAGGACAAGACATCCAAGTGTGCTCACTGTTTTTGAGCAGTTTTTCCTGGAAGGAACCTCAGGCCATGGAGCTGAGGACCTACAGTGTGCTTCAGATGAGCACAGAACCAGGTCACAGGGAACATACCATGGTGGGCACCCACTGCTAAACCTTCATATCACCATTTTTAGGCTCCCTGATGCTTATTTTCTCCTTGGTGTAGTAACGTTCCATTTTTCACTACCATGGCACAGCTGCAACAGCTAGGGTGGAGAACAGTCCCCTGCCAGGTCTAGAGTCAATGGTGGCAGGCAGGTCATTCCCCTCAGGAGAGTAAGAGCTGGGGCTCCACTCTCTGAAGGGTAAGAGAGGCTGAATCTCCCATCTTCTCCCACTGAGCTTTTACAAAAAGGAAACCTTCTCTGTCTGATTACTCATTCATTCCTCTTTTAGGTTCCTATTGCCAAAAATTATGTCAGGCTCTGAATCCAGTTTTCACAAAGAGTGTGATGTGCTTAACTCTTTAAAAGGAAGAGGTAGTTCAAGAAAGGATTTAGAACTGTAGACCTTACATGGCTGTCAGTGTCTTGTTACAAGCCTTGCAGGTAGGATTTCATACTCACCTGAGCGCAGAGATTCCTGTTTCATTCTCACTAGCTGTGTGCTCTATACCCGTGCTTTAGGCAGCTCCTGCTCGGTGTGCTAACTCTATTCACAAGCATCCCAACCTTCCGTGGACGCTGAGTAGGAAAAAATCCAAAGCAGAAAACTCTGGATTTCATTTTGACAACCCCTTACTGGTTCTAGTGTGAATACACATTTCACAGCATCTCCTATAAAATGAGCATGCTGTAACAGTCAAAGCTTAATGAAAGCAACCATCAGCTTGATGTTGAAAAGTGTTTGTCACAACTATTTAGGGAAAAAGAGGGAAAATTTGGTTATTGCGTGGCATTTTTATCAACCTTTTCTACTTACCTTCACACAATGGTATGTTGCATTAGCAGCACAGACCAAGTTATTATTAGGCCAGCCATCCAAATCCGAATCCTCACCACAGATGCGTCCATCGCCAGCATAACCTGTCCTACATTCGCATTTGTACATAGGATCACTGAAATGGCCCAGATAGATACACTCTGCAGACTTATGGCAGCTGTGTGTTTTGTCCTTGCATGGATTCTCAGGTTCACAGACCTGTAACAGATAGAGCGTACTCAGTGAAACCTGATATTCACAGCCAGCTGCGTGTGCCTCAACTTTGTCAAAATCAGGTCAGTTATTTAGAAGCCTAAAGACACTAACTTTGTTTTAATTGTGGTTAGTAAGTCACACTGCTCTGTCAGTTCACAACACCAGACTGTGTACAATGAAAATAACTAAAACCACAGGAAAAATTGGACATTATTCAAAAAGCAATTAAAGTGATTAACATTTTCAGAACTCTATCTGCTTTCTTCCAGATGTCATTAATCCCCAGAAATTAACTTCAACAAAAAGTAGACTGTACTCACCTCTTTCCTTTAGTGTTCTGCCTGTCAGTATGCAAGGACTATCTTATTTTCTTAAATCAGAGACCTGAATGAATTCTCACATTCCCCTCAAGTAAGTTTTTGTTACCTCTTTCGTATCACTTTGCTTATTTTCATTGAAATATCTGAGAATCTTACACAGATATTTTACATTTAGACTTCACATGTTGAACTAACCATAGATTGATTCGACAGCAACAAAGAGAAGGCATCCCATGACATCTGTTTTAACATTTTTGTCTTGCCTATCAAACTGTAGTCTGCAATATCACTTCCACACTTCCTTCTGTCCTTCACCACTGATAGGCGTTGGCCCAATGGAATTTAGGGATTGAGAACTTCAGGCCTATGTCTGATGACACCCACATTAACAGCATTATATTTATGGAGAGAACGATCCTGATTCTTCAGTTTCCAATCCCCAGAGTAGGTATATACACCTGAGAGAAAGGAGTGCAAAGCAGGGGAATGCTTGCTCCTGGCATTTTACTCTCATTTGGTGCAACTGTGCAGTCACCTAGAGAAAATGAAACCCTTAAAAAAAACAAGCCCAAGTTCAGTGTTTTGTTACTCAAACCAAAAATACCCTGGAACAGCAGTTGTCTATTTCAGGTTATCTTTGTTTGGTACCCAAACATACTTTCATTCACAGATATTTTCAGGTGAGAATTACTCTGTTTCAAAGCCATCAAATTCTCTTCAACATCACTTACTTGCTTCTCTGTCTTGGCAACTTCCAGCCCTACCCCATAGGGCTGACTTCCTTTATAGCGTGGAGGACATGGCAAGCAGTGGAAACCCGGATTTGTGTTCACACAGCGATGGACCTGATTCACCTTAAAGCAAACATCTGACACAGCTATACACTGCAGGAAAAGAAAGAAAGAAAAAAAAAATCAGATGGCTGCGTAATTCCCAAATAATGAAAATTTCACAGTGATTTCCTGATGTTAATAGAAACACAGTCAATACCTCATCAAGATCCTCACAGACAGTACCATTGCCAAGGTAACCTGCTGGGCATGGCCCACATGACCAAGACCCATCTGGGTAGCTGTTGCATTCTGCTCCAGGAAAGCAAGGATTTGACAAACACCCATCTGGCAAAGACAGATGTAAATTAAGTGTAAATTAAGTGAGAAGCATAAAAGGCATGCAACACTTCATTTAAGAAACAGGTATTCTCTGTTCATTAACTTAAATCACATCTGATGCAACAGACTCTTATAAAAACCCTTACAATTAGAGTTATTAAATGCATTTAATATACTATTGATTTAATATGAAAATATTAGATTGCTACATCCAGTTGAATACATTACAGCATACTGAAGCCCTATTTAAGAAACGCATCCTTGTTCAGGAGAGGTCAGCATTAGAAGTATGTATAAAATCCCACTGATCTAAACAGCACCCAAAATAGCTACATGTGCTTTCCTGAAATAAAGGTATAATTAGTAGATTTCTGTAGTGTCAATTCATAATTACCCATTAAAGAAATAACAGCAATAATAATTATTCAGACTGTATTAAGAATGACTAAATACCAACCAACTGGGCAATCCTTCTTATTGCACATATCATGTTGCGTGGTATCCCCCACACATGGCTTTCCTCCATACTGTGGCTCTGGACTGTTACAGAGGCGAGACCTCTCACGAATTCCTCCTCCACAGGTAACAGTGCAGGCAGACCATGGAGACCAAGGACCCCACTGGCCGTTCACTAGGATATGCAGAAGACAGGAGAAGAGCATCACAGGCAGTATACTGGGGACAACTTTCGGTGCCAATGACAGCAACCCTTTCTTCAGATCCCTGACTGGAGACAGTTTCTTACTGCACACTTAGGAAGAAAGATGCTGGCAAAGCCTTACACTGAGATAGCGATATTTCAGAAACAAACAAACAAATAAAAAATACCCAACTGCTTTATAGGCATTCTTTGGCCAATAATTAAAACAACATGCCATGCCCACTGGCATGGTGTATTCCCATTTAAGTTGCCCAGAACAAGTACAGTGCCTTCAAAGCTCCCTACTAAGCTTTCATTTTGTACAGAAAGCAAGGTGTGACCACAGGATACAAACTGTATCTCATACAACAGTATGCTCAGTAAGGTTGCAGCTATTATTCTTGTTTTGTAATCCACTCATCAGTGTTATCTTCAACAGTATTGCTTGATTCAGTATAAATAACTTATTTCAATGGTTCTTCTGCACGTTTTATATTGGTACAACTCTACTGATCCTGTTGTCATCAATCCTGAATTTTCTTGAAATACAAACATCTTTGAACCAAACTCTCTGTTTGTTCCTGGAATTGCAAGAAAACATAATGGCAATGGTGTGTGTCTTTAAATAAATAATATTTTCACTAACTTCGCACGCACAGGTAGAGCAAAAAATAGATGAAGTGTGTATAGCTATTTAAATACTACCTGGTTAGAAGCACCTACCTACCTTCACATCAGTTTCAAGCTGATATCCCATAAGTAGAAAGGAAAGGATGAACAGAGGAGGGAATGAAGAAAGATATACAAAGAGAAAAAAGTGAGGAAAAGTTATATGAAAGGGAAGTGAAAGTGAGTGGAATGAATGGTCTCTAAAAAGGTTAAAAAGTGTAGATGAGGAAGAAAGAATTATAATAACAATTAAATATGTTGTATATGTGCAAAACACGTATGCATACTTTCAAAGAAACCTGGCTATTGTGGGACTGTATGTCTATTCCTAACATGTACAGTATCAGCTTCCTTTTAGATATAAAGTGTTTAAATTTTTGATATGCAGAGATAAATCACTAAGTTATAAAACAAAAACTTCTCAAGCTCTTCATGTTTAAAGCCAAATCATAACTTGGGAGGTTTACAAAATCTCCAACTGCATAGTTGTCTTCAGTTTAAAAGCACCCTTGTGTGTTATTTCACCCCAAAGATACAAATTATATTTTCCATCATAGAAATTCACTGTAATTTGTATCTGAATAAAGAGAAGAAATTCAGCTGGAATATTATTGCGTCACCTTGGAATCAAGACAACAGACATACCTGGACATGGAACCTTCTCACACTTCTCTGTTTCACGCCCATTTCCCACACAGTTTTTACCCCCCATCTGGGGGATAGGGGAATTGCAGAGGCGGATGCGGGTGATATTTCCTACTCCACAGGTAACTGAACAGGAAGACCAAGGAGACCAGTGACTCCAGCCACCATCTTGACGTACTGTCAGAGAAAAGAGCAAAACTCAAGGAAGTAGCCCACGTGCAGCAGTAGTACAAACTCACTCGTGAACTTAACCTTCTAATAAGCCTCTCACCACATCTGGTCAATGTTCCATCTCTTTCCTATCTCTGTCACTTACAAAGCCCAGCATGTCAGCTCAGCATTCTAGTACAGCTTTCTTAAGAATCTCAGTGACCAACATTGACTAACATGCATGCTAGATATTTTACTTAAAAATAAACTTGTTCCAATGAAACAAATAGCTGTTTAAAATGCACATTTGGATATCTAGCAGCTTCAGCAATAGCCTTAGATAGCCTGGATATAGCATCTACCTGCAATAGTATTAACTACAGTTCTGGAGACAGAGTATGATCCTTCTAAGTGCCTTAAATATAAAAGCAGTTTGATATTTTGAAAAGTCTTCTATGATTATTGTATTCCTAAAAACTACTAAGGTAATGTAATGGGTCAATAATCATGAATGAATTGCAGATCAAAAAGTGGCCCCATGTATCATGATTATGAACTGAGTGTTGTCTCCAAACTGACTTCAAATAAGAGACTTCAGTTCATAATGTTAAAGAAAAGATCACCCACTATCTTTTTGTTTAACAGAACTGAGCCCAGAATGCACATGTTTATTAAATTATCAGGAAAAGGATACATATTTGAAATGGGGGAGATGACAAAGAATCTAGTGATAGCTATTTTAATTATGCATATATGAGTGTTCACATACATACTGTTCTGACTAGTGAGTGTTCATAGCAAATCCAGACTAAGCTTGCTTTTGCTAGGAGAAGTCCAAAGAAGCTTTAAAAAAAGGAAAAAATTTTATTACTTACTGCGATGGTCACATTTCTTAAAGCTGCACATCCTTGTCTGGATGTGTGGGCCTGTACAAGCACTCCTGGTGACATCACACGACCTTCCTCGCATCTGTGTCCCAGAGCCACAGGTAACTGAGCACTTTGTCCAGTCAGACCATGGTGACCAGCCTTCCTCACTGTCATCAGCTGCAAAGCAAAAGGTAAAAAAAGTACTTAGCATTGAAAGTCGTTCTATTATCCTACTCCGAAGATTTTCACTTCTCTTTGTCTGTAGAACATATGCTTTGTCCTTTCTTTTTCTAATTTTGCTTTCCCAAGCTGCCACTGAAGTTAGGGAATTATTGTTTAATATGATGAGAGGTTAGCACAGATAAGAATCCTGGATCTTCATGAACTTGCGTACAGTGTGCTTGCATGAGGCACTGACCGCTGGAGGAAGAAGAACATCTTATCTCTAGAATGGATTGAGCCAAAAACTTGAGTTCCAGCTGCCTTTGACTTCAGAATATAGGTCAATATGATGAGATGTGGCCCCACCTCTGAACACAACATAATGGTGAATGTGATCAAGAGCACATTTTAGGAATATGCCCTATGCTTGAATAGGCAAAAAAATGAGTATATTCCAATGCATTTTTGTTTAGAACATCTAAGTAACTGTTTTCTTCTGTAACAGACCTGTCTAGTACAGCGAAAAGTGTACTGGACCCACACTGAAATCACTTAATTAGTGAAATTACTAAAACTATTGTCACTCCTAAGTCTAGTTCACAGCCTGCAATGCTGTCTTAAATGAACTTTGACAATTGCAAGTAAAGCATTATACCAAAAGTGGATATATGACAGAGAAGAAATAAAACAGACTAACACAATGACAATAACAGAGAGGAAAAATAACTTGCCCTCTTAACAAATATGGCATGAAACCACATGAAACTTTTGATCTGGAACTTCAACATCCTCCACAAGGAGACAAGAAGACATCCTAACCTGTGTTAGTCTGTTTTAACCAGGCAGTATGGAAAAGAAATAATAGTGCACAGTGCTGTTGCAAACCAACAAAAATCAGAATGTCCAGCCTTGGAAAACACGATGAGGGAGGAGTATGCATCTAACCTTTAGTGTCCAACTTAGCTAGGCAAGTTATCAGCTTACTTCTAAGCAACCAATATAACCACTGAAGAGAGACCAACTCCTCCAGCAGGTAACTTCAAGCAGACAAGTTACTTCATATAATCCTTGAATACATCTAAGTTTTTCATTTGATCTTACTGGCCTCAACCTCTTACTTGGTTTGACCTCTCCAGCACAGTACTAGTGATTTTAAATATTGCCAAAGAGTAGCCTTCTCTTTGGCTAAATACTCACAGTGAGAGCAGACTGGACAGCATTCACCTTCAACAAAAGATGGATCGGCACAGGAGACTGCTGGGCAGGTGATTTGATGGCATATGATTTTAGAATCCTACAGGCAAAGAAATCAACTTACTGACTTATGCTCACGTATAGCGGCTGGGGAAGGTTTCATTTGTTCTAAATGTCATAGACATGGGAACTACTTTTTAAAAATATCAGTAAGTCCAGGCCAAGATCTGAGTAAGTGTGACCTGACCTGGAGCAAACCCACTATTCATTTTTGCAGAGAATAATTATGTTTCCAAAACCTTACCTGGCAGGTGCATTTGGTGCAGCTATCTACAATCCAGCTTTCATTATCTGCAAAGACACGGCCATCCTGCCAGCAAACTGACTGGTTCTTCAGTGTTTTGTTGGGCCCAATCAACTCCCACATAATTTGGTTCTCTTCGGACTAGAAGATGAAGCAAATGAAAAAAATTGTGTACTTTGTAAACAAACAATTTTAAGTAAGACAAAACTGAGACACTACTGAATTTCTTTCTTCCACTAAAAAAAAAAAAAGTGTATTTTTTATATAGTTATGTAAATAAAGTAGGAGATCTCAGGTATTACAATACTGCATAGGAATTCTTCAGCTAATAGTAAAAACACAGTCACGCAATACTAAGGGAAATCTGTTCTTAGCAGTTTTGCTTTCCTCCAATACAACTCATCTTTAGATGGGAAGATTTTAGTCCTGAAACATATGGCACAGTAATAAACTTCCTTCAGAAAGGATTAACTTATTCAGAACAAGAAGAGGGGCAGACTGAAGTAACATGTCGCCATCTTACTTCAACTATGAAAATCCCATACATTTACTTACAGTTTAGGTACCCTGTGTAGCCACTTGCTATTCATAAATGGTATAAGCATGGTAACAACACTTCAACAGTGTACAGGCAAGGTTGGGTTTGTTAGCTTTTGATTTCCAAACCTGCAGTACCTTTAAGAGGACTGATTTCCTCTGAGTGCATGTATGCGTGTTCTTTTAAACCCAGTCTGTGAAAACCAAGTCTTCATGAAAGTGCTATACTCAAGAACTACCTAACTAGTCACTCTGAAAATGTAGGTCATCTCTATATTATGTAGATATACCAACAGGTATGCACATGTACGTACAGAAACCTCTATTATCCACCTGTGGTATAAAACAAAGAAGGAAAGCGTACTGCACAACAGACCTCTTTCAGTTCTTCAGACTTACAGGTACCTACCACTTTTTGGAGGTTATCAGCTAAGTTGTTCACCACGATGCGCAGGCCAGTGAGCTCCGTGAACATCGTTCCCAGCTCTTCACAGGAGCGGTCACAGAACTCTGCCTTCTTCTCTGGCTTCTCGCCCACATACTCGGTTGTGACAGCAGGGCTCAAGTGAAGGATTTCAGTGCTCTCATTGATCGTGTTCACTTCAGCTGGTAGCAAGAGAGGAAAAATGAAGAGCTGCATGTACAAAGTTCTTCCACAGATTACAGATTCCTGCCAAAATCACAGATTGGCACCCATGGGTAGGGTTTAAACACATCTATTTTGGCACAGCTTCATGCTAAATTATACCCATGAATAAAAGAGAGGGGTCAGATGTCAGCTGGTTACAATTATAGGCTTCCCCTTTTCAAAATTAAGAGCCAAGCTGTGTCTCACACTGCCCTCACTTTAAAACATTGTTGGCACTGTAACACATTAATTTATGAAGAAGGCGTAACAAAAGGACACCGTATCAAAAAAGCAAACCCATTTTATCCACTCAGAGCCATGAAAAGTTTCAGATTTTTTCATGACCTATCACATTTTCTTGATGCAGAGAAAAAGGCAAGAGAAAGAGTTTCCTTGCAGAAAGTCTTTGTCCTTGTTCTGCCCATAAATTCCATGGTTACTTGGCTCAAATTCAGACCATTATGCAATTTATACCAGACTCTGGGCTGCTCTGTGTTGCACTGCGTGGTGTTAAACTCAGAGGAGCTGTTATAATGATAATTTAATTCTGAAGTGAAATGGAGGTCAAGCTAATATCAGGCTGAATATTTGATTTGTCACTCCAAACACTCCTTTGCCAGGCAGATCATAATTAAAACAGAACTTCGCGTGCATTATACAAGAAGAACTGGACATCTTCTCATATCAGTTTAAAAGACCTCCCCATCTATAGTAAATTCTTGAAAAGGAATATAACAGAAAGCATAAGCAGTAATTAATTAAAAAAAGAACACAGATAATTAAATAAAACAGCCTGCGTTCTGATAAGCATTTAAATATCCACCAGTTAAATATCTTATGGGTTCCATGGAAGCCTTCTCTAAGGACTCCATGGTACACTCAACTTTGGTATCAGCTATACAAAAATCCATACTGCCCTGTCTCTCAATAAAGACTTCTTTACCAGACTTAGTAACATCGTAATAACTCAAGGTTACCAAACAGAAAGGAGAAGCAAAGGATATAGCAATTTAAAAAGAAGAAATCAGCACAGGAACGTGAGCCATAAAACATATGCTTCAAAACACCACAATACCATTCAGTGTTGACAAGTCATAGAAGGTGGCAACACTTCAAAAATTGAGTGCTTGATCTGATGCTTGATTATCCAATGTAAAGTGTTATATTTAAACGTACAAGCAATGAAAATGGGAGCAGGAGTATTCTTCATTCATTTAGAAGGTTAAAAATAAAAGAACAAAGAACCAACCCGTAAGGTGACATTAAACAATTACTTCTCAACCATACTTAAAATGATTGGCTTGATGTGCTTTTCAATCAGCTATGAAGTATCTGCCATTAGCCAAAGCCTACAATAAATTGTTCGCAGTATTCCAGAGTTGAAGTAATTGTCCAGCTTTACTTACAGGATGAGAGAAAAACGATATACCACATAGCAGATCAGAACTCTGTGTCATAACCGTTTACTTCAGCCGCTTTTTGATTCCTTGGAAAGAATGCAATTTTCCTACCGCATTGAAAGACTAGGTTTCTCAGATTCCCCCATAGCACTTCTCAGGTCATTAATTTTATATTTTTCAAGCCAACATGGAGTGTGCCTTGACCGGAACATTCTGAGGACATTAATAAAGCTGCAATCTCAGCAGGAAACATAAACCAAAACTATGTTAGAAGAACTAAATCCACACTTCCTACTGATACTTGGCGGAGACTGAAAGAAGATGCCTGAGGATCACTGGGAAATCAGTTCTCTCCTGATGGCTTCCTGCTAATTTCCTAAGGACCACATGATTATCTTTAAAATGAGAAACCAGAAGAGCAGAATGTGCATCCTTTCACATATGCAAATATCATTCTGTTGATCTAGCTGAAGAAGGGATTTTATTGATGTGCCTATTTAGGCACATTTTTGTCATCTCACCTACCCAGTGCTGTGTGTAAGTCCTGCCTAAAATATTTGCAACCACCACACAACAGAGATACTTTCACACCCTCAACTCAACAGCAATCCCAAGCTACCATTTCACCATACCTCACATTCTCATACTAGGATTAAAGATAGAGCATGAAAACACAGTCCTGTCTCTGAAAAAGCAGCAGGCTTTTTGTGTCCTCAGAGCTGAGGGCACTTCACTAGTAACATCTGCCATGTCGAGGGGACACATGTAAATTTGGCATCTTAGTGTCTGTACCACAGCTCAAGGAGTGGGCCATCAAAATGAGAAAATACTTATCTACCTTGTGGCCAGTAACATATCACCCATGGCTTTTCAACTGTGGTAATTAAGCTAGATAGGCAATGCCAGAAAATCAGCCATGCATTAACAAACCTCTCAAGTCATTTTGATGGCCTCAAGCCACAGTGTGCCATTACCCTCTTCTGTTGTTCACAGAATCACAGAATCACAGAATCTTAGGGATTGGAAGGGACCTCGAAAGATCATCTAGTCCAATCCCCCTGCCGGAGCAGGACTGCCTAGACCATATCACACAGGAACGCGTCCAGGTGGGTTTTGAATGCCTCCAGAGAAGGAGACTCCACAACCTCTCTGGGCAGCCTGTTCCAGTGTTCGGTCACCCTCACCATAAAGAAGTTTTTCCTCATATTTATGTGGAACCTCCTGTGTTCCAGCTTGCACCCATTGCCCCTTGTCCTGTCAAGGGATGTCACTGAGAAGAGCCTGGCTCCATCCTCATGACACTTGCCCTTTACATATTTATAAACATTAATGAGGTCACCCGTCAGTCTCCTCTTCTCTAAGCTAAAGAGACCCAGCTCCCTCAGCCTCTCCTCATAAGGGAGATGTTCCACTCCCTTAATCATCTTCGTGGCTCTGCGCTGGACTCTCTCTAGCAGTTCCCTGTCCTTCCTGAACTGAGGGGCCCAGAACTGGACACAATATTCCAGATGCGGCCTCACCAGGGCAGAGTAGACGGGGAGGAGAACCTGTCTTCACCTGCTAACCACACCCCTTCTAATACACCCCAGGATGCCATTGGCCTTCTTGGCCACAAGGGCATATTGCTGGCTCATGGTCATCCTGCTGTCCACTAGGAACCCCAGGTCCCTTTCCCCTACGTGGCTCTCCAACAGGTCTGTCCCCAACTTGTACTGGTACATGGGATTGTTCTTGCCCAGATGCAGGACTCTACACTTGCCCTTGTTTTATTTCATCAAATTTCTCCCCGCCCAACTCTCCAGCCTGTCTAGGTCTCTCTCAATGGCAGCACAGCCTTCCGGCGCATCAGCCACTCCTCCCAGTTTTGTGTCATCAGCGAACTTGCTGACAGTGCACTCTATTCCCTCATCCAAGTCATTAATGAATATATTGAATAGTACTTGTCCCAGTACCAACCCTTGAGGGACTCCACTAGATAAAGGCCTCCAACTGGACTCTGTCCCATTGACCACCACTCTATGGCTTCTTTCCTTCAGCCAGTTCACAATCCACCCCACCACCCGATCATCAGACTGCACTTCCTCAGTTTAGCTGCGAGGATGCTGTGGGAGACTGTGTTAAACACTTTACTGAAATCAAGATAGACCACATTCACTGCTTTACCATCATCTATCCACTGGGTTATGTCCTCATAAAAGGCTATCATCAAGTTGGTTAAGCATGACTTCCCCTTGGTGAAGCCATGTTGACTGCCCCTAATGATCCTCCTATCCTTGATGTGCCTAGAGACAGCACCAAGGACAAGCAGTTCCATTACCTTTCCAGGGATGGAGGTGAGGCTGACCGGTCTATAGTTACCCGGGTCCTCCTTCTTGCCCTTTTTGAAGACTGGAGGAATTATCTGTCCCTTATTAGCTGCAACAGCTGAAGAGTATAAGAATTCCTCCTAAGATCTGTATCAGCATGCAGAACTCAATTATCCCTTTAGCCTCCCATTGGCTTCCTCATTAGAGTAGAAGTCAGTAACCTCCCATTCTTACTTGATGATATTTCTAAATATTTGGCCCTTTGCGGTGATCAACCAATAAAATTGTAAAATATTTGAAGACACCCTCTTTCGTTGGTTTTGCTAGTTCAATCTATCTACACCCAGGGACTTCGTGCTCTTGAATGAGACTGTTCTGCCTCTGATCGCTCAATGTGCCCTCAATGTTCTACTTCGACTTCTGGGAATTTTGTTTCCACTGGTAAGTGAAGTAGGATAGCTGAACTACATCCTTCCTGAAACCATCCTTCTCTTTTATTCAGATTATAATTAAACCTAAAACACATTCTATTTTCCAACATTCTATTTTCTGCTCCTCAAGCATTTCCTTTCACTAACAAAGCTGAAAACCAGTAATAAGTAGTTCTGAGTAGTTTCTCCGTAGTTCCTGAGTACAGAAAACAGCTTGGCTGGGGTAGACAACAACCAACAAATGAAGGCATATCTTCTTGCCAGTGCCATCTAAGGCCAATTCCATTCTAGCCCATGTGACTCATTTCTAACACATCATCACACTTGTGTCAGGTCCTGAAGCAGGGCACACCTCTGGAACATACAAAATAGCCAACCAATATACTTTATCACGATTTAAAAACAGACTAGCAAGCTCAGTTAAATTTTTTGCACATATACATATATACACACCCCTATACAGATATATAGATATGTATATATACACACATTTATATATCTTATAGAGAGTTTTTCTTACAAAATCTCAATACTCTGGCCCCCTTTGAAGAAGTTAAGACTTGCTACTCCTTAATTTATGGGTTTTGCATAAACAAGGCAAAAAGTTTGCTTAACTGATTTGCTCTATATCATATGTTTTGCTGAAGTGACAGAAATAACGGCATTTCAGATGGCAGGAGTTTCAAACAAAACCCCAAAGTCTTGACTGCCTTGTGTACCTACCACGTTCCTCTGGTGGAATCAGCTGTCTCTGATTCTTGACTGAGCTCCTGCCAGTTACAAACACTGGAAAGTAAAACAGCCAGCACCTCCCATGAGCTGAAGTACAAAACCTTAGTGCATACTTGACAAATTTTCATAACTCTTTCACGATGAATCCAATATACTCCCACACACAGAGGGCTCCCCTCGTGGTGAGGTCAGCATCGACTGGACTAACAAGAACACATGGCAGCATGTCACATACATGCCTCTTCTGTTTTTTTTATTTTCCTTAGGTTGTTTTCATTAATAACACTTAGGGATTCAAACCCAAAACCTCTCTCAGTCAACAAACTTATTGCCAAGGAATTCAGTGTCTTTTGCAGACTTTCTCATGGGCCCATTGAGAGTCAGGAGCAGAATTAAGAAGCAACGTTCCCACTCAAAGAACCATGGACATCTCATGAAAGAATGTAGATATTTTCATACACATGCATTTTTCCTTCTATTTCTAATAATTTCTTCCTTGACAGCTTTTCTCCCAACTTAAAACAGGCTCAGAGTTATAAACTTCAGCAATAAGAACTAAAATAGTAGCCTAGAGTAGAAACAGAATCTCAATATAGCTGACAAATATAGTATTATTACCACCAAAAAGCAACTGAATTTTCTTTTTGTTTTTTAAATAAGATTCTTTTACCATTTCAGAGGTATTTGTTGCATGGTTTTAGGACAATACAACACCATTGAAATTTCTCATTTTCAGAGTCAACTGAACAATATTAATGAGGTAAAAAGCCTTACTTGACTGGCTCCTCTGGCATCCTTTTTTACGCAGAACATCCTCTATTGAAGTATCAAAGATTAATTGAATATTTTGCAAAAGACCCTGTAGCAATAATAATAATAAAAAAAATTAAAAACCAGTTAGATCAATTTAGGATTAACCAATAAGTTCTCTGCCTCAAACCCATGCTACTGACTCAATTTAGCCGTAAGTAAATACATAAAAAACAGTCTACAAGGTATTCAACCTGACACACACTGGAAAAAAAGATCTGTTGATAGTTTTGTTACATACAATTTCAATACTATAAGCAACAAAATCAGGTATGCTCTGAAATAGGTCATAAAAACCAGTCATTAATCAGCAATGAGCTCAAATCTCCATTTCCGTAGAGCACATTTTAGATTGTAGTTCTATGAGGCATTCGTCACAAGGTCAAAGCCCACTTTTGAAGTTCCTGCCCTATCGTACTTCCATCCTTAGCCAATCATTCCCATGCACCATACTCCACTGTCTCCTCAATTGTGCTGGCACTACCTTGAGACAACACTATAAAACCAGACCAGTATCTGTTTCACTTTAAAAAAAAAATCTCAAAAAAGAAAAAGATTACTTTAAAAACAGATTACTTCAGAGACCCACCTAACAGTACAGCTCCAAAACCAGTTCTATAAGCACAATTGATGGGCTAGGAAGGGAGGCAGGAATGGAGAGGCTGTGGGGAAGACCTTCTGGCCTTCCTGCCAAAACTGGTCACCCTATTGAACCACACTCCAGCATGTCACACTCTGGCTGACAACTAGATGGCACAACAGGATGAGAAAGAAAGGGCTTTTCAAATTTTTGAAGCCATGAGTTTAAGTTTTATTTCAGCTATGAGTGAAAAGAAGCCACCCTTAAAGCACCTGGGCCAGATCACATCATTGTATGAGATAAGAAGAAATTTTCATTTTATAGGAAAACCAGAAAGTCTCTAATTGTTTCCTTTTAAAACAAAAGAGAAACAATAAATGTATTCCACAACAAGAAAAAAAAAAATCTCATTTCAGGACTGATCAAAACATTTTGTTCTATTTTTTTTTCAAATTTTTCTTTTTTTGTTATTTAAATTGAAACAAAGTTTATTCAGAATGGCAAACCAAGATCTGTTAGGGGATAGGCCAACACCACACGTTTCAGCTCCATTAAAAATTCCTTCTTTCTTCCGTCTTTGTTTTTCAAATAAAATTTGACAAATATTGACAGGTTCCTATGACTTGAACAGATATATTTCAACAGAAAAATAGGTCTTCAAGAAATTTCCAAAGAATTCTACAAATCACCACAAAAATGCAACTGTTCAGAAGTCTTAAATCTGGAAAAGAAAGTGGATGCCCTTATAGGAAAGCCCTTAAACTGGTTTTGTGCACTTTTCCTGTCCTTAGACTTTGCTTTACCAGTTCTTTTTTTTTCAGGAACCCCCAAATGCACACAACATGGATCCAGCAATAAATAAACTCTGGGGAAATTCTGCTTGGGAACACCTATGACCCCACCAAATCCAAGAGGCACTGGGAGAACAAAACTACACCTATTGCATCTTCTCAAACTAGTTGCAGCTATGTTCTTACCTCACCAGTGACCCAAGCTCCTCCAGGTTACCTACCCTGAAATGATTCTCCCGAACGGACCCTTTTGCCACATACATTCTGCTGTTCTCTGCTTTCAGTTGCTCATAGAAAGGCTCCTCCAGGATGAAGCTGTCAATAAGGTCACAGCCAACATACAGGTTGTAGTTCTCCCCTGTTATTTGCACGGTGAGGTTCTTCCACTGTGAGTCAGCAAGGTCCACGTCTTCCAGGGAAATCACGTTCTGGAAGCCATCCACCCAATAGATAAGGTCCAGGGTGTTGGCCCGGCCATTGGAAATGATCTCAAACTGCCTCTCACTGATGCCAGGACCCTCTAAAGCAAGGATAGTGCCTCTAGATTGCCTGTCCTGTCTCAGGGTGGCTGAAAGGATAAAGCCTTCATTTTGCCGTATGAGTTTGACAATCTTTTTTAATTTCTCTGGTTTACATGGAGGTATATGGTCAAATCGAATGAAACGATATGCTGGGATAGCAGGGTCTGGACCCCGAAACAATTTTGCTCCAACTGTCTTTCGGTTTATGTTACTGATTTGAAGTAAATCAAAAGTAGTCTCCTCTTCCTTGTCACCATCTGAAAAAGTTAACAGTGTGTGACAATGTGTCTACAAAAAGTGTTATAAGAAAGACAACTCTGCCCACTATACTTAGTAACTGCAATTATATGACAAACGTGAAGATCAGCAGAGTAAATCCAGTACTTTCCTACATCCACAAACAGAACCGTTACTACTAGCATGCAAGTGAATCGTATTTTCCATTTGTCATTTCCATTTACGTGACAACAGTCGCCTTCTCTGTGTGTAGGTATAAATATGTTTGATTATATAACTAAACATATGGCCATATATTTTAGAGCACTATATAATACACACTTGTATATATATACATGCTGTATGTTCATATATATGCCTATGCATGGATGCACGTAACAATGCAATCATTAAATACTTTTTTTATATATGAATGGATAAAGAAGTTGAGCCAACTTATATACTTTGAATGCCAGCTAATAAAAATCAAATTATGAGAAGCCATGTGGCCACAGGACAACAGGAAGCAAGAGATTTACTTTTTAAAGATTCAGGCCAAGAGGTCAGATGTAAATGAGGGCCTGGCACTGTGCCATTTTACATCCTACTTATATTTGGTCTGTAGAGGTCTACTTTTCCACCTCTATCCTGTTAAAACATTCACCCCACTCAATGATTCTGTTTATGTTACTTTCACCGTACCTTTCCACTGCAGAGGAAAGTATAATAGCAATTATTTCTAAGATTATATAGATTTTGATCACTGATTTCTAAAGAAAACAATTTTTTGGTATTTATTGGGGAATCTTCATTTAACAGTAGTAAGATATATCTACCAAAAAAACCCACCAGCGACTACTATTCCAGGCACTTCTAAAAAAATCATATACAATTACTTTGCCCACTGTAGCTCAGCTAAGCCAATTTTTACACCAACTTTTAGCTTTGGTAGTTACTCTATAACTAGTTAAGAAGTGTCACAACTTACCCTGAGCATTTGAGGAAACCCACAGGGTTATCAACACAGCAACCCACAACAGCCCACTCCTCTTCAGCATAACTCCTATGAATAAATTAGAATGTAGTAAGTATTAAGGAAATAATATTTATCAACTACAAATATTTTCATTTATCTCATGAAATGCCATAAACAGAACTCTCATTATAAGCAACTATACATATAAAATCAGAATTTCTATCTTGTCTGATTCTTGTAATACTTATTCTGGGGTTATTCTTGATGCTAGAAGTAAAACATGACATCCAGTGAAGGGAATAGGAATTCTTGACAATATAGCTCCTTTTTATGCAAATGTCCCTAATTATAAAAAGGAAAGACAGAAAATACATACTGTTGTTTTCTCCACTATTTTTCTTTAGCTGGCATAGAGATCACATGACACTACACAAGATACAGCATATTAGTAGCTGCATCTTTACTTTGGAGCATGACGTTCAGCTGAAATTCCTTGCAGGATAATGGGATCTCAGTAGATGCTGGTTCTGAGCACTATCGGTACTTTTCAGTATTATTTTCAGTGTCATCATATAAACTCCTCTCTCTTTCTTATATATGTCTATATCTCATTTACCCACTCTTACAATTCTCTGTACCCAAGAGCCAAGTCCATAGCTGGATAAAGTCACTTTTAACGTGATGCTATTTTTGCCCTGCAGCACTATGCAGTTATAAGCCACACAATTGCATCTCCATATGTGTGTGCACTCGCAATGAACGGAGCCGACTGCGCTCACTGGAAGGCGTAGACATTCGTTTTCCTGGATACAGCCGTATCACTTCAACACTGTGCTAACTCCGCACATTTTTGGAAGGACTCAGGGATGCCACCTTTTCCTGCCAATATTTTCTTTTCTTCCTTATTATCTGTCACCCCGAGGTACCGCCGCTAACACCAATTACCGGCAAACTCTAGGAAGCCTCCTCCACCTCTCCAACCCAGCGCCTGCCCCGTGGGACCCTGCCCCGACGGCTACGGCGCAGCCCCGCCGGCGCGGCGCGCACGGCTGCGGGCAGGACCGCCGACAGCGCCCGGCGCCGCGGGCCGGCGCCGCACACCGCCTCCGGCGAGCATTCCTCGGGGCAGGTCCCTTCATCTTTCACCCCGCGTACCCGCGGGGTCGGCAGCGCGGGGCGCCGAAACGGCTGCCCACTGCGAGCTCCCGCTGAGCGGCCGGAGCAGCCCCCGTCTCCCCCCCTCCCCACGACCCCGCCGGGCAGCAGACGTTCCGCGGAGGGGGCTTCACGGTGGGGCACGGCGCCTTCCCGCCTTGCGCCTCACCTGGCATGGGGGGAGCCGACGGCGGGCTGAGGCTCTGCCGGGGCGATGCCGGTGGGGAGCGGACCGCGGTACCCTGGCTCCGTCGCAAGTCCCTCCGCGGCCCCGCGCCCCGCGCCGCCCCCTTTATGGGCTGCGGGCCGGGCCCCGCTGTCAATCAGCGGCGCCGGGGCGCGCCCCCGGCTCGCCCCTCCGCGGTGGTGACACAACCCCCCCGCCGCCCCCTCCCCACCGGGTGGCCCGCGCTCGCCTACCTGCCAGGCCATCCCGGGCCCGGGCCCTCCCCTGCACCGCCCCGCCACGGCACGACCGCCCTCCGCGGGCGGTGCAGGGGCGGTGCGGGAGGCGGGCCGGGGGCTGGGACCTCCCCGCAGGGAGCGGAGCGGCGCGGAGGGGCGGGGAGAGGAGGCCGGGAGCTCCCGTCGTGCCCCTTCCTTGTACGTTTCGCGGGGGGACGAGTGCGGGCGCCCCGGCGCGGCAGAGCTCCCGGGAGGCGGCGCCAGGCCCCAGCAGCGGGGCTCCATGCGCGGCCGGGACCCGCCGCCGGGGCCTCCCGGCCCCAGTCCCCGCGGGCGGGGAGCGCGGCACCGGCCCCTCCGGCCTGGCCCGGCCCGGCCCGGCCCGGCCGGAGGCTTCGCGGAACCTCACCGGCTGAGAGCTCGGTGCTGCTGCCGCCACTGCGGCAAAACTCAGCCTTCCCGAGCACCGAATCCTCTCATTTTTATCCACTTTATTTTTAAGCGAGACATGCCTCAGTCACCTTCCCCCGCTCCGTTTGTAATGTGCTTATTGGAGCAGCTTCTCAAGTGAGCCCCAGCACCCTGGTCCCTCTTTCCTCCCCAGGATGCAGCACCATCCCCTTTGATCTCAATGAAGGCACAGTGGGATTCTCTTAGGCATGCTCCTGTCGGAGGGAGCCTTGCCTCGGGCTAATGAAAGCAAGAAATTTCACTCTTATTCTACCGCCAGTCTCTTTGGGAGGACTGGAAAGTATCTCCACAAGCAAGGGCTCTAGTCCCAGCGCTTGGACTAGCGGGTCGCCATGCTGAGGAGCAGCCAGTGTGGCTGAAGGCACCATGCTCCATGTGGAGCAGGAGAGTGGAACCTTACAATGGGTCCACAGAACCTGCCCTCACACTCGGAAACATTTCAGAAGTCAAACAAGAAGACCAGGATCCCTGCTGCTGAGGCCCAAACTGGGGTTGCAGAATATCGGTGGAAGGATCCTGCAGCTGATGAGAAAAGGCATGGTTTTCGCTGAGTTGCCTGCAGAATCCAAGAAATGGAGCCTTGTCAAAAGTACAGCTAGACAAACACCACAAATGTTTAAAAAAAAAAAAAAAGATAAAAAAACAGCATAGGAAGTCATCAACTTTGCTCGTGACAATTTGAAATTCCAGTAGAAAAAGGTGTTGATGTTTTGGAACTTGGAAGACTTCAAAAGGCTCAATCTGTCACTAGAGCAGAAAAAGCCAATGCAAGCATTGCTGCCTTCCCTGGAAGGCCATGGAATCTTCTTCCAAACTGGCTGGCCTTGAACTTGCAGGGTAGCAGGAGCCAAGGAGCTTTCCCCTTTCTCACAGGGTCCAGGGGACTGAGCCAAGCTAGGAGGGAGAGGGCTTTTTTGTCTTCTTAAGACATGTGGTTTTCAGTTTTGCAAAACCTCAAGAATTTTAAAAAATAGCTAATGAAGTTCACAAAACCTCAAATTCTACTGAGTTTACTCATTCCCCACACTATATTAAGAAATAGTCTTTATATCTATATATGTAGCTGTATAGTGTGTTTTCTACAAGACTTTGAACAGCACTGGCACAACTCTCATCAGGAAGCTGCTCTGGGTTTACAGTTGGAGAGGGCAGCAAACTGTTTGAGAGACCTAGCAGGTATCTTTGAGATAGTGCGATTTACTATCAGTACATTCATATACAAACACTTTTTACAGTGGAAATTTTTAAGTCAGTAAAAGGACAGTGCAAAGTAAAGAGACAAATTTTATTGTGATTGCTTTTAACCAGCTACCTCATAACAAAACTCTTCTTTCCATCTCTGTGGGCGTTGCAGGAATGAAGGATTGATAGCATATTGTTTCAAGCTGAGTGATTTATATATAGGATGATGACCTTTGAGAAGACAGATTTGGTTCTGTTCTTTCCACAACTGTGAAAATGCTCACTGCTCATTTTCCCCGGCCACCTTGGAAGAGGTAAACATCCTCTTCTTTCCCAGATTCCTGACAGAAAGACTCACAAGAACGAATGCGCGCTCTGCTTTCCCCAGCTAGCCAATGTACACACACAAGCATTGGAATTATGTTCACGTTTCTCAGTCTATCTGCTTTTTTAGTACAAGGTGAAAGTGAACAACAGTAATTAGATAATAAAGTAAGATTTACTAACATTTAGGAATGCTAGTGAGGTAACTAGTTCTCATACTAGTGGTTTTCTGTAGTGTTTTACCTTTCACTGCGTTTTGCTTCTAACTGGCATATCAGGTATGGACACAGGTCCTTAACTTCTCATTTCCTTATGCACCTCCCTTTGCCTTTTTCAGTCTACTGTTGAGTTTTTGCTTTTTTTCCCTTCTGCACCAACCCTGGGGCATTTCCATTTTGGATCATGTGGCCATTGTGCAAGGCAACATGCATTACTGAAAATCGCTGGGGAATGTCAAGATTCTGGTACGGCATTATATCAGAGAGGACTGTGATTTGATGATTCTCCACCAAATAATCCTTGCTTTTGCCTAGGAGTTTATCACTGACATTCTGACTTAGCTTAGCTTGGGGCAAGACTTGAAGTCTCCTACATTAGAAGAAATCCCACTAAAGAAGTTGAACACGCTATACATACTAGAAATTTTTTTTGACTGCTTTTCTCATAAAATTGAAGCCACTGTGGCATGATGCCAGAAGACAAATTCCATGAGTTTTGCTGGGTGAAATCCTGATTGTCTTTTTTTTCTTTTCCCACAAAAGCATCCACACTAATCGAAATGGATCTAATTGCATGAATATGATAAGGAGTCCTTCAGGTCTTATCCTGTAGTCCTGGATGTTCACCTGATGCTGATAAACATTCTTTCTGAAATGCTGTCCACAGGCATGAAGAATTTTTCAGTTTTTAATCCTGTGGTGAGGTTTGATTTTCATGATTCACTATATCTTTAATATCTCTTCAGAGGGTTCTAGACAGGCTGGATCGATGGGCCAAGGCCAATTGTATGAGGTTCAAACAGGGCTAAGTGCCGGGTCCTGCACTTGGGGCACAACAACCCCATGCACCACTACAGGCTTGGGGAAGAGTGGCTGGAAAGCTGCCCAGTGGAAAAGGACCTGGGGATGTTGATCGATGGCCGTCTGAACATGAGGCAGCAGTGTGCCCAGGTGGCCAAGAAGGCCAACAGCATCCTGGCTTGCATCAGAAATAGTGTGGCCAGCAGGACTAGGGAAGTGATCGTCCCCCTGTACTCGACACTGGTGAGGCCGCACCTTGAATACTGTGTTCAGTTTTGGGCCCCTCTCTACAGGAAAGACATTGAGGTGCTGGAGCGTGTCCAAAGAAGGGCAACAAAGCTGGTGAAGGGTCTAGAGCACAAGTCTTATGAGGAGCGGCTGAGGGAACTGGGGTTGTTTAGCCTGGAGAAAAGGAGGCTGAGGGGAGACCTTATCACTCTCTACAACTAAAGCGTTTGACACAGTCTCCCACAGCATCCTCACAGCTAAACTGAGGAAGTGTGGTCTGGATGATCGGGTAGTGAGGTGGATTGTGAACTGGCTGAAGGAAAGAAGCCAGAGAGTGGTGGTCAATGGGACAGAGTCCAGTTGGAGGCCTGTATCGAGTGGAGTCCCTCAAGGGTCGGTACTGGGACAAGTACTATTCAATATATTCATTAATGACTTGGATGAGGGAATAGAGTGCACTGTCAGCAAGTTCGCTGATGACACAAAACTGGGAGGAGTGGCTGACACACCGGAAGTCTGTGCTGCCATTGAGAGAGACCTGGACAGGCTGGAGAGTTGGGCAGGGAGAAATTTAATTTAATGAAATATAACAAGGGCAAGTGTAGAGTCCTGCATCTGGGCAAGAACAATCCCATGTACCAGTACAAGTTGGGGACAGACCTGTTGGAGAGCCACGTAGGGGAAAGGGACCTGGGGTTCCTAGTGGACAGCAAGATGACCATGAGCCAGCAATATGCCCTTGTGGCCAAGAAGGCCAATGGCATCCTGGGGTATATTAGAAGGGGCGTGGTTAGTAGGTGAAGACAGGTTCTCCTCCCCCTCTACTCTGCCCTGGTGAGGCCGCATCTGGAATATTGTGTCCAGTTCTGGGCCCCTCAGTTCAGGAAGGACAGGGAACTGCTAGAGAGAGTCCAGCGCAGAGCCACAAAGATGATTAAGGGAGCGGAACATCTCCCTTATGAGGAGAGGCTGAGGGAGCTGGGTCTCTTTAGCTTAGAGAAGAGGAGACTGAGGGGTGACCTCATTAATGTTTATAAATATGTAAAGGGCAAGTGTCATGAGGATGGAGCCAGGCTCTTCTCAGTGACATCCCTTGACAGGACAAGGGGCAATGAGTGCAAGCTGGAACACAGGAGGTTCCACATAAATATGAGGAAAAACTTCTTTACAGTGAGGATAACTGAACACTGGAACAGGCTGCCCAGAGAGGTTGTGGAGTCTCCTTCTCTGGAGACATTCAAAACCCACCTGGACACCTTCCTGTGTGACGTGATCTAGGTAATCCTGCTCCGGCAGGGGGATTGGACTAGATGATCTTTCGAGGTCCCTTCCAATCCCTAAGATTCTGTGATTCTGTGATTCTGTGATACCACTACCTGAAAGGAGATTGTAGCGAAGCAGGTGTTGGTCTCTTCTCCCAAGTAACAAAAGATAGGATAAGAGGAAACGGCCTCAAGTTGCGCCATGGGAGGTTTAGATTGGATATCAGGAAAAATTTCTTCACCGAAACGGTTATCAACATTGGAACAGTCTGCCCAGGGAAGTGATCAAGTCACCGTCCCTGGAGGTGTTTAAAAGATGAGTAGATGTGGTGCTTAGGGACATGGTTTATTTGGCAGCATTAGTTTAACAGTTGGACTTGATGATCTTAAAGGTCTTTTCCAACCAAAACAATTCTATGATTCTATAACAGAGTTCAGAAACTGAAACAGATTACTTCAGGTTAGCATGTGACTCGGCCAGTCAGTTTTTTGAATGAGCTTGTAGTGATAGGGAGAGAGACCTGAGCGGTTCCTTAGACAACGTGTTGTAAGTATTCCAGCTAAATGCAGATTTTGAATACTGGAATAGATTACACAAGGGACAGTGAATTCATCTATGATGTGGGAGAAAGTTATTTTTGACAAAGCTTTATGTATGCTTTAATTTACGTTCTGATGCATAAGTAATCAGAAAAAATGGGCATCATAATCAGGTACTTAGTTTTCCGTTATCTGATTCAGGGGGAGAAGTGTTTTATTTTCAACCTTCCTTAAATAATTTCCAGGTATAAAACATATCCAGATACAAATGCTAACACGTTCTGTCAGAACAAATGGCCGTGGGCTGTACAAGTACCAGGTGGTATACTTTTATGATAATCTTGTAAAAGAGGGAAATCTTGCTACCACCCATTTACAAACCTTGTCTGTACTTAGCAAAGTGCTTATAATTAAAGGCTTGTTCAGTGCTGTTGGCAGGAGAACTTTGAGTTTAAAGCTAAGCACATGTTTAAGTGTTTTGCTAAATTGGTTCCTACGTGATTTAACTGGTGTCACACAATAACTTACAGAAAGAGCCATAAGTGGAGCCCTAGACGTCTAACTCACGGTCGGAAACTTTAATCTGGAAACTGTTTTTCCCCTGTCCTTACAGTACATATGACAAAACAAATATCCATCTACAAACAGTTAAATGTGTCCTTAACCGTTTCACAGAATTTTTATATTCTTTCTCCACATGTGAGCTGCTGAACATGTTAGGGCTGCCAAATATTTTCAGGCTCCAAAAAGGAACATTCCCCTACCAAGTGCAATGCAAGTGAGCACTGAAAATGCTCAGTAAATACCACGTTGTTGCTCTGGTTTCCAAACACCCCCTTTACTAGATTCAGAACAGATTTACTACCCAAAAAGCTCCTGCTTTTACTACAATTTTTTTACATAGTTTCACATTCTATCACAAAAGTATTGATATTTTCACTTATAACAGGAAAAGAATACATCACTGCAGCACTGACTTTTATACAGCTAAGACTATCCTTATTATCCAGGCTGTAATATTATAATTTTTATTTTATTTGCACTACTGTGCTTTCTGGACGTCAAATGGAATTTGGTCTTGTCACGGTTTAAAGCTGGGCCGGCTATTAAACCTGTGGCAGACACTCTCTCTTAACCCTCCGCCCCGCCCCGAAGGGAAGGGGAAAGGGAAAAGGGAGAGAGACTTACGGGTTGGAAAGTTAAAACAGTTTTAATAAACTATAATAATGAAAAAGAGTATAATAGTAATAATCAAATATATATATAAATATATACAAATATATATACAAAACCAAAATCGAGCTCCCCCTATGTCGGCCACATCACCACCGGCACTGCAGGGCAGGCTCCAGGAAGGCCCAGGCTGGGCCCAGCGACGGTCGAGAGCTGGATTCAGGGATGCACGGATCGGGATCGGGGGCAGCAGGAAAACGGACAGAGTCCTCTTCGGACACCGGCCATAGCAGAAAGAGAGCGAGACCCTCGTGATCCCCCTGCTTTATACTGAGAATGACGTGTATGGGATGGAATACCCTCGCTGGTCAATTTTGGGTCACCTGCCCTGTCCGCTCCTCCCTGCAGGTGCGACCCTTCTATGGCTGCTCACTTGTAATTAGTGAGGAATTTAGCAGTGACCTTGGTTTCTCTAAGAATAAGTACAGCAAGAGCCTTTCTGCATAATATCCCTACCGGTGCCTCAGCGATAACTATAAACTTCGAGCATTATCAGTCCTAGAAGCAGACGCTGTCTGCAAAACATGCAGTTAGTGTCAGAGAGTTCAGTTACTTAGAAGAGACTTAGCTGAAAGTAAAAATCATTGAAAGGAAAATTGGTCTGGTTTAGGCCAAACCAGGACAGGTCTGTTGTGTTTACGTATGTTCAAAGATAGCCCAAATTTCAAAGCTTTTAGATGGTTTGGATTCCATCCTTATTTAGAAGTAAAACATACTGAAGCTGATAGTAGTTTTATCTGAGGAGCAAGTGAATACAACTAAAATGATAACTTCAGTGGTCCAGCTGGATTATAAAAGTTGTTCAGGGGACCAGATGCCATTCATTTCAGGAGGAAGTAGAGCCAAACTGCGTTTGAAGGCTTGGGCCTAGGTTCTTTTCACTTATTTAGATGAAATAAAATACCAAACACTTACTGAGGGCTTAACAAGTTTTAGCAAATGTTTGAATGATCTCAGTCTAAAAATAATTTTTTATTGCAGTGAGACCCACATTTGTGTTTCACCAGAATCGTTCCGGGTCCTTGTCTTACCCACACAACTGCCCCATGAAATGTGGGTTATTCCCACTGCTACATGTGTTGACTGCTGGGGGGGGCCCATCCTGAGGGGACTTTTGGTACAAACACAGGACAGGAGCCCCTCTCCTGGGTAGACCTGCAGCCCCATGCCCAAGGGTGCTGCCCCTGCTGCACTTTCTCCCTCCTCCTGGCAAGGGCCTGGGCATCTGCACCCTTCCCCTGGCCCTCCATTCTTCTATAGGTGTGGCAGGGTGGCTGGCTGATGGCAAAGTATGGTCTCACCAGGTACAGTGTGTCCATGAAACATGGGATTCACAGAGTCTGAAGAGATCAAGAGTCACAACTGGGAAGAGAAACCAAATGAATGAAAGCCCCAACAGGGCAAGAAAAAAACATACTCAAAAGAATTGAAATTGATTGCAAAAAATTTGAAAGGCCACAGAGAACAGTTTGGGGATTTGATATCTCTCCATATGTTCAAAACTCCCACAGATGGAGTCATGGGTCCCACGGGATGAAGAGATGAAAGCAAGCAATTCATGAAACTACTGCAGCTGGCTGTGGGTCTCTAACTGGGAGAAAGAGCACCATTCAGCTGTGGCCTGATAATGATTATGATGATTAAAGCTGAACAAATAATTCCCTTTTTTTTTTTTTTACTCTAATAGATGTTTTGCCTCTTTTTCCCCCTCATAAGAACATTCACACACAGACCACAGCTTCCCCTAGCACATTAATTACTTGGGTGTGCTCATATAGCTGTTACTTGCATTGTTGACGAATGTTTAAATTCCAAATCATCTTGCTTCACTGTAAATGGTCAGAGGAGTCAGATGGCAGCATTTCAGCTCCCCAGTCAGCACACCATCACTTCCTGAATAAATACTTGGGCATACGTATTAAAAGTGAGGCGTCTTGTACTACTCGTGCTTATAAGCATCCATTTTGCTCTGAAACGGCTCTGACAGCCGTCATCCACAGAGAATTAAATCATTTCAAAACCCCCTCTGAAATAGTTCAAAGTGAAGAAAATTGGTTTTGCTGTTATGTTCTTTGTTCCACTGTGGCTGTCTCGGGTACTCTTGAAAAGTAAACAGGGAGAAATTTGCCCTGATGATAACCATAGACTACTCAATTCGATATAGTCATATAATGAAATGCTGGGGAAACTAGAGCAATGGGAAAAATACCTATTACAGCATACACCAAACAATGTATCTCCACACACATTTGTTGCAGACCTGACGGTTCTTGAAAGTTATTAGCTTTTTATTTGCTTATTTGTAATTAGTTCTATGTTTCACTCTGTTCAAGAACCGATTGGCTTCACATTAGTCAAAAGACTATAAGGAAACTGTGATTTGTTCTCCTTCCTACAAAACATACTCTTCCTACTTCTATCCATGTTCCCTGGCAATAAAAATTATAAGCTAATCAACAGTGATATAATTCAACCTATGCATGGTTTACTGATATTAATATTCTTACTTGTGTACTTACCTTACAGCAGTTAACTGCATTTCTCTCTAGTGATATTATTTGCTTAACTTTGCTTCATTTTCCTTTCCAAGAATGCTCACAATGATGTGCTGCAAATGGGGGCACAGTAATAGACTGATACTCATCAAACGAAAAGGGACATTAATATTTGTTATTGTCTTGCATTTATTTAGTTGTTTATTTTATGTTTTGAGAATATTCACTTCTAGAAAACCACACAAAAACAAAGCTGGTTCTACTTCCAGAAAAGCTCTTCTGACCAGAAACTCTCATTTTTCTCTCAGCTAACCACATAACACATCTTAAATTTGTGTGGTAATTTGCATGGTTCACAACATTAAGGAAAAGAGAAGAAGTAAATTTGATGGTTGTGGCATTTTTATGATTAAGTGAATGTTTTTGCAGAGGTGGGGATGAGCCCGTGTTCATGTCACTAGTGGTGGATGGTGAGGTTTGCATGGTGTTCTATTAATGCATTTGTGTAAGCATAACTGTGTGACTGTTCAAAGATGTGTCCCTCACTACGGTATCCCTGGAAGCTACCTGTGTTATGCTAGATTAAAGACGCTGAAGTTCAGACCCAGCTTGGGTAAAAATATGTAGCTTTACTTCTATTTGTTTTCAGTAATCATATACTACATGTTAATCATGTCATCAGACACTCTTTGTTCTAATACAGTAGAATGCCTTTCATTTGGATTTAATATGTTTTTCTCAAAACTAAAAAGGCAAACAAGCAATTCTTTGCTTAATTTGAATTATGCTTACTGCTATTCCTCATTCTTCTGCCCCAAAATCCTTAATGAAGGTGACATTTAACAGTCACTAAAAAAAAAATAGACAATCTCGATTCAAGTCTAAATACCCACTTACAGGTCTAATCCCTTACGTATTTATCAAACTCCATCCAGAAACTGCCTAGAAACCAGCTCAATAACAACTTTCAGACAATGTCATGGTCCAAGGCAGCTTGCTAGCTACTTGTCTGCCAACCTGGATGGCTCT
Organism: Nyctibius grandis; assembly: GCF_013368605.1. Classification (NCBI taxonomy): domain Eukaryota; kingdom Metazoa; phylum Chordata; class Aves; order Nyctibiiformes; family Nyctibiidae; genus Nyctibius; species Nyctibius grandis. The sequence goes on along the minus strand of NC_090658.1, from coordinate 48,536,446 downwards.
TCATTCAAAAGTCCAGCTCTTGTAGCACTCTTCATTTCCTGCAGTTTAACTAATAATTCTCCATTTACCACTGGGCTTAATGTTTTGCTAACTATTACAGAATTAGATATTCTGCATTTTCCTTCTTTACAAGGTCTATCTTGGCATAAAAGGTACCTGAGCTTCCTTTGGTAAATTCATCTTGCTTTTATCCAGTTTTTGTCCTTATCTTCACTTATTCTTTGTTTCAGTATTTACTCTAAATTCTTTGTGCATTACTGAGATCTGATTTGTTCTCTCTTCTCCTTTATGAAATATATTTATATAAATTTTCCCCATTTCCTGTGAGACTGTCCCAGATGAGACAGATTCACTCAAATTACTTGCTACTAGGTTTGGAACCTCCTGCGCCAGTTCTTTCAGAGTTCTGGTACAGAGACTATCTGATGATGTAAATTTTGAGCATGTCTGAGTGTGGGCTTTTCTTCCACCTCAGATGTTCTCATTCTTTTTCAATACACTTTATTCCTTCTTTTCTTTTCTTTTCTTTTCTTTTCTTTTCTTTTCTTTTCTTTTCTTTTCTTTTCTTTTCTTTTCTTTTCTTTTCTTTTCTTTTCTTTTCTCTTTTATTTTTTTTGCCTTGTGTTCAAAATCAATGTATATTTTTGAAATATGAACACCAGAAATGATATAGCTTTCCAGTCAAATGAGTGATAAAAATATCTTCCCTGTCCTACTCGGTGTTTGCCTGTGTGTGTGTCCAAGGTTTACATGCTTTTTCATAATCCTAACATAGTGCTGGATGCATTTTTCAGTTAATTATTGCATCAACTCCCTTTACAAATCTTTATTAGAGTCACTACTTTCTAGGTTCTCACATTTCATTGAATTAAAATATGTGTTCTTAAGGGAGACCACCTCAAATTTTTGTGTAATCTGAAAACCTCACCAGTTTTAGTATAGTTTCAGGTACATACAACTACGGAACACAGCTGCATTGAGAAGAGCCCCTTATAGACCTCTCCGCATTACGAACTCTTCAGCCATCTGCAGTGAAGATCTTTCACTTACAACTATTACTACAACGGTTACTATGCTCTATTCACAACTGCTTTATATCCATGATGGATGCATGTTGAAAAGATTCTAGGGAAAATAACTGACAAACTGTGCTTGTTTTGTCTGGGGTAGAGTTAATTTTCTTCATAGTAGCTAGTATAGGGCTACGTTTTGGATTTGTGCTGAAAACAGTGTTGATAATGTGGAGATGTTTCAGTTACTGCTGAGCAGTGATTACACATAGTCAAGGCCTTTTCTGCTTCTCGCACCACCCCACCAGCGAGTAGGCTGGGGGTGGACAAGAAGTTCGGAGCGGACACAGCCAGGACAACTGACCCAACTGACCAGAGGGATATTCCACACCATATGATGCCATGCTCAGAAATAAAAGCTGGGGGAAGACGAAGAAAGGGAGGACATTGGGACTTACGGCATTTGTCTTCCCAAGTAACTGTTATGCTTAGTTGCCGTGGTGCTTAGTTGCCGGCTGGGGTTAAACCACGACACAAACACTTAATATACATGACAGCAGAAGAGTTTAAATTTTACTCAGAAAAACATTTCATTATTTTCTTGATCCTGTTCTCAAGGAAAATTACATTTCTGTTCTTGAGCTTATGGAAAAAATTCTAAAACATACAACATTGCTGAATTAGTATATTATGATCTGAAAGAAAATTAGGAAAAAAAGAAAAACTTTTTTTGCTAAAGATCTTTCTGGTGTTTGGCAAGTTCTACTCCTTTCTACTATGTCTGTAATATTTCCTACTTCCCTCATGGAACTATTTATTTCACAGATTAGTCATGACAAGTTTTTTTTTTTATTTTGAGGTAGAAGATGTCCTGAAAATCTAAATCATTTTAATTATGTACTGTTATACCTGTTACACTTATCAAGAGGAGGTGTTGATGGCTCTGTGTACACATGGCTATTCTTGTCTCTGACTGAAATGGAACTTGCTGTATAAGTAAGGCTATGGGCTTGAATAAGAAATGCCCATATAGAAAACAAGAAGAGGACATATTTTCCTACTAGCTTTCCTACTAAATTTCTTACTAAGTGCTCTCTCAGTACTCAGATAGAAAAAGTCAACCATATGTTTCTTCTGAAGTAAATAGTGTAACTTTCATAAAGACTTTCATTAATTTATACAAATGCTCTCTTAGATTAGCTGTTGTTCACCTTCTTCCTTCCTTTGGGCCCCAGAATTACTGTGGCAATTTGAGGTACTTAAGGATGGGAGAGGGAGGTAACCAACTACCAACCTGTGTATCCCAGCAGAATTGAAGACCTTTTTACATAAAGCTGGCTATATATCTTTATTTATTCTTTCAGACATCCAAAATCATACTAAAATATCAATGGCTCCCACATTCAAAAGCAACTAGTAATTGGGCCTCTGTTTTATAATCAACTCGACACACCTTCAGAGTGACTAGTTCCTAGAGAATAAGTCTGTGGAGATATAATTCTATCATTTGTTAGAAATAGGTTTCTATGTGGTCTTATTTTTCAATTTCTTTATAGAACTTGGGAAGGAAAGTGATATTCCTGCCACTGAATTTTGGATACTAGGTGAAAAATAAGATGGCTGTTTGGAGAAGCTCCTTTTAAAGGCTTTTAGACTTAGTTTAAAATTTCAGTTTTCTGTATGGCTTACATAATATTACTGTGATAAGAAGATGTTAGTAGATAGTCTGTAGCTCTGTTCAGGTTTGATCCTGAAGAAACATTCTTGATCAGCTGTAATGCATATCTCCTTAGACAGAAAGCTGGCAGTAGGCATATTCCCTGTGTCAACCTCTTTGACTAAGAACTATAGCTATAACTTTCAATAAGTTATACCCATGTGAGTTCCCTTGAGGTCACATTCTTAGGTGTAATGAGAAGCCTTTTTCAACATAATAAACAAAGTTCGTGTGTTCAAATTCAGTGAAAGGTTATTAGATATTTAAAAGTTGTTTATTTTTCAGATCATCACAGATAGTTAACTAAGTCCTGATTTGTGTCCTTTATTAAATTCCTCAGTGCTCCCTTGCTGTGATTTTCTCAGATTCATTTCCAGTATATGTAAATTAGTGGAATATTTGGAGCATGAATAGTTGCATGTACATTTTGTGTGCCAAAATTCGATTGAGGTTTTTTGTTTGTTGGAAATCAAGTTTTTAGTAATTAATAAAAACCTAACTAACTGCCTGACCATTGTTTAGAATTACTATTTCAGCCTCTTGGATTGTAAAGTAAAGCTAAATGCCACCTATAAAAGAGTGGACTTCACTCTGTAAATGGAAATAGTACAATCTCTTTAGCCAACCTGGGGTTTCTTGTAGGGATATATGGACTATGGAGTAGGATGTGTTCAGCCAAATACTGTTTCCAGTCTCTTAAACCACCTTCTGAAGGTAGCTGATGAGTGGCACGTAACCAGAGGATGAGGTTATTTGCACCATGTGGCCTAAGTGGCTCTTAGAGAGTTGCTTTTTGATGCTGAAGCGTAAGCTTACCTTTTCACCCTGCTTTCTCCTCAGAGCTGTGCATCAGCCCAGTGTGAACAGGATGTAAATCTAAGTTATATGTCTCTCTGTTGTTGTGTGTCACTTGAAAGACTGCTATGATATGGTCAGCAGATTGACAGCTTTAACACGTCACAGAGAAACAGTAACAATTAAGCTTACAGGGGCTGTAGTTCAAACAAGCTTGAAGGACATCTGGCTAATGATATCAGTGGTGTAGCCATAGGTATACAAGTTGTTCATTGACCATTGCTACTACCTGTTAAGAGGATGTCTGTCATCTTTCTTTTAAACATACAATAGTGACTTTTGGTCCTGGTAGGACACAGTCTGACCTTATCATATAAATCTGCAGTGATTAGTTCTGACAGGAAAATTAGTAGCTTCCAACTGCCTTATGGCCTCCAAAAGTCAGATCTATGGAAGAGCGGCTGTGGTGCCGCAAAAGAATATTATCTCAGATTATTGTTGGAAATAAGACAATGAAAGCTCTTTTCTGAGGTCTGGCCTGGTTAGAATGCTGATTTTCTTAGAAATTCAGTCCCAGATATAATTAAAACGTCATCAGACTTCTGCATCGTAGAAGTCTATGTAAGGTTGAACACAAAGCCAAAAGGAAATGTGTTTAAGAGCTTTCATAACACAAAGACAGCCTGAGATATTCTTTGATCTTTACTGGATTGCTTTATAGACAACCTATTTCACAACTGCATTTAGTCATCTGCCTTCATGATAGAAAGCAGATTTGGTGTATGCCTGTGCATTGTAAAAGTGGTAAGCAGGTCGTGGCACAGGATCATGGAACTGTGTCATCTTATGGACTTTCCTTGCTTAGATGCACTCTGCAACTTCATGAAAATTTACAAAGATGTCAAAGAGCATCCTTTCCCAGGTGAATAAAAAATAAAAAAGGGTATTTTTTTTCTTATTTCCATGAGGAAAAGGAGAAGGTCCATAAGGAGAATTTTAAAACTGATGGGATTATGCTTGCTAAGGAAGAAAAAATGTCAAGTAGGAAAGTGAGATTTTGGAAAATTCCAATTGTGATGGGTTGAGAGCTGCCCTAACTAAAAATATATATATTTTTGCTCAACTAATTCAGAAGCTGGTTATACAAATCTTATTTAGTCTTAAACTGACTCTTTCTGTGGTCAACACAGACACACAGGCATTTCCAGAGCATGACTCCTCCCCTCATGAAAGTCTAAAATGAACAAGATCCAAAGACCAAAATGAAAAAAACATGCCTTTAAAGGTTACAGTGGCAGTAAATGACTGACATGTCAGAGTTCACACATTGTTCTGATAAGCCTGAACAGATTTTCTTTCCTTAAGTGTTACCATCTATCTAACCTTTCCAAGGTCGCTTCGGCCTTTCCTGCTTAAAGTCTCTATGAGTTCATAATTTGTTCTTTGAGTAACGAGTTTTTACCTGGCCTCACAATTCAACATATTGCATGAATAGGACATTGAGCCCATCACACAGAAACAGGGGAAGATAGAATGTGCTAAATTCAGATATAGATCTGGATGTTTAAGTCCATGCTGGACTCATAAAAAAACAATTCTGAAGGGGAGTTAATTTCTCATTGACCTTCCAAGCTCTGTAACAGCAAGACAAACCTGTGAGACAGTCAGGCTGGTAGAGTAAAAAGAACATGTTATTCTAGCTCTTGTACCATGCCTCATTATTTAGAGGTTCACAAAGCGATATAAGACCCATTGACAATGCCTAGAAATTCCTTCATGCCAAACTACATTTACCTACAGGTTGGATCCTCAGAAGTACAGACTTCTGCCAGACATTGCAGAGACAGTGGCAAAAGCAGTGGTTGAGTAATGACTCAGGCTTTGGACAAGGGTGGTCCTACACTCTCCTACAGGTTTCACACATACCTTTTGGTGTGTGTGCCATGTGCCATGGACTTGGACATGTAAAAGTTCAGTTCTGCAGTGAGGGTGCTAAAACTTTCTATAAGTGTTCCCTACCAAGCCAGCTTCTCTCTTGGACATAATTTCTTCTCTTGCTGCTGTACTCCTCTGTCTTTCTCCTGTCTAACACTGTCCCCTTATCTGTCCCCTATATGTAACACCAATCACAAGATGTCCTTCCTGCCTTCATCTCTCTTGTCTAGTCCCCAGATATGCTATTCTTCTACTGTCTCCTGACCAGCATTACTTTCCCACACTCCTGACTCCCCTGATCTGCCCTTCAAAGTAACTCCAAACTACATGCCTGACATTTCCAAGTAAGGCTACTTCCTCTTTTAATTGAATTTTGAAATTTTATTCCAAGAATGAAGACAGAAAGCTTCCTCTAAATGACTTTTACGTATGAGTTGGTGGTAGCAGATATAAGATGGGCTCATTCCAACCTCATAAACAAGCTTCCCAACTATTTTTTTCTGAAAATTCCTAAAAAATGAGCTCTGAGACAGCCTCAAAACTAGAAAATATTAGTTTAAAGTATTAGCATGGGAAAAACTTAAAAGCTAAGAAAAAGGATCAGATAGCCTTAACGTAGAGATGTTGTTATCTGCACTGCCTGTAACATTCCTATCATGTATATAGCAGTTGTTACTGGATGCCTTGGGATAATCCACAAATATCAGATTAACTACACTACCAAATATTAAACAAACAGAAGAGATTTATGTCAGTAGGAAATAGAAGTTGACCCTCACTGTGTAGGAATGTTCTTAAGAAGAGAGGATCAAGGAATTTTTCCTAGTCACACCATGATCCATGATCTGTTGAGTGATTATTCTAATACGAAATTTCTCTCCAAATCTCTGACTAGTACAAAGGGTTGAAGTTAAGTATGGTTGAATGCAGGAAAAAATCCTTTAATTCTGTACTGACTAAAAAATTAATTTGGACTTACTTCATGGACAGATACAAACTGAAATAGCATCAGTACAGTTTTCTGAAGCTTAAAGCATGAAAGACAAACCTCAGTAAATATACAATTCATATTTCAAGCAGGCAACATGAAGATAAAATGTGATTCTTGTTGTATAAACCTCCGGAAGTAGAAAGGAGTCTTGCAAGAAAACCTTGATCTTCCAGAGAAGTGGCATGCATAATAAAAAAACTTCTCACAAAGTGTAGCTGATCCTTTATATTTTTCAGGAAAATTTTGCATCTCTGACATATTTTCATGTCAGTTCTATGTATCCAATTTATGTAACAATGCTCAGCTAAGAGTAAAATCTGTTGGAGAAATGACTGATGCTTCTTGCACCACAAACATGTAAGATTTTTTTGTTAGTTCTTGCACCCATAAAACTTGAGGAATCTCAAATGACAACTGCTAAATTGTATCCTAGAGACAGGAATTAAAAGAACTCCTCAACTGAAACAAATGGCCATAAGTAACTCCTCATTACAGCTGCGTTTGGAAGGGAGTGTGAAGAGGTCACTAAACTACATCAAACTGTGAAGTCTTGTCAGGAAAACATGCATTTGTGGAGTTGACTTGGCAGCATGCAATGTCTCAGCATTATAGTATATGGAACAAACTCTGATGTCCATACTCAGTTTTTAATCATTCTTTACTCAAAAATGTCACAAAATTAAACAGGAACAGTGCCAGAATAAAGACTGAGTTATAGCTGGGATTAACAGCGGTTTACTGTTTCAAATATGACTATTCTAAGTACTCCAAAATTCATATATAACCCTGAACGTTTAGAAAATTTTTGGTCTTCTGAGTCTGCGAGGCCCATTTATTGTCCCAGGTTCAAGGTTATTTAAGCAATCGATTCCAAAGTGCCCCCCTCCCGTACCCATGAAGCAGCACGCAAAGCCGCTTGATCCTTCATTTTATATGTACAACTAACACTAAAACCTTGGCTCAACCTTTCCCAAAATGAATTAAGACCTTTTGGATATGTCTCAAGCACATAACTGCCACAGCCTTTTAGGCAAACAGGTACTGGGAAGGGGTTCACATACAAAATTTCTCAAGGTTTAAGTTAGAAGCTCAAAACAAGACAGGAAAATGAGCTGAAAGAAGCATCATGTGAATGTTGAGGCTTAGTGTCTGTTGAGGAGCAAAGGAGCTCCACACATGCACTGGCTCAGTACCTGGGAGGCTCAGAGACCTGCTGTTCCCAGTGACGGCAAGCTAAACTTCATGTTTGGGGCCTCTGAAGAACCTGTGCTATTCGTGCCTTCTGCTTAACGGGGGTACCCTGGGAGGTTTCATGTGGGCATGTGCAACTGCACAGAAAGTGTGTACATCAGTATCCTGAGCCATGGGTCATCCAGACTGAGTGATGACTGAAATATGTTATGTCTCCTTTCTGGCCCACAAGCTGAATTTCTCTTCCAACGAAATGAGAAAATGACAATAAAGGAGGTCATAAGGAAAGGCCTAGAATTTGCATGGATCTCATCCTGATACTGTGTTGAATTATATGTGCACCCAGAGCTGAAAGCTTGGAGCATACAAAGACCTCATAGTGTGGCTATAACCCCAGACATCAATATTTTTGGATGCAAAAGACTATTTCAAGGTGCTTGCAAATCTAGGTACAGATTCCAGTTTTATTTTAGGAATACTTTCCAAGGAAATTAATGCTGATGTAGTAGTTAGGATTATACTGGCATACTTCCTGACCAACAGAGCTGAGTATAAACAAAGCACAGCAAGTCACCAGGTTGTATGGATAAGGGATCCCTCACACAGATCCTGTAGAATGAGCTCTTCACAGTGCTGCCAGATGGTTCTCAGATGCTTTCTTGGGTCAGAGTGAATATATAGGGGACATCAGTATAAGGAGAGAGCAGGGGGCTCAGGAGCAGGGACAGAGAAGGTGTACAGTGCAAAAGGGTGCTCCAGAGGCAGAAAAGAAGGGGGTGGGTAGCTTAATTGCATTTCCTTGTTTTCAGAAGGTGGAAGTTTGTGTTACACTGAGTAGTAGTTTTGTGTTCTCCTAAGTTCTGTATTAACAAAATTCAGAGAAATTTCATGAAAATGTAGTTAAGACCGTGAAAATTTAACTCTGTATCTGCTCCAAGGTTTTTTAGAAGTCTCCTGGAGGAAATTTGGTATTCTAAGACATTTCAAGAAAGCATGTCATTTGTTTTTGAGTTCAAACCAGTCACACAGTCACTGAAGAAAATTCATATTCAAACTCCCATAGCTCATTCAATTCCATCTAGTTTAAAAATTACAAACAATGGAAAGTTAAAAGTCTGCAAATAGTGAGAATACAACAGTCTCCTGGGTGTTATGTAATGCATATTTTAATTGGGAAAAAAATGGTATTGATACTTATCATAACTGTATGTTCATATATTGTGGTTAGCCAACTGTGAAAAATATCTCCACCAGCTATTTCCTTTCTCTGTCATGGTTTGTAACAATCTTTCTGGACTATTTTAGACAAGAAATATGAAACTACTTTTTTACATATTCCATTAGAACTATTTCCCCAGTCCAAGAAATTGGTGGAGAATAAGTTGAACGGAGAGTAGGCTTAGCTAGTCAAATGTAGTTGGTTTATGTCACATATCTTGGATAAAATCTTGACAACTTCGCAGAAAAAAACCATGCATATATGAAAAAATAGACTGGCGGAGGAATTAAGGATGTGAAGAATTCTCCATAGTATATAGGAGTTCTACTATTGATGGTGCAGCCATCTTTGGCTGATGAAGCAGAAAGTGCATAGTGCAAGCAGATATTTTTAATTGACTAACCTTTTGGATTTGGCACAAAGAACAATCTTTACTAGCATGCAGTGATTGATACTGTACATGACGGCATTGAAACACCCTTCACTTTCTTCTCTCTCTCTGCATGAGTGATGACTGTAGTGATTCTGTCTTTGTTCTTTTGTTCACACCTTGAATTGCTACTTGCAGTTGCCAAGTTGCTTTGCACCTGATTTTTCAAGAAAATCTTCTCCTCTACCACTCAGACCTAGCAAAGGAAATTATCTGAGGTTGGTTCAGTGGTTTCCAGAGGAACACAGAGTCCTTATAGGTTGTGTGTTGCTTCCTTGCCCTCTTCCCTTACCAGTTATAATTTTCTGATTGCTCCTGGTTCCATTTCCTCTCTCAGTTCACCACGTCATGGTGGTAGACCTAATTAAATGTTTGGAATAAGAGGGGTGTGCCTGCCATGAAACAAAATAATGCTTTTGGACCTGCACATCTGCAATATAGCATTTATTTTACTTCTCATTAAACATGTCAGAGTCTGTAAAGTGAATTGTTTGACTTTGAGAGGACTCCCCTGCTGGGAAAATGACAATATGCAGAAATGACACTTGCAGCTTCTTAGCTCTCCCCAGATGAGATCCTTCTTACAGTAACATGAGAGGCAGGGTTTCCAGATGTCACTGTCTCCAAAGGAAATAAGAGCTTCCACTTTACATGACCTGCACAATGTGTTTCACTTCAGTGCACATGACTATGCCAGGAGTGCAGTATCACATCAGTACTGTATCCTACAGCCTTAGGGATGACAAAATATAGGACTATAAAGAAAATGTGTAGTGAGTGAAGTACAATTTAGTGGTTCAATTAATATTACATTGAATCTAAACATTTGAAATCAATTAAGGAGTGACTGATTATATCTAGACCCTGGATACCCTTTCCAAGAAAAAACAAAATAGTTCATAAAAAAAAAAATACCTGTGCTCTCTGAAGCTGGCAAATGAAATGTTCCCTGCTACAGCAAATGCAAGATATGTGACTACCATCTATTAGATGACCTGAAGAGTGTACAGAAAAAGCACAATTTGTGCTCAGGACAAGCTCAGCTAAAACTGTCCACACTAACTTACATGTCAAATGGGGCATTTCCACATTCAAGTGCTATATTTGGTTGTAAAATTACAGTAAATGCATGCAGGCATTTTTTTGTTCAAGTCACTGAATTTGCAAACAGCTAGGAGAAGGTGAATCTTCGTGTTTCAAACCTTCAGTACAACTTCATTCAGCTTTTCTTTAGTGACTATCTTGGTTTACTGAAACTGAGGAATAGACCTGATGTGCATTTCAGAAAAAAATTACAGATTTGTTTCCTACAAAGCAGTAGACAATTTCTATTAAGGCACCATTGTATCTCCATATTCTACTTAGAATGATCTAAATATTTACTCAGCACATCCCTCTCAGCCCATTTCAAGAGTTAGCCCACAAGCATGGTCTTCAGAGGGCAGATTTTCTCCATTACCTGACCAGATTCAAAGGTACTTTGGTCATTTAACAAAAGGTTTCCTGGCTTTTGAAAAGGCTGAAGGTTTAAATGTGTCCAAAACTCATTTTGCTCTCCTTTCAAGTCAGACACTGAAATGAGATTGAACCCACAATGTTGGCATGCACTTGCATAGTGAATATTGAGATCCCTATGGGACATGAACAGGAACCAACAGTTAGTGATATATAAACCAGCATGCTGTAGGTGCATGGCCTAGAGTAACTGTAGTAGCCTTCTCTGATACTGGATACAGCTACCTCTGTATTTCCAGCTGTTTATTCTGTCCAAATTTTGTGCATAGAATAATTTTAAAGGCTATACAGAGCTGTGGAAAGTACATTAAGAAAGTAGCAGCTCGTCAAGTACCTCCCCTGCCTATGCACTAGTGAAAAGACTATTGCAATACTTTCCTCCATTTTCTTTTCTTCATCTGCCCTTGGTTCTTCTATCTGTAGTTACCACCATTGCCCTGCATGTGATTTACACCCAAATCTGATCTTTTCCAAACATAACAACGGAAAACGTTATGGGTTGAGGCTGTTATTTGAGGAGGACTTAAAGAAACATGCCCAGAACTGGAACAGTTTTCATAAGCTTGCAAATGTCGAGGAATATTCAGGAGAGAAGGAAGGATCAAAGTAACGAGAAGGCTATATAGGCAAGAAAGGTACAGGGATGAAAGAGGAACTGCTTTCACAAACAGGAAAAAATATGTCATTCTTCACTAGCAACAGAAATTTCCCTGTTGCTTTCCTGAAAAAAGCTGTTCTGGCTCCTGCAGTCCTGAGATTCAGCTGATTGTGACCTAGGACTTTCCCTTCCAGACAGCCAGAAAGGCTAGGACTGGGATTTGTCAATAGTGATGATGGTGACTGAAAGGGAAGGTGAGTTATAGAAATTTCTCTTTTTATATAATTGTAAGATTTGCAGCATAAAAACCATGGGGCTCTCTGTGCAGATTGAATTCAGCACAAAGAGCATGTGATGTTTCCCTAAGGTGATGATCTACACCAGAAATCCAAAAAGATGGGCAGAAAATGAGACGCTGAGGAGCTGGAGAGAGAAAAATGTTGACAGGAGAGAAAAAATAAGCCACTAGAAGTGGAAAAAATCATTAATAAAATAGGTAAGTCTATAAAGATATTTCTTTTGCTATGCATTACTCAAGAAACATATTTCTCTGGCCTACTGGAAAACCAATGTCATTTTTGGATGGTAGTGATGTTCTACCTGAGTTAACCTGGTATGTACTATAACCCCATATTTTGAGAAATGCCATGGGAGGAGGTGAAGACTTCATTTATGTATACTTTGAAAGGAAGTCATAAAAATTCTTTCCACTCAGATTTTTGTTGAGTGGAATAAAGCTCCTGTCTCTTACTGGCTCAGTCAGATAAGCATTCAGCTGAAAACATGTTATTTCACAGACCTGAATCTCAACAGAAGCCAATCTCCTCATGGGCCATTTGCCATACTGTTGACCATATAATCCAAATGAGCCACAAGCACCAAACCGTCATGAAATAGAGAAAGAGGATTCAATGGAAGAGAGTGAAATAAGTAACCGTGTCCTATTTGAGGAATTATCAGCAAAGAATTGTTTCTCAGCATGGTTCTAGGGTCATTACTATGCTACAGAAGATATTTTCTACCTAGCCTGGTAATTTAGTAATTACATGGTAGCAGCACTTCTTATAAATTTCAGTGGAAAGGGCAGAGAAAACCATGGATCCATTTTTCCACTTAGATGTAGAAGGGTGGACTTACAGAGGTCCTCCAGTTCTAGGTATGACAGACAGACACAGTCTTTACTGTCATAACAGGAAATGCCTCTAGAACCAAGAGTGTCTTTCAAGCAAAAGAAATGGTCATTATATGCCAACTTAAATTTCCCCACAGATGTATGTAACTTACTAGTTTGTTTTTTTCTCTGCTCTATTAAGAGATCCAGTTCCTAGGGCTTTAGGGAAGAGAAGCTAGATTATATTAAATGGCAGTTATGCAGAGGGTAAGTGCATGTCTTTGTAAAGGGGTTAGTCTTTTATAAAATATTTTTCTTAAAAATGTTAGCCTAGCCTGAAAATGAGGCAGAATGGGAGGGAGAGAGGTTTTGTGTATGTATGCATGTATATATAATAAAAAATAAAATAAATACAAATGAATTGAGGCCTACTTGTGGAATTTGTTATGGTTCAAAAAAAAAATAAAGTCCTTATGCTTGAGGGAAAAAAGGAATTAAATGCAGCTTTTCACAGCAATAGCCACACAGATCAAATACCCATATAGATCAGGGCCACTACTCATTGCTAGAATGGTCAAGTCAGCAGTACAGTGTCTGTGGCTTCCCTCATGTGTCTACCAAGAAATAGGGGGAACATGAATGGTGTCATAAAGTGAGTAAAGTGAAGAAATAAAAAGCAAGTATTTCCAGTTTTGAGAACTTGGAGAGACAAATAAAGATTTCTTGCACAACTTTAATATGTCTTGGGGAAAAAATCCTCTTGAAACCACAGGTTTTTTCCTCTCAGAAACCTTTTACTATAAATAAAAAAAAAGAACATTCCTAAGTCTGGAAAAAAACATTTAACCTTTCTAAACATAAATCATCATCTCCCCCCACCCATTCCTCCAGCACAGAGCACCTGCTTTTGCTTTGTCCGGCTCTGGCTGCATATTAAAGCCACCAAGTTTTCCTAGAGAAGGAATGTGTCTTCTCTGCCCTACAGTCAGCACTGGGTTTGGAAAAGAAACCTAATCTCTGAGAATCTCCAGAGGGCAAACTGATTTCCTAAATTGCATACACCTAAGTAGTGGAATTGCTTTAAAATCCAAGTTGTTTTTTGTGTTTTGGTTGGTTTTATTTACTCTACCGTTAAGTTGCATTAAGGAACCTCCTCACCCCCTCACTGTGAGTTTGCAGAAGGGATGCACCACTGGAAGTGGAGCAGCAATGGTGAGGCCAGTGGGGTGAGCAGTGCTGTGATACAATTTCACACTGCCATGTAGCTGCATCTCTTCTCATCTAAGCCAAGCACAGTGACAGATGTGGAAGGCAAAGGTACAAAACAGAGAAGTATCTCAGAGCCGTGACTGAAAACTGCCCATTCCTCTCTCAAAGCATTGAAACTTCAGATGCAGCCTGCATCCACAGCAGTCCACTCCCAGCCCTGCTTTTAAATAAACTGTAAAATGGGAGCATACTACCATCACCAATGGCACATTTCTGCTGTCTATAAGACCAGACAGAAGCTTGGTGAATTTTGTTATTCTTATAGCTCTATACTGTCTATAAAGTCTGTCTGCATCCAGGCTAAAGGTGTTTTTTTTGTTGAACTATTCCAGATAGCTATGGTGCTTGAACGTCACAGGTTTTCTCATGCCCCATACCCTACAGATAAGCCTGAGACCCCACATCTTTCCAGTCCATCTGTCTTCCAGAGAGGAAGACATGGCAACAAACACAGAGGCTGGGAAGTTGAGTTTTCTCTTTTCTTCCTTGCTGTTTATGAAGATCTGCTCATAAATTTCCCCAGTACTTTTTATTTTGTAGTATTTAATTACAGAAAGGAGAAACACCAGCTGTTTTTCACTCTGCTGTACCGTGTGCCCTTGTGTACACACAATTTCATTATTCAAAGCAAGGGCAGAGCTCTGGAGCACAACTCTCTCCATCCTCCTTCAGCTTTATCATGGGCCTTTTTTTTGCCTTTTCACTTCCTAAGCCATGCTTCTTTAATATGACTGTCATGCTCCACCCCAGAGTTGCACGCTAGCAATACATGGAGTGCAGATGCCCCAATATGAACAATATTTCATGCGCTTGTCTATGATGTTCGTATTTAAGTGACATGGTAGACTACAGTAACTTCGAGTGATGAATTTCTGTTAGTTTAATTACAAGAGATCTCCAATTTTTTTTTCTTTTTTTTTTTTTCTCCCACCTTATATTCCACTTCAGGAAAGCACATAAGCCAATAAATAACAAGCTCACTAGATTTATTGTTTTCAACAGGGCTACACATGTGCATGAAATTTAACATATGTCCAAGCACTTAGCTAAAGCAGCTTTAAAGGCAAAATCATAATTACTGTCAAAATCCTGTATTTCACTTGGAAGTGTGTATTTTTGACTGTGATTCTTTTACTTGAGGGTTAGCGTTTTCTAGAGGAAAGGACAAATATCTGTGTGATTTCTAAACACGTTTCACGTCTGCCCATCAACAAAGAACAGAGTTTGGTTGGAGAAAATTCTTTTAAGTAGGTATTTCCTCACTTCAATCTCTCACATTGCTGCTATACAAGGTAGGCAGAGACCTGCCAGCTCAGCATGTTCATGCACCCACCTTTGTCCACTGCTTTGTAGTACCAAGATATGCTGTCCCATCAGATGTGCGCCTGCTGAGTCAGATACAGCACTCCAATGCCAACCGATATTGTGAATAAGGAAAGGTCTACAAAAAATGCAGATTGACAAAAAATACAAAAACCATATAGTGACAGATACCTCTGAGCAGGTACAGGAGCACATGTCCCATAGGTCAATACTGTTTACTTAAAAGAAAAGTTAAAGTTCTAAGAAAATCCCTGGTTCTATGTGTCTTTTTCTTTGTGACACTATTCAGTGTGTAGGTGCTCAAGCTTCCTTGTACGTATAAAAGAAATACAAAAGAGGGGAGAAACTGGCACAGCTAAAGTTAACAAAATAACTGCCAAACTGCCACACATTTTAGTACAGCTAGGAATGCAAGCAATGTTTATAATATGAATGCAAAATAATTTCCAAAGTTGATGGTGCTATTCTACTGTTACAAGTTAAAATGCATAAGATGATACTTAATGGGTTCTTCACTGCTTTTAAGCAATAGTGTTAAAAAAGAGAATTGCTAAAACCAAAAAGAACATTAAAGGCATCTGACTGGACTTTTTTGTCATTTGGTTTCACTAATGTATATGCTTTATCAAGCCTCAAGGTCAAGTGTGTTCATTTATGCTGTACTGTGTATTACATTTATACTACTTGAACTTTAGTTCTCATATTCTGCAAGCTAATAGCAATGATGTCGTTACACATTTCCTTTGTGCTTTCATGTACAGATTTCAAAAAAAGTTCTGCTATATTCTTCTGTTTCAGTCAGTGACATAATTATCTCATCCCATAATCTCTTTATATACTTAGTAATTGAAACAGCAGATTCAGATTTCTCATACTGTAAGGTCTTCTGAGTCTTATTTACCGTGAGCATTTTCAAGAAAAGAAAGAAAGGGAAAGCAAACGCTTGTTTGATCTTTTCCCCAGACATATTTTTTTCCCAACCAGACTGCAAAAGTTTTATGGCTATTGTGTCAGCCTATCACTTTGCTTTGTGGGTAATTAAGTCATTACAATAACATGTTATGTTACCGTACACCAAGGCAAAAATGCCTGCCTTCTATCAGGAAACTGTAAAAGGCCAGATGTTTCTAAGAGTTCAAGCAGAATCACAGAACTATCACTAATCACTGGGTTTGTTTGCGTAGGAGAAAGTGAACCCATGAAGTCAATGTGGAACTTCCTATACAGCTAATCCAACTCCATAAATTAAACTACAGTTTATCTTTCAAAGCTAAAGTGACAGTTTTTTGAAAAAGAAAAAAAAAAAGCTAGACAGAGATCAGAAGTATCTGTGGCTTTCAAGTCACTCACATCAGATCTGTGTACTGCCAGATCACTGAGACTATATATGTTCAATGAAAAATCAATCCTGGGCACATAATCAGTTGTATTTCAGCCTGAGTACTCAGTACACAGGATATAGATTGCATGCCAGCTTTATGCTGTTAAGTCAACAGTGTGCCAGCTGTGGGAGACAGATGATATTTGTTTTGGCATAAAACTTGAATGATTTAGACAGGCAATGGTTGATTCAACATTAAACTTAGAAGGACAAAGTTGACACACTGAAAGTTTTTTGATTCATTTGAATCAGAAAAATGAACCCTTACCAGGTTATTACTTTTTATCCTATGGTCTCAGCATTTATTAATTTGAAACCCTAGAGGCAGCTTATCACTGGCCAGAAAGCTTATGAATTCTAAAGGGACCAAGGAGTGAAACAGCTGAGCTTTTGAGCACTTGTTGCTTGCCACCTGGGAGGTAGAACTCAGCAAGGCTTTTTGGAAACTCATAAGAAATGAGCTCTCACTCATTTCCACTGTAGTTTAGGTTGAATATTACAACACCAACTCCACCTGTGAACTACCATTTGTGTTCCTATTTAATTAATTTATCTTTTAAACGATACATTATGATGTTGGGCAAAGAACATCAAGGATATAGTAGCGTGAATTCTAAGTATGGTAGCGAAATATCACAAAAAGAAATGGTTTCTACATAGTTGTTAATAGATATGTTTGTTTACACTAGGGAAACAATTTACTCTAGATCCTCAAGTACTCTGGATTAAGTTCTGCAGAATTTCGTATAAAAAAAAATAACAAGCTACATGGTGATAAGTAAATATCTTAAATATACAGGTTTGTCAGGAGAAGAGAAGAAAGGGGAAGGGATGCTCTGAAAGCAGCTGCTTCTCAAAAAGGTGCAAGATATTTCCCAAGCCAGAGCTCCAAAATAGTTGCTCAGAAGCCATTTCTCTTCATACATGTGTATCTGGTTACTAATGCACAGTATTTTCCTATGACTAAAAAATATTGATTACTTTAGTATTTTATGCAGTAAATAATTCCATGTGGTCCAAAATATTAAATTTCCAAATGTACAGATGAGTCAATCTACTGTAATTAATTCAAGAATACAGTATGTTAAAGTTATGAACATTCTCTTTTTTCCCAAATGTGTTTTTTGTTGATTAGTGAAAGGAAGAGATGTTTTGCTTTCACGCAGATAATGTGAAAATGACAGTGACACCTGGGTTGCAGTAGCTCCTCTGATTTCAAGTAGAAGAGTGTTTTTCAGTCTATCAGTTGCTGCTCTTCTCAGTCACAAAGGCAAGAGCTCATGAATGACAGCTGCCTTTGGGTATGAATGTAGCAGAAACTGCTACCCATGGGGAAAATGCCTTTTCCCTAGCAGCTGGATTGCTGTTTCTGATTTCTGACCAAATCAAAGACTCCTGTAATCCAGTAGCAGGTGCCATTGGGGGACCTCAGATTTTGTCTTCTTGTGTGGCAGGATGTCTCAGTTTCACAGACATTAGACTGGAACAGGAGCTGTGAACTCTAAGCCCAGTTCCTGGTGAGCTCAGAAGCATACCTTGACTTTTTTCCATTCTCCTTTTATACACTGGATGCAACAATACTGTTACTGGAACCATAATGCTCAAGCAAGGCAGTGGGTTTTGCTTTGTATGCAGATGATTTCATTGGTGAGGTGTCCCTCTTGTTCCTACTTCTCCTATGTAGTCATCTTCCCCTTAATACCTGAAACCTTGTCCAAATGGGCTGCCAATGCTGCAAGGTGGTTAGCAATGGCTGGAGTAGGAAGCTAAGGACCAAGAAGCAACAAGGTCCTGCAGTTCACAGGAACCAAAAGCTTTCAGCAGCACTTAGGGAGAAAATTGAAAGGCATGTGGGGGATGTTACCTCCAGCCTCCTCTGTCCATCAGAATGAGATGCTCCCAGGTTTCTCTGTATGCCCACATACCCTGGCTCTCCAGCTAGCATCTTAAGAGTAGGAAGACAGGGTAAGTAAGAAAATTGGTATCAGATTCAGATGAGCCAATAGCACAGGATCTTCCTGAGGGTTGACCTTAAGTGGCCAGTGGTTTTTTCCTTTCCATGCTCATTTGATGACTACTGTGGTGTGGTGCTACTTGGCTGTGCCTTGCAGATGGAGCTTGGCCACAGACCACTGCTTGAGGAGCCCTGCCCATAGCACTCAGCTATGAGAAACCATCCACCTTGCGCATCGTACCTAAATTTATCTCACTCTCTGCCAATAAAATGCCTCACATCATTACCCAAGGCACTGTAGAAGCAGTAATACTATATATGTTCTTGTTGATAGAAACATTGCTATTTACTGTTCAAGGAGTCCTTGTTGGGTCTTGTGCTGAGCACACCCCTAACAGAGGTTCAGCTGGTGGCAGGCGGGACCACCTCACCCACGGCAGGAGCTGCTATAAGGGAAGAGCTGGAAAACGCCCTGGCCAGGGCTGGACCCCCTTCCTTTGGGGGCTGCCTTAGCTGAGGTTCCCACTCTCAGCCTTACTGAGTCTTCCTGCAGCCATGTCTGATCCTGGTTCCTGTCACCAGGCCCTAATCCCAGCCAGCACCCACAGGCCCACATCCCAGCCTGGCCTCGGCCCAGGCCCAGCCCCAGCCCCAGCCCCAGGGAGGTGCCTGACGCCAGGGGATGGGGCTGCCCCAGTGCCCATGGCTGCCTGCTCCTGTCTGGGGGTGGGACAGGCCCTGGCTGCAGGTCCTGCCCCAACGGACCCCCATGGGGAGCCCCTGCCACCGCTGGGGAGCTCCTGTGCCTGGCAGGGCCCTGACAGTCCTCTCTCACTCAGCTGCGCTTCTGCTCCAGCTCTGGCTCTTGCCTAGTCCCTTACTGGCAATTTCAGACCGTTTTTCATTGGTATCTGCTATAGTTCTGCCAGGCTGTATTAAATAGGGCATACTTGCCCCACTCTCCCAAAGGAAACAATAGCATGATATGTTCATTTTTATAGAGAGATATCTTTATGGAAAGAAACACAAACCCAAAAATAATCACAAGCAAAATACTTGGCAGTGACAGAGATAACTCTGTAGTTATCAGAGAGTGCTTTCAAGATGTGTTTTACAGAACAGAGACAGCCAGCAGAAATCAGGAAGGGAAATGCCATGTTTCTCAGCAGATAAATGAGAAGTGGACCTGGACAGGGCTCAGAAAACACGAAGTGTTGTCTGCTTACAAAGCACACTTCGTTCACTGTGACTGATTGCACGGTGTCACCATTTGGATTAGGTGAGCAGGAATGCAAGACTGGCCTAAAACCTTTTTAGTCATGTTGGAAAAAATGCACATAATGATGAATACTAACCACACATCTCTGGAAACTTTTTTCAGCGTCCTCAGATTACTCGAATTGCAGGCTTTTGAGCAACTTGTGGTCCTCCCATGGTTCTTCTGAAACATTCCAGGCAATGCTTGTGTTTATAATTTATTGTTAGATAAAAAGGCAGCTACAGATTCAGATCAACTGTCTTGAAATCCTGTAACAATAGGGAAGAAGGACTTCAGAAAACAGAACTGGTATCACAGGTCTCATTAAATACCAGCAGTATCCACAGTTATTCTGAGTTCCACTGTTGTTCAAGGACTTTGTGGGTCTAAAATGGGACATGAATCCAAAACTGTGATTCTGAAAACCTCTGCTCCAGCTGCTACCCAACCTTGTAGGCAGGCAGACCACAGAAGCCGACTTCAAAACTCCCTAGGTAGCTCAGATGTCCCTGAGGAACTGTGGAAAAGTCTCAAGGTAATTCAGTGTCTGGCTCACCATGATCAGAATAAAAATTGTGTTTCTTTCTTTAAAAAGCTTAAGTACCTTAAGGGCTCAACTCTGTTAGTTTGCTAGAGCATGCATCACACATACCTAGAGGATCCTTACAATATGCAACAGTGGCTCCTACTTTCTTTTAAAACCAAGCTGGAGGAAAAATCTCTTTTATATAAAGCCCTGGGCATTAAAAAATCCCCACACAGTATGTGGAAGATCTGGTTTTAGCCCCCTCCACTGCCTATAAAGATTGAAATACTACAGTGAGCATCCTAACCACTGACCTAGGACAGTAGACATACAAAAATTGGAGTGCGGTGGCTGTGGAGGGGAGAGGAATCCTCCACTATCTATCACGATCCCACCCTTTCCTTCAGAAACTGTTCCCCCAATAATCTGAATCTTCATGCCAGAAACAAAGCATACAAAAGGGACATGGTTCTGCACCCAGTGAATGGAGAACTGATCAATGGAAAAGGACCTGTGGTCTAGTTCTTATTGCAATAACTGTTCATTAGGCATTTGAGAAGACAATGATTGGATGACATGAACAAGTAAATGGCTCTCAGCACTTCAGGGTCTAAAAGAAGGCTGTGGATTCCACTGTGGGACAGTGTGACATTTTGTCACTTAACTTTTGGGCGAGAGTCTCTCTTTAAGGCTGGTTAGAGATCTACCTTTTAAGTAAGAGCTGCTGTAATGTTCCAGGCAAAAGAATATAAAAGTTTCCATAAATGTTACAAATGCCCAGCACCTCGACCCATCTCCTGGTACAGTAGCATTGGCACAGTATGAGCTAAGAGCATACCACACTGACTTGACCTCGGAATGATATTGAGTAATGAAATGGTGACAGATCTATGAGGGATATGTGAGACTGTTCCATCTATTTTCATTGCACAAACTATTAAAATTCCACAGAGTGAACAATTAGCATTAATGGAGCAATTATAAGTGATAATGGGAACAATAAGGCTGGCATTAATGCTCTTACCACAGTTTATATATTCAACTTCATATGCAATGTTGTCATACTGTTCTTTTCTGGGAAAAATAAATAATAATAATAATAAAAAATATTCAAAAATAAAATTAAATAGCAGAAAGCAGGGAGAAACAAGCAAGGGAACCTTATGTCCTTTCTCACAGAGCATGCCAACATGGCAAGTGTAATGTGTCATGCAGCACCTACCAAAGAGTTGTATTTGAGAGTTCAAGAAAAAAGGGGTCATGGTTTCCTTAGGATAGGACAGAGAATGTATATGAATAAGAAAATTATAAAACTGAATTCTTAGACTACTTGTTCAACTTGTCTGAAGTTATTGTGCAAACTCTTTCTAATGAAGTTTGTGGCTTTCTGAGTAATTTCCCAACATCATTGCTTTTTTATTGCTGTTACTGAAATACCCACCAAAAAAAAGTTAAAAACATTGTATTTCATCTGTGATTGTAACAAATCTTTAATAGATACTGACAACCACACGAATATTTCACTTAAGGAAAGATGAGTGTTATGAGGTTTGTTAATGTAGACTGAGAGAGTGGAATTTATCTCCTGACTTAACTGTCTAAAAAGTGAATGCCTAGACTTTGCCTATGTGCAAAAGAGGAACAGTGGCACCTCCAAAGGCTAACTGATCTCACTTATCTTAGACATCACACTCAGGACAGGTTGAATCTTCCTCTAGAGGTGTTTGTGTGTTGCACTGACAGTACAGAGAGCCTATACAAGTAGTTTGGGCCAGGTGTTTAATTTTTAAATGGCTAAAGTTATATTCAACTAATCTCATCCAGAATGTCTGTCAATTGCATTTGGCACCAGATCAAGGTCATGCTAGTGTGTCTGTATAAACAATATCCATATATAATGTTCCAATATATCTATCACACAAAAACCTTTTCTTTATCAAAACTAAAGTGAAATCCTTCTCAAAGTAATTTAAGTACTTCCTGTCACACCTCTTTTTTTACTATCTCTACAATGACTTCCACTATGAGCCAAACTCAAAGAACACAAGTCAGAAAAGGACTTTGTTGATTTTAAAACAATTTCAGCCAAAGGTCACCTCAAGTTTTCAATGCTATTCTGATTTTTTTTCCCTTGAAAGTTTTTTTTTTCTCTTGACTTCCTCTGCCCTATCTGAGTATGTTCATTTCATATGTTCTATACTCTGTGCTGTCCTCTCCTATTCAATCATAGTTGAATCATTGTTGAATATTCTACCCCATCTTCAGCTTTTCCTTTCTTCAAGGATCTTGAATCATAGTTAAAGTCAGTGCAGTAGCTTCTTACTCAACAGCGCTGATCCCTACGTGTGTCCGAAATTATATTTGCTTACTTTACTGAAAAATTCATGTTTTACCACTCTGGGAAAGATTACTTAGAGGTTTTATAGGTCTGTAAGAGTAGTGAACCCATTTTCCAGTAGTAATCCATGAAGTTGTTGTAAAAGATAGTATGAAAGGAGTTCTTTTAAGATCTTTTTTTCCCCAGAAACTATGAAATAGAAATGAGGAGAAGCCAAAGAGGAATAAAAAGCTGTAAAGCAGCAATTTGAAATGCAGTATTTCTCTCAGGAACAGCACAGGGACTGGAAAAGGAGCATACAAGGGTTCTTCACTGTAGTTCGTGTTTTGTCTTATTTGGACCTCAGTGCAGGTTTGCATGTCTCTAAGAATCTACATACCTTCCTTGAGGTCAATAAAACTAGTCGTGTTCCTGCATTTAAACACCTACTGTGGAGTGAATGGTTTCATTCTTTTTTTATTAATGCCCAGCACATGTTGCTCTGATCTCTTCAAGGATTGCCATGTAATGAGATAATGAATGTATCATTCACAAATATTTTTTGTTTAGAAGGGAGAGAAATTTTCCTCCACAATAACTGGTTGATAGATTTGATTTGCATATTTGGCTCGTGATGGTTATTATTTTGGAAAACATCACATGTATATGAAGGCTCTTGGTAGTAGCAACATACTTGGAATGCTAGAGGCGCAAGCCAGTGAGTGTCACAAAGAAGTGAAAAGACACTTCAAATGGTACCAGTCACAGATAACTAAATTTGTTTCTTGCAATTTTTCAATCCGCTAATCCGTGACAGATGTCAGCTACACTGCTTAATTTTGCTGTCAGCCAAGATAAATATTTTTGGGATGAGCTTCTCAGAACAAGGGAACAGAATATTGTTGGGAAATATTATGAAACTAGACAATAAAAGATGATTAAACAAATCTCAGGCCTTTGTAATATGTTCAAGGATAAGATCCAAAAAAAAACCCATGTAAGCACACAAATTATCATTGATGTTCTTAACTCCACGATAAGGAAACGAACACCCTCTCTAGCTCCCTGAGCTGCCTAAAGGCCACAGATGCCTACGTTTTTTTCACAGACCTTCCTTAAATACCTCAAGTTGTGCTGCTTTCCCTGTGCAGAAGGGATGCCTTCTTTGCCTAGGCTGAGCATCAAGGCAGCTCTCTGGCTGTAGGGACTATGGCACACTGGCAAAGTGTCCTATCACCTACCGCCCCAGAGCTTCTTCATCCAATGCACAATGACAGAACCAAATCCAGAGAAACACATGGGAGATGGGGGTGTAGCCATGGACATTTTGAGTGTAAAACATGGCTAGAAGAAGAGAGGATGAATACTCTTATGGTCAGGATACTTCCCAAGGTATGGGTAGGCCCCGTCTAAGTTCCCTCCCCAGAGATTCACATTAACATCTCCTGCTGCTAAGGGGAGTGCTCTAACTAGCTTGGCACCCAGTCCTTTTGATGTTTGAGGGGACACTCCCCTGAGCTGCTGTCAAAAACTGTGAGCATGAGAGTTACAGGACCAGAAGGAGAGCAATCAGAAGGGAATCCTACCCCAAAGCCTTGCATGGCCAGAGTACCCATCTGGGATGGGGACACTGGGGTGAAAATATGCATTTGTGAGTTTTGAAAGGGGGGGCAGGGAGGACAGACAAAATTCTACCTTTAGCTTGATTGTTGTAAGGACAGATTGTTACTGGCATGTCTAAGATTTTTTTTCCACTGCACTTAGTCCAGATGATCGTTTTCAAAGAGGAAGAACACCCATGAGTAAAATTAATGTAATCATAAAGTAACATCACATGATTGCCAGTGAAACCTGGGAGGAAGCTGACAGTGTCAGGTTCTACATTTAATGTGTGCAGTGATGCAGAACAAATAGTTGGTTGACGTGTTACAAATAATGAATGCATTTTACATTACTGGTCTGGCTTCAAAGAATTTTTCCTGAATGTATTTTGGCCTAAGAGTATCAGCTGATATATTGTCTATTTTCTTTGGCTCTCTAATGATGCTGTTGATTACATCATGGTGGAACTTAGACTTTGTTATGCTTATGAAGTTGAATTTTACGGCACTCGGGTGCATTGGCTTAGTATTTGATCTGCCTACACATACAACTGTTCTTTGGGAGAATGGTTATGAGGCATGACTGAAGTGCCAGTAGTAAATAAAAATAATAGTGACTTATCTGGCTCCTTTAGTGATAAGGAACATGGGAAAAGAAAACCATATGTTTAAAATGAGGACTTACTCATGTCTGTATAGAACTATTATTATTTTTTTTATTAGTTCTTTGTATTTCTCCTGCTTCCATCCTATAAGATCTGGCACAGTCTGCACTTGCAAATGTAAATCATTTAAATCATGGTCTCACAAATCTTCCATTTCAAGTCTGCAAAGCTGATATTTCTGGGTATGTTCTCAGCATTGAAATTTCTTGGGCCCCATTTGAAATCATACTTCTAAGGCTTGGAGAAATGCTGAGAAATTCCTATGTAGAAAAGAGAATCTGTGTGTTTCAGTATTTCATTCATGTTTTATAATTTTCTTGCTTATTTCTGTCTGTTTTTGAAATGATAGAGAGTCTTGATCATAGCCTGTTAACCAGAAACAGAACAAGACAAATCCTATGCCAAAGAAAGATATGTAATATTTAATATTGCAATGAAGATAAGATAGATGCAGAAGAGCTTAAGAGAAGAAAAGGATAATATTTATCACACTGTTGGCTGAGGAGATGTCAAGTTTTCTGCACCTATTATCACAAATGAGAATCCCAAGAAAGCTCTTGAAGGAAAGCAATGATTTGCCTTTTAGGGAGGTAGAAGGAAGGAAGGTAGAAAAAAGGAAGGTAGAAAAATGGATGTAGAAGAAAGGAAGAATTAACATCCTGTTTGAAGAAAACCTAACAGGTGATGAGACCAGGCCTCATGAGAAGCAGGAATAGAACTTTCCAGCAATGAAGAAAAAATGACAATGGGAATGAAGATTGGTCATGAAGGGCCTGAAAATAGAAAATACATAGGCTACATTTGATAGAATACAGAAACAGAAGCCAGTAAAGGGATGCAAAGAGAGATAACTTACAGTGGTCTAAGAAAACGGGAATTTGCAATAGTTGTCCTGGAGCAGTGTTAATAAGGAAAAATTCCATTTGTCTAGGTTGGAAAAAAAGGATATTATATTAATTTAGGTGGGAAATGAAGTTTTAATTTGATGGGAGGGGGGCTTATAAAAGAGCCATATCTTAAAAAAGATAAGCAGAAAGAAACTGCAAGGCTTACATGTAATCTGGGTATAAGGAACCAGTAAGTGATCTGAATAAAGGCAATGTGCTGGCTGCATACCCCAGTAACCAGCAGTGTCACAATGCTGTCCACAGGCTATGGAAGAGGCAGAGGGAGAAGACAGAGAGCACGACTGACTCCCTGGTCTTGTAACAGTTTTATTCTGTCATTCCATCCATTCTTCTGTTAAAAGAACTAGATAGTTTAGTAGATTAAAATTTGATATTTGAGAGACAGCAAGAAAGGTGTAGCTTTCATACGAAGCATTCCAGTCAAATGGTTCTATTTTGGTTTTCTGAAAACTCACAGGTATGTGTTTAATGGAAGTTAGAAAATATATTGTCCTGGGAATAACTTTTCTACTAAAATAATAAATGGCAAGAGGATATTTTATGACAATATTAATTAAAATAAAATATTGTATAATTTTGGTTTATAGTCTGATCATTCCAAACCTATTAATCTCCTGTTCTGTTGGTAAATACAATTATTATCTGAAAAGAAGTAATTTGAACAAAATGTTCTGACAGATGTCTACTAATCTGGTCCAGAAATCTCACAATGTTCCAAAAAGGTGTTTTCCATAACACTGGTGAAAGAAAGTGTCATGTGTTCTTATAATTTTGTTTCACAGAGTCACCTTCTCTGACATGGCCTGCAGGAGAATTCTTTTGTCCCTGATCTTACCTGCATTTCTGTACAGGTAGTTTTGAATCTAGTAAACACATTGCTAATGTTTGGATCATGAACATAAAATGCTATACTTAAATATTGTCTTGTGCTACAGGACATTTCAGAGCACATGTTTAGCCTAATTATAAGCACGAATATCCAAATTCCTCCAAAGTCTTTTGAGATCAATTCTAATATTTTGCCTCACTTTCTAAATCAGTGCAAGCAATACATCACACATTTTTGCTTTCCTCTTTCAGTAGTATCTCTTCAATAAGATATTGAGATAAAACATAATAGACTGACTTATTTGTCAGCCTTCGTACTGGTGTGCTCAGGGTGAAAATGGATTATTTTAGACTTTTATAGTATCTCACAAAGTTCTCTCTTTCATAAATTAAAGAGATTAAATTTACCTTGCTGGTCCTCATATGGATGCTATTCCTTACCTTTCATCACAGAATGATTAAAGTTGCAGGGGACCTTTAGGTGTTTCAGGGTCCAGCCTCCTGCTCAAAGCAGGGCCACCTTCAATGTTAGATTCAGTTCACATTTGAGTATCTCTAACAGTGGAGCTTCCACAGCTTCTCTGTGCAACCTTGTTACCCTTTTACAACCTTCCCCATTCTAACATATCCACTTTGATGAGGGCACCAGAACCTCACACCATGTTCAGGATGTAAATGAACTGTAAATTTACAGTGGCATGATGACATTCTCTACTTCGTTCTCTTTTCCTCTCCTGAGTACTCACAACATCTGATGTTTTTCTCTCTTTGTTTCTCCTCCTACAGATGTTTCCATGGGGATATCTGTCACAACCCCAAGACCATATTCCTGAGAAGGAAGTTCAGGTTTGTCAGAGCCCATTTGCACCTGATCCAAGGTGCAGGTTCTGCCCTGATACCTAACCAGTGGGATTGGTCTAAACAGCAGTGTCTGCCCAAAAATGTGGTGACTTGTCAGAGATAGTTCTCAAGCATTACCCTGTAGTCAGAGAGAGATCAGCACCTCAGGAAGTGATTTAACCTACGTCATTGAGAGATCTCATCACACTTGCTGAATTGCCCTCTGTGCCTCTCTGTTGATTTCTAGGTGGAACCTAGTTACACAATTTTGCAAAAGAAAGTATAAGGTGAAAAAAATCCCAACAAAAATCCTCAACTGGGAACACTTACTTAGTTGGGGATAAATCAAAGGCAGTGTACAACCACTGAAAAATCCACAGCAATCTCTTCTTCAGAAATTTTTTTCCACCATGTTCATTGTAAAACCACTGCCAAAGATGTACATGCACTTTGAAAGGATACTGTGAAAAAAATTGTGTAATGATGCGATATGTCTAGCATGAGGTAGGGAAAAATATGGCATGGGAAAAATATGGCATAGGAAAATTATAGAAGCCAGGGTCCTCAAGCATCTGGCCAGTTTGCTATTCTGAATTCTCTGAGAATGATCGGAGTATTTTTCATTTTTAAAATGTTAAGTCTACACATTAATTGAGTAAGTAACTTTCAAGTACTGTAAAGCAAAATTAATAATTCCACCTTCATGTTCCAAGTCCCAGTAGAGATGGGGTTGTTAAGTATTCATGTAAGCTGAAAGTGTCATTCAGTTACTAAAAGTTTCAACCAGCTTGCTTCCATTCCCTTCACAAAAATTTACAGTTAACAACAACATGTTATGTAGATTTATGATGTGATAATTTGTCTAGATCTCAACTCCTAAATAATTAGCATCTATTGTAGCATCTCCTGCTTGACCAGCCTGATTTCCTTCTATGACCAAGCGACCTGCTTAGTAGATGAGGGCAGGGCTGTGGATGTAGTCCATCTAGACTTCAGTAAGGCATTCGACACTGTCGCCCACAACATCCTCCTAGACAAACTGGCTGCCCAGGGCTTGGATGAGTGGACTCTTCAAAGGGTTAAAAACTGGCTGGATGGCCGAGCCCAGAGAGTGGTGGTGAATGGGGCAAGGTCCAACTGGTGGCCGGTCACTAGCGGTGTTCCCCAGGGCTCAGTTCTGGGGCCGGTGCTGTTCAATATCTTTATAGATGATCTAGACGTAGGGATTGAGTGCACCCTCAGTAAATTTGCAGATGACACCAAGCTGGGTGGGAGTGTCGATCTGCTGGAGGGTAGGAAGGCCCTACAGAGGAATCTGGACGGGTTAGATAGATGGGCCGAGACCAATGGCATGAGGTTCAACAAGAACAAGTGCCAGGTCTTACACTTCAGCCACAACAACCCCATGCAGCACTACAGGCTGGGGGAAGAGTGGTTAGAAAGCAGCCTGGCGGAAAGAGACCTGGGGGTGCTGATCAACAGCCAGCTAAACATGAGCCAGCAGTGTGCCCAGGTGGCCAAGAAGGCCAATGGCATCCTGGCCACTATTAAGAATACTGTAGCCAGCCAATCTAGGGAAGTGATTGTCCCTCTGTACTCGGCACTGGTGAGGCCGCACCTTGAATACTGTGTCCAGTTCCGGGCCCCGCACTTCAAGAAAGATGTTGAGGTGTTGGAGTGAGTTCAGAGGCGGGCAACCAAGCTGGTGAAGGGTCTGGAGGATATGACCTCTGAGGAACGGCTGAGGGAGCTGGGGTTGTTTAGCCTGGAGAAGAGGAGGCTCCGAGGTGACCTTATTGCAGTCTACAACTACCTGAAGGAAGGTTGTAGTGGAGTGGGGGTCGGCCTCTTCTCCCAGGGAACTAGCGATAGGACAAGAGGACATAGCCCCAAGCTTCGCCAGGGGAGGTTCAGGTTGGACATTAGGAAGAATTTCTTCTCAGAAAGGGTCATTAGACGTTGGAATGGTCTGCCCTGGGAGGTGGTGGGGTCACCATCTCTGGATGTGTTTAAGAAAAGACTGGAGATGGCACTTAGTGCCATGGTCTAGCTGACATGGTGGTGTCAGGGCAATGGTTGGACTCGATGATCCCAGAGGTCTCTTCCAACCTGATTGATTCTGTGATTCTGTGTAACCTATGCACAAAGGAAAATTCCCCATTCAAGTGTTTTCAGTGTAATTCTAGAGACTGAATCATCTGTTTTACAACCACAGCTCTCTATAGCTGCAAAATCTGTTCTATGATCACCTTTTCTTCCTTATTCAGTTGCTTAAAATGCTGAATCTTATATCATTGGGTGTCCACTCAGTTATATGTGTATGCCTAATGGGAAAATAGTGAGTAGCTCTGAATTTGAACTCAGTCTTGCCTCATTAAGTATAGATTGTTCCTGCTCTTAACAATTCTTTTGCTCACATTGCACACACAAGATGAATCTGTCAGACCAAGTCTTTGGACAACTCTGTTTTTTATCTGGGATGCTTTTAGAAGCTTCACCAACCAAACAGAGCATATCTTGCAACCCCTACTCTGGGCATTTATTAAAGGCTTCACTTAATTCACTATTAATTTTCTGCTATAAAACCACTCGGTGTTTGCCATCATGACTGCTTCAACAAACTGCTGTTTTAACAGAGCAATGATGGAATTCAAAGGTCTGAGTTTCTGTGTTAACAGTAGGAAAAAAGACAAATTGACAAATTTTAGTAAAAACACCAAGCTGGAGGCTCTGGAAAGGTACGCTGGAAATGTGTTTACTTCGCTGCATTAATTGTTGACAATTCTTTATGTAGAATTGCTAGCCTTGCTTAGAAATTGGTTATTTCTCCTTTGCAAAGCCATTGGGATGCCAGTTTTAGATAGTTCCTTCACTAAATGGCTGTAGGCTCCATAGTATTTTTTCTGGGTTTTCTTTTGTTTCGGAGATTTTTTGTGAATAGTTATTTAACTTCTTGTGGTACAGCTGATAAGCATTGGTGAATTGGAGTAGTGCCACCTGTAGAAAATCAGGAAAATGTCAGAAGGTGGCTATAGTGGCTAACCTGAGGCACATCCATTCAAGACAATGGTAGTCTAGTTGCTTTCATGGGAGGCAGTACTTAGCTTTGTGCAAGGAAAATGAAAATAAAGACCTACTTACTTCCAGGCAAAAAAAAAAAAGAAAAGAGATGGAGGGGGGTGGGGGCAGAGTCAAAAGGCTCAAAGCTAGGTACAGGGCAAGAACCAATAATGCTCTTAAGTGGTAAGATGTGAAGAAAACCCACAGTTTGTGTGATGTATGCTGTGCTTTTGAGAATACCTGGATCCTCTCTCTCAGCCTCAGTGACTACATTGGCTGGATCTGTGCATGAGTCAGCTAGATAGTTGTGAATTCTACACAAGTTTCCTACATCGCTCCAAAGAAAACCAACTTCCTCTAGAATTGTTTTTATTTTGACCTGGGTTTCAGTTAATTACTGAACATTATGAAAAACATTCCTTTAGCAAGCTAACAGAATGAAGAGTGCACACGTGCTGCAAATCAGTGGTGTCAGGTTATATGCACAGGAGGCCTAGGGGAAGTCACAGAAATGAGCGTGAGTTCTCATAATGTTAAGATCTGGCATGCTCAGCTTGCTTTTGTTTTCAAAAAAAGAGCTCAACTAATAAATGCCGTGGGAAGTTGTTTTCTTTACCACCACTAACTACATATTGAGGACTGAGTTTCATCTTGCAGAGAAGACAGCATTGCTTTGAACAAATAAGGAGGAACACCTAATCCTTAGTGCTAGACAACAGTATCTTTATACATATGTTGCGCTTTATTTGCAGCATTCCATGGTCTTCTTCCAAGAAATGTAATTTCATGAAGATTCATCTCAAAACACTGGCTACTCCCTCCTCCCCATGCATTCCATATGGTGTTTTCTGGGCTGCCTGGGTTATGTTAGTGCCAAAACAAAACACAAATATAAACCTCTGTGTGGTCTCCCCTTGCATTTTCTTGGTTGGCTGAAAGCTGATAGGTACAGTTAGTGTACCTAATTGTCTCACAAGAAGTGCTTTTACTCTGGTGGGATGACAATGAAATTGCTGCATAAGTTAATTAATTCAGCTTGCAATTTAGAAGCTTTTCAAAAGAAAGTAGGTAAAATCTGTGCTGATTCAAATACAGTCATATAAAGAAGGTTGGAAGGGACCTCTGGAGGTCATCTTGTCCAACCCTCCCTTCTCCAGCAGGGGCACCTAGACCCAGTTGCCCAGGAGTCTGGACATCTTTTGAATATCGCCAAGGATGGACACTCCACAACCTCTCTGGACAACCTGTGCCAGTGCTCAGTCACCCTCATGGTGAAAAAGCATGTTTCCTGATGTTCTCTTTTTTCTTATTCTCCTTTTTCTTCTTTTTTGAAAAGAGGCTTTTAATGACACTTAGCTAAGTTGTGTGGGCAAAAAAACCTGGAGAATCAAAGTTTTTCCAATAGGTTGAATATAAAAGTGTTCCTGAATTTCTAACAGAGCTGTGATCAATAAATGTCACCAGTTAAACATATCCTGTGGGTCTTGGATATATATTGACTCTGACAGGGCAACTAATCATTTTTCCTTTACAGTATTACAACACTGAAGTAGGATCTGTTGCTTCATTTTCATAAATGATGGAGAAAACCAAGAAACAAAGCGACTGAAAGCAGTAACAGAGAAGCCCTTCCTGGATCCCCAGGTGAAGTTAAGAAACAGCCTTCATATTGCATTTTGGTGTGTTTGAATTTATGTGAAGTAAATTATGCTAGCAATTTTTCTAACCTCAATAAATTTATCTCCAAATAGAATGTGAATTTTATGGCATTAATAGGTGAGCTAGAGATAGTCCTAGAAACACATGGAAGTCAGTCAAGGTAGAAGAAAAAGCCATACAGTGTACTGTACTCTTTCAAGAAGGTTTTTACTTGAGAAGGCATTTCTTTATTAATAAAATGTTTTGATGTGTGGGCCTTGAACAGATGTACACTTTTCAAAACTTAATAAATCATATAGACAGTGGTTTTCCAAAAATGCTGTTCCACCTACTTTCCTGTTCAGAGAAGATTGCAACAAATGACAGAACTTTCCTTTAAAGTTCTCTGATTCATGGTCTGTCAAAACAATGAGTAAAAAAATTCCACAGCTGAGGATCTTTCTTTGAGACTGCTCAGGTCCCTCTGATTTTCCTTGAAAAGACTCAGAAGTAATAATGCAGGAAGAAAGAGCTGCACATTCAGCAAGGAGTAGGTTTTATAGGCCAACATCAACTACTTGAGTTTGGCACAGAAATGAATGAAAGGTCATGCAGCTAGTAAGGCAATTGACTAAAAATTAACTAGAAGTTTGTTGGAAGCACTTTTTCTTTATAGAAGCTGAAAGTGTGGAACATTTTCCTCATCAAATGAAAAGATGATGCCTTTGCTTTAATGAATGTGCTATTTGTATGCATGAAATGATGAGTATGTATAGAAATTACAGCATTACAGCAGAGGCATCCTCTGGGACTATTCGTACACATATCCAGGACCATGTGCAATTAGTGTAATTAATTTTAACACACTATTAATAAAAACTAGTTAACATATTACTGTAATGCAGTACAATACATAAGAAACAAATGTTTCACCACAGCTTTGGGCATCTTAGACTGAAAAAGACTGAATGACTAGAGAAAGGTTTACCTGAGGGTCAAAGAGGGCTATGCTATAAGCTTTCAAAGCTAATAGCTTCAGTTTATAATGCATATGTCTGTGTCACTTGGTGGGGAAAATACTGCTAGATGGTATTATGTGGCATTCTAAAATGATTTGCATTAGGTTTCTTGTTTTTGCCATGGTGTTTTTACTAGTATTGCCGCTAACAACAGCAAGAAAGCCTTAGCCTTTTAAATCTGCTCTTCCTCCATAGAGTTTTTCTCTTTGTGGAACAGAATCTCCCTCAGCTTTAGTGAAGCATCCTGATATGCAGAGCAATTATGTCCTTTTGGATTGATATCAATGTAACTCACACCGGAATGTGGCACATAACATAAATACTTAAGCCATCCCAAACCAAGACACCTCTAAACAGTCCTGCTGGCCTTGCATATAAATACTAAAAAAAGGTAAGTTTTCAGAGAAAAACTCAGTTCAAAACTCATTTCAAGTGTCTTTCCTTGCAGAAAATATTACTGGGAGAGAGCAAGGCCAGAAGATCTGTGCATAATGCATGGTCCTGAACTCTCCTAATGCAAGCACAGAGAGCACGCTGGGTCACACTCCCTGCAGTAACCCCAAAAGCAAGTGTCCTTTGAACAGTCAGTCACTCAGCCTTATTATGAAGGATGAGTGTTTGCAGGTCTTATTACCTAAACTTGTTTAAAACAGAAGAGCCTAATGAAGCAGATAATGAATCAGAGACTAATGCAGGAGCAGCTAAAAGCTGTTATCACAGGGAATTAAAGAGTCCCTTGGAAGAGATGGGCCAGCAAGAAGAATTCTGCTTGAATCCAAAGTTCAATAGAGGACTTGGTTCAAGTACCAAAAGTTCTCAGTTTGCAGGACTTCTTGGTACTAGGATCAGGATCTCTGTACTATTCCAATTTGGCTGCCTCAACAGTGTCTTTAATTTCTTCTCAGAAAGGCAGTCTCCCTCCAAACATTTTTCTCTCCAGCTGTAAGCTAAGGCTGCTGATTTAATTTTTCCAGAGGTGTCATATCTTCTTAGTCACTCATATGAACTACTATTTCAACAGACATTTTTGGGGACAAAATGCACTCTGTACTACCTTTCTGTAGGAAAATGTCAAAAAGCATGGAAAAATTAAAATTAAATCATAGAGCTTATAAAAACACAGTCTAAAAAGTCAGACTGATGGGGGGCACAGGTAGTGAATCCACAGAATTTTTGGGTCTGCTCAGCTACAAAAGCAGAAAACATGACAAGGAGCTTTATTATGCTGCACAAAATGGATACTTCTTGAAGCAGTGTAAGATGAGAACAAGGTAGCAGCAGCCTCATGGCCTGACACTTTAGGCAGAAAGGCAAGGAAGTTTGGCAGAAAACTGAGGCACTTTCTACTTAATGTCTAACAGAAGTGATCTCTGGCTACTTCCAGGAAGCCTTCAGCTTCTGAGGGACTCTCCTTTTAGTGGCTTCATGAAATGCATCAACAGCTTTCAATGTTGGACTGCATTGCAAGTCCAATTTATTTTTAGCTGCCACTTATTTTCTTTGCGTTACATTCCTTTTATAAAGAAAGTTATATGGAGGTACAGTCATTGGCATCCTTTAGAGTCTTAAAGTTACTAAGAAAAGCAGGTTATATATTTCTAATCATACAACTGCTTTACATTACAAGGATGTGTATCAGGGACTACTTGGCCTTTTTAAACATCAGACTTAAATAACATCTAAAAGAATTTCATTTTAAGGTGACTAACAAAATGAGACCAGGATAAAAAACTTCCCTGAATGAATGTTTTCTTTTCATTTTTATTATAAGAATGAGACCCGAAAAAAACTAAATTGCACCACATGCAAAAAAAAATTGTGTGCAGACTTGATCTAGATGTATTAATGCACAGGCAGGTACAGACAGAACTGTGTGCTTTCTTGTCTATAAACATCTGCTTTGCAAACGTGCAATTGCTAATGTACATATAAGCAAGTGACTGCATATTTCTCCATCTATGTCCCAGCAAAATGAGTTTCTGCTAATTGTACATGCTGTGCTAGCTTCACAACATCTATACAGCTTTTATTTCCCTCACTTACACACAGTACACATAATTACATATTGTGTCAACACAAGCAGATTTGTCAAGTATATATTATGCATCCACCTGCAATTCCTCAGAAGAAAAGTTTTCCTAAAAATGTCTTGAGTCTAAAAGCAAAATGGAAGAAAATCTGGATATGAAAAAATAAAATGTTGCTGCTAAATCAGCAAATTTGAACCAGTAATCTTTTTAAAAACAGGAACAATTCTGTGATACCAAAATGACAGATTCCTAATCTGATAGGCACTGATGGAGAATGCTGACACAATACTTGAAGTATGGTTTTGGACATTTTCTTTCTTCTTTCCTGTAGACCACACCATTTTTGAGATATTAAATTTCAAAAATATTTTACTGTCATGAGAATGTTTCTCTCCCACTGTTCCTTTGGCAAACTAGAAGTGGCAGAAAGAAAATAGCTTACTGGCAGGAGAAGTGCAGTCTTCATTTATAGAAGAATAATTTGGAACATTTGTCACATGTAAAAATCTATAAGATTAAAGGCAAATTGATGATGAGCTGAATTATGTTCTCAATTGCACTGATGTAAGTCAGGAGAATTTCTGTTTGCTATAATGAAGTTACTCCCTCTTTACACCAGTATAGTCAATTGCTGAAGTGGTTATTTAGGTTGCAAAGTGTAGGTAGAGTGGCAGCCAGCAGCCTCTGCATCAACCCATCATTTCTCGCCGGGCTACGTCACGTGCAAAGCTGGCCAGTTGCAATTATAAGGCTTCATCTGCCTAAGCCACGGCAAAGGATTAGAACACGGCTGTACTGCCTGACATCAGCGAAAAAAAAAAGAGAAATCATGCCAAAGTAAAGAGTAGTTAGTCCCAGCTTTTAGTTTCTAGTGCAAGGCTCTTAGCCCCTGCAATTGTCTCATAAGCAGCCCTCCATATTGTCAGAAAATCTGAATAAGTAACTGAGAGCAGCAGATTTTATCAGTTTCTACCATTTTAATAAAGATATGGTTTTTTAAAAAAAAATAATCAAAATGCTTCCAGAAGATATATTGATCCAAATGCTAATTTTAACTAGTTATAGTTAGGAAGCTGCTGAAATCTAGATAAATAATGAAAGAACAGATAATTCCACTGCAGTAATCGTTCTGATTTGATAAGGATTTTGCTAGTATTTTGTTTAGTCAGAAAAGTCTCCATTTGAAAATGCATCCCTCCTTCTCCTTTCCTTTCACTCCACTCACTGTATGTGGCCAATCTCGTATTCCTTGGAAAATCCACCAGACTGCAAGAGTGCTAACGCTGTGCCAGTGTTTGCAGAGGGGCAAGAAAAATTATCAGCTAGTGTGGCAACAACCTAAGACACAAAAAAGGAAGCAGCCTATAAAACACATCTGAAAAGGACATCAGGTGGTCTATTCCCCTGCCTCGAGGCAAGACTAACATTAGCAACAAGACCACTTAGACAGCTGGTACCAACTTTCATGCACAAGGCTGAATATGTCAGAACTGTATGCAAAGATCTGGGTTTCTACTGGCATTTTTCTTAAGTCTAGGGCTAGGAACCCAGGTGGAGAGTTTTAAAAAAGGTATTTTCTTCCTAATACCATCCATCTTAAAATGCAGCTCATAGGTGCAGAAAACTGGCACTCTGAGTTTCCAGAAGACTTGGTGACAGTACAATCCAAAAAGAGCTAAAAGACAGGAACAGAATCGATACTGTGGTCAGTAATGAGAAGAGGCAGTTCAGATAAAAGTCACAAAAAAAGGTTAAGGGATAAAAAAATAAATTAATTACAAGAGATGAGAAACTTTTAACAAATTTTTCTGGCAAAAAGAAACTTGACAGGTACCTTGTTTGTAGTAGGTATAAAGTCTGTATGAGGAGAAAATATGAAGTACAAGAATATAACATAGGGGAGAAAGCAATGACAGAAAAACAATGTCTGATGACTGAGGTCAGCCAAGTGCAATTGAGAAAGAAGCCGTAGTTGCTCTGGTTTTAGCAACTGGAATAAAGCACCAAGGAATTCTCGACTCTGCATGCTTCCAGCTTCAACCTTTCCATTTTCCTAAAAGCTGCTTTCACCAAACAGAAGTTATTAGACTCAGTTCAAGGCCAACAGAAAGTGATACAATTAAATTTGGTGTACTGTGATCTCATGCTTAAGACCTAATTCCTCGGCTTCCATTACATTCTGTGGCTCTCAAACGTAACATAAGAAACGGATAGCATTTACTTTGAATGCCTCCAAAGGAAACCAGATGCCATAGCCAATATTGCTGGTAATCCTTTCTGGTGTTAAAACAACTCCTACTGCACACTGTGCTCTCCTGGGATGTACTATCCTTAAGACAGGAATTTTATAAAATAGAACTTTGATCTATGTTGTATCTGACGTTATTCCAATTATCTTGCCAAATTCCAAGTGTGAGTAAACACAGTCTTCACCTTTACCCTCACAGCTTCTGCTGGAAAAGATTTCCTCACTTCTTGTCCTATGCAGCATTCTGTGAGGAAATGCTTATGAAAACCAGTGCAAAATACAGTAGAAATGATAAGTTTTATATATAACACAGATCTATTCTAAGCAGGAGAGATATCCTCCTGACCTGGAACTATTTTTCAAATATAAATATGCCCTCTAAATAGATAGTCAAATGTTGAATGAAAAACAGGGGAAAGATTCCCATTAACTTTCCTGAGCACAGGATCAAACTTAAATACAGGCCAGGTAGTCAATGAAGTACTGTACATGCTATGTACACACAAGAAGATATTTAGATTTTAGCTTTCGATTCAACTATTAACATTATCTGGAGATTTCCTTCACAACTGACTCATACTGATAAAAAACTGCTCACTGGATTTAAGGGCAGTCATCCGTTGCTGTTTATGCATACTGCTTTATCCCTAAGCGGACTTTGTATGGATTACAGAAATACAAATAACATCAGATTATACAAATTCAAAGACTATGGCGTGTTGATGGATAAAGACAAAGTTGCAATCATATGCAACCTCAGCTGAGGAGGGGTACGACAGTGAGGATCAGAAACCCAGTGACTGCAACATGTCTAGGGTGAGGATCAACTTTGAGACCACTTGGAAATCGACTTCTTTTCCACTTCACAACAATGAAATAATATGTCAGCATTTTGTTTCGTTCAGTTTCAACCACCACCACCACCTCCCGCCATGATACAGTCCACAATCAGAGTGATTGTTGCTACTCTATGACCAGCGGTGTGAATTTTATCAGAACTCCTAGGTCTCACACAGTAGTATCTTAATAGTGTTATTAGTTGTTAATAACCTCCTTTACCAATTTTCAGCTTCCTCGTCTTACCCTACCACCATCATCATTATGAACACATTAAGGCCGCTGCATGGAAATAGGAAAGGTTAAAACTGGAGGTGAAGGAAGGTGAGAGTAGCCAGGGACACGTGCCTTTGAGGAAAGCAGTGGAATTGATGTAACTTTTTGTTGCTTAAAAGTTTCAAGCACTGTAATGCTAATTGCATGATAACAAGATGTGCTAACTCCCTACTCACCTATAGCTGTTAATATACTGGAGACATTTTTCTCCACACTG
Source organism: Nyctibius grandis (assembly GCF_013368605.1). NCBI lineage: Eukaryota > Metazoa > Chordata > Aves > Nyctibiiformes > Nyctibiidae > Nyctibius > Nyctibius grandis. The sequence goes on along the minus strand of NC_090658.1, from coordinate 48,497,739 downwards.
AAACCACTGAGAGCTACGCTGGGCACGAGGCTCCAGAGCCGGAAACAATTCTCATCACTGATGTCATCACAACCAGGTGCCACAGACCTGCCCCCAACAAGATGCTAACTGGCTTTGAATTTTTGAGATTCTTTTTTGCTAGTACACATACAATCTCCTACCTTGAGCCTCATCCCAGAGAGGAAATAATTGGCATACTCTTGCCAATGGTAGCCAATTTTCAAAAACATGAGTGAGGGAAAGTGTTTTGAAACTGTCTTCAATCATGATGCCTGATTGTGTTGCTACTGTTCGAAGAACTGAAAAAAGCATAATATAAGATGCTCCAGAATTTTCCTGGGCTAGACAATGCAATAAAAGGCAATTCCACAGGCAGTAGAAATCTCAACCAGGGAATTTCAGAGCTGTAGTGCTCAGATTCCCTTCCCTTTCTGTTTAGCTCCATAGAATAAACCTTTTTTTCTCTTGAAACTCAGGGTTAAAGTATGAAAATGTTCAGAACCACATTGGTTTACACAACTGCTTACATTTCAAAAAAAGGGAGAAAGTGGTTCAGCAAACCCTTTGGGACAGCCTTGAATATTGTCTTCTGCAGATCTCAGGGTTGGTTGAACTGATCAGCTATTCTTTTCTGTCTTCAAACACTGCTAGTGAAACTCTCTGCCTAAGGGGGAAAAAGTTTTCACTTATTTTTACAGTAGGGATTTAGAGGTGTTCTTGATGTGATGAAACTGCCAATTTTAGACAAGAGTGCCCTAAGTCTGGCAAGAGTTTTGCAAAATTCTCTGCATGCAGCAGAGCCCTAACACCTCTCTCCTGGCCTCTATAACACCCCTCTGAACCTGCTCCCAAAGCGTTCCTGAGGAGACAGCCAACCATGATGTATTACGTGCGTCTGCAAAGGACCAGCTTAATGTGACCACCAAAGGAATGTTTCCTTTGCTGGAAAAACTGTCTTTCACAAAAGTGTTTCTGTTCCTTTTCAAGTTATTTTTCAAGTATTATTATCATTAGCATTTAATGAATGTTCTGCATGTTCAAATATGCACCATATTTATTAGTTTCTGTCTGAGGTTATCTTGAATTCTTTAAATTTCCTGTTATGTTTCATCTATTCATTATAAAAAGGCAGATGCAGGTTTCTTATATCTAGTATGCACAGGAAAGTCCTGAAGTTATTTCCCCAGAGCAAAGGATTCTTCATTCATGGGATAAAACACTGGTAGAAACGTGTAACTTTTTGTTAAATCTGTCTCAAATAAATTGTAAAATAAAGTCACTAGAAGCTATATTATCATTATATTAAGATATAAGCCATTACCATTACTCTGGAGAATCTGAGTCATGAGACTTACACTGTTCCATCACTCCACATAAACATCCAAATATAGGGGCATAAGTAATAAAAATTATTTCAAACATATATTTAAACAAAAGTTTTCAAGGTTTCTTTATACAAAACAGAGTACCAAAAAGAACACAAACTCAATTTTCATCTGTGTGTACATGAAAGATTAACACAAGATATAGTCCACCCTTGTTTGGCTCACTCACAAGTCCCATTATTAGTCAATCCCTTGATTCTCAGTTTACATTAGATGTAGCTAAAACCCAAGGTGGTGCTGCAAATCTGGTCCTAGCCACATAGATCTCTCTTCTTGTTGTGCTTTTCCTACTTGGAGAATTAAGCAACTGTATATACTTTTCCTTGAATTTTAAATATATTTAATTTTGTGCTTAAATGAACAAAAGGGGTTTGTGCAATTAAGGTGTGTTTGAGGGGAGTTTGATATGTCATCAGTACTGAAGATCAGGCTCATAAATATCATGGCAAAGATGGCATCCTCCAGCCAATTAGTAAGTCATCGCAGCTGGTTTGATTTAGAGTCGACCAGAGGAAGAGATCCTGGCTCCTTGTGAAAGGGGATGTGAACAAATTGAAGGAACTGGAATCCACTGACCTCCACGAATACCCATTTCTCTGCAACAACAAAAAAGGAAATTATGAGAGTCATTCTCTGAAGCTACCAGCTGAGCATTAAAAATAATTAATTCCTGACTTTATTTTTCCACAAAGAAACTGCAGATCTCAAAGAGGAAGGGAAATGCACGAGTATGAAAAGGAGGTGTCAGCAGAGCAACCTTTCCAAAATTGGCTGCCACTGGATAAAAAAATTGCCAACTTAAAAGTTTAGCTAGAAAGAAAAAGAATAACATAAATTCTGAAGTGAATGCTAGGAGCTTGGATTTTCATCCACTTTTAAAATTATTCATAACATTTTTTTAATTCTCTGTGCCTACAATGCATTCTGTCAGGTTGAACATATGCCTGTTAGCATTATATTTTCATGCGTTCCCTAAGATTTGTAGGTGCCATACAGACAAATAACAGGCACATATCCTTTCACTTTCCTCTGTTGCAGCTTTTTCCCCTACTCAACCAGAGCAGTGGCTAGCACCAGATCATAAATAGAAAGTGATGGAGTATGAATGTTTCGCGGAAAGCTGATTGGAAAAGGACGTTTTCCTTCTAACAATATTCATACCTCTGGGTAATTTGGAACAACACTTTTTTTTTGGCATACCACATTAGACATTTTGGTTTTTATTATATTTTTCACTGAAACTAGAAACAGCTGCTCTCTGATGTCAGCTGGTGTATGTGGTAGTAGTGTGGGTGGAGGAAGATATTTCTTTTCCTTCACAAGAAGGACACAACTATGGAAAATATGAGGTTATGGAAAAGTGTTAGCAGGTGATATAAAACATTTCTATGGTTTACATAGGTTAGAGAACATAGATCCAAATTGCCTCTGAATTATACCAGTTGTCACATCTTTAAAGTACAAAGGTTTGATAACCGCAACAGCGATTAGCAGAGCAAAAGAATCTACTTTCTTTGAAATTATAAACCCCAGGGGAGGATGCTTGGCAAACCTTTTTGGGCTACGACAGCCAACACTTGCCCCTCTGACATATTCCAAAGCCACCATGTGGAATAGGAGAATAAAAGCAGCAAGGGCCTAGCTGTCTATCACTCCCTTGTAATTATACCTCTGGCTTTTTCATTTCTCTTCTCAAAGCAGGAATATTTTTGGAAGTGCCACTTAGTTATTTTGAAGTATTTTTGAGCACTGTACCACAACACAAGCTTTCCCTGAGTTAGTTAATCCTATATAACATTCCTTCAGAAGCTCCTTGAAAATCATAAACGGAAGGAAGTTTACCAATCTAAGCGGAAACAGGCGACATGCCTTCCAAACACCTACTCATCAGTTCCTATGTCCACATACTCAAGTACACAGCTCCAGTGATTCATGCTGAGACTTTACAGTACCTGCACAGTTGCACAGCTACACCCCAGCCAGCTGTAGGGACATGTGCCACAGCGGTCGGTAAAGCCATGGCACTGAACGGCGAGCAGAGAGCAACTGCTCACTCTTTCTTCCACTACAAGAAACTCTAAGTGACAGGTCAAGTAAAACCAAAGGAAGAGGTTTTTTTTTCACACAGTGTGTAATTATACTGTGGAACTGTTTGTTGTTGCAAAGTCTACCTGTGTTCAAAGTTGACCAAATTAATGAAAGAAAAAGCTATCAAGGGCCGTCGAACACAAAGACTCCATCTACCAGTGAGGAAGGTTGTAAGCCACAAGCTATTGGGGGATAGAAGAGCATTTAGGGGAAGTATGACTACATTTATTTTTTATACTCTTTGCTGCACATCTGCTTTCGGCTCCTGTCAGAGACGGGATACAGGATACCGATGAGCCTTTGCTTGGACCCAGTACATACATCCTTATAGTCTTTTGTCATTTAACATAGCACAGGGCCTGGAAAGGTCTTCCTAGACCAACATAGGAATGGGCCACTGGGACAGCTGTCTTAACAACGTTTAAGACATTAAATTTTGAAACGTCTCTTAAAGAAGGAAGGATGTTTGGGATGAGACCACTGATGTATACTCTCTTTCTTTCTTTCTTTCTTTGCTTTTGGAGGGGTAGGCTGCCTGTGTTATTCTCTCCTTGACATTTCTTCATGTGCCTTGGCAGAGACACCTCAGTCTTGTTTTGCAGGGCAGCCTTGCAGGGCAGATTAGACTGTGGCCTTTTCTTGCTAATTAGAACCAAATATTACTAGCATAGAGGCATAGGAAATTTAGAGAGCTTCTGTGGAAGTGTCAGCATGGGATTTCTTGATGTTTCTTGTCTTTTGCCCACGTGTGCAGTCAGCCTAGGTCTAACCCCCAGTCTCAGAGCACCCAGTTTCAGAGCATTACAAGTGGATCAAAACAGGTTCCTTTCAGTATGTCTCCTGGAGGTTTTACAAGCACCACAGACACAGGACTGCTGCTCTCTGGCTTGAATATGAGGACCTGTTCTTTTCATGTGTAAGTAAAGAAAGTAAATTGCTGTTTCTCTGTCTTGAACAACATTAAAAGTCTGACTCCTGCTGGGATTGGAGTTGTGCATTGCAGGCTGTTATACATCCTATACGATCTGATTAACTCCCCTTAGGGGCTTAGCCCTTAGGGACTTCTGCTATGGTCCGTCTCCACAGACATACACAAAAGCCTTGAAGTGGGCTGGCATTATGCCCCCTGGGTGCAACTGAGTCCAACCAGGATCACCCCAGACTTGTGACATGTCTCTGAAAGCAGGGTCCTTGCTTCAGTGACAGGGGATAATGTAAGGAGACCAGGGACACATTTCTCTGTGCAAGCCTTCGGGTAGATGTGCACCACCAGGTGAGCTGTGAAATACAGATTGTAGCCCAGATGACTGGCCTTGGGGAAACAGCATGGAGGACTGCAGAAACCCAGCCCCTGGCCAGCCTTCCGTCCTCCATTTTGCCAAGAGCTGTGAAAAGCACAAGGCATACCATTCACTTTGTGTAGAGCTACACAATGTGGCTGTGAGTTTGTGGGAAGTAAGCAAACAGCATCTCCATGAACCCTTTAGAAAACTGAGGTAATTGTACAACCTCAGTTCAACAGACATATATCTCACAAATATTGGTATATTTATTCTAGTTAGTTTCCCTTAAGGAAATGCAATCTTCCTTTAATCTATACCCTATAATTTCTCATGTCAAGCTCTCCTGAAGTGGACATACAGCTGTATGCCAGTGACTAAAGACTAAGTAGAAACTAATTTCAGGGTTTGGCCCATGGTGATTTTAAGAAGTCACACCTGGGCTGGGACTTTGTGTGCCAAGATTTTATCCTGGAGCAAATTTTTACAGCCAAGTTTGAAACCCCTGAAAATAAGAAGAGAGGGGAATGTTATAATGGAAAAGCTGGCATAACTTCAACTACTGTAGAGCAGACCAAGAAGTTGATGAGGCCGAGAGTTAGAAGCAAATCTGCCAACTTTCACTCTGTCCAAATAAGGTAAGTCATGCTAAAACATTTGACTGCTTTAAAAAAATAAAATAAGTTGCCTTCACTTCTTTAGAAAGCTACCAGTTATAAAAAAACAGTCAAAAATAATGCAAATACACTTTCAATCAAACCCTTCTTTGTTTTCTTTGTGCCACGTGATTTTTCTACTCAGTAAAATGGGATGTAGGAAACTACCTTTAAAATAAATTTGACTGTTCCTGGCTTGAAATTCAGGCTCTACCTATCCAGAAAAAGGCAGTAGAGTCTGGGCCATTCCCCAACAATAGAGTGGCGGCAGGCTAAATATAACCACACTTACAGTCCCAGAACTGGCATCTAACACCAGGGGCTTACAATAACACTGGAGCTGCTGCTGCTCCAGCAACAACCAAGGCAAGGGGAGGGAAAATTCTGTTTGTTTTTCAGCTGGGACCTCATTCTTCGCTCAGCTGTTTGCTATTAGAGCTGGAGCGGTAGCAGTGAGAAATTCATTGCTGCTTGCTCTCTGAATCCTGACAAAGTAACAGCACGGATCCAACTTGCCAAATCCACAAAGGATCAAGGGAAGGGGAAAAAGAGAGCAACAAACTTTTGAGTGCTTGCCATCTCACTTTTATAGCACCTTTCATCCCTAAGGAACCCGTTTACTGAGGGTCAGACTCTGCCCCATTCCTGCAGAGGTGCTTATTAGTGAGTGCTGGAAGCAGTACAAGGAATTTCCTCTCACCCTGTTCCTCCACCCTGCCAGTGCAACCTGTGTGATTGGGAGGTATTCCCGTCAGCACGAGGGCTGCGGTGTCCCTCCAGCTGTCACCTGCACTGCAGCTCATGCCAGATACCCTCCCCTGCCTGGCTGGGAGGAGAGATGAGGGACAAAGCGGAGTGAAATAGCAGGGAAACAGGAGCGTTCTGGGCATGGAGTTGCAGCTCTCTGCTCCTTAGAAGGGCACAAAATCAAGCACCAACTCAGTTAAACTCATCCTGATGCTCTGACAGCTATTGGACCCAATTCTGCTGGCACTGACACAGGTGTAAATTGAGGTGAATTACACTGTAATTATTTTTTGATTCTTGTCTTGGAGCAAAAAAAGGAGAAATGGACCCATCTTACCAGCACATCTCTATTTAGATCACTGGAGTCACTAACACGCCCCAGTGCTGAGAGCGAGACTCAGCCCCACTGGCATTTAGTGGAGAATACAGACTCCATAAGGGTGACACAGGCTGAGTGAAAAGCAGAGACTCCTTTCCATGACAACTGCTCCAGAGCATTTGGGAAAGCTAAAATTGCTACCTGGGACTCTGCTTTTGTGCAGTAGGTAAAGTGCTACCAAAGCAAATTGCTTCATTTCAGAGCAGGCTTCCCTGCCGCTGCAGAGAGCAGAGCTTTCAGCTTCTCACAGAGGAGAGTTCTGGAGGAGGAGCCTTGGCTTGGGGTCCCTGGGTACAAAGGGTGATTTCTGCTAGTCCTGTTCTAAAGCACTGCAGCTGAATGACAGCTGCTGGATGCAGACAGCATGAGTGAGAGCTCGTGCTTAGAAGCTGGTCGCAGCAGCGGAGCCAATTTGCTTTCATTCTTCTGCAGCCTATTTATGTTTGAAAATAAAAATGGTATGTAAGAACACAGGCGCTTTTTTGCCAGTATAGCTGCTTCCCCTTCTGGGGACTCCGTGCTGTCTGGCTTGTGAGCTAAGCGATAAGATTCCCAGGGCTGGGAATTTTGTTTTGTGTTTCATTGCCTCCTTGTCCTGTTGACATAATGATCTCATATGCAAAAACAAATCACCCCCTGACCTCAGCATAACAAATTGAATGCGATACTTGACACATGGGCTCCGAGACTGTCTGCCTGCTTTCTCCTGCTGTCCTAGAGTAAAAGGGTCTGTATCCCACTATCTGCAGCCTACAAACTCCGGTACAGTCGGGGCTATTGCCAACTGTCACCTGTGAGCCTATCCCTCCAGCCATGCTTCCTGATTACACTGAATGAGTCAAGTATGTCCCCATGGGCTCGCAAACTAGACACGAAGGAATTCTTGAGTACAAAAAAAAACAGGCAGCAAATGATTGCCTTTATACAGAGAAAATCTGTATTACTCACTAAGAAGCAAATCCATCACTAGATCTGTGTTGGTATACACAACAAAGGTTGACTGTAAAAGGCACACGTGCAGTCTCAGCAGTATGAACAGAAACATCTTGATACTCAACACACTTGGGAGACAACCCCATGTGCTCTGCCCCACTACCTTAGATCAGTTCTTGTGCTTACACCAAAACCTGAACTCCCTGCTAAGTCGAACTGTGCGTGCTATGTGTTGGCTTGCATCCTAGCCCAGATCTGGATCAATCTAGCTGGCTTAGCTGGTGAGGAAAATCAGGTGGGGACCAGCTTCATCTTGAGCCTTTCCCTCACAGGCAGGAGGGCCAGTGCCTCTTTCAGTGATATGAAAGAGGCAGCAAAAAAAGAAAAATTCACAGCTGTGGAAGCATCAGTCAGTCACCCCACAGGATCTCTTCCCCTTTGTTTCTAAACCATGGCACACCATGTTTACTTCTTCTTCTTTGTAAGTATCTGCTGAACATGTAGCTGTTCAGGGCTGGCTGTTCTCAGAAGCATACCCAGTACATATAGGGTAACTAGTACATCCCACTGCGCCAGCTGAAACCATGAGATTTTGATCTGATTTTTGATTATGTTTGCAGACCATTTGTAATGGGTACCTGAAAAGTAATTAAGAAATGTATGGCTGTTCACAGGCTTACACTACATTGCATTGGCAGACAGGGACTCTATTTATACCAGATAATTTCAGTAGTACTATTTCAGCTGAAGAACAGGAACCACTGCTGTACACGGCTGCATTCCCAACCTGTAGATGTGCAAGTCTGGAGCTGCGCCTGATCCCTGTAGCTGCTTAATTGAATAGACTAGTGTCAGCCTGGATTGTGACACCCTTTTTCACTTTAAAGAAAGAAGCAACTTGACCAGTGAGAAAGCAACAGAAGAGAGCCCATACCCTGTGTCACACTCTATATATAGCATTACTACAATAATATAATGGATAAGAGCCCTGGCTAATCAGTTATTCCATCACTACCAGAAGCAGTTACATTTGAAGCTCTGTTAACATGCCCAGTGTGCATCTGCCAGTTATGTGGAGTTCAGGTCATCTGGCACTCTTTTAATGCTAACACCTGTACCAAGTCCTGTGTGACTTTTTGGCATGAAACTGTGAAAACTCCCAACAATGAATGATGGTCAACCGACCCAGGGCTTTATTCTTGCAGAGTTACTCACCTTTATTTTGCCCTGGACACCTGAGTTGCTCAGTACTGAATTAGCCTTTCAATAGACTTTTATTCCAACAGTTAAAGCATCCATTTCACCGCTGAGAAATAACTGACTCTTACTGTGCTAAGGCACATCTAGTATGAACCTCATTAATCTTGAAGCAGTATGGTATATGCCCAGCACAATTTTGGCACTGTGAAAGAACGAAATAAGAATGTTCCTTCAGAAGCTGTGAACACCTGGTATTCTACACATGTTACTATAGAAAGCATAGCTTACCTTAGCAGTACACTTACAGATAGAGCGTCGTAGCAGCCATCTTGACTTATATTGCAGGGGAAAAAAAAAAAGAAAATATTTCTCCATCTGCTGGCTGATGTGTCTTCACTGGTCCCCAGTTGATTCTGCATGGTATCTGCAAGTCCACTGTCTTCCATGAAGGGCTGCCTGCGTTAAAAATTACTTAATCCATGAAATCAGAAGCAAATACTGAAGAAGGATTCATTTCAAATGTAGGAAGACTTCACAGGACCTCCAAGGACATGTTCATTGCATTTTCTTTCAGCAGCTTCTGTAACTAACACAAACATACAACCATATGCCATCATTCCTCACTTGCTAACTCCATAATGAAAATCGAATCTTGAATTCATCCTTCCACTACTATATTTGATGTGGTAAAAAGTGGCTTCTACCTTGTTAGAATATGAAAACCAGAGAAAGGAAAAGCCTTTGTAAACATTTGAAACTATCAGTGTCTTTACTAGAGAGAGAGAAAGCAAAATCTGTTCTTCTAAAAACACCACTTGAATCTTTGAATTTCTTCAAAAACATTAACTAATTGACTCCTCTGCAGGTCTTTATGCTGGTAGTCATCACCTTGAGTTTATACCCAAGCAAATGAAGCTAGAGAGATTTGCCCAGTCACATCTGAGCTGGTCACCACAGTTTTGTCCTCTTAAGCCTATTTCCTCCTCTTATTCCCTATTTGACTATGCATGAGTTGAATACAACCCTAAATCATGGTGACAGGGACTGTCTTCAATGTTTTGGAGGCAGGCAACCATCAGGGTTCAATTGTGCCACTTAGTTGTATCTTACAACCTCAGAGTGCTATTTAAGCTTATAGTCCTACGTGTGAGTAAAGATGGCACAATGTGATTTAAAGTTTAGGTTAAGGAACATGCTAAATTCTTGAACTCCAAGCATATTCTTATATGAAATAGTCCCTTACTCTGATCTCAGTGGGATGTGTCAAGGATAAAGGCACTAAGAGTAAAGTTGTCAGACAAAAATCCAGCCACATGTAACTAAAAGAGATTACCTGCTATTCTGATGATGTTACCTATGGTGTTGCTGCACGTGCTTACAGGTTCTTAGCACTCAGCTGCTGTTCAGTATTTGAGGCAATACTGCATTGTTAGCTTTGCAATGCAATTTATTCCTCCAGTGACCATATGAATATGTCTGAAGCAGCAGTATTTTTGACAAGACAGAGCTATGCTTTGGGAATCAAGCTGTAGTGTTCTAGCTCAGGTGCCTGAGCTAGGGAGGTTTACCTTTGCTCTTTGATTGCCTCTCTTCAAGAATAGGAGCACAGAATACTAATTATATTGGTTAAAATAAAAGTGCTGCTAGAGTGGTTTAGCCCTCAAGGGGAAATCAAGCTGCAATCCCTCTAAAATGTTCTATTATGTTGTAGGGACAACATTACATCAAATAATGTTAGAAAATTTATGACCCATGAGGAAATAAAAAGTAAAGCTGATAAGTTAAACTATATTTTGGGTTATATTAATGAGTTTCAACAACAACAAAAAGAAACAACTCCAGAGCAGCCCTATCTGCATCTCTCTGAGACTCTCTTTCAATTGTTCCTTGCCTCAGGCACCTACTCTCTGGCCACAGTAGACTGGGTCAGCAATGCTTTGGCTCCCACAACAAACCAGTTGATGTAGCCATAACATATAGCCATGTCTTAGCATCAGACAATTTACACAGCTTTGGGTATGGACCTGCTTACTCCAAGCTTGGTGGGCACCAGGAAGCAGAGGGCAACTTCATATCTCCAGAGGGAAAGCAGCCACATGCTGTTCTTGCTCTGACAAGCAGGCAACTTTACAACTCTTAGACTTTTATTTTGCATCGAGGAACTTTTCTTGCCTTTCACAAGTGTTGGTGTTTATTTCAAGCCTTACAGACAAGGATGGTATGAATTTATTTTTCCCACAAAGCTTCTCACCCTTATAGCTGCAGAGAAAATATGAAGAATTTGACGTAGTTCAAACTTAAATTCCAAAAGATGAAAGGGCAATAAAGCAAACCCAAATGGGTTTATTTGATGCCCAAGGTTTTTGGGACAGTCACATCATTTTTGGGAAGCTCAACTTAACCCAGGCAAAGGGAGGACATTTGCATGTTTGGGATTAGAGGTCATAAAGCAACGGTCTACAGCAGAGCAGCACATGCTCCCTTCTGCCCCAGGGCTCCCACGGCAGCACACCGACCACACACAGCCCAGACAGTGCTTATTGGGGACAACAAACAGCAGCCCGACAGCAAGACTTCCCTCCACCTTCTGCTGCTAGACCAAAGACAGAGAGCAAGAAGGAACCACTTCCTACTGTCACCTTCTCCTGAAGGAGACAGCTGCAATGCCTACAGAGATGGGAACAAGGCTTGGGGAACCAGCACACACTCCCCAAGCCAGGTAAGCTTCCCAGTAATGTGGCACACAGCACGTGGGGAAAGTCTTGACTAGTGCAATGTGTTCATTCACAGCATTATTAAGCCCAAAGGCCATATGAAGTCTCCAGTTCCTGGTGCTTTAGTGAGACTAGAATTCAAGGGAAACAATCTTATTTACCACATGGTAAATCAGCTGTTCTTTCCTTTCTGAAAAAAAGCTGCTGTTAGCTTTACTGTAGCAATAGGCAAAGTTAATTTACTGTCTCCCTCCCTCCAGGGCACTGTCTGCTGGAGAGAACATCTGAGAGGGTCCCTAAGCAGAGCTGCTATGTGAGGAATCCTGACCAGCACTAAAAAACAGGACACAGAAAGTGCTTTATTCCAGGGCAACACTCGCTTTGTTCCTATTGCTGGTGAAACCACCTCCTCTGCCTGAAACCAGCCAGGCTCAGAGCACATGTTGATGCAGGTCACTTCACGTGTTGTTAGGCCACAATATAAACTCCCCCAGATCACCATTAAATATGGGTTGCTTTATGTAGTGCTGTGTGTGTTTGTGACTGAGAATGGCAGCGAGTTCACAGCCATGGAGCCAAAATATGACCCTGCCCATGGGAGCAGGAGGTATTATTGAAATGCAGTTTCATGTAGCAGCTTTGCAGCACACTGACAGAAGCACAAGATGATCAGGCCACCAAGGAGGGAGCTGATGCTCATTCCTTGGTCTGCAACAAGGATCAGCAAGAAAAAAAAATCAAGCTGTCTTCACTGTCTCCCTTGTTCCCCCAGTTGGTCCTGTGGAGCCTCAAAGGTTTTCTCGCCTGTTCAGGACCCAAACAGATGCTGCAAACACAGCCTGCTCAGTTGCACCCTTGGAGGGGGAAGTACTTTGTGCTTCCTTTTAGTCCCATGGGACAGATCTTTCCTGTTTGATGGCTCCATTTCAGTCTACCCATATTTAATCTCTCTAGCTCTCACCCTTGCAAGGTGAATTCATCCTCAGCTCCACAACGAAAATCTGGGAGAAGTCCTTGGCACCCTGGCCACCTGCCAGGAGAAGAGAATTGGGAATTACAAGGCATCTAATAAAGGCTTGTGAGAGCCCATACTGCAGTATTTCCCGTAGCCAGAATGCAGAGATTATGAGGATGCTCAGCACCTTTCTTTCTTGGCCCCTCTGATGCTTCAGTTTGTCCTTTTTCAGATTGTCAGGTCCCAAAGCTGGAAAACCTTTCGGAAATTTCTCTTTCAAATTTCAGTTAGGGATGGTAGAAACCCACTCCCCGCTCCCAGACAGATCTCCATCTGTGCAGAGAAAATGTTTAAGCTGCTCAGACTTCACCCAGACCCGTTCGTGGATTAAAGAGGATGCTGCCCCATCATACACAAAGCCTCCCTTGATCTTTCTCCGCCAAAGCACCCGCAAACCGCTGCCAAACTGTTCTGCAGTGCCATCTAGTGAGACAGACACATTTTCGCAGAGCTTCTCACTGAGCCTGGGCACATCAATCATTCCTACAACGCTTTTTATTTTTTCACTAAGAAGCCTTATCTTTCTTTCTCACATAAACCCCCTTCCGTATCTTTTGGTGTTCAGAGTCCAGCCAGACCAGCTCTTTCCTCTTAATATAAGGCCAAAGTCTTGACTCCAAAGTGGTTTTCCAGCCTACCAAGAGCAACATTGCTGAAAGTAGATGGCAGCTTCACAGTCTGCAACAGATTAGATGGATGTAGATGATATCTCCTGCCCTTCAAGAAAACCTGGAAATGTGGAGATATAGGATATGTGTGAATGCAGTCTTCCATGCCGGGGATGGTGTTCAGGTGGGAAGGAGACAGACAGCAGGTGGATGAGGAGAATGACCAGCTAGGTAAGGGACTTGGGCAGGGAGGTGGGAAGAAGGCAAGAGATCAGTTGGGGAAGGGGAACCTGAGGTTGCAAAGAGGATGGAACTGATGAGCAGGAGGAACAGAGGTGTGGCAGAAAAGGACATGGAGACAGAGCAAAGCAAGGTGCAAGGACCATGTTATGGGTGCCTGCTCAGAGAGGCAGGATGAAGAAGAAGGAATGAAATTAACAGAAGAGCTGAATGAAGGAGAGTAAGACTGGAAACAGTAGGGATAGACAATATAGTGAGGCAATGGGAGACAAAAGCAGTGGAGACACATAAATCCTCTGTGGCTCGCCTGTGAAGTTGTGACAGGAAATGGGAATGGCCAGGCCTGACCAGCAGCACTGAGAAGTTGGGAACAAGCTAGGATCAGGCTGGGACAGGTGTTCATAGGGATTTGCTGAGGATAGGGCCTGTGGCAAGTGTCAAAGATAAGTGCCGAATGATGACTATGCACATGTATCAATATTCTGATTTTCAGTTTGATTATTTAAAGACTTAAGAAATCGAATGTATACATGCAAAGTGCATGCACGCACAAACCTTACATTATATTATTAATATATAATATAAATGAATATATAATATGAATCCTATCTTATATTGCAGGATTAAAGCTCCACCTCTGAGCTCTCAAAATTAGTAACTGTTGGATAGGGTTGCCTGTACTTCCTAATTCACCACATGCCTTTAAATGAATAGGTATCTTCCTAGAGAGAAATCAAGAGAGAAATCAGGAGGGCGCAGTAAGAGACTTGTCTGTAGGGGACTGTGCCTGCCTTTTTGTAGGCAGGAGATTGGGGAGAGGATGAGCTCATGGCTAAGGCAGCTGAACGATGTCACAGAGCCGGACTCTATCTCTTCCCTTCCCCCAGTGTGCCCAGGAGACATGTCTAGTCTTCTAAACCAGAGTTTTCTCAGGTGGCGCTCAATATGTGCTCTTTGCTTTGGGGGTGCCAGACTGGATGATCTGTGAATATGGTTTGCAGAAAGGCAGAGACATAAAGCCATAAATACTGTAGTGAAGAATTCCCACACTGAATCACTGCTTAAGGCTGTACCATAAAACCAGCCTGGCTGGAGGGCACGTGTAAGCCAAGAAAGCCATGAGCTTGCACAATGGCAGCTTCTGGCTTTCTCATGTGTTGCCAACCAATTTCCACACGCCCAAGCACAACTCTACTTTTTCAGAAGGTAGATGTCCCCGTGGTCTGATCTGCCATGATTTTTCATGTAGTTTTATGGGGCTAGGAGTCAAAGTACTAATAAATGTAACAGCATGTAAAATGATCTTTTAATAAAACTCTAGTTATTGGGGGGAAAAATCTTTGTCAGGTTTCAGAATAGTCTATGTTGCATTTTCCATTTTGCTTGGACAGAAATGTGGAGTGGTGGCTGCGCTGAGGAAGAAGAAAGCAGCCTCTTAACAGCCCTTAACTATATCTCCAAGCACCTGAAAGAATACCACAATCACTCCCTGTTTTCAGTTCAGTGAGGGTAGGAACTTAGTGTACTGCTGAGTAGCAAAAGGGAAAAATATATGAGAGGGAGAAAAGCCACAATAAACTCATGGAGTATTTTCCATCCTGCAGGGCTGGCTTTTCAGTATTTACATTACATAATACACAGCTACTAGAATTACTGTGTCCTATTCCTGAGAAGCTTCCGGAAACCAAATTATTTAGTGTCTAGGCATGAATGCTAACCCCATCATTTGAAACACAAGCTTATAATATAGAAGTTTATTCTACCCAAGGGTGTGTGTATCCATCATACTTGAGACTCATTCTTCTTTATGATAGATTTAGCTTGATGGGCATGTTTACAAAGGTTTTCTTCCTAGGATAATTGGACAATTTTTGGTTTGGAGGAATAGAGACATTTGAAAATTATTCTAGTATAGTGTAAAACACCCCAGAGATCTGGCTACAAAGCATTGAGGCCTGAGGAAATAAGCAAAACTCAGAAAGGAGAAATGAAATCATCAGTCTCAAATGGCCAAGAGGCCTGCTTGGGTAGGCTGTGGTGGTCACTAAAAGAGCCACAGTCAACATAGCTGCCCCTTCCTGCCTACACCATACAAGGCTCAAGACCCCATGTCAGTCATTTGTAATGCATGAGCTCACCAGGCTTCCCTCTGATTTTCCCAAGAAATCCTTCCTGTGGAGCAATAAAGACCTGTCAGTGAGATCCCTAGGGCTTGCTAAGCCTTCACAGCTGACGTGGCATCCAATGGCCTGAAACCCATGGACAGTAGACTTTGCTATTGCAATACAACATTTAACTCCTCAGCTCCAAAACATAATTCACCACCAACACATGAGGTCAAGCATGATAGCTAGGTTTACGCAACAGTGGAGATTCACTGCTTCCTGCACGTTCCTCTCTTCCTGCTGCCCATAATGATAGTCCAAGTTGGTATCTTCAGTGGTTCCCAAATACCCCACTGATTTGTCCTGTAAAAGGTTTCTTCCCACAATTTAAAAATATGAAAAGATGCATTCATTTACCATATTTGCCCATGCAATGTCTGTATTTTTTTCTCGTAAATATGCTGAGGGCTTCTACTCACAAACTACCAGTAATCTGTTACAACTAGCCAAAACCAGACATGTGACATGTGCTGGTTTTACCAGAAAGTCAGTCATTAGGTGGACTGGGTCACCAAGCTGTTACTTCTTCGCAGCTGCCAGACTGAGTCCTTTTACAAATAAAAGAATGGTAATAATGTAAAAAAACCCCAGCTGTCTAATGTCCATTTTCAGAAGTGGAGTCCCAGCTGGCAAGGGCTTCTTTTTATGCTATGTCTGGTTCAGACTGACTCTTCATGACAGCACAGGGAGAGTTGGGGTGCTCTAGCTACATCTCCTGCCTGAGGAGCTCAGCCTGTCTATAAAGGGTCTACCCCCCAAATCACCCTCAGCACATCTGAGGAATCTAGGTCAACATGTTTTATATCCAGACTTCTTACGAGAAAGTCCTTTTTTTATGTAATCATAAACATGAGAGAAAGGGAAACAGTGATCAGAGCCAAGTTACAAGAAACAAAAGCATTATTACAATGGGAGAAGACAAGGAGGAAGCAGGGGAAGGCAATGGCAGCACAGGGGGGACTGTAAGGAGTGGCCACTTGGTTTGGAGGAATAGTGCAGGAAGGAAGCTGGAGGCGATATTTGACCTCTTTCTTTCTGTGCCAAAGTGGCAGGTCTCCTTTTCCTGTGAGGCTCTGGAATAAAAATGCTTCCCAGATACTAACACGTTATGGCTTTGGGACTCTGAAACCAAAAAGCATTTTTTCCTTTGTATTAAAAATATCAGGGTCCCTCTGATTTTCCTGGGAAGTTCAGAGTACAATTCATGTTTGCAAAATTTAAAATAGACAGTCTTTACCCACACATCTCTTTCTGCTTAAGAGAAAATGACAGCATGGAAAAGGATACTTTCCTTGCATTTTCTTTACATCTTACCCCCATTCCTCCTACCCCAAAGCCCATGTTCTCTGGTTTCATCCTTGCTAAGAGATTTCCTGTAGCCCTGACTGTCATAGGAGCAGGCAGCTACTACAGAACTACTGGCAAAGTGTGTAACCAATGTAAGAGTGTTTACCCTGCTTAGGAAAAAGTTTAGGGGTTTCATGTTCATGGTGCCAGCACTCCAAAATATCTCTGAGGCAAGGTCACCTAGTAATATGCCCAGGTTATATCTTTCTTGAGGGCTTTGCCCGTTTACCAGAAAGAAATGTGAGCTGGCCACTGAGTTATCTTCCAAGAGAATCAAAGTTATGTTCAGAGGCCAATGGGATTGCAAGAGGGTGGCAGTCGAAACCTTTATCCACCACAAACTGCCCACAAACAAGGCTAGAAACCATCAAGTGTCAAAACCTACAGCTGAAGAGTAACTTAATTGTCTACTACCAGGAACAGGCTATGGTCCTCAAGGTTGACTAACCACAAACAAAAACAACGATGTGAGGATTTACAGCAGTGTGAAGCTGTTAAAAAGAGGGGGAGCAGTAACCAGTCACACAGCTTAAACTGCATGGTATGGGTCTATAAATACCCAATAATCCTTAATAGGTGCTGTCCTCTCATTTGGAGCACTCCAAAATCAGTTATTTAACACCAGGGTGATTTTTAAAGAGTTTCTTCCAAGTGGGTAACAGCACTAGAGTAACAGTTACTAACTCCAGCAGGACCACAGGTCTACTTCTCACAGGCCAAGCACATCTCCCAACTTCACAGGCATGTAGATGCAAATATCCACTCTGAAACAAGCTATGGTTAAAATTCTCAAACTGGACCTGACGTACCACCAGTGAAAAGATCCTTGGAACACTTGGAACATGCAGACACGTTCCTGATGAGGCTCCAGTGCTACTTCAAGGGCAAGAATCCCCACAGATTCAGAGATTCCCCAAAACATCGTTTGGCACTAAGAAGAAAGGTAGCATTTTACAAAAGCAGAACACCTGTAATGGCTTGTTTTGTGGTGGAAAGTGCACTGTACAAGCAGAGAGGGAAAGAGGGGAGATAAGCCTGCAGCAAAACCTCATCATGCATCTCATCATATTCTGAAATGTAGATTTTCAAATAAAACAAAGAAGCTGATGGCAGAGTGTGAGTTTAGCAAGTGGCTCTCACATCAGTAAAAAGCTTTTTGGTAAGATCACCTGTCACACAAGGAGTCAAATGCCTCAAAGTCTGAGAAAGACAAAGTTAGCAGACAAAAACACTATCAGGGCTAGAATTTCATCAGCTATATCGAAAAGAAAACGATTCCAGACAGACAGTAGTTTTATTAAGTTATGAGTTGTCTCTTAGCATCACGTTACTATCTTCTGGATGATTTATGTTGTCCTAGGAAAATGCTGGTGTGCAAAACGTTCAATCAAAAAACACGAGTTCAGTCGTTTCTCTGAGCCTGGCATAAACAAAGGTCTTTTATGCCAAGTGGACATAACCAGGCAAGCTCTTTGACATTCCTACTGCAACAAGTAATTGTTATTATTCTAGTTTTAGATATGACAATAGCTTTCTTGTCTCCTTACATAAGAGTCATCATCTGCTTTGTTAGGCCTGGAAGGGAGCACTTTGTACCTCAGAGAAGAGCAACTTAATAGGATTGATTTTAGCGCACATGCTTCAGAGTTTGGTCAGCACAACAGTATGTTCACTTTACTTCCTGATGTGAATGAATTCTCAATGCAATAAACTTGTTTTAAAGCAAACTTTCAACCTGTTGAGGCCTCACATTGGTTTTTGTTGCAGTTATTAATGGCTTTTTTGTTAGGGAAAAAGCCAGATGTTGCAAGTGACCCCAGCCCATGTCAGATGTCCAAATAAACAAGGCAATTGAGAAAAGTGGCGGAGAAGACATTCAAACGGTAAGAAGAAAGCAACAGCAGACTGGAACAATAATATCACTTGTCCAAAATCGTTTGACAGGTTTCATATATGTTGTTGTATCACTACAGAAGAGCCTATTAAAGGTCAATTTCAGTGCATAGGGAATGAATCCTTAACAGAACAGCCTCCATTACATAGATGCTTGTAAACTTTCTTCAGAGATACCCCAGCAATTGCATTGCCTAGAGGAGCTCTCTGGAATGCAGCAGGTTTGCCTTTAACTTAATTTTGCGTTTAACATGATTTGTGGAGGACTTTTCACATCCATGAGAAGGAAAGAAATACTAAGATAGCAAGGAATTTTTTTTTACTCTTTAGAGATACTGGTTGTCTCAAGCTGGACTGTTGGAACAAGGCTGCAGAAGAAGGATTAACAGGCTTGGTGCTGCAGAGGTAATCACAGATCTGCTGTCTATCACACAGCCAGACCTGCTCTTGTATAATTTTTTAGAACATGCCTTTTGGGGAAGCAACATTTACATGCTTCTTCCATGTGAATTTACATATTCAGGACTGTTCTAGCTGTGAGCATCCAGAATTTCCTGTAGTAGCTAATCCTACTCTGAGGGAAGTAAGGGGGGATTCACCCGAACATCTTTGGGAGCCGGAAACCTATATCCCTGTCCAAGAACCTCTATGTTTTCTGGTAAAAGAAAAATTTACCAGAGTCCAGATTTTGTCTGAACTCCAGTTAGACATTCAAACTAGTTACAAGGATTAATTAAAATTACCACCACAAAAAAAAGGTAAAAGTTAAAACATGAATGCTCTAGGTTTTAGCCAGCCTTGAACTGCTGTAGATGACTAACCTCCACCTGCCTTCTACAAGGTTATTTGTGCCCTTCTCTGGAGCATCTGGTGCTGGCCATGGACTGAAACTATACATGGGGTCACATGGATTTGGGACGTAGTTCAGTTTAGTGACTTCCATGTTTCATTTAGAAATATTGGTAGTTCCTTTAGCTGTGCAGATATTTGTTAATAAAATAGGGGAGACTGCCCCTTGAAAGAACCACTGCAATCCCCATTTTTTTAGACCTATTTTTAACACTCAGTTTTGAAAGCAGAGCATCCCAACACTGGTACTTTGCACCTGGACTCACCCTGCTATTAAAAGAAGAAACATCAGGACCTGGACTCACCTTGCTATTAAAAGAAGAAACATCAGGACACCAGGTTTTCTGATAACCAGAGGCACTGAGAACTGTTCCCCAGAGAGCACCCTTGCTGCCAAACTCTGCTTATGAGAGTAGCTGGTGCTCTGGTCACGAGGGCCCCAGGTGCAAAAGCCATCCACTGACAACAGCAGATCTTCACCTTTAATCTATCCCATCTTTATGCAATGAAAAGGTTTGACCATCAGCAAAGTAAAAAACGCTTTTGTCTACCAAAAAGTATCTCTTGCGGTTATGAAAAATAGATAATACCTCTTAGGAAGAAAATGTTTCCTTTCAACAGATCTGGGCATAACTGTCCAAGCATGTTTTACCTGTAAGGCACTTTTTTTCTTTCTTTTTTTCACCATTTCTGTCAGAACAATACATTTAGTTTCTTTGGCCTCTTGCTTTAAGAAAATTCCATGTCTATGGAAAATGTCTCAACAAGCTGTAAAGATACAGTTGGCATCAGACCAATGGCATGGTAAGAAAGTCTGAAGTTTGTCTAACAAAGGACTTTTCATTAGAAACAAACTATCTTCACCCTCCAAATTCTGTGTCTGTCCCTTATCTTGCAGATTCACACTTCTCTTTCTTTTCTCCTTTCAGGAAAAAAAATCAAAAACAGAATCCCAGACCCAACAACAAAAGTATGGTTAAAAGCAGCAGCAATGTGTATAATTGAGAAGATCACCCTCTTCCAAGAAACGCATGAGCACATGCTGCTGTGACTGCTTTGACGGCTCATCTGCAAGGCTCATCAGTGTTCCTCTTCCTTCCCAGCTGCTGGTGCATGACCTGGGCCCAACATCTCCCCCCAAGAAGAAGAGCTGAAGAGATGTGCAGAATAGGAGGAGGCTGCTCCTTTGTTGACAGGGCAGAGGGGCTTGACTGACAACACTGGAGCTCAACAGACTCAATGGGCCTCCAGGAAGCTTCCACAAGTAGCCCGTGGTCAAGTAGCCGATGGTCTTGTATGCGCAGGGAGGTGCAGGAAAGCCTGTGTCCTCCTGACATGCAGAGGAGCAACCGCCTCCTAATTTACGGGTCCTGGCATTGTGATGAAGACAGGGTTTGCTTCTTAAGTACAGGTTTATTCCTGGCTTGTGAAGTTGCGTGACATGAGTACAATTTCTGTACTAGCTATGTATTTAAATATTTTCCTATTACCATGTTAAAACTATCATTCTGGAGGATCTTCTTCACTTTTCTCCTCCTCACAAGTGTGATTACTTGTCACAAGCGATCCCAGATAAAACAGCAGATGTGTCAGAGGGACTTGTGAGCTAACAAAAAGCACGGAGAAGAAAAAGCCAGAACACGTTGCATCTGTCCTCATCTTCCTCTAGCAAAGCACAAAGCCTAGTGAATACAGAGTCACTTCCAGCAGCTCCAAGTCCCTCATACTTAGACCTGCACTGTTACACACCAAAAAAACATACTTCAGTGGGTGCTTTGCAAATGTCACTTGGAAAGGGAACATCACAACACAGCCTGTGGAAGGATATGAGCTGTTTGCTACTTATCTCCTTACAACACACTATGCTGTGCAAGTCTGCCCAAGGTCTAGATCCACACAGCTCCTCCGAATTTCCCCGGTAAGGACCAAGTCTGGTCTCACTTGTGCAGAGATGGGGTGCATGAAGAAGCCACTGCAGCTTGCCTGGTATTAATTTTCATTGAGATCAGAATCTGACCCAATACAGCCTTTTTGTGTATGTGTGTTTATTTCTCTTTCAATCCTTTCAACAAGCATTTCTGGCTACACCCGCAAGGGATGACTGCAAACATTCTTCCTACATGACTGGTGTGTTGTAATTTCTGAAGCTCTCTGGTGCAGTATTTTTTTTAGGATTGTAGCCCTTCCCCATCCTTTTACGTCCCATTACAAAGGAGAGTAAAGGTTCACTGGATGGATTTCCAAAAGGGCGGACAAATTTATTACCACTAATAATATTTTCAGCTACAAAATTAAATCAGCTGAGCAGCCAAAGCTTCTGACTGAGGCAGGAGGATCCCACATCTGGGACTATTCTCTTTCTCTGTGTAAAACATCAGCTATCCCCAGTCAGAGCTCAGTCTCCTCTGGCCACAAACATGAGACAGGGAGCATGCTGATGGTTCAGCACGCTGGCTCCTTGCAGGCGTTTAGGGCTCTCCTGCCACACAAGAGCCTAGAAGGACATGGAGACAATGAGGGCAAGGCAAGGGGGAAAGAACAATGTAGGAGAAACAAATATCAGTTCCCTGGACACCAGGAGCTTTGCTCAGGGGTGGGGGCTGGCCGGGGGGGGCGGGGCTTGGATCATCTGAAAAGACAACCAGCTGTGTTGGCTCAGGGTGCAAACTGGCTGATACTCAGAAACGATTTCCAGGGTGACATGGGGCTGTGGTGTCACAGCATGCCATTTTCCTGTTTTGTTCAGTATGTTTTTGCTTCCTCTGCAGCATCGAGTACTGGCAACTGCTGACAGATGAGGAAGGTTTCCTGCAATGGCAAAAATGGCTTAGGTTCCTGTTCCCCACTCCCTCATCCACCACTCACACCTGTCCCCAGGCTGCAGCTCACCAACCCTCATGCCCCCCTGCCCCCTCCATCTCCTCCTAAAACAGTTTCTTTTTGAGTGGGGGCATGTCAACAGTCACAGCCAGAGGGACACCCCACAGACAGCTCGAGCAGCACACCTGAAGGGGTGATGAGCTGTGGCGCAAGAGTAGGAATGAAACCCCTGTGAATGGGGTAGAGCCAAAGGATCATCTTATGTCCTCATACCAGAGGAAAATTTAACTTGTAACAACACCTGATGTTGGAAATTCTTGTCTTCTCTACCAGACTGTGAGCACAGGATCCATCCACTGGCTTCAGAAATGTCCTCCTTATGTGCATCTTCCACCAAAAGCCATTTCTGGCAAAGCATGCCTTGCCTTGCCACACCACTGACTCTGGAAGGATTTTAACCTTATGAAAAATGCTTTCATAAATGTCATTCACTGCCTTTTTTCTCTCCTCTCAGTTTCACTACATTTTATACTACA
Source organism: Nyctibius grandis (assembly GCF_013368605.1). Lineage (NCBI taxonomy): Eukaryota > Metazoa > Chordata > Aves > Nyctibiiformes > Nyctibiidae > Nyctibius > Nyctibius grandis. The sequence continues at coordinate 48,474,884 of NC_090658.1, read as the reverse complement.
TTTAAATATTTTAAAAATTGTGCTTATTGTGTGAGTACATAAGAGTTTTAAACAAAACTTTTGCAATGTTAAGCAGAATCTGATTGGCCCATTAGAGTTAGAGATATGGGGTATTATTAATATCTGCTAATTAAATGTACCCAGTGATGGTTCATCACTTAAGTAAAAAATCAGCTTTAAGCCAAAGAACTTTCACTGTGAGATTCAGGGTTGTTTTCCTTTCCTTCTCAGAGTGTGAAAGTATTTAAAACCAACTATAAATCAAGTTTATAATGGGAACATTATAGTTTTATTGTGCTCCTGGAAGAAGATAGGAGTCAGCCTAAATCCAGAGTATCAGTAGCAATTTTCGATTAATTCCAACTTGTGCACATCTTGAGAGTCTATCTGTTAGAGATGGGTAATGTTCATAGCTTAAAAGTAGACATTTGCTATTAATATTAATCTGTTTCTGCTTATGACTCAGAGTGCTTTGCTGCCAGAATGTGCTGAAAAACTCCAAAAGGCAGTGACAATGAGTGCATTCATTGCGTTAGCAGAGAAGGCGAGGAAGGGGCGGGAATGGTAAACTCATTTTACAAATTGAAGTTCTGGCTATTTATTATGAGTCATTTTATTGTTTGTCTTACCGCATTACCTTGCCGGAATCTCTGCTGAGCTTCATGCTGAGAGATACCTCGTGCCCTCTGGAGCCTTCCCACTCTCCCCTGCCTCCGGGGCAGACACGCAAACCCTCAGAGGGACTGCTCCCATGGGGCTCAGACAGGGCAGTGGGGTCTGAGCAGGAGCCCCAGCTCAGCCCAGGAGCTCACAGAGAGCTCTCATGTGTCCCACCGGCTGCTTCAAAGGGGTAGGGGTCCCCAGGAGAGGAGCAGGAGCTGCTCCCATCCAGGCTGGTACCTCTCAGAACCAAAAGAAGGGGAAAAGGATGGAGCCTCCTACTCCACCTATAAGCCTCATCGTCCTCCCTGGAGGACCTCTCCCTCATTTACTTGTTAGAGACAATTCCAGATCTGCCTCAGTAGTGAGTGTGAAGGAAAAATGAAAATAAAACTGTTGGACATCAGCAAGTAATGTCTCCTTCATTTCTGGCTACACCTCATTTGAAGGAGCAGGATCTCTCAAGCAAGCTGCAAAACATCACGGACGTCAGGAGAAGCAAAGGAAACTCATTTTTACCTTTTAGTCGCAGAGTGGATTGTCTGAGACTCTGTTTCCCTTTCTTCTGAACCAGGATTTGTTTTATTCACCCCAAGGACCAGGGCGCAGCATGGCCACATGCAGGAAGGGAGCTATTAGATGTCAAACTCTAACAGGATTTCTACGGTGGGTCTGTTTTCCCTGTCCCAAACAGCCATTTCTTCCTGCATATCCTGAAATAAAAAATCTGCCCCCAAGCCTATACAATAAAAGCTGCCCTCTGCACCTTCTTTCTCATTTACTTTCCACACTGGCCTTTATAGACTTGGCACCTTGATCCCTCCTTCAAGCCTTCTGCAGTGCCAGGTAGTGCCTCGTGGGAATTTCCTCAGCTCAACCGATTTTCAGAACTTCTAAGGTTAAAAATATATATGTAAGAAAGAAAAACAGAGAGATCCAAACAAATGCCAAAATACAGCACAGAATCATTCAGATATTAACTGAAATATAATCAAATAAAGCGAATAAATATGTCCAATTGACTGGAATGGCTGGTTGGTTACACAACCTTCAAGACAAGAACTGGGCTGAGGATTTCAATGTGTTTGTTTCTCTGAGTCATAAGTGTATCAGGCTCCCTGGGAAAGGCCAGCCAAAGGAGATCGCTCTCTGTCTTCCCTTCTACTTCATTCCACTGACCATAAACAATCTCTGTACATGTTCTTAAATGGTACAAAATAACAGGAATTGGATCTGGTTCACAGAGAGCACATCAGTGTCCTCTAATCCTCATTCTTGCCTCCCTCATGTCAAGTTCATTATCTCAGCATGGCTGTTCTACTGTGTTATGTTTCTATTTATATGACTTCTTTTTCCCCTAAATCACTCATTGCATTGATCCAGATATTTGGTAAACAGAAATGAGAGATCTCAGACACAGAAAAAAACACAAAACAAATTATGGATATTTTATTGTTTCTGCAGATTATTAAAAAAAAAAAAAAAAAAAGTCCTCTTCAAGATAGCGTGAAATTTACAAATGCCTCCTGTCTCCGTCTTTTAGCTGACTGATTATGGTCCCCAGAGGGTACCAGGAAATGCAAGGCTGGGTACTGGAAGTCTGTCATCCTTAGAGGTAGACTTTGCACAAGTCAGATCCTTGTGGCTGGGACAGAGAGCACCTAGTTCCCAAACTGTGGCTCATGGATCACCATGCCTTCACCACCAACTTGCTGAAAATAATTTGATCACAAAGATCAGAGATCAGCTGAACCTCTCTTTAGTTCCAACTTCTAGGTCTCACTGAGAGAAACTAGAAATACCACTATTTATTAAATGCCTAAATAATATTGACTTTCTATAATAGCTATACTTCTGGGTTTTAATAACAAAGAAACTAAAAACATTCACATTGCAATCTGTCTGCAGTTCAAAATTTAGGAATGAAAGTGTATGCTGGAAATATGTGAGTGTGGGACGTGATGTGTGCATGTATAGGTGGAAAAACTAAAGGCTGACAGACAAGCAGAGAGATAAGCAGTTGAGAACATACTCTGTCCGTGGTTTTAACTGGATCTGATGCCAGTTCTTAGGCTGTAAATTACTTTATGCTAAAAAATGCACATGTACATGAGTTATTTGCTTAGTGATCAGCCTTTCTTTTTTAATTGGAAATGTACAATATGACGATAGAGTGGCTAAAAAGATCTCATAGCAATTTTTGTGAAAGAGTCTGTCTTTCCTGATTAAAAATCCTGCCTATTGAAACTTTTCTCACTGGTCTTAGCCACTGACCAAGCTTGGTCTGAAGCCTCTGCCTAATGTGCCTTAAATGTTGGAAGAGGCTAAAAAGAAGCCAGTAGGGCTGGTTTCTCCATTTCTGCTTTGAAAAAACAAGCAGCATGTAGTCTCATTATGGTGCTTACACTGTATGAGGCCAACAAAATGCTTCCCTGGTTAGCCCCTCTCAAAAGCACAGCCAGCCCTATTTTGTGCAAATGCTGCCGTCAACAGCCGAGTGTGCCTGGCTGTGCCTGTGCCTCCTGCAAGGCTCAAGGCGAGGCTCCCCTTCCGTTTCCATCTTCTCATGTGCTGGGACTCACACCTGAGCTGCATGTTTTCTGCAGAAAACAAAACACATATTTCCCAGGCACTCTGTTGCAAAGCCAAGGACAAGACTCAGGTCTCAGTCCAGCCTTGGGAACGCAGCTCCATTCATTTGCAGCCCCAGTGCCTAGTTACAGTAGGAGGAGACACTCTCGTCTATATCCCCCAATCTAAAATAATGCCGCCTCCCACTTTTAGGATCAGTGCTCCTTCATGATGTGAGGTTGGAACTGTGAGGGCAATTGCATCCGTTTCATACTTTCATTGTGGGCACTGCATGGCTGTGAGAGACTGGAATGTAAAGTGATTGAGTGTCTCAAAGTTTTGCTTGTGTGCGCCGGCTTGACTGGTAAGATGGCGGAACTGTGGAATTCACAAGCTTCTTGATGCAGCATACCACTCTTCTGCTTATCAGTCGTCGACCATTTGTCCAGGCTGAGCAAGCAGCCCACCAAGAACATCCTGTTTACTCTCAGTGATAAGCGAGGCCTAAGGTATGTTAACAGTGTGAGACGTATGCGCATATGTAAAACTAGAGCCACACCGTTGTCAAGACACCGTTGTCAAGATGACAAAACCCACTTCCTTGGCCTGCAAGGTATAAAGGAAGACCACCCCCGACACACGGTGACGGACCACCACCAAAAAGACTGAACACCGAAGACAAACAGAGGACCTGCGGGACGCCGCTGGATCCTGGGTGGTGACTATCCTATCCTTGCTATACTGTCCGTAATCTCAGCTTATTTTTATCTTCTGTCTCTTGGTTTCTTTTCCATATCTTTCCTCCTCTTTCACAAAATATCATTATCCACTTATCATTCTCCAAGTAAACTTAGCCCATTGTGAATCAATACCGTGCCTCGTTTGTGCTTTATCTTCGTCTCAAGGATCAACTAAGAACCCTTTCATAGGGGAGGGGAATCCTTTGCTGCTCCCGAGTGCACTGGGAGGGAAAGGGGGGGGAAATTGTTTTTAAGGGGGCTCTTACTCATACGGGTGGGGCTGACCATGGAGTTTTTAGGGGGCTCTGACCTGCAGGTGGGTGGGGGCTGACTGTGGAGCTTTTAGGGGGCTCTGACCCATGCCGGCTGGGCAGGGCTGACTGAGGAGGGCTGCGATCTGATCAATCGTAGCTGGTGAACCCCTGTCTCTGGTGGAACCTTATCGGTTGTTGACAATGGCTGAGGTATCTGTGGCTCTTGTAACTCAGTGGAATACTTCTTTAAGCCGGTGTTGAGAGTGGATGTTGTTCACCATATTTCTATACAGCAAGTAATGCAGCCTGTCAACAGGTAACAGCACTGTTCAGTGTCCTAAAGATTTTTTTTACACTACTTAGTTTCTATCAACTCTCCTTGAGATGCAGCAGCAGCATCTGGTGCACTTACAACATACTCTTTCACTTCCTACTGTGAATCGTAAAAAAAACATCTGCAGGGGCAGAAATCACACCACAAGGACACACACGTCCATCTGCCCCATATAAATAATTCCCAAATTCAGATGCAACTCCTGACTGCAGGGATCTTTGTTCCCTCAGTTCCACTCTATTTCTACTTCCACAGAGCATTTGCTGGTGAAGGAAAGTTATCACCCCAGACCCACTGGATTTATTTTTATTACAGTTTATGCAGAGCCACTGATCTGTCAGGTATCCCTCTTTCGAGGAGAGGAGAGACTAAGGATGGCACACAGTCATAGTTTTTACAGACCCTAAACAGCAAAATCTGGACTAGAAATAACTCTTGTTTTCTAGCAGGAGTCTCAGGCGCTGACGTGCAAGCTGAGTGATCGGTTTCCATTTTTCTTTCCATCTCCACAGCAAAAAGAAAAGTAGAAAGCTTCATCACACACATGTATGTAATGAGAGCAGAGGTCAGCACTGACACCTGATGTGGTTTCAAAACTACAGAAGCAGTCTCCCAAGGTCTATTCTGCTTGGCAGGCAATATTTTTTTCCTGCATGAAATAAAAACAGATACAAACCTGGGACTTCTAGTTGATGCAAAGGAGAAACAGTGTACTACATGGTTCATTATTTCAGGTTGATCAAGATCCACCCACCTGGAGTTCTGACTAACCTTCAGATGGGTTTTCCCCCCATACTGACTGGAAAAAAAGTAACATCAGAAATCACTCCCGAAATGGTCTTCTCACAAGATTTCCGACCCATTTGTGCAAACTGTAGTAGTTTAGATGGTTCAAATAAAGGTCAGCTGAGCATTCAACTTTGTACCTTCCAAAACGTGGAGTTTTGCCCCACCACACTATCATCCAGCATTGACCATTCTATAATCACATCAAATTACCTACACTACAATGGAGGTATTTGCAGGTGGATCTGTAAAAATCAGGTTTCAATAGGAAACAATAGGAACATTCCCTCCAAGCAATATGCAAATAAAAATTGGCCCTTTTGCACAAACTTTCTTGAAGGATTTACAACTGGTTTGAATTCTTTATTTCAGAAAATATTTCTCCTATTTATAAAGAAGTAAATATTTTTAATTCATTTTCCAGTAAACTCTAGTTTCAAGTATGTTATTAGGATGGAATTAGGCAGTACAAAAGAAATCTGTACTGTGCCCATTTTGGAAATGCAAAACAATAAAGATTAAAAAATGTAATGTTTTTTAATATGGAGCATTTGGATGACTAGCAAAAAGGGACCACTATATCACCACAGTTGACAGAAGACACTAAACTTCTGTGCAGCTTCTAGGTCTTCAAATACTTTCTTTAGTTGCAGAACAGTATCAGAATATGGATTAAAAACATTAATCCCAAATTAACTAAGAAGGCAAATACAAACAACACAGTCCTCTTCAGACTGCCCTAACCTGTTCAGCAATATGTAGCACAGAAAGAACTTCGTGCAGATCTCAGCATCTTTGCCACGTTCCCTAGTAGCTGTCTGTACCAGGTGCTCTCACATCACCCAAGGTAGAAGAGTTTCAAGAGGCAGAAGCTTCCAGCTTTACTATTTTCCTGGAAAACACAAACTTCTATTTGCACTTACCAAAGATGAACAAACAAAAGCAATTACATCCCACATTGAAAAGAAAACAATCCATGACTTCTGCCTGAAGTTCTTTAGCCGCATCTGCTTTGTGTCTTGCTAATCTTATGAAGTCCTTTTGATTTTGAGTGTGTTGCAGATGTCCAGGATGCCTTTCATCGCAGAACCTGTGGTTGTGTGCTCTGAAGGAGCAGCTAACAGCAATAGTGATGTCACCTCACTCTTTAAGGAACAGCATAAACATGCCCCTCTAGGATTCTCCTTGCAGAAGTTGCAGCTGGGCATTCCTGGTTCATATGATTTGTCAGGGAGACAGAGGAATCTAGGGAAATAAGCCAAAGTTTGCATATTTCACAAATACTTAAAAAAAAATTGACAATTATATTTTGAATGCAAAAGGAAAGATAGCTCCTTCCTGACTTCTTAGCCACAGCTCAGAGACAACAAGAAGATTTTCTCTTTTGACATTGTATTGACAGATTTCATTCTGCTCTGCAAAGAAATTTGATGTTGGAGGGAAGGAGGGTCTGTAACCCAGCCCTACCAGAACTGAAGTTGAAATTCACCTTTTGTCCTTCCAGCTCTTATAAAAACAAAGCAAACAGAAGTAGGGAGGGCTCCATGACCCAACAAGGGTTAAGATGTAAACATCCACAGGTTCTGAACTGTGAAATGTATTCTAGTTTGTTCATGGCCTGGAAAATAAACGCATTTGGCCACAGTAGTACTCAGCAGCTGGTTGTTGGATTAGAGCTGGACAGCTGGAAGCCTACAGTTAAAAAAGTGTTATCTAGAACACAGTGGTAAACAGAAGGGTTTGTTTTAAATGTCTGAGTAGCTGAAAGGTCAAGAAGGAAATACAGGAACAATGGGAGAGAACAAAAATTTTAACTCACTTATTTAGTGTGCTAAGTCAGATAGGAAAGTTTGAACTAGACATTTGGGTTATTCCTTGCTATAGAGCACATCCAAAGTGAATGAAGGAGCGCTCAGCTTTAGCAGCACAATGTTTATGAGAAAAATACTTTCTTAGATGCTGAGAAAAAGTAATACTTTTATATAGAGGGTTCCTTCTGAGGAATCCTCCAGAATTGGTGGCAATGTCCAGTGCATTTGTCTCTGCGTGGAGTTGGGTTCATCACACCTCACTTTGGGTCTCAAAAACATAGACATCTATTCTAAGTTAGTTATCTATACATCTTCCACAGACAATGGAGAGTGTTAGACATGTTCCCAGAATGGTTCATTTCACTGGTCTTAGTGATCTATCTCTGTTCAAAAAAGTCACAAGATGATTTTGAGAGCTATCAGCATAATCAGGTGCTCGACATCTATTTGAGGGCATGAGAATGTTAAATATTTGCTAGGCCATGCCTGGACTCCCAGCACACTCCCTTTGAGCAGGCTGGAGGAAAATAGCAGAAGGCTTGCTGCAAAGTGAGCATGAAATCTAAGAAAACAACTATGACAGACTATCAGGGCTGTATATGAGTGTTTGCAGTGGTTTTTCTGTAAGCCTAAATAGCATTTCTTGTACAAAGAAATCTCATGGCATTCTCCACAAAATGAGCATATCACCTGTGTTGTCCCCAAAAGAGAGCTAAAAGCACTTACCACCTCTCTCTTCCAATGCAATACACATATGAGTGATACCAGACTAGAAGAGGCTGGTGGTAAAGTTAGAGTAACTTCAGAGACCTACCTTACTGACAACAGAGCAGATATAACAGGGATAAGGGATTCCTTATCCCATTAAGGCAGGAAGGGAAAAAAAAAAAAAAAGTGAAACTGCTAGTTGCTGAATCTTAGGAGCCTGTTATTTTTATATAAATTCTGTAAAAAGTTTTTTGGAAATGTAAACACAGGCAATTAAAGCAAGTCAATGTATGCCCTGATCTCTAAAAATGCTCTGATCAATCAGTAAGGACAGAACACAGGCAGAGGGAGCTAATGAGGTTATGATCAAAGGCACCAAAGGGGCAAGGAGAAAGACTGAGGACTCTTCCAGAGACTGCCTAGCAGATTTTACTAGTATCTCACAATATCATAAATGGGTGAAATTGTTCTGTTTCCTAGTTTGCAAACTAAGAATATTACTGGGCTGTTGTCAATAAGCAGAGGTCTGAATAATAAATCATTTCTCTGAGGACTTCCAACTCATTTTTGTCTGTACTGGGGAGGGAATGGCTCTCACAGTATTGGATAAAAGCTCCCAATAATGGGTAAGTTTTCTTACCAGTAGGTACACTATACAAATCTTCCCCAAATGTAAAGGGAGACAAAAGAGAAAGTTGAACAAAGTCAGAGGAAAAAGAAAGGAGGAGGCAAATCAGAAGAAGCATAGATACTTTTTTTCCCTTTGATTTGCTGATTTGTTTGGCTTTTTCAAGTTCATTAAAATGTACTGCAAGAAAACTATACCAGCACATACACATCAATCTCATGGAAATATATAAAAGTAAAGGCACATTGTAGTAACTGCAACCTTTTAAAGACTCTATATTTGAAAAGCTCATTCAGAGTTACTTCAGCAGGTAAACTGCAGAAGCATCCAGTACACTATATTCAGCTTTATTCACTTATGGAAAAATCCTTTGGAATATAATAAGAGCGAAGCCCAAATGGTTCAAGAGAAATTACTTTATCCAACATCTGTATCCCTCCTATACAATTCTATAAATTGATTTTTAAATTCTGTAGGAAGATTATCACTCTATTAAAACTATCATATTTTTTCCATAAGGGCTACGTGCAAAAGTGCTTATAGCAAATGTTACAATGTTCTCCTGCAGCAAAAAATCTCCAGCAAAACCTGTGACCTTTTATATATCCATTCATTAATACTCGATTGATTGATACTAGAGAAGAGAGAACTTTCCTTTTCTTTGGACTTAATGGTATTTGGAAAGAGACCCCCTGCAATCCATCCAACAGGGCTCTGTGATGTGATAAAGGACACCACTAACACATCAGTGCTCTGTAATATTGGAAGGGACACCCCCTTTTGCACTGAATTAGTGCCTGGAAAATCTGCTCCCCTTATGCTTTTTCCATGTGATTTGCTGGAGCTCACTCTTGCTCCATTGCTGGGAAGGCCAGGATATATCCCCTGGCAGTTTTTAAAACTTTTATAAACTGGAAAGTATTTTGCTGGCTTGAACTTTGCTTGCCTAGAATCTATGAAAGATGCTGCTGTTATTGTTGGGGTATTAGTTGAGTTAAATCATGTTATTCATTCCTGTTCAATGGGGTGGTTTGATTTATTTTCAAAGCTTTGTTATTTACCTCAGGATGTCAATTAATTCAATTCCTAATTGCTTATTTGTGCTTCGTCCCTTTGGTTCATCCTGGTATGTGCAGAAACTTAGTGGCGGAGAAAGGGGGAAAAATGTATTGTTCCAGCTTGGTTTCCAATTTGTTATTTTAGTCTAGGTGAGAAGGCCAATCTTCAGTGATTCAAATACCTGCAAGGTGAGAGAGAGGTGTGTGTCCTGGTGCCAAGAAAGCAAGCTCTTTTGTTGAACAGAGTCTAGTTTGTCTTAATAACAGCTGCATTTTCAGCATCCTTGAAATCTGAGGAAGCCACGTATGGGGAACCCCGATTTTCAGGTGAAACAAAACTGTGGGTTTGTGATAAGAATTTGCATGTATTAAATGTTAGTCCAGTGGCACATCATGGTATTTTTTCTAAGGTGATGAGCTGGGCCTCCCTGAACTTTCACTGGCTGAAATACTGACTTGAAATCCTGGAAATGCATGTGTGTCTATGTGTCCCTGTGTGTGCACAGAAAGGATGGGGGAGGAGGAGGCATTCTTAAGTACCCTTCCAGTTTACATAAAAATCATGTAAAGATCTGAAAATGGGTATAAAGTTGAGATCTTAAAGTCAATTACCATTCAGTGCACGCAAAAATTTGCCAACAATTCATTCACATACTTACTTGGCTCTTTGCCTACAAAATTCACTGTGGAAGAATTTAAACAAAGAGTTTTATCGAAATGGGAGACCAAGTCAAGACTATATTCCCGTGCTGCTGAGGAAATCATAGAATCATAGAATGGTTTGGGTTGGAAGGGACCTTAAAGATCATCTAGTTCCAACCCCCTGCCACAGGCAGGGACACCTTTCCTCTAGACCAGGTTGCTCAAAGCCTCATCCAACCTGGCCTTAAACACGGTCAGGGAGGGGGCAGCCACAACTTCTCTGGGCTGTCTCACCATAACTGTCTCACCACCCTCACAGTAAAGAATTTCTTCCTAATATCTAATCTAAATCTCCCCTCTTTCAGTTTAAAACCATTCCCCCTCATCCTGTCACTACTTGTCCTTGTAAAAAGCCCCTCTCCCGCTTTCAAAATATGTCTTGAATATGTCAAAATATGTCTTTTCAAAATATGTCTTGAATAAAGTGAACATAGTATTTAGTGTTCCTGGATGGTGTTTTAAACTATGGTTTTAAGCTGATGATTTTTGTACTTTGAAATCTATAATGGAAATAATACCAACCACTGGTTTGGGTAACACTAAATCCTGGGATGGCTTTAGTCTCAATGGTTAATTCTTCTATTAAAGAGAAAGTTGTCGCGTCTGAAAGCAATCACACTGGAAAACAATTTGGGGATTACAAATAAGTATCCTTAAATCAAACTCAAAGTTTCCTGAAAGCCATGAAGTACTAGAGGAACATCAGTTTGGATGTTTCTATTTATCTGCCTGCTTATATTGCTATTATAAATGCACCACTTAGCTGCAGATACACAGAACATGTTATGAAATACCATGGCTAGTTCCTACCATCAGCATTAATTAAGACTTGAGTGTAGAAAAAAGCAAACAAACATGTAACACACACATTTATCTGTGCTGGTAATTAGCTTGTGAATCAGCTAAGGGAGGGTCACTGAGACCTCGCCAGATCATTACACAGAAGAACAAACTGGTTGGTATAATCCCAGGGCACCCCTGGCCCACATCAGTTTGGAAGTACCAATCTGCTCATCAACAACTCCAATCTGCTCGTCAATTACCCCATGGTCTTCTGCTGCCTCTTCAAAGCATCCAGCAAGTTGTTTCCAAAGCTCCACATCAATGAAACACTCTCCTGGAGTGCTCCATTGGCTATTGTCTGACACAAGGGCACAATATGTGCTTGGTATCAGCATCAGCAACCTCGGGAAAGACACAGGCAAGAACTTTTGGAAAGGTCATTTTAATCTGTGTCAAAATAAGAGTGCTTGGAAGAGCCACAGCTTGGACTAAAAGAGATTTCAAGTGTGGCATTTCTAAGAGGCCTGGACCTGAGTTATATAATTCTGATCTCTGAGCTCATAAAAACGTAGAAAAGGTAGGGTGAATCACGGTGAAATATTTTTCTGGCCTGGTTTGAAATAGCCCAGATGTGTGCCAGTGTAGCTGGAATGGATCTCGACAGTTTTAGTTTTCCTCATCAAAATAAGCTTATGTGCTCATCTCTGTGTACAGCATATGGATGGCAAACCCACACGGCATGGGCAGGTGGGAGAGAATACTGGGATGTCTGTGCAGAAAGAAGGGATTCATTGAATTAGCTGAATTTCTGTAGATATAAACAGATCCTGCTAAGCAACATAAAATAACTAATGAGCCATAGTTCAGTGAGAATCACTGGCGAAATGACATTACTTCTGGCTTCAATTTTTGTTATGAAATGATAGTAAGTAAATGAATTTGCGAACTGTAATTTCAGTACCTTTGCTCTGGGCAGAAATTAACTCTTCCTCTTCTCTATGGGCTTTGCTCCCTCTTGATACCACAATGCTCCCTCATTTTTTATCCTATCGAAAACCAACATTACCTAACAGAGTGCCTCTGGATAACTTTCTCACGAGGTTGAAAGGAGAGCAGAAATTCGGGTGGACAGGGAGAACAGAGTTCAGTATTGCCCCCAAAATGTGTTATAGAGTGCAGTAGTTGTTTATTATTGCTTTTTGTTAGACAGTGAGGAACAGGAGGCTAGTCTTGAACTGTTCCTTTCTTCAGGCCTCTGAATTGCAGGTACAACGTACTGCATTACAATGGTGCATGCATGCTTATTGACAGTAAAATGATCCATGTTTCAAAATAAGTCTATTTATTTTTGCATGGAAAACTGCACATTGTGAAGCATTCCCTGACTTCAGTGCATGGGCCCTGACAGACCACCTGCATGATCTCTGCTATATGTCATCCACAAGACAGAAGTAAAGCCCAGCTGAGATCTGAAGTTATGATCTACTTCTCAGACAGAGATCATTTCGTGGAGAATGACTAGATTCTTGGACAAAAAAAAATCTAAATCATGTCTTCACTAGCATAATTCTAAGCAACAGAAAAAATTCCTCAAGGATAATTTTCATTTTTCACAGAAACAACTAAAACTAGCAGCATGTACCTACTATTTAACAATTACTTAAAATAACACTATTGTTAGGAGGTAACAAATACAGTCTCGTTCTCAGTGTTTATTCCCAGTTCTGACCAAAAATGTCCCTGTGGGCATGATGCACAGAGACCAAAACCCATGAAGTACTGGTAAAATGGTTACAACTGAAGAAAAAGTCCCAGCTAACCCTAAGCAAAGCTTTTAAAATAACAGCACTTCATGAAAATAGGTTGTAAGTGGCTTTAAAAACTCTGGTCATTTCTATTGTCAAGAAAGCTGCACAAATGAAATTAACTTTTCAGATACCCAACATAAGAAAAGAATTAAGCAGATGGCATTAGTGTCTCACCTGTGCTAGAAAAAAAGAGCAGACACCATGAGCACAGGTCTGGTACCCCACAGTAACCCAATTAAATCCCAGTATAAGGCATGTTAAAAACTTACCATCCTCCTATGAAAGGCATTACTCAACAGAGGACCCCAAAGTAGATATAACAACATATACTGTACCCAAGACATCATGGATTGCAAGATCCAGTTTGGAAACTGAATCTCCTCAACACAAGAGGAATATGTTTCTCAGCAACTCAAAAAACGCACGCTTGAATATTCAAGGATGCTTTGCACTAAGACAAAACTAACCTAGGTCCAAGGCTCCACAGCAAGTCTGCAGCCTCCCAAGCTCTCAGCATGCTCACCTTCAAATCTATGTACCACTTCCTCTGAAGGGCTTGAAACACTGGCCATCCTAAACATGTATCTTGCCTAACTTCCTCTAAGGTTCTGCATCCCTTCTGACTTCACCTCTCCATATAAGCGCAACCTCAAGGATGAGAACAGACTCCTATTAGGATTGTTTCTTTCAGTATCACCTCCCAAATCAAATTAACGTTGTCCAGGTGGAAAGCCCCAACCTACAATTTCCCCGTGAGTGTACACTAGCTGTCAGGCATAACTTTGGCATCTGATTCTCTGTTTAAAGGAAACTGCATAGAATTGATTCAGGAATTATCCAACACTCAATAAATCCTCTACTGCTTGATTTAATAAATTAGAGTTAATTAATTAATTAGTCAATTAATTAATTGACTTATGAGGCAATTGACTGCCAACTGCAAAATACCCATCTCAAGGGCACCTCCTGGATTGGAAACACTAGCTAGGCCTCTACTTTACTCAAGCAAACTTTTTGGGTGTCTCTGAGCTTCTAACTGACTCCCGAAACTCTGTCACTTTAAGAAATGACCACTTCTATACCTAAATCAGCCTTTTCAGACCCACCAGTGTAGACAGGAATGGTGGACGGGAGCAGGGGAGGAACTCTGGGTTTTTTGCTGGTCTTCTGCAGAGTTGCAGAAGATGCCAGTGGCCTTGTAAATTCTCTTGAATGACAAAAAGATTAAAATGGATGCAGGTGGCTCACAAGTCCCTTGTCTGTCTTAACCACTGTGCTGGATACTTCCCCAGATATGGAGTTCAGTTTTGGTGACAAAGGTCACCAGCATCCAGATCCTTGTCTTTGCAAATATAACTGCGTGCTGTGAATGAAAACCAACAGCTGGGGAGTGAAGGACGTGGGAGCAGACATAAGGCTTCTTACTTGAAACTTTATTCCTAATCTACCATGTTTACTATATTTACAGAAGAATGAAGAACAAGCCAGAGATCATTGTTTAAGGTTTTTTCAGAGTTCACGAACTGCCTCCTAGGAAGGATCTGAGTGAAGCAATACGACCAAGCATCTTCCCCACAGCCACAGGGCTAGGTTGGATTTAAAGGCAGTCTGGGAGGAGAGTAATTCAAGTCCCATGCCTCTGTTGTGAAGGAGGTCTTTTTACCCCACTCCTGCCACTTGATTCACCCCAAGTTCGGACAAAGGCACCCCAGCTTGGTTTGGTGACTTCATGAGATGAAGAACCCATGACTTCCCTTGATAGCTTTCCTCATGCACTGTTAAAAACATATGGCCAAAGATTCTTGTTATCTTTTCTTGCATAGGATAAATAAATTTTAGTCCTTACTTTACCCTAGACATGAAGGTATGCAAATAGAACAACCAAGCCCCATCTTCTTTTTGATAATCTAAACAGTTGAAGCAGTTTAAATACTGTTGTATGCATCATTTCTCCATCTCTTCAATCATTTCTGGTGCTCTTTTTTACATTTTCACTCTAATTATTCTATTTTTCTTGATGACTGGTTGAGAGCAGCATTGAATCTTTAATGTCTGACATGTTCAAAGCAAAATCATTCTGCTACTCTTCTAGGTCTCGTCATCTGTGTCCCAGTTTCATGTTGAAAGTTACTCATCAGCTATAAGTCCACCATTACCCCTCTTCCAGCTGCTGTGTTCTCTTTTTTTGTATATGACTGACAGTTTTGTTCCACTGGAAAATTTTATATATTTGATTTTTCCTCCTCCATGTTATGGATACATTGAAGATTGCCAGCTCTACAATGGCTCATTGGAGAGTGCCCTTTGAAATAATTCATTTGATAATGATTCTCTGGTGACAATTACATTTTCAATGTGTTTTGTGAGATTAATCTCACACACAATCCTTAATCCATTTAAAATGTGCTGCTACTCTGCAGTGCTAATTTCAAATACCATGCCACAGTAAGCAAATTGCTTTACAAAGTCTAAATATACTCCATTATGCAGCTCTTTCACATTAGACATTAGAAACTTCATCGAAGATTTATATAACTTCTGTTTAACAACAATTTTTCATGCATTATGCTGTCATGATTTATAGCCCCATTTTTTAACCGTGATTTGATTTCTGTATCAATTTGCCTGTTATTTTATCCAAGACCTAATTCAGATCAAGTATTTTTCATCTGAACACAGTGTAGTACTTTTCTTAAACATTGGCAGAATATATTAGCACACTTAAATTTTCTGAAATGTCTTCAGTTTTCAGAGATTTATTTAAAATTAATATCAGGAGGCCAAAGATACTCTCAAATTTAGGATTTCTAGACAGAAGTTATTTGTGTGTAATGGTATAAGAATGTAATAAAATATATTGATCTCTATTTTCTCCTCTTACAATTACCACTTATTGTATTTTTTCTTTTTAATTGGTGCCTTGAGTTCACCACTGTACCATGGGTTTAGACCAGTGACTTCCTTTTTTTCTGATGGTAGAAAGAACCCTTGTAGTCATCTCAAACCTCTTGAGGGACTACAAGCACCTCACTTCTAAGACTACCCTCCTGCTCAGCACCACCCAGTTTATCCCATTGGGGAGCTGTGTATAGGACACGATGACCTCAAAGAGCATGTTCCATTGTTTTCATGATGTTTCACTGTTAACATCGAAGCTTTTTGTACATAAGTATTAGTGCAAGTCTTCATCATTGTCCAGCTGATATTTATGTATTAAATGAGTCATGCACCCACTGTAGTTCTTGTATTTGCTTGGTTGAACCATTTTATTGAGGACTTTATAGAAAGAAGGATCAGTTCTTTCCAGCTCTGAAATTCTTAGCTGATAGGAAAAAATGGCTCTGAGGATCAGAGCCCCAGTGAACTTATTTTATTTGTGTTTTCCATTATTATTTTTGAACGTAACATAAGATTTTAAATAACATTTATCTGGCTCTAGAGCCTAATTCACTATTGTTTTATACCATATGGCTCATCCAAGAGCATCTGTTAAATAGAACGTGATTCATAATTCAGAGTTCTAATTCCATAATTTTTATCGGTATTATTTTGTCTGCTCGAAAGATGCTGCTCCATACAGGATGCAGCTTGTGAGATCAGCATACACCTTCAATCACAAAAGAAAAACAACAAAAACAATGCAAACATGCATTTGCAACTGACTAGCCACATGGAGAGGAACTCAGCAAAGATGCCTCAGAATGGAAAGAAAATTTCCAAAGAGAAGGTAATAATTTCAAATGTGCATTATAGAGAAATCAACTAACCAACACCAACTGTGTCCCTGTAAGGAAACAGCTAGCTGCTCCAAGGGAATACAACAGAATGTATGCTGAGGGTGCTGAGATTCAAGGTTGTCTGGAAGTACTTTAAAAAATGTGGGAAGGAAACCAACAAGGGCAAAATAATAATCATGATGAAAAAGTAATAAATAATGGGGGGAAAATTATTCACACTGTAAACTTCTATATTTCAGAACATCCTTTGCAAAGCAGAATAGTGAAGGTGGTGATTACCACAGTAAAACAGATACAAAGAAGTCCCTTAAGCCCTTTTCCTTGAGTGGTTCCATTTAAGCCTGGAATGATCCCACTCAGCCATGAATAAAACTGATGCCATCTTCTTCTAGCCCCAAAACTAGTTGTCCTCAATGCATATGCATGTCTTTACAGCTAACATGGGCTTGATCAACAGCTTGCAAAACAGTCAGCCTCTACATTAAGTAACCAGTTAGTGGAGGTCTACTTAGTTTAATATCCTGGCCAAACATAAGCCTGGCATGCTTTCAAAATGTGGCTTCACAACTCCTAGTTAGTGCTCTTATAAGTTATATGACCTCACAGGCCCTTGTCCATGCATGGCTGCCTGCTCTCTGCTGTGCAAGTCATCAATGTTTTTCTGCCTTCCTTGACACTTTTGTCCCTCTTTGAGTCCTCTCAGATTCGTGCTCTCAAATCCCACTCCTGTTCTTGCAACCCTCAAGCAGAACTGGCCTTTTCTCTAAGAAATCAGCACCTGGAGACTGGGGTGGATAACACCTTCACCCCCTCCATCACTTCTGGTACCACTGCATACCTGTGGCCCTTTCCTTTCGCGGAGGCGAGCTCGCCCTGACTCTGAGCCTGTGCCAGGAGCATGGCCCTGGGAAATGACCTGGCAGCCACAGAGACCTGAGCAGCTTGACAGGGCAAAGACACCTTTAGCTTTTGGCTGTAGCTACCATGCTCTGCATGAACAAAGACAGAGTTTCTTTGTCTCAAGAGCTAAGGACTTGGCAGACAAGATAAAACGTCCCAGATACAGAACTTATGTCAGTCTCCCTTTGGCTGTTTCTAAGATTTCTGAATGTTTTGGCAAACTTTAGCCCTCTCCTCTGGACCTGGAAAGCAACTCCTTTACTTTGTAGTACAACCTGCTTTGTTTCCACAGGTTGCCAGTGACCTAATCATGGTGCAGGCTAGTATAAATCTCTGGCCTGGCCGGCACATTACTACAGCCTGCCAATTAGATGTCTGCACTTCATACACAACTTTATGTCTTAGCAGTTGAACATTTACACTGAAATGGTGACCTCCAGACTTTACCCGGTGAACTGTACAGTTCTGAGCAAATTGATCTGCTGCCTCACCTGCAGCCTTGATTTCACTGTCAGAGCCAAAACCCAGAGCTGAGTTTCTGTCCATCTGATAGCTCTTAATGCAGACCAGACCCCAGAAGACACACTGCAATGCTCCTGTGGGTCAGCATTGCTGATTGCAACCAAGAGTGAAGCAGACCTTTCAGTACTTTTTAGAAAATCAAATGTTTACAGTTACTCAGTTTGATTAACAGCTGCAGCCACACTCAGCCCAGCTCAGCTTAGAAAAATTACACAATGTGTCCTGTTTACAGCTTTAACTGAATGAAGGCAGGAAAGATAAAAGGTTTGCTTTATAAACTACTGATATGTTGCCTAAATCTGGCTCAGGAAGCAAAATATCAACAGCTGTGGAGCATGGGATTTTTAATTCCTGGACAAACTATCATGGTTGTTTTCCCAGTGACATGGCCAATTCACAGCCCTGCAGCCAAGATATACCACTGAAGTAAGGCAGCTTGTGCATCGACTGGAGGGAGAATTACGAATCTGAGATTCTGCCCCAGCCTCTGCTACAGATTTGCTGTGTAAATGAAATTGCTCTGTGCCTCCACTTACACCTCTGTGGAGGAACTAAACTGTCACAGTGAGGGCAAGTAAAGGACTTTACTGATTCTCCAGAGCATTTTGAAGGCAGGTAACTGAAAGCATCAGAGCAGACATATTAATAGGAACATAATTAGAGAATAAGAACATGATTTGTGAATGATAATACCATAATCAGAAACTGTTGAGTATTACAAAAATATTTTTGTAAACCTCAGGATTTTTATTTTGTAACACCCATGTTTCTTCCTGGTCAGTCAGCAACAGACTACTGCACTCCTCCTGGTCCACAGTCCGCCTGGTCCAGACCTGTAAAGAGCTGCCTAGGCAGAGAAAGCAGGCAAAGAAAACTGTTGGGGACCTCTGCCACCACCCATCCCTAGCTGAGCAAATAAAACGCTTACTAGTTGCCAAGTAGGGTTGACAGAAATTATAAGGAAAAGAGGCACAAGATGAAAGGAATTTGGCAGGAGTGAGGTCCAAGCAAAAGGGAATAAAGAAACTCCTCAAGAAGCACCCAAAACAGTAAGGAGATGCAGGCTTGAAAAATGTGTGTCTGACACCAACAGTATTTCTGAGGATTTGTACAAACCAAAGCAAACTCTTCTTGCCCCGTTCTTTATTTGTTATCTCATGGAGGAATAACAAATCAGAAGAAAAGCATCATGCAAAACAGAATGAAAAAAAATAAAACATTTTCAAAGTTGCTTCAATATGTAAAGATCCTGTGCTTCAATTCAGCTTCTTAGATCATGAATGCAATCTGGAGTTCAATGTTACGAATATATTTATGTGTATTTTTACTAATAAAGGTCCTGAACACTGCTGTCAGTAATGCATTAAGCTGAAGGAAAAAAAAAATCCTGTTAAGGTCCTCATATTTGTGTATGTGTGTCTCTGTTCTTGAAGAGACATTGCCAGAGAACACAACCGGGGAATCATGAGTCAACAATCTTTTATACTCACATAAGGTCCTTTGGGATTGTGTACGTTCTAGCACAAAGCCATATGGTATGTGATCATGGAGAATAAGCATTTAATTGTTACTATTATATACAGCCATCATTTTGTTTTGATGGATCAACTGAGCATTGTTTGCATAGCAAGCACCATAGAGTCTACATTTCAAGCCAAGGGGCTAAACAAAGCAGTACCGTTTCCCATATGTTATGTGAACTTCATTATCACCCCTCATATTTGGAACTGGAGGTGACATTCTTTTTTGCATGCATTCCTTTTTTGGCATTTCATATTTAACTCTTCAACAAGAATGTCATAGCAAAAAAATTTAGGAGGGTCTCTTCTCATCAGCCTTTGAGGACAGAGTCTGGAGAAACAGGACATTCTCCCAAGAGGAGAGAGCAGAGCCCCACTATTCCAGTAAGGAGCAACACAAGAATAAGCAGATGGAAACACTGATCCATTGTACTTTGTCTGTACTTTGGGGCAAATCTTACATGAAGTATCAGCTCTGACTGGGCTGTGCAGTGTGATGCCTTTGAGTTCAGACACAGTGTACCCAGCCAGCCTGACCACTCAGTGCTATACTGATTGTCAGTACCAAAGTTCAAACAAAATGTTTGAATCATTTTGCTGTCTGGAGCTCAGACACAGACACAGCAGAGGATGAGAGGGAGGGGAAGGGCAGATGGTGGGAGAAAGAATGAGAGCCAGCATATCCCAGTGCTATCCTAATCCATGCATATATTTTGTTCCCTTCTGGTCTTTTGCAATAGCTTACACCACAGTTGTCCTGAATCTTGCATCAATTGAGTGTACTTATGCTGAATTTCATGTCAGATAGTTATGAACATGGCTATTTTTTTCACTGAGACTATCCCAAAGCATGCAAGGTGACTGGAAGAAACATCCACAAGCCTGGTCCTGCTGTATAGAACAAAGTAAATGTAGAAGAGCTGGGTGGACTTGTGGGAAAATCTGGTGCCCATTAACATTCAAGGTCATGTTGGATGGCGCTCTGAGCAACCTGGTCTAGCTGAAGATGTCCCTGCTCATTGCAGGGGGGGTTCAAATAGATGACCTTTAAAGGTCCCTTCTAACCCAAACCAATCTATGATTCTACTATTAATACTGTTTGATTCCTCAGTAAACCATGCACACTTCTGGGTCATTCACTTAAATACATTTCTCCTCTGTGAGACACAGAGGTGGGTCTCAGTGGCTTCTTTCTTAAGGGAACCTCAGGAAAGTGAAAGAGGTGGTTGGGAAATCCTGAAGCTTCCTGGCACACAGATGGATTTCTGCAAGTTCTCTCTGCCCATCAAAAATCTATTTGGTCTGGAAAGAAAGAATTTAAAGCAATTAAAGCCTTCTAGGAGAGAAATTTCAACTGATTTAAAATCGAACCTGAGAATAATCAATGCCACAGCATGCCAAGTTCACCACATACAATACATACAGTACTGGAAAGCACTAATCTCTAGTTAACACTCTGGTTGCCTTGAGGCCAGTGAGCTTAACAGACCCAAGAATTTTAACACTTTTAATCTCTGCATTTGTACCAGGATCAAAATTCACGTCACATGAGTGTCTCTGTGCTATGAATGTCCCTTGCTTGAAAATGATTGAGAACCCCAAACCTCAGACTTACATGTAGTCGTCCCATAGATAAGATTGGAAATAGAAAATCTGTGCCGTAGAAAACTTCAAATGCTTCAAAATCAAATCAAGAAAAATATTATTTCATATCCCAGACTGCATTTGAAAGTCATTTCAGTAGAGACCTACTGCTTTTATTTTCCTAACAAAGTAATATTTAATGTTTTACCCCTTAATTTGGATTTGTAAAGGTCCTCCAAAGCTAGAAAGAGTCCAAATGAAAGTGATACAAGGCTGTAGGCTAGAAGGACTTGAAATACCATTTTTCCTTCCTATTTAAAGGCATGGCCAAGGCTATGAATAAATCACTTCTGGATTTGATTGTTAGTTACTAACAAAATTGCCTTTTTATCCCAGAAGCACACACATGCCACAAAAACTATCAAACCAAAAGAATTTAATATTAAAACCTAACTTACTTCTCATTTCTGGGATACAAACAAATTCCTCTCGGCTACCCACTGAGTTATGCAGAAGAAGAAATGGCACTGGAATTTCTTTATTAGACTTGCAGGAAACATGAGGTGCTTTTCTGTGTATTGCATGTGCATCAGTGCTGCCACAACTCTATTCCTTAGGTGGCAGAAGTTGTCAAACCTGACTAATATGGGTAATTTTGAATGAAGCTCTTCAACTTAGCTGACAAAACCCTTAGGTAGGATTTAAGGCAGGGCAACTAAGTCAAGCTGGAGTCTGAAATGCTTTCATCATTCCAAAAGGCTGTTTAGTCTTCTTAGTTTAGCATTAAAAGCATTTTCCAGCCTCCCTGTGACTAGTTTATCATGGCAATGCAGTGGTATTTCATGCCTACCTACCTCAATACAGAATCACAGAATGCTTGAGGTTGGAAGGGACCTCTGGAGATCATCTAGTTCAATCCGTCTGCTCAGGCAAGGTCCTCTAAAGCAGATTGCCCACAATCTTGACTTGTAAGATCTTTGACCGACTCCTGACTCATGCCAAGGCAGAGCTCCACGCATTCCAACTGTCCTCTCATCTGTAAGGCAGAACAAATTTCAGACCCTAATGCCTGAATTTTGTTTTCCGCCCCAGAGGAAGAGCCTTTGTTTTTGCAGAGGAGTGATTTTTGAGTTGGATCTGGGAGGATGGGCCAGGTCTCCTACCATACTGCCTGGCAACTATGTCTGGGTAGAATCAAAGGACTTGGGACATTTAGCAGACATTCCACAGACCTGTCATAGCCTGATCCCAACTAACATTGCCTGCAAAGACCCTGTGCTCCCATAGACCATCAGGGCAACATGTCAGTGCTATGGCTGATGTTTCCCAACACACTGGCTCTCTGGTGCATGAAC
Organism: Nyctibius grandis; assembly: GCF_013368605.1. Lineage (NCBI taxonomy): Eukaryota > Metazoa > Chordata > Aves > Nyctibiiformes > Nyctibiidae > Nyctibius > Nyctibius grandis. The sequence continues at coordinate 48,452,423 of NC_090658.1, read as the reverse complement.
TGTGGCAATGGGCTGAGCAAGTTCTGTAAAACCCCTGTGGTCTACCCTTGGTAGAAACATAGGAGCCCTTTATGAGCAAATCCTGGAATAACATAAATGGCAGGTCTTGATGGCAAGTAATTGACTTTAAAACTGCAGCTGGACTCAAGGAAAGCCTTTCCCACTTTCTGCTTTGTTCAGCAAAACAAAGTCAATACAATTTGAAGCTGTGGTTCTGCTATTAAATTTAGGCCACTCGAACACAAAGTGATCTACCAGGTCTGGCAGCTGTCCAGGGGCTGCACTAAGCAAAACTGTACTTCTCTTAGCCTGAGTGTGCCTGGAGATCCTGTGTGATTTCTGTTCATTAGGATGCAATCTGAATCTACTACTTTCACTGGAATTTTGCCAGTTAGTCTAGTCATAACCGCATCTTGTGATTGAAACCTTCATTAAAATGAAAAATAGTTTAACAAACAATGATTTATGGGACAAAAATGTGAAAAATGTAATCTTTTGTTCTCCTGCAAAATGCAACATGGAAGTGAGAATGGGCTGATGAGTGTAGGTTATTCCCAGCCTGGAAATTCAGGATTTCAGGCCATCTAAGAGAACACTAGTGGAAAGGAAGGCAAGTAACTTATTAAAATAGGATGTAGACCAGCATTTTCTTTTGCTCTGAAAAGACAGAGTAGCAGGACTTTTTTCTAGGCTGGATTTGCATACACATCCTGTCAGAGCAAATGGACATTCTAGTTCCTAGCCCCTTGAAATCCTGTACATTGCTGGAGTTTGCTGATACAGGACAGGTAACTAGATCTGATGGAAGCTTTTCCATGGAGACAATTTTGCATGGGAAAAGGCTGATTCTGTGGCAACTTCAGAAAGAAACTTTGCACATTTCTGGCTGCTTATTTGTCATTTCAGCCAACCTGTGCTTTGGACTCCTGGTTTCTCTGTACGCATCCTGGTAGGCTAGCTGTTTGAGGTCTTCACCTCTCTACTTTTGCGCAGGCTCTCCAAGAAGATGCCAGGGAACTGGAGGTCTTTTGTTTTCCAGATGTCAGAGGCTACTCAAAGCTGAGTAAACAGCTTACCATTTCCCCAAGCTTTTTTGCCTTACCGTATGGTCCAGCCCAGCAGTCAAGCAGTGGACTCCATGGTGAGCTCCCTGCCCATACAGCAATTCAGATTCTCAGACTCCCAGGCTCTGCTGTTCCCTGCACTGCTTGGGAACAAAAGTAGCTGTTCACTGGCTCCTAGAGCTCATCTGGGATTTTGGGGGTCCCCTTCCCAGGTATCTGCTTGTCAACTAACCATCTTCCTATGATCCCTCCCATCTTGAAAAGCAAGACAATGTGGTGGCAAGCAGCCTCTCTGCCTACAAACCAGCCAGGAGCAGCCAGGAGAGCAGAACATTTCATTTTTTATCTCATAAAGTAGAATTTTCTGGAAATCCCTCCATGTTGGAAAATAAACCCCAAAGTCTGCCCTTTGACATTTTGTCCTCATTTAAAACAAAGCCCTTTTTACAATACAGCATCATTTCCTAGGAAGAGATTCACATTTTGCCAGCACCACGGATGGGGCTATTTGTTAATTTCATTTCAGATGGGAGCCAGACACACATTCCCTCTGTCTCTGAAGTGTGCACACAAAGGAAGGGCGAGGGAAGCAGAGCTAAATGTGACTACAACTTTGAATTTCTGCAGAGCTCTATTCCTTAAGGGAAAAATGCCAAGGATGAGTTCTGGAGTCTCAGGCGTTTCGTTTGAGCCTTTTCCCTCCCCTCAAAATAAAGGCTTGAAGAGTTCTTTTTGCAGTGAATGGCAAATTGCAAAAGCAGGAGGACAAGCATCTAGGGGAAGAGTTAAGAGACCAAGGAAAGCTCGGAATGTCTTTTTCTGACATTACTTTTTAATCCAGGCTTTTATGTTAGGAAGTTTTTCCAACTGAATATTAGTGAAGGGGTTAGGATTGGAGAGGAAGAGGCTGTAGTAACTAATTTCATTTTATTTATCCTTTTTGTAGAAACCTCTTTTCTATCACACAGAATGCCAGTTTTATGGGGAAGACTCTTCAGTGGATTAGTTGATGTTAGGGACCCATGAGCCTGGAGTCAGTCTCTTTAGCAAAAACCAAACCTTTCTGATTTGGCTATACCTTTTACTATCATATATGGCTTTGGTAACACCAATTAGACCAAAATAAATACCTAAAATTAGTCACTTAACCAGTGGATATTGTTTCCTCTGCCCCATTTAGAGAAAATACAGGAAGTATATGTTCCTTGTGAATCTTAGAGAAGGTTGGGAATTGAAACTCATATATTTCACATAATTTGGCAACCTACAGGAAAGGAATTTGGAAAAAGCACTACAAGACAAAGCCTCACCCTTCTTACAGGTTTCCCTCTGGGAGAAAGCTATTTCCCTTCATAATTACATTTTTTATAGGTGTCTTCTTAAGTAATGTATTAACTACATACAATAAATATGAAATGCATAGGGATGTTGCTGGGTGTTAGTTCCAGTTGTCATTTATTAACTTTAAAAGTTTTTCCAGTCTGTCTGCCAAAGGACTATGTAGGATGATGATGGTGTGTGTATACTATGATGTGTAAAGGGTGTGCAACTTCATTACCCTTAGTGAATGTCCACACTTTGAAGAAAAATACCTTAAATCTCCAGTCTCCTCCACCCAAATTATATTTGTTTTTACATCATCCTTATAGTCTTTATTTTAATCATTGTATATTAGATTATTCCAACTGTTCTCAGCATGCAGATCATTTTAGAAGGTGCTTAAAAGTGAGATAACAAAGAAGATTATTTGTATTAAGGTACCGACTGGTGATCTGGAAAGTGCAAAAGTATAAAATATTTCTAAAGAAGAATAATAAAAGCACATTGGTATGTCTCTTGAATGAAACCTGAAATTATATTTTTACAACTATCTTATTACACAACTTTGTTTTCATAAGTAATTTCAGTATAGCTTACTATCAGGAAATCAAAAAGCTACAGTGGATAAAAAAGCCTTTAGATGAGTGAATGAAAAAAAATTGTACCACTCTGTTAGGATAGAATAAGGTAATTTGCATTTACTGGATCCCACAACTCCACATCATGCTTCACTTGAATATATTCTCTGTTTTGACTTCATGGGTGGGAGCAAAGAGTAAGAATGGGTAAAAGGAAACATGCCACCACGTCAGACCACTGATGACAGTGGTTTCAACTAGATGAGGGAAAAAAGCTCCTTCCAACTGTATTTTTCATAGCCCAGGATCACACATGGTAGAAGGCATTTCATTCATTTTTTTCAGCTTCTATTTCCTTCCCGCAAGATGTCTTTTCATCTACAATTGTGGAGACCGTGTTTTATATTCATTAGGCCAAGCTCACCCCTGGTGTAACCCTAGCCAAGTGTGTGGAGTCAGGCCAGGAACACTTTCAGCCTCTGGTCTCCTTCTTTCTGGGATCATTACCACCTGCAACCGGCATCCTCCCACGAGGCATGGCTTTCAGGTCAGCTAGTCAGCATGCACAGACATAAGGCAACGCTTTCTGCCCAAGGGTTGGTAGCTGCCTGTGAGTCCTGTCTACAAATTCGTAAAATGAGATACCTCTGGGCATTGTGGAAGAGTAAACTATATACAGACGTTTCTCTCTTCCAAAATGAGATCTTAAATGGCAAGTTTAGTGGCAGGTGCTGCCCTAGGAAAGCAAAAAGTGCTTAATCCAGGCATTTTGGCAGATTTCTGAGTAATAGTACGGAAGAAGCTGTTTCTTTTCACAGCTCACATTGCAAGTCGACTCTAGGATGAGTTTGCCATTACAGACTCCACAAACAAATGGGAAGTACTCAACCAGTATTCCACTGAACCCTGAATCTGGGCCTGTGTTTAAGCCTTTTCTTATTTACTCTCTCACTGTGGCTTAAAATAATGGAATGTGCTGTGAAGATTTGGCAGTGCATAAGCTTACTCTCTGTAGGAGCAGAGCGCAGCCCAACTGTCCACATCACAATCCCCAAGGAGAAAGGTGCTGGGTGATGCTTGTAGATTATTAGAAGTCTTCTTTCATGTAGAGACTAAAAAAATTTTGGATTAACAGGGCTTTAAGACTAAGGGTCAGAACTTCGAAATTCTGTCTTGTTTTAAAATTAAAACAAGGCACAGCAAAATCAGGTTAACTTTTATCCTTTGCTTTTATTGCTATTAATTGCCACATGAAAAGCCTGAAACAATAGGGGAAATGCTTACTTCAGATAGTCTGCATTTTTCGTCTGGCCCTAAGAAAATTGTATAATTCTTTTCTTCTGTTAACTCAACTGCTCAGAGAAATATTGTGCAATAATATCCAAGCTCCTTGTACTTGACACAGCTAATGAGAGAAAGAGCAGCCGGGAACATCCAGTAGGTCTCCTAGAATGGCCAGTCCTGCAGTAGGACACTGTAGCCTTTACATGAAAGCTGCATAAAAAAAATCAGAAAATGCTATCTTGACGAATAGAGTAGTAACCCTTTTTTTCTTTTTTCCTGTCCCTTTCCTAAAGATGCGAATTTCCTGAGTCTGAATCAACACAGACAAACTGCAGCATTTGGTGCTACTTTAGTGCAAGGCTTTTGGAGGGAAGAAAAGTCAGAGATCTAACTCAGCTTAGTTCTATCAGTGCCAATGAGGAACGCCTCTTTGAAAACTAATGCAGAGAATAGGTGTAAAACAAACATGAAGTCATTGAACCTAACAGAAGAGTCAGGCCAACAAATTGTTTCAAAGCCCATGCCTTTGGATAAATCTAAAATGCATCCATATAAGCATGTGCATGATTGTTTTTTACAGCAGGGGACTAATGCACCTACACAAAGTCCTGACAAGTGGAAGAACAAGAAATCTGCACTGTGATGTAGTAAAGTAATGATGACACTCCCATGTTGTTGACCTCAACAATATCAGTAAAAGATGAGGTGCCCTACCTTCACTGGATTGCTAGAATAAGACAGTAATTTCAGCTAATTATCTCACTGAATATCTTCTCCCCCTGCCCCCATCTAGAGTAAATGAAATAAAAAGAACAGCTTCCTTGGCAGTGAATATGTAACCTAGGATCCAAGTCAGCAGGCAGCTGACTTCCTCCACCCTCAGGAATCATTACTTATTCAATTTACAGACAATGATAAATTAGGAGGGGTTGGAAGCACTTGGGAGCGTAGGACCAGAATTGAGTGCGATGTTGCCCAGTTGGAAAAATGAGCTGAAATTATGCAGGATCTAGCAAATCTAGAGGGTGAACATGAGTCAGTAATGCCACATAGCTGTAGACAAACTCAACAGCACAGGGGAATGTCAAATTATGAGTGCCATATTTCAGATGCACCAAGCCATGCCTTCAGCCTACACAGCACTGACATAGCACGTAGTGATGTAAACTTCTGGAAGCACTGTACTTCAAGAAAGAGGAACATGGGACTGGAGAAAGTACAGAAAACAACAAAAATTAACAGCGGTCTAGAAAACATGACCTATGAAGACAGATTGAAAGACCTGGCTTTGTTTAGATTAGAAAAGAGAAGTCTGAGGGGAGACATGATAACAATTGCCAAGTATGTAAAAGTTGCTACAAAGAGAAGGTAATGAATTATCTCCTGTGCCTAACGGATTAAGACAGAGAGTAGTGGGTTTAAATTGCACCAAGGGGGTTTCCTACCTGGGGAGGCTGTGGAATCTCTGTCACCAGCGGTTTTGAGGAACAGTTTAAACAAACAACTGTCAATAATGATTTAGAAGTAGCTGCTTTGGGCTAGTGGGCTGGCCTTTGGAGGTCACTTCTCAAGGGTTCATCTTTCTTCTGTGACTGGATGACAGGATCAATCTAATTGCCACATTATCTTACAATGCTTTTCTTCTCAGAACAGATTTTTGTCCAGTAACAAACAAAGCAAAACAAAACCCAACAAATCACAAACTCTCTCTTGTTTGAACAGAAGGGAAGGCATGAGTTCATTTGTTTATATTAACTAAGACAGTGCAAATGTTTCATTGTGGTTAGTTTAACTTTGGCCACAATGTAAAATTGATCTGGAAGCTCTTAATCTGGGAATGGAATGTATATCACTTTATGTTAAATCAAATTAATCATAGCTATAATTTTGCTCATTTGTGCCACATCATTTACTCTGTGTTTGGTTCAATACCTTTCTTTTAGCAATATTTGTTTTTCATGAAAATATATACAAGAAAGGCCTTCAGCTAAACACTACCTTTTGGATTAAGATTTTTTTTTCAGGTAAAGATATAATATTCACATCAAAAATAAGAATTTAATGTAAAGTAGTTAACATAGAACTTGCTTACCATCAGTAACTTCTGTAGGCCTTCTCAGGTGTATCCAGCTTTCAGAGCTTACACTGTTCAGTCACCAAAAATTTGTTATTAATAGAAATATACCGTTCTCCCTTGAAAGTCATTAAAATGCCTGAGACAGAGTCCACTCCCAGCAGCATCATGTTCAAAAAGTAAGCAGAATTACTCTTGCTTTACTGAAGCACACAATTCTGAAGAGCAGAATTTGGCCTAAGTGATCGTGGGAATACTGGTGGGTACAAGTCCAATTTAGACAATATGATAAAAAGTAATATCTCCCAGAGCAACATCTTACTGTCCTTAAATAAGATTACTCTTTTAAACCTGCATGGATTTCAAGGAAGGTACTATGTTAGTCTTCCATATCTCTTGGTGTATATTTTAGAACTGCCACTCGTTCATCAAAGCAAGGCACCCTAAATTATATTAATAGCAATTTCATACCACATCAATTAATTTTTATCAGGCACACCCCAACATCTTTTTGAAATTGTCTTATGCAATTTTTATTGATAATTTTTCTTCCTGCAATAAAATACCATAAGACAAACGGATCTTTTCATTGTTTAAAAAGGAAAATATGCTTTACAACACAGTTTTGAAAAGAAAATTGGGTATGATTAAATGAAGGAGTAATGGAAGAAAGAAAAGAATAAGTGCCACTCCAGATATTCCAGGAGTATTTAACTGTGTATTTAAATTGCAATAATCATGTGTAATGGAAAGCAATATAGTCTTGAAGAATACATCCAAAGAGCACTTCTTTCATGGTGAATTAAGGAAATGGAAAGGCCAAGGGAAAGTAGAGTTCTTTTGTGGGCTTGCTCTTCCCCTCTCCTAACAGTGCAACCCAAACTTGTCCATCTCTCCGTTCATTCTACACAGAAAAAAGGGGAGTACCTGATATTTTGCAAACCACTTAGTCCCAAACAGTTTTTAACAAGATCCGCTTCAGAACAGTACTGGCTGCCCCCCTGTGCTTTCTGACCTTTAGAGCACCAGACCAACTGCTGTGTAAATCCATTTTAAGAATGCTGTGACATTTAGTAGATGTTCAGCTGCAAAAGTTTCCCATATAACAGCACACACTAAAGTCACAAAAATGCCATTCCTCTCCCCAATATATAGCACATTCAAGGACAGATGCTACAGAATGACACCGCAAATATTTAATGAAACTAGACTATTCTTCTGCCAATGGTTTTCTTCACATATTACCACATATTCTTTCAAAGCCAGACTTCTAATTTTCATAAGATATTTAGGAGCTATAGTATAGCCTCTTTTTTCCAAAAGCAATCTGAAAGCATATTCAAAATTCCTCACAATGACCTATTAAATATTTACACTTACAGCTGTCTGTGTCAATTTTTTATAGCTGAGATAGGCTATCTGCCTTAGCAGAACTTTTCCTATCTGCTTTTAGGGCTGTCTCATTTCAATAGTCTTGTCTTTATGCCAGAAACTGAAAATATAAATGGTCAGGTTTGCCTGTTTAAAACCCAAGATATAATGCTTCTGTGGATACAGCATTATGTTGAAACATAATCTTTTATGACTGTAACTCTTTAGTAATTAAGTATAGTCTCCTTTGTCCTGCTATCAAATGGATCTCAGAAGGAAAACCTAGTGATTATGAAAATTTTAAATATAATATTATAAGATGGTAGCACCATCCACGACTGTTTTTTCCTCCTAATTGCCATTAGAAAACCTGCTTCCAAGCATTTAACTTTGCCAGACTTGAAGTATGTCAACTAAAGTGTTCCATTTGCAAAACCACAAGCATTCAAGCATTTCTGAGGAGCCCAGAGGCAAAAAAAAATTTTTTTTTGAGCATATGAAAAAATTGTAGTGAATTTCCTTTTGAAAAGTTCTAGTGCCTGTGTGGTAGGGCAGATTCTCTCTTACCCCCTGAGGGAAAAAGGGGTTAACAAATTCTTGGGCTACCAAGGAGCTGAACATCTGCAAGTCCTGAACAGATGAAAGTCTCTATTCAGCATGGATTGATGATGCTGTGCTCATGGCCAAAATGTCCTAACGGGCTTTTCTGTCCAGCAAAAGTCCTTAATAAAAGTAACCAGAAAGCACCAGACAGCTGAGTCTCACTTTAAGGAAAGAGAGATAATACATTAGGTTTGGAAGAAGAGCTCCTCCTGTAGAGATCAAACTAGCCCAAGGTTAAGAGGGGTTTTTGGAATACACACTGCCTGAATGGGGACTGACAACAGTTAGTCCTAGAAGGTAGGAGATCTAGAAAATGCAATCATTTACTTCAGTCTCATGGGAACTGTGACAACCTCCATGCTTGCAGCAAGGATTCAGACTTTTTCTGAGTGTGTCCTCTGCCTTGAGCCTTGAGGATGCTATTCTTCTGTTTAAAAAATGTGGTGCTTAAAAAAAAAAAAATAGTAATAATTACTGTTCACACTTCCTCAGCAAATGTTTCAAACTCTCTGAACAGTCAGTCACTACTAAGCAGGTTGCAGCCCAGGGCTCAAGAACACTTTCCTCGCAAATACAGCTATGGGCCATGCTATTTTTCTGTATTTAAACAGTGGCTTTTGGTGTGGAGTCCAGAGATGAGAACGTTAGCTAAATAAAGTTTGAAGAAGACCATCCTGAGGTTCCCTGTGGTGAAGATAAAAATTCTAATCTTGCTGGTAATTCAGGAGTGTAGTGGACCAGTGTGCAGCCACAGCATAGAATGTGATCTCTTGGTTAATCTGATTTTGAACTAAAAACGTATTCAGATGGGTTGTTCCACATTTGCTTTGATCATACCAGGCCTGATTCCGATATTCAGACTCCTGCTGAGTATTCTCTAGCTGCACTACACTCCTATAGTTATCGATGAGACTGTTGTGTTGTGGAGAATATCTAAATATGATACATAGTGACAGTATATGATTTTGCTTAGCAAAAAACAGCTAAAGCCTTTTCAAAAGAAAGTTTGTTATGGAAATTAAACAACTTTCAGAAATACCTTGATTTACTTATACTAAATATTATATGTATAAATTGGAGATGCCTATTGAATACAATATTCTTTACAGTACTGAAAGTGATCTGGCCATTCTGATTGATGTTAAAGTGGTGGTCAATTTTTTCCATTATTTCATTAAAGTAATCTGATTAATAAAGTTTAGTGATTCTGTTCTGGCAAATTTAACTGAAATGGCAGCACAATTTTGCAAGGAAAAGAAAAAAAATCTGTCTTCTTCCACCAATCATATGCATGATCTCTACTCTTACCTAGAATCAACGAACACTTAGAATGCCTAGTTTTAAAAAAAACAGTTGTCTAACAAATCTTTTCTAAGATTAAGACAAGTAAACTAGGAAGAATACAATAAACGAACATTTTTTCCCAGAATTTTATTTTCATATTACTTAGAATTTTTGGAAAATATTTCTTTACATTTAAAGCTGTTTTAATAATATCAGGCTGTAGCAACAAGGTAATATTTTAAAGATAAGATCTTTCTCATATATTCGCAGGCAGATCTAGCTTTAGAAATGGAAGAGTTGTTATTTTAACTATATTTTCAATCTAGAGTAAAGTATCCCAGCACCCAAGTCCTCTGAAAGCCACTTCTATGGTGATTTGCTAGAATGAAGTCAGAATGAGTAGTCTCCTTCTTTTCTTGATCTTTTGCCGTTATTTTTGCAATAAAGATAACAGATTGTACTATAGAAAACCTTTGAGAACAGTTGAGGAACTTGCAGAAAACAAAGTCAGAAAACTGTAGTTTAAATAAGAATATTATTCTGTTTGCCTTTGGCCAGTTACCAGTCTCCTTTCTCTCAGCAAGTCGTTATTGTCAGAGCATCAGGGCCAAAGCTCCACAGGCTGGCAAATATCAGGGTAGAAACAATTGGAGTTTGCCATCCAAGGTGGCTGTGGTGAGCTGCAGTTCAAAAGAAAAGAACATATGGCTTTAATATAGATCTTTCCAGTGAGCGAAGTTTGCTTTAGGGCAACGAACAGAATGAAGATCATTAAGAAGATATTTAAATTACTTTTATGTTAAGAAGTCCAGGATTCATTTCAAAAAAGGAACAACTTAACCTATAGACTCTATAGACAACCAAGCTAATCTGAAAATTCCATTTTACTTAGGTTTTTCTTTTCCAACTATTTTCAAATTTGTGTCAACATCCGCTAACACATCAACAATCTGTAAAACCAAAGCATATGTTTAAACCACATAGAAAGTCAAACAGACTTCACTGTGTATGACTCACAAAGGGAGCATGGAAGAAATAAGAAAGAGCTGGAATAAATGAAAATGGAAAATACTATGAATTAAATCAGGCTTACCAACAAATGCAGTTTTCTGATTTTTATTGGTGTTAAATGTAGTATAAGAATTTCCTTTGTAAGAAAGTATGTTGAAAAAGGCCACAATCCTTTATGAAGAGGCAAGCCTTGAAGACATGCATAAAGAGTCTTCAATTGCATTAGCTTTCTTTTACCAGTCTCACAAAATCTTAATTATAAAAAAAGAGCAAATACTATTTTCTGCAATTACTTCTACAAACAAGTACTTGAAAACCTGCTGTAGCTCAGTAAGTGACGATCTACAAATGACACCTTTTATTCAAGATGTTTACTCCTTGCATATTAGAATTTACAGTTATTCATACCCTTGACAAAAATCTGAAGAGCTGGAAACAAAAAAATGTATCTCATGCTCTAACCAGTTCATCTAGTTAACTTTTCTCATCCTCATTTTTCTTGATATGTTCTTCGTTTGGTGTGTTTACTCATTTGTTTTCTTCCTTTGGATAAAGTGGCTCTGTAGGCAATAAATTATCTTCTTGGCTTTGTATTGCCTCCTTCAACATCTCTCTTATTCTCTCACAGTGACTTTTGTTCTCTTATTTTCTTCTTTCTCACTCTCACTTATGTAATCTTAAAGTATAGCTTACCCAGAACTGCCCAATCTAATTCCTCCAACTGCATTTTTTACAGCTATTCAAGACTATTACATCTCTCCAAAGACTTCTATTAGTTCCTTATCTACCTCTGTAAATTATTATTGGAAAGATGATATATCTATAAAATGTATAAGTAATGTATCCTTTCTAAGTTTCTGTAGCCATTTATCTTGTGGGAAAAAAAATGTTTTTATTATTATTTCATCTTATCACAAAAGAACTGACCTAACCTGAGAAATCAGAGGTGGACTCTATTCTAACCAAAAATTTATTATTACAGGAGATAATCTAGAAACCTTGTTTAGTTTTCAATTGAAAATAAAATAATTGTAGACAAACTAAATTTTTACAAGACCCAAGGAGGTCATCTGGTCTATCTTCCCGCTCTAGATGCAACCACTGAAAACATTAGAAGAGCTTACAGAATCACAGAATCAACCAGGTTGGAAGAGACCTCAGGGATCATTGAGTCCAACCGTTGCCCTGACACCACCATGTCAACTAGACCATGGCACTAAGTGCCATGTCCAGTCTTTTCTTAAACACATCCAGAGATGGTGACTCCACCACCTCCCTGGGTAGCCCATTCCAATGTCTAATAACCCTTTCTGAAAAGAAATTCTTCCTAATGTCCAACCTGAACCTCCCCTGGCGAAGCTTGAAGCTGTGTCCTCTTGTCCTATCGCTAGTTGCCCGGGAGAAGAGGCCGACTCCCACTTCACTACAGCCTCCCTTCAGGTAGTTGTAGATGGCAATAAGGTCACCTCTGAGCTATGGCTTTGTGTGGTTAAATCTTAAAAGAACTACAAGGAAATTTCACAACTTGTTCCAGTGTTGCACTGCCCTCCTAGCACTTTTTTTTTTTTTTTTTTCTGATGTCCAACCTGAACCTCAAAAACTGAAATGTGTGGTCAATCCCTCTTGTCATATCCTCTGACAGTACTGAAACACTGATTGGCTTCCACTTGCTAAATGTAAATATATTCCCTACACTATTACATTCTTCTTCCAGGGTCCTTCTTTTTTTATTATCCATTAAAAATGATCTGTCTACTCCATCCAACCACCTTCCACACTTCTGGCAACACCAAACCACAGAATCATTGAAATGTTGGCTGAACTAAAAGTGCCCACCTTCTGGCTTTCAGATCTCTTCTTTTTGGTCATGTGCTCTAAACCACTGATTGTCTCACAAGTCCTCCTCCTTCCCTTTCCCTTTCTCCTGCTTTTTCAACCTGCTTTCCTTGGCAGTAGATAAAAGAGGCTGCCCTTTGATTGCATCATTCTCCTGAGAAGTGTTACACTCAGTATTTTGCCATAGACAAAAGGAATATACCCTATATACAGAGCCAGCAACTTTTTTTTTTTAGGCCCACCAATGTTTTAAAAGTGTAATCAAAATAAAACAATTATTAGACAGTTAAAATTACACTCATGCAAAAAATGCCTAATTCTTACAGCAAAGTTTCATCAAAAAATAGAGTTTTTGATGGGGTCAGTAAGTCATAGAATCCTGAGTTCTTCCCTGGGAGATCCTGAGTTCTTCCCTGAGAGGCGTATGTTGATGGTGGGAATTTCCTTCCTCCTCAGACTGGAGTTCCCCTGGGTTATTTTTAGAGATTACATGGGTTAACATAGAGTAGCTCTACTCTGGTCCCATGGATTGGAAGTCTGTTAGGACACTGAGTACATCCCTGGAGTTCATCTTTTGGTTTGACTTGATCGGGGACAAATCTAATTCACATCCTCAGCGAGTGTACAGCAATGAGAAGCAAAGTTGGATAAGGAGGGACAACTGGAACACTCACTTCAAAAGTGCATTTCTGACCCAAACTAAATTGCTAATACACACTCACAGGGAGTCCAGTTTAGCCTTCAGCTTTCAGAAAACATTTCTATGCCTGCTTGCTAAAAAAATATTTTTATTTGTAAAAATGGCATACTTGTTTCAGAAGTGACTGAAGAGAAATGCAGAACACCCGTAACAACAGTTTTAGTGTGTTACATTTCAGACAATATAGAAATTTTGGTTTATAGTACAATAGTAATACAATAACAGTACAAAGTTAATTGCAACCTAGAGCAAAAGAGCTACTAAAAATCTAACCTGTAGGACCCTTGAAATTCCTGATTATTACACTTAAGAGCTATTAAAATTGATTAATAAAGAATGTGCTCCACTATATTTGGAAACCATAGAAATTTGAATAAGATTTTAAAGAAAAAGTATTATTTAACATATGTCAATATTACACTTCCAAAAAGTGCAAGCATGTAACTTCATTCAAATCCCTCAGCTCCCAAACATGCTACTCCAAAACTGTGTTTTAAATTATATTTGAAATCTCTGTAGTAGTTAAGCCAATATACTACTTAAAATGTTTAAAAAAATTCTATCTTACTATTACATATGCAAATTTCGGCATCAGTTCTGTGAATAATTTGAAACCTATGTAAAGGTTTCCTATGGGACGAACACTAGATCATTATGGAATATTAGAGGGCGTATGAGAGCATGGACTATTTTTCATATTGATAGATATATGAGTAGCGAAGAAAAGACCTTCAAGCAGGGCCGAGAAGAAGGTTTTGTGCATTTTAGAGCTTTTTACAGAAGCTTCAAGGTTTCAAAAGCATCTATGACATCTGACGCCAGAAAGGGGAAAGAACAAGTCTTAAGCACAGTCCTCCTCTACTTGAATGGCTGCAGAAGATATAAAAGTTTACTGCAATAAAGTTAAACAGTGACATGCAGTGTTGGAAGGCTGTCAGTTAACTAACAGAATGAATTTCAAGACATTGCCTACTGAATTTCCTTTTATAATAACACAATATATATTTTTTTTTAGAATTATCTTTTGGGAGTGGGAAATATGCTTCTGTAGTGATACTACATAAAAAAAATGTGCTGTAAATGAGAGACCTGGAGTTTTTTAAGCCACGAAAACAAACAGTTGGCTTTGTATAGAAATGCATAAAACAAATATATTTTTTTTTAATATTTAGGAGTTTACTATTTTTAGTTTTCATTATTCAAACTATTCTTTGAAAATAACAGCGAACATGTAGAACCAAAACTGCCAGAAGCAGAAGATGTGGACAAATATGTTTCTGTAAAGTCATCCCTCAAGCTTCAAAAAGATGATGAATTCTTCAGGTCAAGCTGTTACATACGATTTATAGGAAAAGCTGTATTTTCAAATTAGCAATTACTGTTCAGGGAAGCATTGGTTTATGATTTGGCTAGTCAGTTAATCTTATTGTTCCCTTCATTTTCTTATGTAGCATATATTGATATCATAGAAAAAAAAAAGATCAAAGCAGAAATGAAAGTATAACATTCTCAGTTGTTATTTAGTAATACTTGCATATGAGACTGGAGAAATATTTACATATAAATAATCTAAATGTTGTTGAAGAACCAATTGCAACTCCAACTTTTGCACAAGAGCCTGAAACTGCTGACTGACCACTATGGAAGTTTAGAGCCTTTCTGCATTCCACCATGTTCTTGAGAAGTAAAATAAACATACCAAGTTAGATGGATACACACATTTTCTAATTTAACTTACCCTTTTTGACATCTGCATTTGAATGCTCTAAAGGCAGTTTTACATTATAGACTTTAGTTCAAGAACATCTTTTTAACATTGTCTGGACTCCTATTCCACTTATTACAGAGACTTGCCATTGCCTGTGCTTCAATACACCAAAACCTAACTTAACAAGAAATATATGCTTTTCAAAGGAAATACTAATTCATTACTCATCTATCAAACAGCATATGCAGTAAGTTCAGGGTTTAAAGTAATCTTCTGTAGCCTTCTGGTCTATTAAATTAGCATGTTTTGAAACTGGTCATACGGAACTACTTCTGAACCACCACAGTTATTGTGCTACACAGTAATAAACAGTAAACAATGGTCAAATTAAAAAAAATACCTATTATTTTTTCCCTCAAGTGATTTTGTATAAATAACTTGCATACCAAAATCAATAGCTATAAAAGCTATTCAAAACCAGAATCATTGTTTTTTCGTAGAACCAAGAAGTGCTACTCCAGATCCCACCAACTACAGAATTGTTCTGATAACAAGCTAACCATTTCTGTCCTTCTAAAAGAAAGATTAAAAAAAACACTCACCAAATTGATCTGCAGCTGCAAATTTTCAGTTGACCCTCACAGAAACACTGAGTCTGCAGTTGGATGGTGGGATCCCATCCTGCAGCACAGTGTCCCACTCAGTCTACAGACAGGCACAGCTGATCCTACTGTACCACAGCTGGCAGCACTGGGCACAGAAGGTGCACCAGCAAGTGGTACTGCTGGCACTGGCAGCAGCCCCTGCAGGAAAAAGTGGCAGGGGCTTCCTCATGTAGGGACTGGGGATGGATGAGTATCATCAGTCAGAACAGCAGAGACAGGCCTAAAGAGCTAATGGTAAAAGAGAAAACTGTTTTTCATGAATTTCAAACCTAAAAAATACCTGGTTCATTTATATGTGTAGTCAACTTGGAGTCACATTGATATAGTAAGTTCTGAAGTTTCTTTTGTGACTCTTTAAGCAAATTTAATTCAATGTCCCTTCATTTTTTTCACACAATCTCAGAAAGCAGAGATTAAACTAAAGACTTCAACCTTCTGTACGCTATTCAGAGTGTCACAGACTTCTCTCATCCATGCCTTTTACACTCAGGATAACCAAACACAAGACAACCTCTCAATGTGACTTCAAGTGTAACCTACACAGAAGTCAGAACAACCAAATATCATCTTAGCAAGTATTTATTTAGAAAATGAACTTGAAAGTAGCCACACAGTAAAAATATAGATAGAACTCATGTCTCTGGACTGCCATGCAGCAGTATCTTTAGTTTCATGGATTTCAGCTA
Organism: Nyctibius grandis; assembly: GCF_013368605.1. Taxonomy (NCBI): domain Eukaryota; kingdom Metazoa; phylum Chordata; class Aves; order Nyctibiiformes; family Nyctibiidae; genus Nyctibius; species Nyctibius grandis. The sequence goes on along the minus strand of NC_090658.1, from coordinate 48,436,239 downwards.
ATTATGAGAAATGGCGGGGGGGGAGGGGAGAGGCACTGCTCAATGGGTTTGAAGTGTGGTACACAAGAACAAACACTATCTTTTATTCCATATATTGCAGTAGACAAACATTACTCACTGATACAATAAATCTCGATTTCAGGCCATTGGCAACAAGCCACATTCCAGATCAGTGCTGTAAATCCCACAGGAGTTTGACCACTGTTTTTATTTTTAAAACCATAAATTTTAAATGTCAATGGAAATCTTTACATGCCAAGACTCTGTAAAAACTTACAAATTTGAACTAACTCAGAACCAAACTTACATCAGAAATAAAATTGTTGTAACTATAATGATTTTTAACATCAATTAAGTATATATTTGCATTTATTTTTATATGACATACCTAGAAATCCTTATACAATATTATAAAACTCCAGATTCTTAATGAATACTGGTCATACCTAGACTGATACACATTTTAGGAAACAACTCAATTTTTCTTCAATGGATATAGTCCATGTCTATTACAACAGATTTTTGTTTTTATCACCTTTGAATTGATAGATGTAATCTCTGGATTTATAAGTGGCACACTCACAGCTGCAATATAAAACTGTCAGAAAGCAAATAATGTGGCTGAAATGAAATCGATAGGAATACCACTGAACACTAGTATTTATCAATGAAAACACAACCACCAATACTGTAGTACGTACTGTTGCTTTTAAATTTTGAATTGGTTTGAGAGCTAGCAACAATCAAGAGCAACAGGGAAAAGAAACATTATGGAACTGACATTTATTATATTTTTCCTGTTCTGAAAGTGGAATCTAAAGCAACGTAGCATTCACCACCTTTATCCCTGAAGATCTACAGTACACGAAGGTTTTACCAACTCCGGTTTCGTGGTTTAAGCCACGAACAGAAGACATGTAAGTAGCACTTTGAAAAGATTTGTTTTCTTGAAAGACAATTGCTTAATTTGACAGCTACACTCTAAGCATTCAGTTAGATCAAAGCCACATGTTTTTTTTTGCAGACAGAAGACAGAATTTTTTACTGTTAAGATAGCTCTCCTATTGCAGAAACGAGAACTGAGGAGAAAATATAAAAACCAGGTTAGCAGCTTTTAAACGTAATTCCTTGAGGTGTAGCGTATACATACATAATCATATAGGGCGTAAGTACATGTAGTGTCATTCAAGAGCTGAGGACTTTTCTATCTTCATAGTACCCATAGATAATAATGCTCACATTTTTCCTCCCATTGTGCTCAGCGCTTGGATAGGGTAGATAGAGTACGTTGCTCTGTTTCCCTCAAACAGAGAATCCACGTGTCTCATTTCCAGACAGAAATCACCGAAGAAAAGACTGCCAGAAAGTGAATCCAAGCACGTTTAAAAAAATTCCTCATGGCTTAGATCAGAAGGGTTGACACTTCAGGTGGAATTCATCTCACCTAACTTTTAGTGTCTCTAATATCTGTATTTGATATGTCTTGCATATCAGAGATGGCTTGCATATCTAGAAGGACCCAAGTTCAGACGCCACCATGAATCAGACATTAAAACAGTTGTTAAAGGAGTTATTGATGATATATATAGAGAGAGACATTCTAGGTACGGCTTGGGCCTTAGAAAGGAGAGAGTCTTTTCTAGAGTTGGTAGGAAGGATAATTTTAAAGAAAGCCAAATTATTCAACATATTGAATTTATAGCAGGCAAACAATGCCTCAGAGTTGGCAAGCTGGAGCTGCAGAGAGGCCAAAAATTAAAGATGTTTTTCCAGACCACCTATATGTGCAGAACACTGTCAGAAATCTTACGAATAATGTAACATCCACCATATATGGTATTTTCACTAGTCACTCAAGGAAATCAACCAGATAGATACATATAAAAAAAAAAAAAAAAGATAACTGAATGCAACCTAGAGAGGTCATCTAACTCAGCTTCCTGCTGAATCTTCATAGTAAAACATTATTGTTAAAACCTCGTATTTTTATTTGTAATTTTTCTCTCCGAATAAATTATTCAAGAAACACAGATCTGGAAGCAACAGATCTTAATTTTATGGCCTCACTTGGACTTCTTGTCATTTAAAGTTCTTAGAATTGTTACAACGAATACGTACTTTGGCAAAGCTAAACCATGTGAGAATATTTATTTTAAATTTTTGTCCAGACTTCTCAGTGTGTTTATTCAAGTGCTTTTATTTGAAGCAGAAGAACAGATACACTGGAGAAAAGATCCACCTAGCTAGACTCCATCTTGGAGTCTTCCCCAAGAGTGCTATAAATGAATACCTAAGAAATACTCTTGCAGCTTGAAAGTAGGTGCACCTACATTCAACGTTAGGGAACCTAGCACTAGGACCTAACCTAGTGTTAGGTTAACGGTTGGGCTCGATGATCTTAAGAGTCTTTTCCAACCTAAATGATTCTATGACTTCTTGAGCCAGATACAATTTCTACATATTTGGTAACATAGTCAGACTCTGGTGGTCTCCCTCACCATGAAACAGTAATTCTTAGCATCTAAAACCTGATCTCTGCATACATCCTGTTACGGCAGGGTAATGGATCTTCCTGCCCTCACTGATCTATCATAACACATACAGTGTTGCATTCCTGGTCTTGTTATTAAGATATAAGTCCAATACTCTATTGTTCCTATACAGGCCTGGAATTTCAGCCTGTGCAGGACTCCTTATTACTTGCTGAGTCTCTTTGTCTCTCTTCTAAGCTGTCTTTAACAAAAAGCATACATCCACTGCCAACAAGGTTTAATCTATGTTCCATGTACATTTTGTAACCTTGTACTGGAGTGTCTCACTGGTTACAGTTCTTCCACCGAATTTGTGATAAGCCTAACACATCACCCAGGGCTGACCATTTCACTTTCCCATCTTATTTCTTAGTATTTGTGCAAATGTATCACCAGTTCCGTTCTTGGCAGCCTAACTTCTGTTTCCTACCTGACTGTTTCTACCCTCTGATATATCTGTAAGAATACAAAATTTTTGCATCTTGATCTTTCATAGAAGTGTCATCCCAAACCCAATCTTAAATTTTAAAACCTTAGTTCCCTTATGACTCAGATTATGTTCATGTCTTGTCCTCCCTCACTGAGATGATGGGATACACCTCATCTTATGCTGTGCCCAGCCCCAAGTTACATGATAGTCCACTTAGAGCAGAGGACAAATGTGCCACCTGGTTTCTGTCCACTTGTCTGACTGTAGCACAGCAACCCAGCAATCCTTCCTGGTCTGGGAATCCTCACACAGTGCAGCTTATTCATGTACGAGGGACCTACTGACAAACCTAGCCTAGAGTAAGGCTTCTGGAGGTGCACAGAGAAAGCGGCATAGTACTACTGATGCTTGAGACACAGTTGCTGTGGATAGCATAAGAAGCAGCAAAATTGTTTCCCTCATTGTGTGAGAATTGACAGGATTGATATCATGGTTTCACTCTCACCAATGATGCACTTTGTGGCATATTATTCTACACATATTATTTCTCAAAATGCCAAATATGGGTCTTGGTCTCTTCATACGCAGAAGTTTAGTCCTCCTTGGCAAAGGCTTGCTTGTGTTTGTATCAAGTCTATTACAGTCAAATAAGAGACACCATTTCTTGAGGCCAGTAAAGCATTTCTTGAAATGCAATGTGCAAAACTGGCTACAGTGTCCCATGTGATGACTTAGTAGCACTTACACTGATTGGACAAACTGTAAAAATTGTTTGATGTCTTACATTAGTATGATGCCATCCCTTATTTGATGCACTTAGTACAAAACCTGGCAACGAGAGGTATGACTTCATATGCCAATTATACTCATATTCTAATAAGTTTTCTAATTTGCCTCAATTAGGGGTATCATGCTAATCACTTCAAGATATTTCAATTTTATTTCGACCACAGATAAAATCGTTTCTATTTCTATGCCTCTTTACTGCTATTAATCCTTCTTTGGCTCCCATTTTCTTTCCATTGTGTCAACATCAATGAGAAATGAAGAATAGAATTATTTTAGACTTTTCAGTCACACTACATAATCTTGATTTTGTTGTTATCCTCACAAAATAAAAGCTCACTTATTTTCTTGCTTATTTTCACATTCATAGCTAAATATAATTTTATTTTTTGCAATATTGGGACTTTTTTCAAGATCAAATTACCTTGACTTTTCATGTTTTTCATGTAAATCCTCTATATGTTGCTAATGTCCTACAGATAAGTATGTGCCAACAGATATTGGTCATTCAGGAAAGGTAAGAATCAGTAGTTTGTCTTAGGGGGAGGAGGTCATCAGAAATCTTTGCTGGTCAAAAAGGCAATATTAGCTAATAATAATACTGACAGCTAGCTAAGCTGCTCATAAAATAGGTTGCACAAGCTGAGTAAGCTTTCAAAGGCTCCTCTCTAAACTAAGGTGTACTAAAGAAGGATAACAGGTCTCGTTCTGAACAGATTTCCTTAGGCAATTTTACCTCTGGCTTATCACTTCATTTTGTGGTTGACTTCTGAACAGCAGGTGTTGCTATCAGTCATGAGGGACATAGTGAGTAGTTTTGGTCTTCTTGCACTATCAGCCTGCCTCCCCAGACATGAAATGAAGCTCATGGTATAGAGTTAAAAAAAACATTAGGTTGTTACTCCTGCTTTTTTGTGCATGCTTTTTCATTGATCCCAGTTATGGGAGTGTCTAAGATAATCAAAGCAGTGCATGTGTCCATCACCAGTCAATATAAAGACAGAAGAGGAGAAGTAAATCTTTAACACCCAAAGATTTGGCAGTGCCATCTTGCTCAGTGTGATGTAATGTCCCCAAGAGAACTGACCTCAAGAAGAAAGCAAAAAGGATAGAATAGTCTCTCAACAGAGTAACCACTGTACACACAGTTTGCAAACAAAAATGCTAAGAGAAAAAAAGAAAGAGAAAAGAGAGCCCAAGAAGTGCAGGAAAGAATGGTACTAGAAGCCATAGTTCAGAACCATTTTGACCTAAGAAACGAGAAAATGCAGTAGTCACAATGCATAGGAAGAAAAGAAAACCAAAAACAAGTAAAACAAGAAAACATTTGCTTCTCTGTAAGCACACAAACGAACTGACAAAAACTCTAAGCGGAAAAATCAACGTATACCACACATATAAACTATGCTCCTGTCCCAAGAAGAAGTGGGATATATGTGGCCTTTCTTGATACAGCCTAGGTTACAACGTCTCTGCCTTCAAGTGCTAATGGAACACCCACCCACTTTGTGAATGTACACACATTCTGCCATTGAAAAAAAAAAAAGGAAACATACCGTGAACATTTCCTCTTCTACTTTAACCTTGCTTTCACCCCCCATTGGTAAAATCATGCCATACATTAACAATGCGTGCTTATATGGGCATATATGCATGAGTTCATATCCATGCACATATATATAGTTTATTCTTACTTTCTTCAAACTTCAGAAGTTGATTATGTGCTGGTTGTGTTTCAGACAAAGAACACTTCAGAGCCTCTCTTACTGAACCCACAAAGGTTCAGAGAGCTGCATTTAAACAAGAGTGCTATGTTAGTATTACCATGTCTTTATAAATACACAGCAATTAACATATAAAAACACTCAACACAATGTAAAATACAGCTGGTTTGCCTCAGGATGTTATGCTGAGGGAATTAAAAATATCCTATTTCCCTGCTTCATGTACATAAAAACAGTAGAATGATTACATCTTTTCATTGTTAGAATAACACAACCCAACTCTGTATTATTTGTTCAGAATTTACAGTATCTAAACAGCCTGTGCGCATTTGTATCTGAGATTTCCTTTGAGAGTTCATACTCAGAGTCAGTGCTTCTTTGCTTTCTGATAGAAAGCTGAAGAATGTCCATGTTCCTGGATGAAGCCCTGCTCCCACTGGAATAGAAAGGAAAGTCACCAGCAACTACAAAAAGCTGGAATTAATCTCTAGGGGTTCATGGTTTATACCACCAACAAAGATTACCATTTCTGGTTTAGGTATTCATATCAATAGCTACATCTGTTTTGTAGTCACAAAGAGATACTCACAAAGCATTATCTTTTCTTAAAAATATTGAGAAGATTGAAATGTGAATCACAGAATCACAGAATGTTAGGGATTGGAAGGGACCTCGAAAGATCATCTAGTCCAATCCCCCTGCCGGAGCAGGATTGCCTAGACCATATCACACAGGAACGCGTCCAGGCTGGTTTTGAATGGGAATGCCATAAAAATATTTTCAATTGTAAGAACAATGAGAGTCTTCGGAACAGATTCTCATTTCTGACCAGATTTACACTGGATAATTCTACTGGTTTCCATATTGTAATTCCATTGTTTTGACTGATATCATAGTCAGTTACATCTCAATTTCAAATGATCCTTCTACCACAAAATTTGACCATGCAATTAATTCTCAAGATGGTCACCTCAGCTCTCCATAAAATGGCATAAGAAAATGTATGCACCTCAGAACGGAATCCTTAAGAGTAGCATGCTGAGCAGGGAGCTGTTTGACAACAGAGCCAACAGGGAAATGGTGAAGTCAAGGATATGCCTTAACTTCTGTCCTTTTCCAGGGTCCAGTGCCTTACCATAGACGAGGCAGTGCAAAGCTCACTTCACACAGGACTCAGGGTCTAGAACTCTTTCCTGAAAATATTTGTTTATAGGCTGCATTGCTGTAACTGTTGGCTGACTAGTGACCCAGGCATAAGTTTTTTTTAGCTGCTGAATGTTTTATTCAATATTAACTTCATATATATATATATATATATATAAATCAAACAGCAATCTCTTATAGACAAGGACTACCGTGTTTTTGCATACTATCTAAGAACTGATACTGCATAGGAGAAACTGATGCTAGGAAGAGAACCTCCAGTATATGTTATGGCATGTGGCTGCAGTTACGTGCACAGCAGTTGTTTCAGTGTCACACATTTCCAGATGAACCAAATAATAACCTGCACTGACATTTCCCCAAAAAGGGGGTATAGGACATGGAAAAAAAAGAATATTCTAGCTCAATAAATGTTGAATGTTTCATATATTATCAAGAATCCATTCTGTAAGTAAAAGGTTTTCTGTCCCTGCACCTCCAATTAGAAGTCTGTTTCAGGTCCCCAGTCTTTTGATTATTGGGCAGGAAACTAGGAAAGAGTTTTTAAGTTTTTCCACGATTGCTGTTTCTAAGGAATCCTTTTTGAAAGTTTCATGACTGGACTAAGAATTCTACTAAGAACTCCACATATTCCACATTCCACAATATGTCACAATTCCATACAATTCTCCTTTCCTTGTAGTTCCCTAGCTCAAGTTTTGTGCAGCAGACACAAGTTTGCACAAATCAGAGGACAGCTGCTAATATGGTTGCTAATATTTTCAGCCACATATCCACACATATCTCTTACCTATTCCTCTTTAAATATGGGGCACTGTAATAAAGGGTTTGTCATAATTACAGTATATTGAAGGCAATCTTGAAGCAGTCAGACTGCTGTCACGTTGCCCAGCGAGACTGTGTAGTCTGCATCCCTGCAGATATTCAAAAGCTGTCTGGACATGGTCCTGAGCAACCTGCTGTAGGTGGCCCTGGTTGAGCAGGGGGGTTGAACTAGATGACCTCCAGGTGTCTCTTCCAACCTCAACCATTCTGTGATTCTGTGATATCAGAATGTTGAAGTATGGATCTGAAGATACTGCATGAACAATGACAGACAGTGTAATGGAGTACATTATTGACCTCAACCACTATTATATGAGAAAGAAGGATGCACATGTTAGTTAAACTCTTGGGTACATTAAAGAAAAATCCAATTAAATTCAAAAGAATTGAAATATATAATTAGTGGTATGAAAATATCTAGTAAACCATTTTTAAACGTAAAAAATACTTTTACTATATTCTTACAATAGCAATTTTTGAAAGTCTGCAAAATACACTTAGAACTCACGTGGCTGGACAAATGATCAGGAATGGTTTCCCAATCATTTTCTTTAATGATGGGTTTGAAACAACTTAAATGTAATCTCAGACATTCTTCAAAGACTGCCTTGATCTCTGAGGCTGCTAATGTTTGCATGACATCATTGTCATTACAATCCTGTCTCTTCACTCAGTAATGAGAAAAACTGAGAGAAACATGAAAAAGAGTTTTTACTAGTGTCCTACTCAGGTGTATAATTTCAAATTCCACTTCAAAATCTGGACATTAGCTCACAGCAAAATACACTAAAAACCCCAAATTCTTTCATGCAAACCTAGCCACACAAGCGTAGTCACACAGTCCCCTTCAAAGTAGTTGGTTTATGCCCCTAATTATCCTTGATACACCAGAGGGATGGATTTTTCTTCCTAAAACTGAATCATGTATCAGAACTTAACAGGCTCACATTCCTTCTTTTATTATTCCACATTCAAGTGACTGAACATGTTTACTTAGAATATATTGCTTTTTTTTTTTTCCTCAAAGACCTGACATTCTTATACAACGTCAGTACTCAAAATAGTCACTTCATCATGAAATAATGTATCACAAGAGAAAGACAACTATCAAAAGAGTAAACTTTCGGTATGAAGGAACTTCTATGACTCCTTGCATTTAACATTTTCAAAACAAAATACAAGAGTAAATGGAAAATTTCAATATGATTCATCTCGAGCAGTGTTGTTTCTATCCCCATATGATATTTACAGAATTTCTCCTACTGGCATAAAGTTTGTGTGTTACAAAAGCCACAAGAAAGAACAACATTTTTTAAAAAAGTAGGTGTTAACTACTGATCATATAGGCACAAAGCAGCATAATGAAGTCATTTGTGCCTGGCAGATCTAGACCCAATTGAAAGTAACTGCAAGTGGATGTATTTCTTCAGGGTACCTACATATACAGTTCAAAGTGTCACCATAGTTTAAAAGATTTCAAAAGATACAAAGACCTCTTATTCATAGAAAAACAACATTCTCTCAGATTAGTTGTCTAAAAGAAAGGGGTATAAAAGCAGACATATAACTAAAACATTTAGCAGTTACCAAAGTGACAGGAGGCATCCTAAATTTTGTCAGGTTTTAGTTTACTTCTGGGTTAACAATTTAAACAAAGAAAATAAACAGTGATTGGTTACTAATCTTATATGCCCATACCAGAAAGTTTGCTGAGATGTAGTAAGTCTAATTAAATACATAATTTATACTAAAAATAACACCAATGTAATTTTTAAAGAGTATTAAATTAATGCTACACAACCTCAGTTCTGCCCTGCACCTACCAAATATAGTATGATCTTTTTACATAAGTTAAATTCACTAAAGCCTCTTCTACCATTTTAGGCACACTAAGTAATAGTATTAAGACATTATTAAGTAATAAGACATATTCCAAAATTTATTAAAGATTAAATAAAAAAAATCCAGATATCTCTTCCTCTGGCCTAAAATGGTAGAAAAGGAATGTATATTTGCATCTTCCATAAACATATGTATGAAACAAAGTTTAACCTGAGATTAAAATGTAACTTTATACATGAACTGCAGAATTGTACCTTCTTGATCAAAGTTGTGGAAATGTAATTTCAAAAAAAAAATCATTGCACTAGTATTATATTATCACTTTCCCAAAGAAGGAAACAGAAGGCCCAGGGAGATTCCACTGCATCAAAAATACTTCTGGAAGCAACTACTGAATGTAATTCTTAATATGAACCCTGAAGAAAAGGAGAAGCCAAATGTGTTTTCCATGTATAATGAAGTATACAGTTGTTGGTAGTCAAAAACCGTAAAACTTAATGAGAATTCACCGTAAGGAAAAAGTATCTTCCCACTACTTAGTGACACACTGCAACAGTGTGTACATGAAAGGGTCCAGGTAGCTCATTAATAGCAATGTGAATGTGCCTTTATAGACTCCACAGACTATATTCTCAGAGTCATGGGCTATTGTCACTTGGAATTTAACACACTAAAAAGCATGGATGACCTCTAAATCTGAGTGATTTCCTGCCTTTAAAATGGGCAAGCCCACTTGTCAAAGAACAGAAGATGAGTTTTTACAGTGCAGGCAGCTACAAGGCAGCTACAAGACTCTATGGCAGGATCAGCCATATGGCATGAATTTTCCATTCATGATCACGACAGTATGTATAACCATCTTGAGGAGAGGGAACATTCATTGCACTTTTGCCATTCCACAGATGATTACTCTAAAATTTTCCAAATAGACTTATATTTTGAGATAATCATTGTTGACAGTAATAGCAAGAAGCATTCTGAGATGCAGTTTTAAAGTCAAAATAGAGCATCACATATCAAATGAAGAGAAAAAAACTGTGGACACATAAATGTAGACCATTCTTTTTAAGTGGAATTTCTCAAAGAATACAAATGCCATTTATCTAAAGTCAAGAAAGGCTGCCTCTGGCTCTTCCGATAGAGTGTAGTTACTCATTTAGCTGGAAAACTCTAAGCTGTTAGATGAAATCTCAAACTAATGATTCACAAGTAATTTGAAAATTATGCATACCAGGGGGCGCCAATTCATCTTGCTTACAGGCATTTTCTACACGTCTGTTATCCTGTGAAAGCACAGGTCATGATGCCTCCCTAGCAAGCACTGGTAGGCTAAGAGGACAAGGTAGCTGACCAGCCTGTACACTGAATTGCCAACGGGACTGCCATGTAGTAGGCACATCTTCTCTCTTGTATTGTTCCAGTGAAACAACTCTCCCAGCTAATGCATTTTCTGGGAGCACACATAGCTCTTTTCCTGACCAGCAACAAAAAGCAGTTCCACTCTCCAGAACCACCCTCATGGAATCCTGCCTGCCAGTAGCTCATGAGTGTCTTCAAGCCTGAGCTGAACTAGTTAGATTAGGAAATAGGTCTAAATCCCTATTTTAATACCACTGCATATTCAGGCTGCTTTTGGTTTTCATCAAGAAAACCAAACCTTCCTGACCAAGTGCAAAAACCAGCCTCTTAGTGCCTTCGTTATCCAATTTGAAAACAGGGATAAGAAGACTTTCCCACCACCTAAGGCTGTTGGTGAAGGCAGGAAGAGTAAAAAAACAGGTATAACACTCAAGATACCACAAGCAAGAAAGACAGAGAATTTATGTGTGTTATATAGGTCAAGTTATTTTTAAAAGTATTGTTTTCTTGAACTTATAAATGTATTCCTGGTTACATAATATAATATGGAATATGAAAAAAAAATCTTTAGTCCTGTGTTTTGATGAAATTTAATTTTAAAAAGAAATTTTTAAGGTGATGGAAATCTTGTGCAGTTTCACCATTAAATCTTTTAAATCTATACTGTAAGTCTTAGTGATATTTATAAATGTTTTTTCAATAGTCTCCTGTTCCTGTGTAAATATGAGATGAGGGCGTACATATTTTTTTCTTTGTAACCTTGCACTGTTACTAAGAGTAGGTCATCACATCCGGAATACTCTTCACTTCTTCCCCCACAAACAAAAGCAGGAATAGAAGGAAAGAATTAACTGATTTTGATTTTCACTTCACATTTTAACTTTGTTAAATTAGAAAGTTTAATGTTTCTGGTAGCTGAAATGAACCCATCAAAGGTGCAATTTCCAGTATCCTCACCATTGTGATTTGATTATGAAACAGTAGGGTCTACATGTGGAATTACTTATTTCATAATGTGAAGATTGTTTATAAATAAATTATTTAATGTTGTTTGCTGCCATTTGGGAAGTAAGGACTATATTTTAAGTTCCTATAAGTGGTACACTTTGCTGTTTGTCAGTTCCTCATTAAGTTGATACCTTTTGGAGAGCATATATAATATAAATATATCACACTGGAAAATTTCAATGAATGTATGTGAAGTCAAGCACTTTGTAAAAGGATTATATATACGAGGAAGAGGGAAGAGGGGCATGACAAGAAGGCATACTACATCTGAGTTTATAAACTGTCCAGAGATAAAATTCGCAGAACAGAAGTTTGCTACTCAATTGACACATTCCTCAGATGTGACTTCAGTGCACTCAGTGCTGGAGATCCCAGTACTCAGCACATGAAGAACTGAGTGACTTGCCAGACTATTAGGAACAAAGAGCTTTCACTAGCTAGATACTAGATCAACAATCATAAAGAATAATCTGAACCAATTTCCATGGCCAAAGCACAGGGACTTCAAATACAAGCATTTACAGAAGTATCTCCAAGACAAAGACTCATATGTCAAATTTGTTATTTTACAAGAGAAAAATCAAACACTTTTTGTAGGGCATATTTCACTTCTGAAAGAAAATTTTGCTGGTATACTATAGTTGGGAAAATCCATTATTTGATACGGGAAGCTAAAATCTTACCATACATACTCCCTCTGAATTAAAAAAGTTACACAAATTATCAGTTTGGTTCTCTATACACATTATTAATTCTTTGTTATTTCTACAGTTTTCTCTTCTTTTCAAACTAAGATGTTACAGACTCACTGAATTATATTTTTTTTTCTACTTTAATGTAATTTCTATTAATAATGAATTGCACATCCTATAGTAATGAGGGAAATACAATATTATTTACGTGAATAACATGTAAAATATCTTTGTGTGAAAATGCAAAATAAAATTTTAAAAATCATACTTTCATTTACGCTATCTATCATTTCTTTGGCAAGTATGCAGATTCCTACATATGCTTTTGACTATAATCCTATAAAATGTGAAAGCCCCTAATTATGCACCATGGTAAACATTCTCTATACATAGCAAGTGACATAGTGAACACACAATACTAATAATATTTTAAGTTCCAGAGTGCTGTACATTTACCAATTTCTGTCAGCTTTTCAAAATTGTAAATATGGAGAAATATTCTGCAGGAAAAAATGCAATGCCACATTGCAATTTGGAACAAAAAACTGCTACGATAATATACACTCACAAAATACTCAGAATACTAACAGAAGACTAACCAGACTTAGTTTCCTGGAATTTCTTAGCTCACAAAAGAAAAACAGAAGAGAAATTAATCGCTTTCTTAAAACGTGTTTTTCCTAAGTGCATGATTTGTACAGCCAAATGAGAAGTTTAAATGTAGCATGTCAAGTAACGAGCTCATTCAGTGTGCTGTACCTCAAATACACATATAAAAACATTTGCATTAAGTAACAAAGCGGGGGGCAGTTAGAATGTACACATTAAACTACAACCCAAGTTTTAAAACAACTTTAAGTCTTATAAGGAGAAGTCTGCTATTTATATTCTAATAGAAACAAAACCAGAGAACTTCAAGGCATGAAATTTAGGGCATGCCTATACTGTGAAATGGACCATGGTGCTGTTATCCTTGAGTCAACAGAGAATCAAGGCGATATGTTCATATGCTTTAGTATAGCACTATGCGGACTTACGGGTGTGAGTTCACAGCCACATTAGTTCAGTATCACCTTGCAGCAAGTTAATAAGGCTGGCAAGAGTTATTAGCTCTCTACAGTGGTGGAATAAAATGCACACCTACATATATATGTCTTTACTGCCAGGACTTCAGTCTTTACTGATAAATGGAGGCCATTTATCAATAACTCTAAAGCAGAGTAGTCTACACAGACATTCATGGTCTGTGCATGCATGTGCAGTCAAGCATCATAGACTAGGGATATCTGTAAGATCTGCACTCTCCTGTTGCCTGTCCTGCTGTCTGAACATGAGATAAAAGCCATAAAGAGTGCCCCATCTTTTTGGTTACAAACTGTCTTCATTTAGCCCTCACCCGGGGCTAAACAAAACAGTTTTTCTCTCACCCAATGTCCCTTCCCCAACCGACAAAAGAAATTGGGAAAAAGAGGGAGACTCATTGGTTAAAATTGAACAGATTTAATAAAATCAAGAAAACTATATCAACGATAACACAAAATACACAAAATTATACTTAGCTACAGAGTTGCAGCAGGCTGTTCCAGGAATACCAATCACTAGCAATGAGGAAAAAGTAAAGCAAAAAGAGGAAAAACAACCCCCCACCTCTCTCCCCCAAGCCCTCCCTTTTATAGTGAACTTGATGTTAATGATACAGAATACACCTGTGGGCCAGCCAGGGTCAGCTGCCCTGGATTTAACTGCTAAGGGACTATATCACCATGGCTGGCCACAAACTGAAACAAAAATCCCAGTGAAACCAGGACACAAACCCAACCTCTCCCTTTGAAAAAGGACTTCAAACCAAAGAGAAGGAATGCAGCTGTGAATATGCACAACACTTTCCCAAGAATTGCCCCCAGTTTTTAAGGAAACAATCTTTTCCTTCAGGTGATTATCCCTGCATACTCATGCTCTGAATGACCTCAAGCAGTATCATTCCTAGCCTAACTGAATAGACAAACTCAGAGACACTAGAAAGACATATTCACTTTAGCAGTGGCATAATTCGTAGTAAAAGCATGGGTCAATCTTCAGTCGGCAAGTATACGCATCACTAGCTTAGAAACCTTTCCAGAATTTTCTTTGAAGTTCCTTTGGCTTGAGCTGATATCTTGCTCCTGATAAGTCTCTCCAAGACCTTCACAGCAGATACGCACAAAGCTGGCACTGCTTTGGAGAGGAGTTTAGTGAAAGCCTTAAGAATAATCCTATAAGGAAAACAAAATAATATGCAGTACTTCTTTTAAAAAAGCCTGAATGTATGTATTTTTCCAGGGAAGGCAATGGTTACCAAAAGGTCATTTTCATTAAAGGGTGAAGATACCAGGCTACAGACATGAAGGTTCACAGCAAATTGATATCCCTTTTTGTGATATGGTCTCTAGAGGGAGAAAATGTCAGTTCCTCAAAGAAATTAAGGATGTCAGCATATGAAAAAATTAAATACTCTTCCACAAAAGTACTAAGCAGACTGATGCTAAGTGCATCTTCTACCAGTTCACAGAATTCCTCTTGCTCAAGGGGGAAGAAATGGGTCTTTCAGGATTGAAAGGGATCTGATTACATCCAACATTAGAATGTCAGTCTACTTCACTACATATTTGCAGGTTCCTTTCTGTTATTAATTATGTGCCAAGTAAACTTGCTTTGATCCTCGGAGTCATATAATATTCCTGTAGTCTGGAGCAGGTTTATAAAGTTTGTGTGGAAGCTTCATTCCAAGCCATTAGAAAGTCTGCCACCAAAGTTAAAGATTGCACTGGTAAGCGGAGTAGGTCCTTAAATCAAGAGTTATTGCTACCATGGGTGTGAAGTAAATTTATTTGAAACATGCTGCCTTGCTTTCCTCTGTATTTACAGTACTAGAGGAAAACAGTTTGAAAAAGCAGGAACAAAAGGGCATGTATTAGACCCTCAGATAAAGACAAAAGGTAGATCCAACAGGGGTCCCTGGACTGGTCCTGGAGCAGAAATCTGGCATATTCCTATAGGTGGTTCTATTGGCAGAAGAGCTGGCAACAGAGGGAAAGTTAAGAAGAGAGAGGTGGTATATGTTCTAAAAGTTTCAAACAGCAAACAATGGAAGATCAGGAACATGTCCTGTGGTATTGCAGAAGCAAAAGTCTGGAGTCTTGTTTGTTGCCAAGGTTTGCAGGTGAGGTTTTAATTTTATCCTGACACATCCAATTCTGTCAAGTTAATCAGCAGATGCCTAGATGTACATGAAAACTTATGGAAATCAGTCCCACTGCATCTGTGTGGGATACTTACACAGAAAATAATTACAAGAATCTTTCTTCACACTCTCAAGATTTTAACATTTCCTTGAATAGGTTCTGAAAAAAAACTATCGTACATGCACCTTTCCGTGAAGAACTGTGTTATTTTGTGTATTTGGGTTCCCCATTTATTATGTTGTGTAACATCAAGACTGGCTCTAGGTACTACTCTAGTAGGCTTTGCTACTCTTTATTAAAATTCCATGACAGCCTCTGGACAAAATATTGCTCCAAATGAGACAGACAGCTATTTCCACTAATGTCAATCAGACCAAAATCTATAGTTTCAATCCTGTACTTTAAGCACACAAAACACGAAAGCACCCTTGCTTGTATTTTTAAATCACTGTAAAATTAAGTGCAACTACAATGATTAACCTTTAAAAAAAAATCTGTATTTAGAAAGAGATCCTGTCTCCAAATATCAAGATTTTTCACCATACGTATTGTATAATGTCCTATTTAGGCCAATCAAACCCCAAGCTCTTGGCCTGAAAAGCAGACTCCACAGCCAAGTAAAATAGCACTGTGGATCTGTTATAAACATTTGATGAAAATTTGTCAAACCCAGAGTGTTCCATCTTGTGACTATATTTTGTATTCTAAAGGACTGGAAGTCCTTGTAAAATTAATTAAGCTATTTTCCAGTTTTTCTCTAAATCTTAACATGTATTAGAAAATGGCTCTGGTGTACATTAATAATATGCTATTTCTTTCTAAATTAGAATACTTACTGAAACAATTTCCTTCCCAGAACTCTGGATTTAAAAATATATTTTCAAGTCTGGAAAATTGTATCTACTCACAAAAGTATGTTTGACACTACTATTAGTATTAGTCCATTCTCACGCGCAGTGATCCAGATTATCCTTTGCATTTTACATGTAAACAATAAAACAAGAATCCACTGTTCCATAACACAAACTTTCTCCCTTATGGCTATTAAAGTAAAATTCAATTTGTGTTTAATTATTACTATTCATGGTGAAATGTATTTCATTTCTAATGTCACTGTCTTGCAAATACAATGCATATCTCTTTTTTATCCACGTCATATTTTTTCTTTTTTTAGTATTTTTTCATTATCCTTGCATGGTTTAAGAACTTTTCACCTTATAAAAATAAATATCGGTTCTACCCTTTCCTGCACTTCAAAGGTTTGCAGTAAAATTGTGTGTGAATACACAATTGTTCTTTGTTTCTTTCCTTCCAGATTCTGTTCTACTTATGTTTCTTTTTTGTTACATTTGGAGAGTTTAATTGTATGCAATTATTTTACATAATGTTTTAGTACTCTGATGTGCTAAATTGCCAATTGCTTTTGAAGAATAATTTTAAGTCAAATTGCTGTCAAATATATTCCAGTATATTCCAAAGAACAAATGTGTGATCTAGATACATTTTTCTCTGTAGTTTTGCCTGCCTAAGATTTCTGCTTTTGGTCACAGATAGACCAGAAACAAGGAGAAATCTTACTCCATATTTATCTTCAGGAGCAAAAGATTTTGCAATTGGAAACAAACAATCTTTTATTCTTTTTTTTTTTTTTAAGTACCAGTACAAAAGTCAAGAACATTAAACTGCCCAGGTCTGAAGGTATGCACAATGCTAATGCCTCACCTTCCAAAAGTACCTTTTGAATAAGCACGAGCAACCAGATTAGTAATATATTCCATATATAAATGTATAGTAGGATGGTGTAATTAGCGTTCTGGGAATATAGTTTTTCACATGGGAGAATATAAAGTATAACTATTTCCAAATGTAATTATCCAAATATTTATTAATGGCACAAGCTAACACTACTAAGAATTGTATCCATAAAACAAATCCTTTCCCTTGGTTCTTATTTCATTTGAAAAAGTCAAAACTTAAAGAAGTTGTAAGACTGATGAATCACTTTGGAACAGCATATCCTACAATTGCTATCATTCCTATGAAGTTTAATTCATAAAGAATATTATATTGCCCTACATAGCTAAGAAAAAAAGATTTTTTAAGAGGCTCAAACTGATCTATGTTAAAACTGAGAGGAAAGCATTCTAGAAACTTCTAAAGACAACTCTATTCCATCCTCTTCCCCAAAAAGGTTTCACAGCACTTTGCATAATGATACATAATACCAACAGAGATTAAACAGAGAACATTTGTAAAGACCTCTGCATATTCCATGAAGGGTTACCTCTTCTACCTTTATGAGGTCAGAATGAGGTCATTTATTTATGTCTCAAAGACAAATTCTACTGAAGATAAAATATGCGTTACCAGGAACTGCAATAGCAAAACCCAACAAAGCCCTGCCCTAAGGACAGATAAAGTTTATTTAGTATGTATATGAATCCATGAGCATCAATCTAACACAGACCTGGCTAACTGTACCACTTCAGTTGAGCAGATGAGCAGAACTCCTTTTAACTGTAGGAACTGTGAACAGGTGTTTCAATTAACATTCTGAGAATATCCTTTCTCTACTTTTGGTGTGGTTACTACCTTAGCTAAATAATGCTACTTTTCTAGCATGAAATTTCATGCCTGTAATCCCTGTTGCTTCTTTCCTAACCATCTTTATTTCTCCACAGTATTTTCCAACTTTTGTCTGCCTTTTCTTTTCCCCTACTGCAATGCTTGCTTCCTTGTCAGTTGAGAAATTTATCTTCTGTTCTCCTTCCCTTGCCTCAGAAGTCGTCTCACACATTATTTCCATTATTCTCTCCATTACTTATTAACATATCACTGTCATCTGGCTTTTCCTCCTTCCAATGTAAACATTCCTTAGTTTCTGTGTCCTTAAAAGGCCTGCTGTTGTCCACACTCATTTCCCTAGTTACAGATCATCTCTCATTAACTTAATAACAAAGAATGTGCTGTTTGCAGTCAGGTTTGGTGGGGTTTTTTCCAGTCCTCTTCTCTAATGTACCTTTTGCACTTGAATTTCATTGAAATGATTCCTGACAATCCTTCTAATGATCTCTTCCTAGCCATAACAGAGAATAAATGTGTCATCCTTATTTGCTTCCATCTATCAAGCTGCCTTCAATACAGCTGTCAATGCTTTTCCTGGAGTCTCTCTTGGCTTCCTTGATTCTTCTCTGCCCTGATTATCTTTCTGCTTCATAAATTGGTCCTTCAGAAGAGCATTCTCATTTTCTCATCAATTCTCTACAAATATATCACAAAAGTCTGCCCTTACTTTTCTCTTGCCCCTGCCTCTCTTTACATCTTAACTTCAGATAATGTCAAACTACTATTTCTCTAAGCAAGACTCACAGTTAAACCTCTATTCCAGACCTATCTCCACACCTGTCTAATGATTCACCATTATTTCAAGTCCAAGAAGATTAGAACAAGGATCCTTGTTTCTCTTTCACTGCAATTTTTGCTCCAACCTTCTCCATCTTTGTAGACAGCAACTTGTCGCTGAGACAGATAAATTGGAGACCATCTGCAACTCCAATTTCCTTCCACGTCATCACCTCTAGGTTATGTGTTATTCTTTCTGCTTAAGATTTTGAGGATGGTCTTCCACATTCATTTAAACAGCTAAAACCTTTATCTAAGTCTAGGTCTCATTGCAACAATATCCTTTTTCCTCAGCTTACTAATTACTTTAATCCTTCCTTCCCTTCACTGTTGTCATCCCTTGATTCAAAACAAAAATCAGAAGTCCATCACTTTGACCATGTCACCACCTTCCTTTCTTTTTTTCATTGCATCAGACCTAAGATAGTAGTTTTCACTACCAGATTTGCAAGGTTTGTTTTGGCATGAAGCTTTGAGCATCTTGCTTACGCAGGAGCACAAGTCATCTTCATCAGGCACTTTTGCAATGAATACTTCATTAGTGAGCTTTTCTATTTACAAGAACAAAACAGTTATTGTGGAATGCTGCAAAGTGTTTATTAGTGCTACACTGATCTATTTTGGCATTCATGAGTAGAAATTAATCTAATTGATTCAAAACTAAATTAATAGCTAAAATGGGAATATCAAAAAGTTGATGTTTGAATGCCAAAGAAACATCTTATAATCTGAAAAGATTATAAACATAATTGTAATAATCTTTGAGGTTTACTGTCATGGTAATATAAAGTAAAAGAAAACATGCATGTAAATTATGCTGTTAGTCTTCCAGAGTATTAATTCTTACAGGTTATTAATTTAAAATGTCGGTGTTGGATAAAGTTCTTTCACAGAACGACCAAAGACTTCATACAGATTTACAGACAGACAGGTCTGGAGAAATTCCTATATGTTTACTCTGAGCAGCATAATATGGACTCACAGGCAAGTGGAAAAAAAATGACTGTGATCTAAAAATGCGAAAAGACAGACAGCTATTATTCTTTAATATCACAATTCTTTAAATTGAAAAGATTTACTAGTTTCAAAATGTTTGATATGTAGCCATATTATTATTCTTGATGTAACCTTTCAGTTCAAAAAAAAAGACTATATTACATCAGCTATAATAATACGCCTTGCATGTCTCCAAAATATAGCCTAAAACGGGCATTCAACACAAATTGCTAATGTCAAACACAGATTAAGTTTCTTTAGAACCTGGAATATTTAGATTTGGGCATGCTGAATGCGGGTCCGCTGTGAAATTCCAATACTCACTATTGCCCACACATTGACCATAGAATCACTCTATAGCACAAAGACAATCTATAAAAAGGCTGAGTAAGCAGTCTCTGAATTTTCTTTAACTACATGCTGTGGCAAGAAACTTTCTGAATAAAGCATACACACAATGGACAATTATGAAGTCATTTCTTCAAACATATACATGTTCTTACCTTATTGCAAACTCTCTGGCTCATCTGTTGGAGGTTTAGAAAATTCCCTAGTGCTGGTCCCAAAGAAATATGTCCTTAATAAATTTCTGGAATTCAGTCAAAATGGGTAATTCTGTCCACTATTTTCTTGTGGCTCCCTTTATTTTCTTTCCCTTGCTAGTCCTTCCTTACGTACATCTAATTCACTTTCATCGGCCTACTTACTTCCCACTTCCTTCCAGCTCCACCGTTGACTCAGCACCTGTGCAGTTTCCAAAGGGCACAGTTTCCTTGCAGATCAAATGCTACACAGAAGCCTAGACAGTGAATATATTTCTGGTAATTTCACTGCCCTGTCAAAGCTTTTGACAAGCATGCAACTCTTGACATATAACAATTTCTTGATAACATGGTAACTCATCAGTTTTCCATTATTATAATTTTTACATAGAACGTCATTAAAAACAAACATATGTATTTGACAGCATTTGCAATTACTTACAAAAGTAAGCCAAAAATGGCATATCATCAATGCTGAATTTCCAAAGCAAAGTAATGTGCAAGCCAAGGCTTTGCATAGTCCAGCAGAACCACCAACCAATCAGAGACTATTTGAAGTGATGATGGAGCAGCTCAGAGAAGGATGCATGGAAATCAAAAAGTGCTGCCAACAGTTCTGCAAGATTTAGTTATCCCTGGCAACTCCACCTCAGCATGGTACCAGATCATATATGGGATATAGCTGTGTAGAAATATTTTTTCAGCTGTACTGACAGGAAGAGATTACTGCCTAAATTAACTTTCCATTTAGAAATGTTCAAATACATGTAAAAGCACAAATTGATCATTAATTTGCTTTCATTTTCTGTAATCCCATGAAAGACTTCTTTGCCATTACACATCAGAAAAAAGGTTTTCATTTTGCCCAAAGAATTAATTAACTTTTTAAAAATACCTGGATTTCTTAAATAGCATGAAGGAATAAATGTCTTCAATGACATGACAATATTTATAGCATCACAATTATAAGCAGGCTGAAATGGCAGCCACAAATGGTTAAAGGTACACAAGTATACATGGTGAACAACAACTTTCCTAATATGCTTGTATCTATGAGGCTGATTTCACCATAGATCAGGCCGACACTTTCAGGATCTGGGATGGAACTGGACCATTAATAAGCTACATAACAGCTTTGTTTCCTCCATACTAGTAATATGCCTCCTACAAAGAATGTTAGTATACAAGATTCCATTTCCACCTCCCCTTCACCGTCTGCAGTCAGAGACACGTATTTTTGCTGAACAGAAACATTCAAATGCCATGTAAGAACTCTGAACATGCCTGAACATCTGTAGTTTGGTAGTATTAGTTAGATCTGAAGCTTTCTTCAGAATAAGATGAGAAATTCTAGATTTTCTGATGATCTCTACAAGAGTGTGTACATACAGAAAGTCTTTCTTATTCATGTACCAAATAACAGTGTTGTGAATTCAAAAATCAAAAAGGGATAGTATACTCTTTCATGAACACTAATATACAGAGGAGTGCCCATACCATTCAAGAAATCAACCGTAAAATCAATCTGTCGTGTGGCAACAGTTGGTTTAAGGTTCACATTAGGAATTTTGGAAACAAAAGAAACCAAGAGTCAATTTTTCTGAATTCTTCATCAAGCAAACTTGCAGTAAATTCAAACATATTGTCAAATTTGCACTTGCAAAATCAATGATCAGTGTTGATCTTGGAAAACCTTTCATTTTTGTAGGTTAATTAGCTGTGGATTTCTAAACAGCAAATGACCAAAGAAAACAGCCCTAATTACAGCTAAAAGAAAGACTTCGCTATTCTCTTTCTATTCTCATATTATCAGAGAAGTAGGGGGATAAGAACAGAGACGTTACAGATTTCAATAACTAAATAGACTGGCTTATATGCTTGCATAACTAACCATAAAATTACCAATAGCTCATTCCTAACTGACCATAAGGCCACTTTGTGCGCCAGAATTAACTAGTACTAATGCAGTGTAGTTTATTGTTTCTTTCTTTGTGATCCTTTATTTCCCACAAAATTAAGCAGCATAAAGACTCATATCAGGTTCGTTGTGCATATGCAACATGATGCGGTACAAAACTGCAACTGTCCCTTCTCATAAACCAATGAAAGATACTTCATGAAAATACCAGATACTTGCTATGATTTTAGCATCTATTTCATGGTACTGAAGTATTCAAATCTTTCAAGACAGACAAAAAAAATAGCACAAAAAAAGTGCAAATAATAAATCTTTTTGCTCACTTTTTACTTTAAAAATATTGAAACATTTTTTTCTTGAGAGCTGAGAAGAAAATATGTTGATATTTTGTCCAAAGAGCAAAAAATGTCAGAAATTAATAAACAACTGACATGCTAAAATGAAAACATTCACAAAACTCTAGTATGATTCAACCCTAATAGCTGTTTATAGCAACATGCTTTTTCTGTTTTTTCTTAATTTTGTTTCACTTAACATAATTTTTTTGTTATTGTAGGATTGGCATTTTATAAAAAGACAGACATAAGACTACATTTAATGCACAATAAACATGTATTACCCAGACTACTGGAAAGGAAAAAAATGGCTACTTTGCTGATTTGCAATGGCTAAATTTCACAGTTTACCATCTCTGACATAAATATGTTAATGTAAACCACTAAGAATGGATAAATGCACTGACATATGGGGAATACATGGAAGCCATTGAAATCATTAGCAATAGCACCACTGATATTTTAAACAAAAGGAGCTGTACTATTAGAGGTAGTGTCATTCTTAAGAAACTGTCAACAAAAAGAAGCTCTGTCTAACAACAAGGTAATAGAAGTGATTCACTCCCATACTTAGCAAATATAATTAAAATCAATGTTTCCCTACAGCAGTTTGGCACACAAATTCCCTTCAACTTCAAGGTCTGGAAAAATTCTGTGGTTTGGCATGAGAGCAGCGCAAGGGTGCAACTGTATACAGTATTACGAAGCAAAACTGTATTCTTTCAGAAGAATGCGACTATACTAATTAATGTAAAGAGTTCATCTATTTTAAAGATATTACAAGATGCGTAATCAATTATTCTGATCTTTCACTACCTTACCACAATCCAGTAACTATACCTGCCTCCATAGTTATAACTTTAGGGTTGTGAACTCAGATTTTCATCACTGAAAAATAAAAAGCCAGTTAAACAAAGTATGCCTTAAAATGAGATTGTGACCTATGAGACCATTTCATATGGAGTTAATGTGTATGCAGAATCTTCTTTTTCTATAATGTCTCTCTCCTTCCCAGTGGAGTGGCTGTCACAAGGTTAGCCATGCTTAGCAGAATTAAATGGAGAATATATCTATAAACACAGAGCACTACTCTTATTCTAACCACAGTGTCTTCCTGAAATTGTCCCTCCCAGGAAAGTCTTGGACCACCCATGATACATGCTATTTAAGAGCTCTTTGTTATTGATGGACTCTCCCAGATTGCCACTGTATTATGACCACCCATTGTGGGTTTGCTTGAGGAATGCGACTCAGGCCACTCAACAAAAACAGTAAGAGCCTCTATGAGTTGAGCTAAAGGACTAAAAGCTCAAACACTGAATAAAAGATCTAACAAATGAATAAATGGTAACAAAATAACTGAATTAAGAGTAGGTTCCAATCTCATCTTCAAAAAGGATCTGTAAGCTCTCAGAAGCCTCAATCAATCACTTGAGTGTTTTTATACCCTACTATTTGGTGCATAAGCCAACATCTGTAACAGATGCCTTACACTCTGCTGTGTGAAATCCTGGAAAAGCAAAAAACCTCTGATAAATTAATATGGGTTGCAAGTTCTTGCAATCTACTTAGATTTCCAGACTCCAATATTACTATTAATAAAGTGCCACTGTTGCCTTGTGAACATCTCTCTCAAGAATATTGCCATATGACCTACTCTCTTATCTACACTCCAAAATTCAATTTCCCACAGAATGTTGCCCCTACCCTCTATGGTATAAATCTCAGTCACTTTGATGTTCTCTTAGTCTTAAATGTAGTAGTATTTATTTTTACTTTTAAATTGTTCCAGTTTTTAAAGACTAGAAATATGTAACTCAGAAGCACAGTGGAAATGAAAATGAAACAAGAGGATGCAGAGTGGATATGATTTGAATATCGTCCATTAACAACCTGTAACTTCAGTTTAGCTCTTAGGAAGCCCTTCGTTCTAGGTCTTGAATATAACTCTGACGAGCCCTCTCATTTGTTCTCCTTTTGAACTGTGAGGCCATATTTTGTCCCCATCAGGAACAAAAGAGTAAATATTTAATAAATCAAATAACATCATAAAAAAGGTATATATAGCTAAGCTGAAAGGTACTTTGCCATCTAATATTCTACTAAATTAAAGTAAGTGATTTTCAATACTGCCTTTTATACTCTACTCATTGGCACCACTTCTTTGGAACCATTGCACATTAAAACTCCAGAAATAACTCAATGGAAAAGGACATGTTTACAGAAGTGGGAACTTAAAAACTATGACTGTTTTTCACTTCAGCCGTAAGCACTATGACAGGCTGGACAGCTGTAGCGACGTCAGTCAAATGGATTCCAGACCTGGTATCATATAGTTTATTTACAAAATTATTTAATGAAATAAATAAAAATCTCTTGCTTCTTTACAATTTCCCATGTAGCACGATATGTTAAAGAAAAGCCTCTCTCTTTTCTAGTACAAGTCTTAATTATGTAATTAAATGTATTAATGTTTGTTTTCTTTAACTTGCTCCTTCAGAACCAAACATCCTCTTTTTCTCCAGACTCCATCACGGTCTCATTTGTTTGCATTTCCTTTTTGAAGAGGCCAGAAATGCTAGCTCTAGTTTAGGGAATTCTATTAGATGTCCTTGCACACAAACAGGAGATAATATGGCTCATTTCACTGTATAAAACTCCTTTGCATTGGTCAATTTTTATTGGTTATATAATAAGCACATTTTCATGAAATGTTAATAGTGATTTGCCTTATAAAATAACCCACCTGAAAGAAGTATTTCTGCCATTCTAACACACCCCGCAGTTCCTTAATATGCAACCTCATCACTCCATCTGATGACTTAGATAACAACTGGTTTTATTAATTCACTGTTGCTTCCTTTTCTTAAAGGTTTTGTTTTCCTCTGAATGGTACTCATCCTCTGTGGCTAAGACATTTATAATGTGTATATGTGCCTGGATGATATATCCTGGAACTCAAAATATATTTTGGTTCTGAATTTTTCCTCCCCATATCTATTTACCCACAGAAAGAAAGTTCATTTTATTGTTGGATAATCCACCTTTTCCTCAGTGAAATATTTCGCAGATCATAGCAAATTCAAAAGCCAAACCGCCGTCTTAAATGACATACTGCATATTTAAAGATTTTCAAGAGAAAATTATTTTTTTTATAATAATAAAGGCATATAACTCACATCTAAAGAAAGTGGAATCATATTTATTCCATACAGACCTTTGTATCACTTCACAGAATCACAGAATCACAGAAAGTTAGGGATTGGAAGGGACCTCGAAAGATCATCTAGTCCAATCCCCCTGCCGGAGCAGGATTGAATGATATCACTTATAGGAGTCTTGGAATAATGCACTTAAATTTCATGAAAGACCTTATTATTTACAAGATGTTTTAAAATTCTGTGTTTCCATATATAAAGTAAAAGTAACAGGAGCTGTTCAAGTCATGGGATAACAATGCTTGCATAACACTTGGTAAAAGTCAGTGGGAAAACCAGCTAAACTGGCCAGACTAGCAGCTTCCCAATGGAGAGTGTATCATATTCTGCAGTGCAAACAAAACATTTTGAAGTTGAGTCATTCATAGGCAGAATTTGTTCCAACCTTCAGATATGGAGTAAATCTGAAATTTGGAAAGCAAATGCACTTAGAAGTGAAAAACACTTCGCTCAATATCATAATATAACTGCATACATACATCATTGATGGGAGAACCTCAAAAATTCATTACAGAGCAGATGCCAACATTTCAGATGCTAGCTGTAATCTATTCAAAATTTTCAGATCAAGTATAGATTACAAGGAAAACAAAAGAGTAGTCCATGTTCATACATCACACTAAAAATACAGTATTCTGCAAGGCAGAGAAGGAATTTTGGAAGTTCTTCTGAATTTTGTAATGAAACACAGCTTGGCTGTCCTTCATAAGGTATTTTTTTAACCTTAAGATGAGTCCTAATAGATATTTAACTAGAACAGCCCAATGAAAAAGTGATCTTTCCCAAACAGCACTTTTTTGTACTTATTATTACTTGACAATAAGTAAATTACAAATGACAGGCATTTATAGGCATCTATTATTATCATTAATGTATTCCTCTAGACTTTTGGACTACTTCTTAAGCAAAACCAAAAAAGGTATTTCTTAATTTTGTACCAGACTTCATTTTAAAACAGTCCTGAAAATAAAATGGAAGGAATGCAAATTCTAGTTAGAATCACAGGAGAAAATGTTATGTGCCCCAGATACAATAAAATGCTGCCAGACATAGTGTGATATTCGGTTTATAGTACAATATATTGGAAGTCCTCAAGATTCATCTGCTGATTCTATATCTACTACTCTTAAGAAATTCTAATACAAATATGTATGCTTGAAAGAGTAACATTTATGTCATACTTTCCATAAATCTGTATGACATATAATATTACTTTATGCCTCTTCTTAGAATGCTAGCTCTATGATTCCTGGTTTCTTTTTTATTATTATATTATTTCTTATATTTGGAATTATACATTTATAAAACAAAAAAGAAGACTTTCACTTAGGAAAGTTATCTAAAATCTGATAATTGGAATTAGATGTTGCTTTTCACTACTGCAGGCTTCTCACCCTCAGTGTTCAGTCCTAATTCAAATTGGGCAACTAAATTCCAATTATCCTGTTCTACAAAGGCTCCTATACCACATTCATCATCACATCTCAAACCTAGAATTTTAATTGTAAAAACCATAATCTCATTCTGCAATGTCACGTTACATTTTAATGTGAGCTATTCTAAAGCAGTGAAGACCAACTAGAGGCTTTAGGATGGAAACAGGCAAATCAGAAATTTTAACTGGCACCTGGAAAAGTTCAGAATAGACTGCACAAAATGCAATAGGCTAAATATTTTGTTTGGCCAGCAGGTAGGTGAGGAGGGTTCATGAAACGGGTAAGGAGAGGGGAGGTAAATGCACACGGCTTACACTAACAAGCTCTGAGGGATAAGAGCTAGCTCTCTGCAGGGTCATTCAGGTGTCTTTGCACTGCACTTCACAGAGACTGAGGTTTTGGAGAACTAATTAGTTTCAGTGAAGTGCAAGACGTGAATTATCTCTATGCAAATAAGATAATAAGCTAACATGGAGCAATACGGAGTTTCACACAGACTTTGCAGGGCTACTGCTGAGACAGAGCTAGTAAAGGCTAATGGACTCAAGCTGCCTATATCTGATCAGTAGCTGCACCAGAATCCCTTGCCTATAATAAAATTGTCCATATTATATATAATTTTTCATTGTCTGCAGTATGCCAGACCTTACATAACTAGGGGAAAAAACTGACATGGAAAGGTTGGCTTTCAAAACTTTTGAACTGCAGTAGATACATGGTAACAATTCTCTCTGTAGAGTCCATCACTCGTCCAGGGTAATATGCTATCAGCATATGAATAATTTTATTTTTAACATTTTTGCTAGTGAAAGACACTTTCCTATTGATAGTAGATTACTAATTTTCACCTTCCCCAGGAAGTTTCTGAAACTAAAATATCTCCAGCAAATTTCAATGTTCTGAAAGGTCCCTCTTAATTTTTTTCAAATGCTTAAAAGGAGAGAAGAAAAAAAGACGAACCAACAAAAAACTCAAAGGTGACCAAAAGTATAACTGCATGATGGAAGATAGAGAAGAAGGAGCTTCCTTAAATCCTTAGATCATCCACATAGTTTATGCCTGCAAACGCCATACTTTACAGATTTGTGCTGCAACTCAAGGAAACTTCATATCATGTAATTACAATACAAGGTCTATTCCTAACAGGTGTTGTTGAATTTATGGTCATGAGTTCTGGGTACATACTGTGAGACCATGGATGATTCTTTCTTGACTGTAAGCAAGGAAAAAATAAATTCATTTCTGCTGAATATACACATTTATAATTTGAGATTTAAAACTATGATTACTTTATCTCTTTTTGGATACACTAATAAAAAGCCTTTGCCTGAAATTTATCTCAGCGTAATAGTGAGAAACAAGATTCAGATTTCACTAGTCAGTTTTTAAGAGCTATGTTAGTCAAAGATGCACAACAAAGTAATTACATTTCTCATTGGTTTCAAGAATTTGTATTTTATTAGATTAATAAATTTGAAAGTAAAGAATATAACATTTTCAGCATATGAATAAAACTGTTCTGTCTAATAAAGGTTGAATTTCTTTAGAAGTAAAATTAGCCAAGTGAATTTCTTTTTAAGTTTTTTGGCACTAACAATTTAATTCGATGTCAAATTTCACAGCTTTCATACTTACACAGTAAAGTGCTGCTTTTATTAGTTTTAAATGCATTATAGATGTGTCTAGTTATAATGCATATGGTGCACATAGATGATAAATATATACAACCATTCAGACAAATATGGATACAGAACAATTCCAGATATTCCTTCCGGATTTAGCTGTCCTTGTCATTTCTCAAAGTTTCTGCATCATAGCAATTCTACTTCCCTTGAGTAAGTTAAGTAGTTTTCAAAATGGAAGTTTGAGTTTCAATCTTGTTAAGAATAAGCAAAAGCCTTCACTTTGTCCCAAAAATTCTGGATAAAAACCATAGCCCTTTCTTCCTGAGCCATATTTGATGCAAAAATAATTCCTCCACTTCAGTAAGACACAAGATACAGGCTTCACAAGAGCAAGGTCTATGGAGTCATGCCAACATAAAAAATGGCTTTTTCAGCTTGTAAAATAATTTTATCCTAAATAAAGTTGTACTAAGTAATTCATCATAAGGAAGAAATAGATTTTAACACATTATTGGGTTATATGCAGAAAAGACCACTAAAATATAAAGATCTGACATGTCTGCATTAGCTGTAAGAGTAATGGAACAATCTGAAGATTCTGAGGCTATTTAAGGAATCTAAGCAATAGAAACATGCATAAGAAAATATGGAAAACTCTCTCTCCTTTCAGCTACTAGGTTCATGGTGTGGACAGCTAGAAGGCACCTAGCCTAGTAGGCATCTTGAGTTTCAGTGAAGAGTTAATGAAATTAAAGACCTTTTTTTTCAGAATACCACAGAAGCATTTGTGTGAAGTGTCTTGAAATAGCAGAAATATTTTCTTTCTCTTTTTTAGTACTTATTAAAGGCATCATGAACTCAGGATCTTCTGTGTGTATTTCTAGGATTGAGTAAGCAAAAATAAGAAGCTTTCCCAAAGATATTTATATGTAAATATCTAATTATTATAAGGTTTAGTAGATTCTTAAGATATATTGTATAAATCATCTGGTTGTAGTGATGACAGCCTACTTTAAAAATAATGAAATCTAGTGATTTTTCTCCAAAAACTTTGTATTAAACACACAGGGAGGTTTTTTGTCTCAGTGTGATCAAATGAAGTATAAAATCTTATCAAAGGGGAGTTTCTGAGTCATTTAAAACATACTGCACACTCATAACAAGACACAAAAAGACTCCAAGATTTCTACTTCCAAAAATGAGAACAGAGCAATGATTCAGAATTCCACACTATGCAGAGATACTTGCACTCTATGCACAGATAAGTTTCAAATCATACTTTAAGATCACAAGAACTACCGGATTTCAGCTGTTTTTTTCTCCAGATTTTGCCTTAAAGACTGTAAAATGTCTTAAAGTAGTCATAGTATTGCAGAGGTCTGCAGTTCTTGTTGTTACAAGTAGGACAGCTATTTCTAACACTAACGTTGTAAATAGAGTGGCCCAAATAGTAATGTATAGAGTTCTTTATTCCCTAATTTTTCCAGTATTGCTGTTATTGAGAGCATTTCTCCTGTGACATAAATAATTGGATAACATCTCAATCAACCTGAGCACTCAAAGAATAAATAGGAATAAAGCATGAGGTGCAGAATTAACAATATTACTCTACCACCAAAATGACGCTGCTCATAAGAGGATTAGTTAAAAGTTGTCCATATTAACCACTGTTATGACCCATCTGTTCAGGTTTAGAGAAAAACAGGGGAAAAATTAATTGCTGTAAAACAAGTAAGACGAACTTTGAAAATAAATGGCCCTGTTTGTTACCAGCACCATAACATGGTACTTTACTTTTGCTCCAATAGATGGTGGAGAATATCCATTGTGGAAAATAATAAAGAGTTAACATGCTTGGCAAAGTGGACCAGAGCCTAATTCTTAGGGAGGCTAGGGAGGAAGAAATGGGGAAAGCAGAAAAAAAGAGGGACTCTGGCAATTTTGTATAAAATGATCAGCCATTACAGTAACTAGAATAATGAAATTGTCGGCTATATGTGTTGGCTAACCATATGATACAGAAATTTTTCAGTGACATCATAACCACATATATGAGGTCTCGGTTGTTTTCTTTATGGCATAATCAAAGATCTGATATAACTTTTTTCAGATCACCAGCAAAATACTTATTTAATGTGTAATTATAAAATAAAACCTAAGCTATTAAATTCAAATATAGAGGTGACTCTGCCTTTGGGCTGGGGAAAATATGTGAAGTCCTTTATTCAGTCTTGTCAGTTTATGGAACTTTGACATCTCATATAATTTCTAAACATCACTGCATATAGATTATACAAATTACTACACTGGGTCAGACTAGACCACTATCCTGCCTCTGACAGTGGTCCAAAGTGGATGTCCTTTGGAAATTGTCCTCAGGAAATGAGAATGTAGGAAAGAATGAGCTTTTAAGAATATTAAGATATAATATAAGAATAAACTAAGTATATCATCCCTAACATTCTGCTTGTAGAACTTGAAATCCAGGTACATTTTGCAGAAAAGGGGATCTCTATGTATTTTAATTTAACAGATTTCTCGGCCGTGAATCTGCCTAGTCTTCTCTTAAAACAATATAGATTTTCAGCATTCACAGCATCCCATGGTAAGGTATTCCAAAGCCTAATTACATGTTGTGGAAAATCATCTTCTTTCATTTGTTTTTAACCTGACAGGTTATCTTCACGTGACATCAATTAATTCTGTATTGGAAGATGAACAAACATTCCTTATTCATCCTCTGCAGGCTACAAAATTTACTCATTATTTTTTTAGACATCATAGAATCATAGAATCATATAATACCAGGCTGGAAGAAACCTCAAGGATCATCTGGTCCAAACTTCCTTGGCAAAAGCATGGTCTAGACAAGATGGCCCAGCACCCTGTCCAGCCGAACCTTAAAAGTGTCTAACATTGGGGAATCCACCACTTCCCTGGGGAGATTATTCCAATGGCTGATTGTTTTCATTGTGAAAAATTTTCCTCTTGTGTCCAATCAGAATGTCCCCATGAGTAATTTGTACCAATTACCCCTCACCTTTTCCATGCGACTCCTTGTAAAAAAGGAGTCTCCATCTTCCTTGTAGCCACTCTTTAAATACTGGAACTTGGTGATAAGGTCTCCCCTAAGCCTTGTTTTCTCAAGGCTGAACAAACCCAGTTCTCCCAACCTTTCCTCCTATGGCAAGCTTCCCAGTCCTTTGATCATCTTTGTGGCCCTTCTCTGGACCCTCTCCAGGCTGAACCCTGTATTCCAGGTGTGGCCTGACAAGCGCAGAGTAGAATGGGATAATGACATCTCACGTAACACTTGAGTTGCTTCTTTTCTGGACTGAAGAATCTTTAGTCTAGTTAGTCATTTCCTCTGTTGAAGATATTCCATGGTTTTGATCAATTTGGTGAGTCTTTTCTGAATCTTTTTCAATTCTATTAAATGTTTTTTAAAAATGACAAATCAGACTTTGCACACAGACTATCGTGTATTTATACAATGACGTGATGATTTCTCTGTTCTGCTTTCCATTTAATTCTTAATAATTCCCAACATGTTTTGGTTTACTCACTGCTACTGAACATTAAACTGATGCTTACATGCATCTGTTGAACCCCAAGACCTTGTTCTAGATCAGTAGTGGCTGGCTCTAAGCCCATCAGTTTATAAAATTGGGATTTTTTTTTCTCACTATGTGTATCACTTTTCTAAAATAGAATATTAGTGAAGCCAGTATTCATTTCTTGTCCCAGACTCTAGTAATACTGCCTAGTTAGAATTGTGAAATGTCTGTTGCATCTGTTCTTATTCAGAATATTTACTATCTTCTTTTTTCATCTGTCCCAGCTACTTGTAGGTGGAAGATTTATACTAATTTTAAACAATTTGAATAGCGTATATTTCAGAACTTAACTAATTACTTGAGGCTGTAGTTCCCCAGACATATCTGTAGTGCCAATATCCAATGATAACTGTCACCACCTATCCTCCCCTCACCTTAAATGTTTGCTCTTATGCCCATGTCTCATGCCATCATAAAGACTTGGCTGCAAGGTGAATTGGATCAAGGCACTGATCTAGGTGAAGAAACAAAAAATTGCCAAAGGATTTGTTTTACGTTGACAGGGCCTTTTCTATGTTCTACACACTACACATTGTAATCTCAGGAATAAAATATGAGAACATGCTCTGATATTTATTTCCATTGATTTAGGCTAAATATTTTTTCTAAAGTATTAAAAATATTCACACACAAATCTTTGACAATCAGATTTTTTTACATGGTAGCAGTTTTTCAAGTGATAACATTAAGGAAATGTATTCCTGATGCTACTTTGTGCAGCTCTCTGATTTGCCTTTGCCAGACTGCAAGTGATGTTTTTTCAAGCTAAACTGAAGAATACATCAGCCTGTTCCTGGCTACACATGTGCATTGTGTTAATGCTTGTGAGCACTGGCTCTGAAACAGATTCAGAAAAATAAAATAAAATAAAATAAAATAAAATAAAATAAAATAAAATAAAATAAAATAAAATAAAATAAAACAAAATCCTGTTTCCACTTGTAACCTTTGTGATATGTGTCCTTGTAAGTGTTTTGGGAGCTGAAAAACCCCTGGCATTTCAGGCAAAATCATCATTATTCGACTCATGGTGAGTGCATGGAATGGAATGGAATGGAATGGTTATGCTATGTTATGCCTAGAGTTATGCATAACAAGCTATGATACAGGCCTGAGAGGTCCATCCAGGAGAGCAGCTCTCTGCAGTGCAGGTCCCAGACCCATGCAGGAGACAGGGGCAGAGATAGGCACACCTACAATATCACTCAGGCAGGGACTGAAGGCCCTAGGCTGAGCTGAGACACGTCCCCTGGGCTTGGCGGGAGATGGTGTCGGTGGGGGTCCCAGGGGAGGTCGGTCCCAGCTATTGAGGCCTATGAGCACCCCCAGGACCCTGGCAGAAGTAGACTTGCACTGCTCATATGCTCTTCTTTACACATTTATGGTTGGCCACTTTGGAGACAGAGTATTTGGTCAGATGGACCTTTGCTCTGATGGAGTAGGTTTCCAAGGGAAACAGCTCAGGCATTTATAAAAATTAGTACAAGGAGAAAAAAAAAGAAACAGCTCAGGCACTTCTAAAAATCAGTACAAAGTTTTAAAAAAATCCACAAGGAAATGAACAGGTTTTGCTCACCTCAAAAAGGTTTGCAACCACTTATTTTAGGAGCACTTCCTGCTTCAGATTGAGGGCTGATCTTTGAGCCTCGCTAGTGTCAGAGATGTGGGGTTTTGCCATCCTGTGGAAACCCAGCTAAACTGGATGAACACAGAAGACTTCAAAAACCTCACTCCACACATGCAGTTTGTTCAGTTGCAAATTTGTTCGGATGGCCAAATTATCTCAAGATGATCCACAGCTCTCACCCCCATCAGAAGGTACATGCCTCCTTCCCACAAAGTGACAGTCAATGCCTAGGCTGGGACATGATTACTCATTCAATCCCCTTTGCTAGTGCAGGGCTGGGAAGAAATGTCATCAGAGATTTCCTCAGCATGTACTGCTAGGTAAAGGAGGAGGTAGGAAGAATGGAGTGGAGTGGAGTGGAGTGGAGTGGAGTGGAGTGGAGTGGAGTGGAGTGGAGTGGAGTGGAACAGAATAGAATAGAATAGAATAGAATAGAATAGAATAGAATAGAATAGAATAGAATAGAATAGAATAGAATAGAATAGCATAGCTGGAAGGGTCCTAAAACAACCATCTAGTCCAACTGCTTGACCACTTCAGGGCTGACCAAAAGTTAAAGCATATTATTAAGGGCAATGTCCAAACTCCTCTTAAACACTGACAGGCTTGGGGCATTGACCACCTCTCCAGGAAGCCTGTTTGAGGATTTGACCACCCTCTTGGTAAAGAAATATTTCCTCACGTCAAGTCTGAACCTCCCCCGATGGATGCAGATTTAAGCCATTCCCACTTCCTGGCTCTGGATCCCAGGGAGAAGAGATCAGCACCTCCTTTTCCACTTCCCCTCCTCAGGAAGCTGTAGAGAGCAATGAGGTCACCCCTCAGCCTCCTTTTCTCCAAACTAGACAAACCCAAAGTCCTTAGCTGCTCCTCACAGGACTTTCCTTCCAGGCCTTTCACCAGCTTTTTTGCCCTCCTCTGGACACATTCAAGGATCTTCACATCCTTCTTAAATTTTGGGGCCCAGAACTGCACACAATATTCAAGGTGAGGCCTCACCAGCACTGAATTCAGCAGGATAATTACCTCCCCTGACTGGCCAGTTATGCTGTGTTTGATGCACCCCAGGATGCAATTTGCCCTCTTGACTGCCAGGGCACACTGCTGACTCATACTGAGCCTGCTGTCAACCAGCACCCTCAGACCCCTTTCTGCAGGGCTGCTCTCCAGCCACTCCTCTCGCAAATTATACTTGTGCCCGGCATTACTCCATCCTAGGTGCAGAATCCAGCACTTGGACTTGTTAAATTTCATGCTATTAATGGTTGCCCAATGCTCCAATCAATATAAACCCCTCTGCAAGGCATCCTGTCACTCAAGAGAGTCAGCAGCACCTCCCAGTTTGGTATCACCAGCAAGCTTGCTAATGATGCATTCAATTTCTGCATCCAGATTGTTGATAAATACGTTGAACAGAACTGGCCCTACGAATGAGCCGTGAGAAACACTTCTGGTGACTAGTCTCCAGCCAGATGTAGCCCCATTCACTACAACCCTTTGAGTCCTGCTCTTCAGCTAGTTCTTCATGCAGCACATTGTGAATCCGCTCATTCCACAGTTGGACAACTTGTCCAGAAGCATGCTGTGAGGGATGGTATCAAAAGCTTACTAAAACCCAAAAAAACCTACATCCACCGCCTTCCTTTGATCCACTAGGTGGGTGACCTTATCATAGAAGGACATCAAATTAGTTAAACAGGACTTTCCCTTTGTGAACCTGTGCTGACTGTGCCTGATCAGGTAAAAGACTGGACATGGCACTTAGTGCCATGGTCTAGTTGACATGGCGGTGTCAGGGAAATGGTTGGAATCGATGACCCCAGAGGTTCTCTTCCAACCTGATTGATTGATTGATTGATGATTGCATTGTTCTTTAAGTGCCTTTCAGTAGTACCTAGTATGATCTTCTTCATAATTTTTCCAGGAACTGAGGTTAGGTTTTAATTAAAAACATATAAAAATAATCTTCTATCAAAATATCTTAAAATAATGCATACATCAAAACCAGTGGTAAAAGGCTTGTGATCATTTCCAAGGTCTTTTAAACTGCAAACATTGCACAAAGTGTTCATGTATGAGTTTTGCTATTCTGCCTGGCCTCTCTTAACACAGGAACTGCTGGAATTAGAAAAAAGTTCAAATCTATGACACATGTAGAGTTACCAAGATGTACTCTGACTATAGGTTTCAAGTTTAACAAGCAGAGAATATATTTTCTGATATCTTTGAGAGATCATCTGGAACATGTGGAAGGTAACTCCCCTCCAAAGTTATATAACCAAAAAGTGAAAAGCACACTATCAGCTAAGTGGGTAAGAGACAGATATGCAAGGATGAAAAATAGAAATTGAGAAAGGAAGTTATTACACTCTTACATTGACAATCTTGTTGTTGCTGAAAACATCATTCATTATTGGTTAATTTCATCCTGTTATCAGCTTCTACTTAGAGAAAAACTTGCAACTATTGAGAAAACAAAGTTTAAGGGATACATTTCTTAGACATAATGGAGTCTAATTTCTTCACTCATGGCCCTGCTGCTTACAACAGTCTCCTGGTTTGGCCTAAACCAGACTAATTTTCCTTTCAGTGATTTTTACTTTCAGCTAAGTCTCCTCTAAGTAACTGCACTTTCAGAAACTAACTGCGTGTTTTGCAGACAGCGTCTGCTTCTAGGACAGATAACGCTCAAAGCTTATAGTTATTACTGAAGTAACGGTAGGAATGGTATGCAGAAAGGCTCTTGCTTACACTTATTCCTAGAGAAATCAAGGTCACTGCTAAATTCCTCGCTAATTACAAGTGAAGAGCCATAGAAGGTTCGCACGTCCAGGGAGGAGCAGACAGGACAGGTGACCCAAAATTGACCAACGAGGTATTCCATCCCATACACATCATCGTCAATATAAAGTGGGGGGATAACGAGGGTTTCACTCTCTTATTCTACGGCCGGTGCCCAAAGAGGACTCTGTCCATTTTTCTCCTGCCCTCAATCCCAATCTGTGCATCCCTAAATCCAGTTCCTGTCCGTCGCTGAGTCCAGTCCGGGACATTCCGGAGCCTGCCTTGCAGTGCCGGTGGTGACGTGACCGACATTGGGGGAGCTTGATCTTGGTTTTGTATATATTTGTATATATTTAATTATTTCCACTATTATTATACTCTTTTTTTCATTGTTATAGTTTATTAAAACTGTTTTAACTTTCCAACCCGCAAGTCTCTCTCCCTTTTCTCTTCTCCTTCCCCTCTGCGGGGGGGAAAAAGGGTTAACAGAGAGCTTCTGCTATCAGCTTAATAGCCGGTCCAGCTTTAAACCGTGACAAACAGTAATTTCACTGATCTCAGTGACACCTCTCATTTCAATAACTACACATAACCGGAGGAGGAAACAATGTAAATAAAACCAGATGTCATACAAAAAGCTAGTATTAACATAAATTAAAAGTGAAGAGCCAGATTCTTCCCTGAGTCTGAAGACCTCGAGTCAGTGTTCAGAAACACAGGAAGACTTCAGGTACCCAACACACTGTTATTCTGATTTGATTTACATTAACTTCATCCCCATTTTGTGGGTGAGTAATTATAAATTAGAATTGCACCTTTTCTCTTGCATACATGATCTTTGTGAGATTTTATATAGGACAGTAGCAGTGTAGCAGAGTAAATGGCCTGCCAGACCTCCTCCTCAGCATTCTCCATATGTATTGGCTTTCACCTAATACACACACTTTTCTGTCACAGTCATAGAATAATTTACACAGCATGTGGTTTCCCTACCTTTACATCAACAGTATGAGGACAAAGACGTAAGGATATAAAACATCCAGCTTTACATCCTATACTTTTTAAAACACAGACTGTATTGTTAGCGATTTTCTCCTTCTGTTAAATATTCTGTAATATGTCAGGGGGCAATTAATAAACGACGAGTAGGAACTCTAGGAAACTGCAAGAGAACACTAATCAGCTATAAGGAGCAGCTCTTGAAGAACTGAGCCCCAGTTTCTTTTACAACGCATTTTTTACTTTAAGTTCACATCTTAGATTGTGGCATGGCAGGTGTCAACTAAGCAGAAATGTTTCATATTTTATTATGGTATATGACAAGATAAAATGAGAAACTTATAATAAGATAAATGATGGACACTTTCATGAGATCTTAATAAAATTAACTAAAACATTATCTAATTTAATATCAATCTGCCTTAGAAAGAATGCTAAATGTATATTTTGACTCAAGTAATTCCCTTATAATTGGACATTATATCACATTTCTATTTCTTCCACTCTCTCCTGCTTCCAGTAATAACAGGCAATGAACCAGTGTTCTGTTTAATTTCTCTGGGAAACGAGAAGTAAAATTACTAAAGCCACTGATAACAGTTGGGCTAGAATTTCATGCTGCTGCCATCATCCTCTGCTGATCCCTCTTCAGAGTCCTTATCTGAGTTAAAAAGTGGTTCAATTGCATTCAAGTGAAAGAATGACATACATACTGAGGTGACATTTTAAAGGACAACCTGTAGCTTTACCATTTGTTTTTCTCCAGACCTAACTTCTCTCTTCAATGCAACAGTATAGGTTGCTCACTACCTCGTCAGGGCCAAAAAAGACAGTGGCAGAGTCAGTATGACTCTCTCCAGATGTTCTTAGCACAGGAGCTGAAATGAAGGTCAGAAATGTTGAAATAAGTCCCAGATGTGGGTTTGTAGTATGGTATGGTATGTCAGTAGGAAAATGACCTATTTCTTTCAAGAAAAGTTCTCAAATGAGTAAGCGACTAGCTGGATAGAATGCAGCTATAGTACTGTAAAAAAACATGTCACAGGGTGTCTCAGCTACTATGATATTCCAGACAAAGTAGACACATTGTGACTGAATTATGAAAAAGCATAGATGAACCAATCCCCTTAGATTAACAATGCTACCATTTTAATGCATGAATTACCATAGTCGTGATTCCATCTGTTGAATATTTCTATGGCATAAGAAAAAGGGACACAGGATCCCCTTATCAGCATCTACTCTTCCCTGCCTACTCCAACACACACCGCAGGCCTGAAAGGAAGAAGGCAAGACAGAAGCTCCCGCACCTGCCAAAGCAGTTCACAGGGAAAACTTGTTAGGGAGTGCAGAATCGAGCACTTCTGAGCCTGCTGTACTTTATGCAGTGGACTGGGAGAAAAAAGGTACAAAACGCAGCTTTAAAGAATTCTTGCTTCCCACCTTCTCCACACTATGCTGTACACAGTTCAGATACAACCAGGAGCTTGGCCAAAATGTTTGGTGTGGCTATATCATACTCCATCGGACAGCTGGAATCATTTTAAGTTGCTATTTTAATTTGAGACAGAAGTTGTGCTTGTTTTTCTTTTCATATTTAATCTGTTATCTAAGACTTAACTTTCCCTTTTCCAAAAGCTCATTTGGAATGCAGTTTATTCCATACTTCATTTTCCTTGTATTTCATCTAATTGTATTTTTAATGTCTGAATTCTGCTTTATTATACATCCTCTACACTTTTATATCATCATTGTCAATCAATTTGGCCCTAAGTCTCTTAAAGACCATGTAAGAAGGGAGCCTCTTCTTGGAATGCAAATGCTTGAATTTTAATTGAAGTGGGGGAAGAAGCTTTGTACCTGTTCTACATGAAAGTCCAGGAATTTTAGAACTGAAACCTTCCCCAGAATGGTTTCTAGTATCAGCAAATATTCAGCTGCATTCTATGAATATATTTATTGAGCAAGAGAAATGCTTGATAGCGACACTTTTCAAGATGGCAAGAAAAACAAAGGAGATCCCTTAAAGACAGCTTCCTGGAGGGCTATGTAAGATAATTAAATTCTAATTCCTAATTCTGTATAAGAAACATAGCTGAACAAACTCCTAATAATTAGTCCTTTAGTTCTTCCTGTTTGGCAAACCTTCCTCACTTCTGCTTCTCAGGACAGAGGATGACACTGTACACTTCAGAAAATATTTTTCTACATGCCCCTTCACGGAGCATGAAAAGTAGATGTTCACTTGCTTATTCCTTTCAATATTGTATTATTGGCTGCTGGAAGACTGTTGTGTAGTGTGTGAAGGGAGCAAGAGAGGTTTATTTTATCTGGCAGGTTCTCTTCATGTCCTTTGAAAAGCAGTTTTTTCTGAGGCATTGAGCACACTGATTTTCAGAACTGTTAAGGCAAGAGCAGCCTCTGGTTCTCAGCAACTCTAAAAACCAGGCCATAGGATCTCACTTTTGCTATCTTTCTCAGAAAAAAAAACTTAACTAAAAGTGCAGAAATTATAATTCTTAACTTTGCAGCTATCTTCTCTTACTTCTCTCTGCAGGGCTTCCATTCCCTCCCTCTCAGCACTCTCTTCATCTCTCCAATATCATCACTTCTCTCCACACATATGTACTTTTCCCTCCAGATCTTACAGTTAGTCTCCACCATTCCCTCTTCACTCTCATTTTCTATCTGATGGTTTCCAAGAGGCTTCCTGTTCTCCAAATTATGCTTATGACTACAGTGTCTTTCCTTCCTACTCCCAGCCAATCCTATCTCTTTCCAGTCCACAAATGACCTCTGCCCTCCCTGTCTAGATACTTGGTAAACAGAATTCACATTGAACAGCTGAGTAACCAATAGTCTAGTACCACCCCTTTCAACCTAGTAGTGCCATTCAATAAAATATCTACACTTCCAAGAAGTACAGTAAAGATTTTATGAAAAATGTGCTAAGAATCGAGAAGGTTGCCACTGCAAACATTTTTATCTAAAATCATGTGGTGTACAGCTGTTGTTTGCTGGCAACACACTTAGAATGGCTGGAGTATCCCATGATTAAACTGAATTATATTGTTCTTTCTAGCTTACAGAAGGCTTTTTCTTTCTTTTTTAAAACCTGCCATCCTTCTTCAGAGTTGTCATATGTACTTACAAGAATTTCTTCGGCATAAACAAATTTTTCCACTAAACAACATCAACTCCTATATTAATTGGCATACAGCATTACTGGGTTTTATTACAAACTGCAAAAGAAATGGTCTTCCTGCTATAAGTTGAGACATACATATGCAGCAAGGAACTCTGAATCTGAATTCTCAGGGACTGGAATAAACTCAGTAGGACTATCTGCTGTGTCACACTAATAGGTTCTATGCAGGCTTGACCACCCTCATAGCAGGGCTGTGGTACAACACAAAGCTCCACATTCTTTTCCATCACAGCAGTTTTTCAAAAGGCAAGGGCCAAGATTTGCAAACATAACCAGTGACTTAAAGGCAGCAGCCAAACAAGGCACTGTAAGAAACCAGGTCCACTTTGAGAATCTCCCAAAGGTGGGTAAAACTGAAGCCCCTCTTTCCCCCCAAGCCAGTTAGACTAGGACTAAATTTATGATAAAAGATAAACTGTACTTCTGTGCACTGGCTGAATTTCTAAATCCATTTAACTGTTGAAAGTTAAATGGTTATGCAAGTCTCTAAATTTGAAGAGAATCTCATAGATTGTTAACAAGTTATGGGCTTGAAAACTACACAGCTGCATCAGTCAATGGCTGCTAACAATTTTTTTTAGAAGCACTGTCTTACATAAAAAAAAACAAAGGTCTCACTCACTGTCACAATGATTCATTTGCTCAACAGCACTCAAGGTGCTGTTACCTTTTGCAGAGATCTTTTTACCCCAGTGTTTGGCCCTGTGAATCCAACTTTTCCCTCTCATAAGTCTTAGAGTCTTACAAGAACAAGAAAGGGCACATGCAGCTGCCTTGGGCTACATTACACAAATGTCTTGGTACCATTTACAAGCTGATCAAACTGAAAGAGCCTTTAGCCCATAAGAGCTAAGATAAATTGTATTAACTGCCATCCCAATTTCTTTTTACAATTAATGCCATGATAATAAATCTGTACATTTGAGGATAAAAGGAATATTGAACATGATGGTGGATGAAAATAAAATGTGAATAAAATTTAGTCAGATTGCTGTTTCAGTAAATGGGATAGAAAAATTAAAGTGGTATGTTCATTAATTTTAAGAGTTATCCACTCCACATCTTCATTCAATTCACTGAGAGTACACAAATGAGAGTACACAGATTTGGCTAACAGCTGAAGGAGGAGACAAGGAGAGAAATACATTCAACCTCAGAAAGCATGTATATGACCTCAGCAGCAGGCTTTTTTTTTTTCTTTTTATTGCAGCTGTCTTCCTTGGCTGGATGAGGATAAAGGAAATAACTTCTCACCAGACACAAACTGCAGTACAGTCTTTGGCAAAGACAGTTTTCATACAAAGCCTGCATTACTACACACTACTGCTTATAAAGTGCTGGTGAAAGTGCTTATAAAGACTGGTGAAATTTCTTCCTCAGCAGCTTAAAGTAGTGTGTAGAAAGAGAACAGATTTGTGAAATGAGTTAAGAGTTGAAGTCTTGATATTAAGACAGACGAGGACATGCTGAAAAAAAACATTAAATAGTTTCTCCCTTTCACAGTCCTCTATGATTTGTCATGCAATTTTAATCACTCTCTGCATCAGAAGGTTCTCAGCCGACAGTTGACTGACTGCATATATAGCCCCAGCTCATCAAAAGAATGAAGTAAAATATGCTATCTTAACTGCTGCAGTTGCAAACATGTTTTCTTTAACATCTACAATGGCATATGGGTACAAACTAAGATAGCAGCACATCACAGCAGATGCTTGAAGGCCTCTACAGAAGAAAGGCCTACAGTAAAAAAGACCTCCACAGTAAAACAAGTGGGTTTGGGAATCCTTGTATTCAAGAATAATTAACAATTCAGTAGTCTATTTCTGAACAAAAGAAGCATCACTTTTCTTCTCCTTTACCAATAATTCCTAAGCAGGACATTACTGCATTTAGAGAATTCCATTTTATAAGCAAATTAACTGTAATTGTTTAACATGCATAGTAGAGGCACATTCAGTTCAGCTCAGGACAATCTGTGAATTTGCTAAAATTCCAGGAAAAGTGCCTCTTCTGAGATGAATGGTAACCTATTTGCAAAAGCCTATTCCTTCTGCAGCTAATTAAAATCCAAAAGAAACTAATCAGTCTTCAGATTTTTACCAGGTGTCCTTTTCCACAAATATGCTTACATCCTTAGTCTCAGTGTCTAGCTTTCTGAGACATCAGTAAACCAATTCTAGCCTTTGTAGATTTGAATGTTTTTATTATCTCAGACAATACAAGAGGGTCTCTGTCCATTGGCTGCTACTGAGTTGCCAGATTTTAATTTAAGTAGGTGAGCTCTCTGCCCTGAAAATAAATGTCATAGAAACAGAATCATAGACTGGTTTGGGTTGGAAGGGACCTTAAAGATCATCTAGTTCCAACCCCCCTGCCTTGGGCAGGGACACCTTTCCACTACACCAGGGTGCTCAAAGCCCCATCCAACCTGGCCTTGAACA
This sequence comes from Nyctibius grandis, assembly GCF_013368605.1. NCBI lineage: Eukaryota > Metazoa > Chordata > Aves > Nyctibiiformes > Nyctibiidae > Nyctibius > Nyctibius grandis. The sequence continues at coordinate 48,392,509 of NC_090658.1, read as the reverse complement.
CTTCCAGTGATGGGACATCCACAACTTCTCTGGGCAACCTGTTCCAGTGTCTCACCACCCTCATTGTAAACAGGCTGAACAGCCCCAACTCTCTCAGCCTGTCATCATAGGAGAGGTGCTCCAGCACCCTGATCATCTTCGTGGCCCTCCTCTGGACTCACTCCAACAGCTCCATGTCATTCTTACATTGGGGCCCCCAGAGCTGGAGGCAGTACTCCAGGTGGGGTCTCAAGAGCAGAGTAGAGGAGCAGAATCACCTCCCTCGGCCTGCTGGCCATGCTGCTTTTGATGCAGCCCAGGATACAGTTGGCCTTCTGGGCTCCAAGCACACATTGCCGGCTCATGTTGAGCTTCTCATTAACCATCACCCCCAAGTCCTTCTCCTCAGGCCTGCTCTCAATCCATTCTCCGACCAGACTATATTTGTGCTTGGGATGGCCCTGACCCATGTGCAGGACCTTGCACTTGGCTTTGTTGAACTTCTTGTGGTTTGCACAGGCCCAGCTCTCAAGCCTGTCAAGGTCCCTCTGGATGGCATCTCTTCCCTCCAGCGTGTCGACCACACCACACAGCTTGGTGTCATTGGCAAACTTGCTGAGGGCGCATTCATCCCAGTGTCCCTGTCGCCGCCAAAGATGTTACACAGCGCCGGTCTCAATACCCACCCCTGAGGAATGCCACTCGTCACTGGTCTCTGCTTGGACGTCAAGACTTTGACCACAACTCCTTGAGTGCAACCATCCATCCGATTCCTTATCCATCGAGTGGTCCATCCGTCAAGTCCATGTCTCTCCAATTTAGAGACAAAGATGTCATGCAGGACAGTGTCAAATGCTTTGCACAAGTCCACGTAGATGACATCAGTCACTCTTCCCTTATCCACCAATGCTGTTACCCTGTTGTAGAAAGCCACCAAATTTGTCAGGCATGATTTGCCCTTAGTGAAGACATATTGGCTGTCACCAATCACCTCCTTGTTTTCCATGTGCCTTAGCATAGTTTCCAAGAGGATCTGCTCCATGATCTTTCCAGGCACAGAGGTGAGACTGACGGGCCTGTAGTTCCCTGGGTGTCCTGGTTTGGCCCAAACCAGGCCAATTAGTCTTAGAGAACCCAAGGTCACTGCTAAATTCCTCACTGCTTATGAGTGAGGAGCCGAAAGGGGGTCGTACCTGCAGGGAGGAGCAGACAGGGCAGGTGACCCAAGATTGACCAATGAGGTATTCCATCCCATACACGTCCTTCTCACTTTCCTATTTATCACTAACCCATTGCCTCCTGGAGGTGGGGCCCAGGAGGGAGGGGCCCTCCTGTCTCCCACTGATTGGTACCAGCTTTGCCAATTCTCCAGTTAAAAGCCTGCAGGTGTGATGGCAGGGGAGCTACTGCATTTTCCCCTCTGCCCGTGCTGGGGGGAGCAACTCTGCCTGAGGAGGATTTCCAAGCTCTCAGTCTTGGTTTTGTATATATTTGTATATATTTGATTATTTCTATTATTATTGTTATTATACTCTTTTTCATTATTATAGTTTATTAAAACTGTTTTAACTTTCCAACCCATAAGTCTCTCTCCCTTTTCCCTTTCCCTTTCCCTTAGCGGGGGGGAGAGGGTTAACAGAGAGCATCTGCCACCTGGTTAATAGCCGGCCCAGCTTTAAACCGTGACACTGGGTCTTCCTTTTTCCCCTTCTTGAAGATGGGGGTTATGTTTCCCCTTTTCCAATCAGTGGGAACTTCACCAGACTGCCACGACTTCTCAAAAATGATGGATAGCGGCTTAGTAACTTCATCCGTCAGTTCCCTCAGGACCCGTGGCTGCACCTCATCAGGTCCCATGGACTTGTGCACCTTCAGATGGTCTCAAACCTGATCTTCTCCTACGGTGGGCTGTTCTTCTCTCAGTCCCTGCCTTTGCCTTCTGTGACTTGGCTAGAGCACTTGTCAGTGAAGACTGAGGCAAAACAGTCGTTGAGTACCTCATCCTTCTCCATATCCCGGGTAACCAGGTCTCACATTTCCTTCCGGAGAGGGCACACATTTTTCCTAGTCTTCCTTTTATCACTGACATACCTATAGAAGCTTTTCTTGTTGTCCTTGACATCCCTGGCTAGATTTAATACTATCAGGGCTTTAGCTTTCCTAACCTGGTCCCTGGTTGCTTGGACAATTTTTCTGTATTCCTTCCAGGCTACCTGCCCTTGCTTCCACCCTCTGTAGGCTTCCTTCTTGTGCCTGAGTTTATCCAGGAGCTCCTTGTTCATCTATGAAGGCCTCCTGGCATTTTTGCCTGCCTTCCTCTTTGTTGGGATGCATCGCTCCTGAGCTTGGGGGAGGTGGTCCTTGAATACTAACCAGCTTTCTTGGCCCCTCTTCCCTCCAGGGCTTTATCCCAAGGGACTTTACCAAGCAGGTCCCTAGGGAGGCCAAAGTCTGCTCTCCTGAAGTCCAGGATAGTGAGTCTGCTGTGCTCCCTTCTCACTGCCCTAAGGGTCTTGAACTCCACCATTTCATGGTCATGTGTCCTGATTGCTTTCCTCAGATCTCCTTCTCAAGCCTTTTCATTGCCACTTCCTCACTGCTTTCTTCTTCATTATGAGAGCATTCACACTCCCAAATACACTCCCTCTGAAGTTTTTCTGACATGACTACAGCTTCCCCTCAGGTGTTGGAGCTAGCTTACCTTCCATCTTATCCTTCTGCTTCTTTCATGAGTATAAAAATTGTTCCATCCAAGGAAATATGACAAAGGATTCTACCAAATAATTTTTCAAGAAATGTCTATAGAAAATTTTTTAAAACCTGATTTTTTAAAGTTACTCTAGTCTTCCAACAGAATTCAAAACTCCAAAATACATTTCAGAAAAGCAAAAGAAAAGCTAGCATTTTTAGAATTTGGTGGTATTTTCTAGCCTTTGAATTTGATCTGCTAGAATGGAAGATCAGAAAAGCTGACAGCTGGCTGCTTATTCCTCTCAGAGACAAAATTACAGGAGAAAGAAAAACAAAAATTACCAAATTCCATTTGCATCTAGTTTTGATATATTTATAGATTATGAGAGGGAGTAATTGGGATTGACTGGGCCAAACAGTAGGGTCAAAAGAACCATGTGAAAGAGCTTTCCTGACTTCAGTGAGACCATATTAGAGATCAAGCTGGTCACAGGTTTTAAATCCACAGCAGTAGTCTGTGACAAGATAGTCCTGAGTCCTAAGGAAGAATATCATACTGGAAAAAATGTGCCCTACAGAGGGATGAGACAAGACTGATTCAATACTAAAGCCAAAACTCAGCAAAGTCTGAAAAATAATTTTCCATATCACTACAACAGGTACCTCCATTGTGGAAAATTTTATGACGAAGTGAACCATCAACGGTGAACAAAAATCACAAAAGCGTGGAGTTTTCATACAAGTTGTTCTAAAGTCAAATCTACAGATGTGACCACCAGGAAAGGTATACTTTGCTAGTAGCTAGTAAAAGATGATAAGTCATATTTCCAGACACATCCAAAAACACCTGTAACCAATTCTGACTAAAGTAGTTTTAGTGCTAAATTGTAACCCACAAGTTAGTGCTAATTGACACCCACAAGCAAGCATCATTACTGGGAACATTAAATATGTCTCCCTTCAGGCAGGTCAGCAGAAAATCAATATGAAATTTTCAGTGGCTCTCATGCAAATCTAGACATGAAAGAGATTTCCAGATCTCTACTATTCATTTAACTTTCTCCAGCTGCCAAGCAATGCACTTATTGTCAGTTACTAGCTAACCTAAATGTGCCACCATATAATAATACCTGAAACTAATGTAATTTGAAATATAGCTGCACTTCTAAACATAAAATCAGACTTATAAATTAATGGAAAAAATATTCTATTGAGTAACAATTTGAATTAATATCTTCCACACATGTAAATTAGATATTTTACTGATAGATCACAAGTTGAACTTATATGGTAATCAAAAGATGTTAATGTTTTCTACATGGCAATTTTAAATTGCCATGCCTTCAGTGACAAGAGATTTCTGGAGCATGTGCAGTATAACAAAATCAGAGAATAATTCAATTTGCAGGGACTTTGGAAAATCTTGTCATCCAACTTAGTCAAAGTAAGGTCAAGACTGAACTCATATCAGGTTGCTGAGGACTTTTTCCATTGTAGTCTAGTTTTGTTTGTTTTTCTTTTCTCTTGAAGCTATCAGTATATCAGTCGGGTGGTCACATTAAACTGTTACATATTTAATTCCTTTAAACTTATAGACAAAAATGGAGAGTGGGACAGATTTGCCATATTTCATCCAATGCAAATTATATTTTTGATTATTTTTTCATGAAATGCCCTACATTGACTTATTGAGCAGGTGTTTAAATAGCTGTGTATTTCAGACAGGTAGCCTTCTCAGGACTTCAGGAAATCATCTTATCCAACCTTCTATTAAAAATAAGATCAATGCTGATCTCAGATCAGGTTGCTCAGGGCTTTTTCTATTAAAGTGTAGTTTGGGGTGGTTTTTTTTTCTCTTTCTTGAATCTACCTTTCATTATATCAGTAGGGTGGTAACAATGCATACTGATCTTAAAGTCATGATTCTGTCATGAAAAAAGTAACTTCCAGCACAGTATATTAGCTCAGTGCTTGGAGTTTCTTTTCTTCTTCTCTGCTTGCTTGCTTTATTTTTTCAAGAAACTACCAATGAGAACAATAATATGCTAGAGTGTACTTGGATGGTTTTGTCATATAATGTTCACCCAGCTTGTACAAAGATGAAACCAACATTCAGCTACACAAAAGCCACCAAAAAACAGCAGATGACAATAGTGTTCCCATTTGCTTTTATTCCGCTTTGAAAACATTTCAAAGAGAGGTGATTTATTGTTCCCATATTTGGAAGATAAGACTCCCACCCTATTTTAACTTAGATGATTGACTCAAATGTGTTATAATTAATAGTTATGGTTATTATAGTTAAACACTGTAATATCTCTTAATGTATATTCCCTAAAATAGATTGAAATTCAATTAATATTTTTGGTAAGATAAACACTTTTCCCTACATAAGTTTTGAACAATGATTGAAAACCAAGAAGTGACAATGAGAAGCTAAAACTGAGAAATCATCTTGAAATAAACCTAAGATAAATGCAGAGCTTCTATCTGATTCCCCTTCTCCAGCTTTCATAGCAAGCATTTCATAAATCATTCCAGAGTATCATGTGATGAAAAAGCAACAATGCCCACCATCTGTAAAAAAATCATTATTATACCCATCCAGGGTTTTTCCCTCTTTTCTGGAAGAACATTTATGCAAGTGAGAGTTATAATAATGGTTGGAATAAACTACCTCATGGACAGGTGCTGGGCAGCAACCGCTGGAGTGCTGCCAGTACACCTCACTCTTGGCTGGATTTTTCCACAGCAGAAAGCTTAGCCATAATGTTTGAATTTCACTCATCAGCCACTTCCCTTTTTTCACCCCTTACCTCTTCTTCTGCCAGGGTTTCCCTTTGAATGTAATGGGGTTTTGTGCAGAGGTTATTCAGAACCCAGTATAATTCTTAACTGTATTCATTCAAACTTTGGATGAAACAAGAATAATGTTAGTTTTAAATCCCTAACTAGTGGAGTGGTAGGTATAAAAATCTTCCAGTGTTGGAAACTCTGGCTTCCTAATACAAAGCCTTTCTTTCAAGGCATGGGATTATTCTTTTCCGATTCATTTGTTGTTTTCTTCTTCTCCATTCTACAAGCTTACCATTGCATTTCTTAGCTTCTTCTCCTAGTGCCTTCTCCTAATGACTTTGAATGTGACTTCATGTAAATCCTATATTGGAAATGTCAGGTGATTTTTTTTTTTTGCTTCTGCAACTCCCTCGAAATTACTTATTTAGAAAACATTTCAGACTGCTTATTATACAGAATGACTTAGTTACCAGAATTTACATTTCAGCAGTAATCCTTCAAAAGAGCAGTTTCTGCACATTCCTTGCTTTTAAGTAAAGTGTTCTTGTTAATATCTGCTTCAAAATCTTCCCCCAGAACCACACCTATGGGGACATTTATAAGTTGGTTCAAATCCACAGCTCTTGCTTCTCAGGAAAGAGCTCTTCAAGAAAAGGGTTTCTTGTCCTTGAGCTTCAGATTTGGCTCTTAACCATAATCCTAAATTGACTATGTGATGTTTCATAAAGTTAAGTATTAAAGGCTTTGTGCCCTAAGGCACACTTGCAGAGTTAGACCAGTCTGGGTTGGATCCACAGCCAACGTTTACTTTACACCATTTATGGATTTTGCTGTCCTGATCAACAACTGATTTGCCTGAAGTTAGTTACTTCAAAGTCTTGATTCATAGTATCATTGCAACTGAGCCTCTAGACTTTACCAGTTAAACTCTAATAAGACATTTTCCACCAAAATTCATTCCAACAGCTGGACCACAGATCAGGATGCTGCAAGACTACAGTCAGCTCTATTCTTCAGTATATAACATCTTTTTGCAGAACTGTGTTCAGTGCTAAACCTGAAATTCGTCTTAATCAGGGTGCAAAATTTAATAAACTATACTATTTGGTTGAATATACTATTGCTGAATCCAAAGAGCAGAAATACATAATGTTCACCACAAGATATGGTGAACAAACACCACGAGCGATTAACAATTTCTCAGTTCAAACAATATATACACAAGGAATAAAACCTCCAGAAATTCTAAAATCACAGAAATGCTAGCATCTTTATTTACAAATGGAAGGAGATATGTAAATATGACAATACACACAGATGTAAAGAAATTATACTTACTCCATAAATATTTTTAATAGTAGCAAGTACAGTCAGTGTCGAGGAGGTAATGAAGTAAAGAGGAGGTACTGTGTACTCTTTTATACATATAGTGACTACTATTGTCTCTTTAAAGTAAAGAGAAAGGTGAAAGTAGAAAGCTTCAATGCAGTTTCAATACATGAAAACAAAGAAGGTAAGTCTGTAGGATTGAAAACAGCATAGAAAGAACTCACATGATACACTAGTTGTAGGGAAGCTCTGGTTTCAAGAAAAAACTTAGAAAACAGACTCCTGTATATATTGCTGCACTATAATTAAACAATTACATTGAAATATAATGCTGTTAACACAGCATAGCATTAATAAAATTAATTAACACAATAACCACACTATAGCTGAAAGTAGATGAACAGCCTTCCAGCTGCACAGCACATTGGCAGGTTAATAAAAAAGTAGTAAAGAGCAAGCTTACAGTGAAGATTTTACATAGTTAAATTACAAGGAGGAAAAAAGCAATGACTTACCTGGGGAGATGACGGACTAAAAGTCACATTGATGACAGATTCTGTGTGTCCCCCCAGTTTATGTGAAAAAGTACTGGAACGCATCTCATATATGTAAGCCTAAAAAACAATGAGATTACTTTTTCACTTTAAAGAAACTTATCATATTCTAGAAGCACCAAGTTATAGTACAGGAGGACTAAAGATTCAGTCTACAGAGAAGTTAGAAAATTTTCGTAATAGCTGAAAAGACGTAAGTCATTAACATCTTAGAACTGATTTCTATAATTCAGGATAATTTAGCAAATGTTTAAGTTAACTCAAATGAAAAAAAAAAGCCCCAAAGATTTAGAAAGAATAGTGCAATCTTTTCCCCTTAAATAACTAAACATTAGCTGTATTTCAAGTAGGCGGGTAAAAAATGACCTGTTAAAAATATATTTTTAAGGGTATTCTTCAGAATTTAAACCCTTTCTTTTAAGTAGAAATATGTAAACGCTAAAACCTTGGATTCTAAATTAGAAAACTCTTATGTTTGTCGCTACATTAAATAATTTTTTCAGTTTCTACATAGATCTTTTCTACATAGGTCTGCAGTTTTTAATTGAACAGCATAGAATTCAATAACAAATCAATAATATTATGAGTGATGTAGGTATCATCAATGGGAAAAAGTATACTGCCTGTCTTTGCTTCTTAAAGGAAAAAATGGAAAAGTGCTTTCCAACGAGTAAATTAAATTTAGTACCAAAATAATTATATTCTTGTTGTTACAGCCTCAAATAGTGAAAAAGTGCCAATGCAAAACTGCATTAAGAAATCAATCCAAAATTCAGTGAAAGTCATAAACATACTGATACTATGACAACGGTTGGACTGTGATATTGAATTAGCATTATCTTACATAAATAAAACAGAAAATGTATTAAAATAAATCCTGTAGGATAGGTCCTCCACATAAGAAACACTCATGAGAGTCACGTGCAGGCACATAAGATTGTTTTAGACTATGTCTTACCTAGTAAAAATAACAATTATTTTCAGGATACAGTCAGAATGTATGCATACATGAGGCATACTAAAAAAGACACATATCATGTAGAAAATATGCAGATTTATTTGGTACATTATAAATAAAAGGTGTATCTCAAAAGTATGAATAAATTGTAAAGCATGCAAAAAAAATTCAAAGATGATAATCCAAACTTTATAGTTTCAATAAAAAACTAAAATGTTCCATTGTCTTTATTAAATCTCTGGATTTAAGGCTATGAACATGGAATGGAGCACAGCCTAAGATAAACTAAACAAAACTGTGCATAGACACTATTACTACAACGTATTACTCTGTGATTTGTGTTAAATTTTCTGTTGATAGTACCCTAAGAGAAGTTTAATCATTCAGATCCAAGGCAGCTGAGCTTTCCCTAGGAGAGAGCAAACTGCTACAAGATATATGTCCCAAAAACTTGTGGACTCAACTGACAGTCTTCCCAATTTATGAAAAGATTCATGGACCAATGCAGGTCCTGAAAAACACTTGATGCCTCCCTCAAAAAAAAAATCTTATCAGCCAACTCCAGATTCTCTAGTCCAAACCAGCACTGAGGAGACACTGGATAGTCCTCAGTGTCAAATATTCCTTTCATGACCATATCGACTGAGAGGCAAACCAAGAGGCCAACTGTAAATCTACTTAATTGCATCCAGTTTATATACTTTACATATTCTGGATTCAGTCCAGGATGTGGAATTAAAACCATCTACTAGCATAAATGAAGTACTTAAAAACAGACAGAAAAGCAGGTATCCATTTTTAACCTCTGGATCTTTCATAGCATTTCACACAGATACTGCCATACTAACTGGGAAAGTAGCACAGTCCCCAGTAATATGTTAAAATCATTGCGTCCTTCCTAAAAGGATATAGCAAATGGTTGTTAATTGGAAATTCTGCCTTAAAAAGTAAGACCCTCCTCCCTACTTTTTGAACAACTCAGGAAACTGGTCATAATAACTAGTATTTGATTGCCAGTAATATAAAAGCAGCATTTTTGTTTTAAAACATATGGCCATACCACAGGTACTGTGACTTACACCGCTTGGGACATGATCAGTTCACAAGGGAATAGATAGGTAAGGGGAACTCAAAAAAGATGAAAGTGATATAATGACACAAAATAAAGCATACCGATGTGTCTGTAGACATGAAATTATTTTCTCTGATGGAAAGTACAAAACCATATATTGGTAAATTCAGTCTGTACACAGGACTACTCAAGTTCCTGCCATTTCCATACAGAAATGTCACAGTTGCTGTTTGTAAATACCTCCAGTTAGTCATAAGATTCTTCTTTATTGACATAAAAATATTAAGAGGTAGTGTCAGTTATTTACTTCACATCCTAAACAGATTACAATATTGCCAAGTAATTAGGCTTAAATAGAGAAGGTTTCAGAGTTCTAACATAATAGTACCCTTGAAAATTTCCCTTATTTTATAGGGCTACATCCATCCATTCTCTTCCTTCCATACTGGCTCTCCATTCTTCATTTTGATGATACTACATCGTGACTCAACTGGTATCGAAATTATCAGATGCTGACACCTGTGTGTTATCTCAGTACCTGTAACATTGTGCTCTCTTCTTCATAGCCAACCTTTGTCACACTGTATATCATCTGGCCCTACTATCCAGATTTCCTAGAGGACATCCTTCCGAGAACATCGAGTGCTAGCAAGGATGAGGTGTAAAGACTGCAGTCAGGTTGTACTTCACCACCACAGTTCCAGAGCAAACTACAGTGGTCATGCTCACCGAAAATCTGTAATGGAAATCTGCAAGCCTCAAGAAAATGAGACATGACATGCTATAGAAGTCCATATTCCAGGGACACTCCAGAAAGGAAAGGAGTACACTGAATGAGAGGAGAGCAAGAAGCATTATAAGCTGTACTGAAGTCTCCAGAACAGGATGCTCCTCTGCATCTAACTGACTGAAGAGAGTATTCGTGAAAACAGGGAGAAATAATTCTTACCAAATAGCCCCCCAAAATCCTGTGGACCTCTTGTCAAAATGGTTCAATAGCACCACAGTACTCAGTAATGCCACAACACTTTTTTAGGTGTTTGTACCATGAATGATTCAAATTCTATTCCTCATAGCTACTGTACACATGTCCATCCCCTTTGGAACTGTGGGAATGACCAAAACAGGACAAATACATAACATTTCTTAACACACTACACAACTTTGTTAGATATAAGAACTTGAACAGAACAGAACTGAATGAGGAAAACACTGGAGGGAATAAAATAAACTTCGAAATTCAAGTGTTTGGTACGTAGCATAAGTCCTCTGCATTCCACACACTTGACAGATGGGAAGCTAGTAAAATAACTCTTATTGCAAGCAATTATTTCCTTTCACAAGCTAATTACTCTGCAATTGCAAGTTCTTAGAATGCCTGTATCAGTTCTGCATATACTAAGACCAGTCTTTGGCAGAGAGGTATAGGCAGCAGACAAGACTATGCTTTCTATCATTCACCATCTTTTCTCTTTCTGATCCTAAATTGCCTTACTGTCATTTTTCTTTCCTTCTTCAAGCCTGCTCTCCTCCCTCCCTTTCATGTAAGTAGGTACAAAGAAGAGGCAAAGTCAAGGACAACAGGAGTCCAGAGCACAAAATGCTCTGAATCACAGATCTACAATGCCTTCCAATAATTTCTCAGGTAAGAAGAAACATGGCTCCATGTTTTAACCAAAAGAATATATCATAGACAGAGATGGTTAGTGAAGCTGAAAATTTTCCACCATAATCTAGTGGCTTACAGAACTTTGCCAACCATATCCAAGAAAAAATAATTTTCCATTCCAGGTTCTTCAGTTTAATTTGTGGAGGAGCACATTCATTTTTGACTTAACCTCTATGTCCCAATTCCTCTCTGTAAAATAGGTTTGATAATGTTTCACTGTTTTTTTGAAGACAAATCCAATGTTTGTGAAACCCGGGTATTCTAGTAATTTATGCTCTTCCACACAGTTCCTAAATCAACCATTTGGCTCATACCTTTCTTTCAAAAACTGCTATGAAGCAGTTGTGCAGCTTCAGTAGAATCTAGGAAGTGCGTATTCGGTTGTCTAAAAAAAGATGTTAGCTAATCACACTCCTGTCCTAGTTCGGCTGGGATAGAGTTAATTTTCCTCCTAGTAGCTGGTACAGTGTTTTGTTTTGGATTTAATATGAGAACAATGTTGATAACACACTGATATTTTAGTTGTTGCTAAGTAGTGCTTACACTAGTCAAGGACTTTTCAGCTTCTCATGCCATGCCAGCAAGAAGCTGGAACGGGGGACAGCTGGGACAGCTGACACAAACTGTCCAAAGGGATATTCCATACCATATGAAATCATGCTCAACATATAAACTGGGGGGGAACTGGTCAGGGGGTGCCACAGCTCAGGCACTAGCTGGGCATCGGTCAGTGGGTGGTGAGCAGTTGCGCTGTGCATCGCTTGTTTTGTATATTCTTTTATAATCATTATTATTATTATTATCTTCCTTTTCCATCCTATTGAACTGTTCTATCTCAACTCATGAGTTTTACCTTCTTTTGTCGATTCTCTCCCCCATCCCACTGCAGGGGAGTGAGTGAACAGCTGTGGGGTTGTTTTAGCTGCCTGTCACATTAAACCACAACAACTTCTCAATCTAAAAGCATTCATACTCTTACCTCCCACCTTTCAAGAAATGTTTCTAAGCCCTGAGCTAGAGGTTAGGCTGGGATCATCACATTGTGTAACAAGATTCACTGAGTCACAGAAAAGTAATGACGAGCAAGTACAGATAGAAGCCCATCCGGAGCTAACCACCAATGCATTCATCAGCACGGGAAAGACCTTTACTGTGATCTTTACTACAGAGACTACTTTCCTATTGAACAGCTGCTAGACAAAACACATTGAACATGGCTAGGAACACAACTTTCTCACTGTACTTCATTCCTACAATTCTATCCTAATAGAACTAGTGTTAAGCTTCTTTCTGATACTGTATTCCTAACCCTATAAATCTTAGATATTTAGGTGTGGTGGTTCAGCTTCAACAGAAAAAGTGGTGGAGTCCCTGACCACATCCCAGAATAGTTTATTATGTTGTGGTAGCTATCATCCTCTCTTCCAATAATTGCGCTTTTAAGGAAAGTAATAGCAAATATTTTAAATCAGAGTAATTTTGACATGTAACATAATAAAATGTGATTAGAAGAGAAACATCACCATAAAAAAGTGTATAAAAACAGATTCTTTTTAAGTAATGCTAGTCACGGATATTTAAGCCAGCCAGTGATAGTCCAAATTCTGAGAATAAATGTTAACTTGATGCAAGATTGAAAATAAACTTTTAGTAAATTTATTTTTAACTTCAATCATAAAAAAAAAACCAACCCAAAGGAAATTGTATTTTAACAGAAATGACATTCAGGTATTTATAAGAGGTAGAATAACTCCAGTATAAACATTCTCCTACTATAGCCTGCCATCATTCTAGTTTTACTACGTTTCTGATGTCATTCAATTTGTTTTTCTATTCTATACTTACTAGGTTTTTTAAGCATATTTTTCTCTACACAAAAAAAAAAAAAGAACAGTGAGTGAATTACAAATTATACCATAACACCAACAACAGAAGAAAAAAAAAAAGTTGAAAACACGAATTCAATGACAGAGGAAGAACAGATTTCCAGCAAACCAAATGTAATAAAAAAGAAAGCAAAACAGTCTAGGACATACTCAGCAATACCCAAAATGCTTATGTGTATATAATCTGTTATAGACAACAGCCAAAGTCAATCCCTTTTTTTTTTCTATTAAGACCAATTTCTTGTAATAAAAATACTGATTCAGTAGATATTGGTATTTCCTTTCAATTTCTGTCCAAGGGTCAGCCAAAAGTAAAAATCATTTACCTGTACCAATAGCTTCCAAACAAGTTTCCTGCACCCATAACCACATGTTTTCTTGTGCTTCCTTTCACTTGAAGTTTGAAGAAAATTTGGAGTAGTCAGTTTTCATTAACCCACAGTATGAGAGTGTATTTAGCACCTTATATGTATATACAAGCTTGTGCTTTCTTCTTTAAATTTGTAGCAAGACACAGGGAAGAAGGGTTAAGGTCTCTCCTTGAGGGGAAGAATTTGTATCCAAATGGAAAACTACTTAATTCTACTGCATTGGTAGAGGGTGTGCTAAATGAATTGACTCTTTATCTGCAGAGTTTCACTATAATTTTTTTCCTCTGTTTTCTTATACTGTGTCTTCAAAGCAAACTTGTCCCCATCTATTTGCGCTGCCCCCTAGTCCAATCCATGGCCATATGCATTTGAGTCAAACTACTTACACTCCTACTCCCTCCTGGGACAGGAAAGAGGGGAAGCAAATCAGAAAGAGAAACACTGAAAGCATAACAGAAAAATTCTCCTTGTTATCGTCACTTGCACAGGGATCAGAAAAGCAACACCAGTTTCAAGAAAAACCCTTTGTAACTGCTGTGGCTTTAAACTGGAGCACATAATTTATAAACAGATCACAGAAAAAAAAAAAAAGACAAAAAAAAGACACTGGTATCTAAGATACTTAATTTGACCTTATGCAAATAGAGATTTTTTTCTGCACAAGTTTTGCATGGATTGGCCAAAGTCATCCCTTTCCTGCGACTATTTTTTCTAATATTTCAAATCAGCTACAGAAGATGGAAGTGTTAAAGCCTCTTGACAGAAAAAAAAATAAATAATCTTACTTACACTTTTATGAAAGACATCTGGATTTCTTAATAAGGCATTAGTCTCCATTTGCCTCCATTAGTGCCATCAAACCTGATACACACTCCCACACTACATGATATAATTGTTTGGCTTGCACTCTGCCATCCCCTGTTTATTCTGGGGCACATCTCCCACTGAACCATGTATTTTTCCTCAATCTCAAGCTGAAAAAGCATCTGAACCACTTATACTAAAATCAAAAATAACAATCAGCCTGAAGCAAACACCCATCATGGAAAGTTTCAGCCAAAAATGTTCTCAATTACAAGCAACTGAAAACAGAATTATAGTGGAAAGTGTTGGACTACCTTAACTATAGGCATCAGTGCCAAATCCACACATAATAAAACAGATTTCACAAGTATCCTAAGCACTGATTAATGCTCTTCAGTCCTGAGATACCTTACACACTTGCCACATGGTAGCATGGAAAGTCTATTCAAGCCCGTTACCAAAACTTTGAGTACAATATGGCTTCTCAGAGTCCCTTCCTCTTCTAATGTCACTTATGGAGGTTGTCTTTCTGGTAGTCACAGAAAATCACCCACTACAGTATGATCCCAGTTTCCATCTGAGCTCCTTTGACATAACTATAAAAAGAGTAATGGTGAAAATTAATAATGCTCTTTATTGTTAAAACAGTTAATATTATCAAGATCAGTTACCTTTTAAGATGCAGGAGATACTTTTTAAATGTATCAGCATGTTGACAGTTATATTTAACACACTTTGAAGGCTGTGCTGCCATTCAGCGAGACCTGGACAGGCTAGAGAGTTGGGTGGAGAGGAACCTAATGAAATTCATCAAGGGCAAGTGTAGATTCCTGCACCTAGAGAGGAATAACTCCATGCACCAGTACAGGTTGGGGGTTGGTCTGCTGGAAAGCAGCTCTGCAGAGAAGGACATAGGAGTTCTGACGGACAGCAAGTTCACCATGAGCCAACAATGTGCCCTTGTGGCCAAGAAGGCCAATGGTATCCTGGGGTGCGTTAGGCAGAGTGTGGCCAGCAGGTCAAGGGAGGTTATCCTGCCCCTCTACACTGCCCTAGTGAGGCCACACCTGGAGTACTGTGTCTAGTTCTGTGCACCCCAGTTCAAGAAAGACAAGGAGAGAGCCCAGTGGAAGGCTACGAAGATGATCAGAGGACTGGAGTACGTCCCATATGAGGAAAGGTGAGCGAGCTGAGTCTTTTTAGCCTGGAGAAGAGAAGATCAAGGGGGGATCTTATCAATGCTTACAAATACCTTAGGGGCGGGTGTTAAGAGGATGAGGCCAGAGTCTTCTCAGTGGTGCCCAGTGACAGGACAAGGGGCAATGGGCACAAACCAAAACATGGAAAGTTCCATCTGAATATGGAGAAAAACTTCTTTACTTTGAGGGCGACACAGCACTGGAACAGGATGCCCAGGGAGGTTGTGAAGTCTTCATCTCTGGAGATATTGAAAACCTGCCTCGATGCGACCCTGTGCAACCTGGTCTACGTGAACCTGCTTCGGCAGGGGGTTGGACTAGATGATCTCCAGAGGTCCCTTTCAACCCCAACCATTCTGTGAATTTTCCTCACTACAAAAGATTATATAAACAGATCTAAACCATATGTCAGATTTGTCTCTGTAAGCCACCTTTCTTAGAAGCTTCCAATTTATATTTTTCCTGATTTTACTTTCTATTTAATTAGCCAATTTCAAAGCCTTACGTATATGATTGCTTTTATTTGTCTACCTGTGGAATTTATGTAGCTCCAAACACTAGTGTATCTAGGTTGCTTTTTCTTCTATAACATACTTAGTTTTGGCAGAGTGCAGAACTATTACTTGAAGATTTTGTTCTAAGAAAATTCACCTCACCTTTCATTATGAAGCAGCATGGTTGAGTCACGCTCATTCTGGAAATTGCTCTTTTCTGAATGCTGCTAAGACTCTTTTCTGTATCAGCTGTACCAATAACTGCATTCCCTGTTTGTGTACTGGTGTTGACTGTTCGACAGAAATACTGCAAGATTCAGATGATGCAGAGGATCTTCATCCAGGTGTTTAGGCATAACATTAGCTTTACAAAGGATTACCCCCATCTCAATAAATTTGCAAGCACAATGCAATGAACTAGTAGGATTATATGTAGCAATGATCCACAAAATTCAACTGCTGTCAGATTTGTAGACTGAGAGGTACACGTATAGAAAACCCAAGCCCTGTGGGTATAAATCTATACATATACACTTTTAGCATGTCACTGCTGCATGCATACCAAAACGAATCTTGGGTATTCATATCTACTTTGACTTTGTGTTTTGCCTACATTTGAATACAGGGTATTTTCTCTAAAATTATTTTTCTTTAGCAAATCAGCTAATTTCTCATACTTCCACTCAACTCTCAGTAGTATTACCAAAGTTAAAGGTTAACACAGTAACATGCTGCAGCCTCAGAAAGTTCAGTTTGACAAGCCTCTAGAAAAAAAGGTGTTCTATAGTAGTTAAATAAGCACTTATCTATAGCCAGCAGAAAATTCTCCACTACTCTCAACTGCCAGTCTGGTTTTATGGTGGTCAGGTCTGAGGTGTATAGGCATAGATAAAGCAATAACCTGAACTGACCAAGAAGCAAACAAGAGCAGCTAATGTGCTCGTGCTCACGTAATTCCACAGTTTGTAAAATAATCTACGAAGGCTAAGGTTTTCAGTCATCTTCAAGGATATACCCAAAGACACAGCAAAGTAACAGCACACTGTAAAGGCATATCTGTATCAACAAGAAAGCAGTATTTGTCTCTTCCCTCCTAGGATAATAGGCCTAAAAGTCAACCACAGTAACAAAGAATCCAAGAAACTGAGGTTCAAGAGTAGCACAAAGTTGTGTTCTTTGGAAAGGGACAGATTTTCTCCAGCAATAGCTGGTGGAGAGGTAGTCGCAGTCTCTGTCCTTCATTCTCTGCCATGGATTTCCTTCTGCCAAGCAATGTCAGTCCTGTTTTTTCCACAGTAAACATTACTAATGCTATTTTGTTCAGATATTTCCTCTTAAAGCCTATCTTAGTTAAACAACATGGACATATAAAATAAAACTTGAGCAACATATAATTGGGACACCAATGACACTGAAAATCAAAATACCCCAGATAGTCCCTACCACTGCTTCATATAATACATTCTGTTCTGCAAGCCCTCTGGTATGAAGTGTAGACCAAGACAATAAACACTAGACAACACCACTACCAGACATTTCTAAAACTAATTTTCCAGTAGAGAAAATATCCTCCTATTTTTCCAAACCCAGTATTAAAGTCAACACTACAGCATACTCTATTGTATCAAAGATAATTTAAACATCAGTGATACCTCCAAGATAAACTCCCAAGAGATAATGAACTAGACATTCTGAACTATTAGCATGTCCTGTCTCTCCATTTACACACATCCATACCAGAATATCTTTCTCAACACCCTGCCTCTTCCCTCACCTGTAGTCTTTCACCTTCCATTCATTAGTACCTAAAAAGTTCTAGTGAAATTGTGGTCTCAAAGTGAGAACAGACCACTACATAATTTTATCATTCATATTTTAGGGTTCTTGGGGTGGTATTCTCTTTGTAACCTAGACCATTTTATGCAATTTTGTACTAATCAGACGCAGTTTTTAAGCTTGTCACACCACGGACACACACAAGGGTGAAAGTATTTCATATAAATAAGATCAGAGTAACTGACTGCAGTGGTAACAAATTGAGATAGGCCTCATCTAAATTCTTCTTTTAAAGAGAAAAAGACAAAAGAAAGATACCATTGCTAATCTCCATTTTATAAATCAGAACTGAGCCACAGAAAGACTAGCACGACTAATAATATATTTATGGTAGCCAAGAAATAGATCATAAACTCCTATGACAATGATTACATTAGGTAGTAGTGCAGTGCAAGAGGAGCAGATGTACGGAACAAAACAGTGCTGGCAATCCAACCCCCAAATGTATTTTGGTTCTTTACTTTGGGCTATCTTATCTCCCATTCTGTGGACTGAACAGTATTAGCATATAGAGAACATTCAATTTGCTCAAGGAGTTCTCTTCCACTTCAGCCTCACCTGAAAGGAATTGATCTGCGTGATCCAAGATCACTCTGTGATACAAATCAAAGCACAGTAAATGGGGAGGACTGGGAGACTTCAAGAAGGAGTGTGTACGTTCCTTATCCAAACTAAAAAGCAGATTCTCACTCTGCACCAGTGCATTGCAATTCATACACTAGAGAAAATAAAGGGAAAAAAAATAAAAATTTAAACTGCTACAAATTATAGAGCTCCTTTCACTATGGCTTCTCAAAGCCAAAATATATGTAGCCAAGTAAAGTAGATGACGAGTTTAACAGATAGCAGCATTGCACTTTGGATGCATTTATGAGTGGCAAAATAAGAAATAATATTTTTAAAGCTACCTATCTTGATGTAAGAACAGATAAAAATAAAACTAAGATTTCTGTTATATATTTTTCTTGTCCTTATCAAAGAAGTTATTAGTCTAATCCAACAGGGAAAGTCATAAAGATATTATGATTTGAGACAGTGAATTTTACAACTAAATAAATATATGGTAGCAAAACATTAAAGTAGATTGCTTAGTAGGACTGACATTCTATTTGGAATATCAGCCTCTGCTACTATTCAAAACTAAAGTGGCAACTATGAACAAATTCTACAGTTTGTGATATGCCAGATGCAGAATCTTGTATCTGAAAACTACTGAGTCTGCAAGTGCTATTAGGTCCAGGTGTGCACCCAGCCACCACTCAAAGGTTTGCAGAATTCTTTGGATATGCTCCCTGACCAGTATGTTTCCAGCATCACTTGCATAATGAGAATTTAATCTAAAACTATTTTTGCACAATTGTTAACATTCAGGGATTAACAAGTGCTTAGTACACTGGTGTTATGTATTAGCATCAAATTGCTTTATCCTGTCTCCTCTTGCTCCTTTCAGTGTTGATGCCCTCTGGAGAAGAAGAAACAATCTTCCTACTCTCCCTAGATTTGGTGCCTTCACAATTGGAAGGCATAAATTTAATCCTGGATTTAGAATGTGTTTCAAAGGCAATGTTGTTGGCAAAATCCTATACTTTGATGAAAAGCATAAATAAAATGGAAGACAATTTCATACATTTCCCACATATTTTTGTTATTGATGTAGCAACCTGTTATGCTGAAAGACTTCTGGTTTGGCAATATGGGTCCGTCAGTGTGAACTGTGAGACCAGGCTTTGCGATGTGACACGGACATGGAGTTTTATGTTAGCAAATTCCATTTCAGCACTAGGGTAAAAATGTGCTCCTTAAAGTCTACAGTTCAAAGAGAACTAGCAAGAATGAATCTGAAAACAATTAAAGAGCCAAATCTTTATTTCTGAATTCCCTACTTCATTTCTGGAAACTTGGAATTTATTTATTTATTTTAGTGGTTGGAGACTCCTTCCTAAAGGGATCTGAGGGCCCAATATGCAGAGCTGACCCCCATCACAGGGAGGTCTGCAGCCTGCCTGGAGCCCGAATCAGGGATATCACCAGGAAACTCCCCAACCTGGTGAAGGTCACAGACTACTACCCCCTGCTGATCTTCCAGACAGGTGGGGAAGAAGCTGCATCCCATAGTCTGAGGGGGATGAAGAAAGACTACAAGGCCCTAGGACTGTTGGTGAAAGAGTCTGGGGCACAAGTTGTTTTCTCCTCCCTCCTTCCATTTTCAGGTGATGACGTGGGATGGAATAGTAGGATTCTCTCTATTAATGCCTGGCTATGAGACTGGTGCTACAGGCAGGGCTTTGGGTTCTTTGATAATGGCTGGTTTTATAAGACACCAGGCATGACCGTAATACATGGGAAAGGTTTATGTCGTAGGGGCAAAAGGGTTCTGGGACAGGAATTAGCAGGGCTCATTCGGAGAGCTTTAAACTAGATTCGAAGGGGGATGGGGTAGTAGCTGGGCTTGCACCACCGGGGCAACGCTCTAGTGTTGAGGTAGACCAGGAGGCCTCCCATCCCCCTAGGGTGAAATCGGTGTGCTCAGCTCGCTCCCTGAAATGCCTGTACACCAATGCACGCAGCATGGGGAATAAACAGGAGGAGTTAGAAATCCGTGTTCGGTCGGGGGGCTATGATCTAGTGGCAATTACAGAGACTTGGTGGGACACGTCGCATGATTGGAATGTGGTCATGGATGGCTATGTCCTGTTCAGGAAAGACAGGCCACTAAGGAGAGGTGGTGGAGTTGCTCTTTATGTGAGTGAGCAGCTAGAATGTACTGAGTTCTGTCCAGGGGCGGATCAGGAGCGAGTTGAGAGTTTGTGGGTGCGAATTAAGGGGCAGGCTGGCAGGGGTGATACTGTTGTGGGTGTCTATTACAGGCCACCAGATCAGGATGAGGAGGGTGATGAGGCCTTCTACAGGCAGCTGAGAGCTGTCTCGCAATTACAGGGCCTGGTTGTCGTGGGGGATTTCAACTACCCTGGTATTTGCTGGGAGGCCTACTCAGCCAGCCATCCTCAGTCCAGGAGGTTCCTCCAGTGCGTTGATGGTAACTTTCTGATGCAAATGGTGGATGAGCCAACTAGGAGAGGAGCGCTGCTGAATCTTATCCTCACTAACAAGGAGGGTCTGGTTGAAGCGGTGAAGGTTGAGGGCAGCCTTGGTTGTAGTGACCATGAGATGGTAGAGTTCAGGATCTCATGTGGCAGGAACAGAACAGCTAGCAGAATTACAACCCTGGACTTCAGTAGGGCCAACTTTGGCCTTTTCAAGCAATTGCTAGGGGAAATCCCATGGGACAGGGTACTAGAAGGTAAGGGGGCTCAAGATAGTTGGTTAGCATTCAAGGACTGCTTCTTCCGAGCTCAAGATCAGAGCATCCCAGCAGGTAGGAAGTCAAGGAAGGGTACCAGAAGACCTGCATGGTTAAACAGGGAACTGCTGGGCAAACTCAAGTGGAAGAAGAGGGTGTACAGATCATGGAAGGAGGGGCTGGCCCCTTGGGAGGAATATAAGTCTATTGTCAGAGGATGTAGGGAGGCAACTAGGAAAGCTAAGGCCTCCTTGGAATTAAACCTTGCAAGAGAGGTCAAGGACAACAGAAAGGGCTTCTTCAAATACATTGCAGGTAAAGCCAACACTAGAGGCAATGTAGGCCCACTGATGAATGAGGTGGGGGCCCTGGAGACAGAGGATAAAAAGAAGGTGGAGTTACTGAATGCCTTCTTTGCCTCTGTCTATACTGCTGGAGGCTGTCCTGAGGAGCCCCGGACCCCTGAGGCCCCAGAAGAAGTCAGGATAGAGGAGGAATCTGTCTTGGTAGATGAGGGCTGGGTCAGGGACCAATTAAGCAACCTGGATGTCCATAAATCCATGGGCCCTGATGGGATGCACCCGCGGGTGCTGAGGGAGCTGGCAGAAGTCATTGCTAGGCCACTCTCCATCATCTTTGCTAAGTCGTGGGCAACGGGAGAGGTGCCTGAGGACTGGAGGAAAGCGAACGTCACTCCAGTCTTCAAAAAGGGCAAGAAGGAGGACCTGGGTAACTATAGACCAGTCAGCCTCACCTCCATCCCCAGAAAGGTGATGGAACAACTTGTCCTTGGTGCTGTCTCTAGGCACATCAAGGATAGGGGGATCATTAGGGGCAGTCAGCTTCACCAAGGGGAAGTCATGCTTAACCAACTTGATAGCCTTTTATGAGGACGTAACCCGGTGGATAGATGATGGTAAAGCTGTGGATGTGGTCTATCTCAATTTCAGTAAAGCATTTGACACAGTCTCCCACAGCATCCTCGCAACTAAACTGAGGAAGTGTGGTCTGGATGATCGGGTAGTGAGGTGGATTGTGAACTGGCTGAAGGAAAGAAGCCAGAGAGTGGTGGTCAATGGGACAGAGTCCAGTTGGAGGCCTGTGCCTAGCGGAGTCCCTCAAGGGTCGGTACTGGGACCAGTTCTATTCAATATAACCATTAATGACTTGGATGAGGGATTAGAGTGCGCTGTGAGCAAGTTCGCTGATGACACAAAACTGGGAGGAGTGGCTGATGCACCGGAAGGCTGTGCAGCCATTCAGAGGGACCTAGACAGGCTGGAGAGTTGGGCAGGGAGAAATTTAATGAAATATAACAAGGGCAAGTGTAGAGTCCTGCATCTGGGCAAGAACAACCCCATGTACCAGTACAAGTTGGGGACAGACCTGTTGGAGAGCAGCGTAGGAGAAAGGGACCTGGGGTTCCTAGTGGACAGCAGGATGACCATGAGCCAGCAGTGTGCCCTTGTGGCCAAGAAGGCCAATGGCATCCTGGGGTGTATTAGAAGGGGCGTGGTTAGCAGGTCAAGAGAGGTTCTCCTCCCCTCTACTCTGCCCTGGTGAGGCCGCATCTGGAATATTGTGTCCAGTTCTGGGCACCTCAGGGAACTGCTAGAGAGAGTCCAGCGCAGAGCCACGAAGATGATTAAGGGAGTGGAACATCTCCCTTATGAGGAGAGGCTGAGGGAGCTGGGTCTCTTTAGCTTAGAGAAGAGGACACTGAGGGGTGACCTCATTAATGTTTATAAATATGTAAAGGGCAAGTGTCAAGAGGATGGAGCCAGGCTCTTCTCAGTGACATCCCTTGACAGGACAAGGGGCAATGGGTGCAAGCTGGAACACAGGAGGTTCCACTTAAATATGAGGAAAAACTTCTTCACAGTGAGGGTGACCGAACACCGGAACAGGTTGCCCAGAGAGGTTGTGGAGTCTCCTTCTCTGGAGACATTCAAAACCCGCCTGGACGCGTTCCTGTGTGATATGGTCTAGGCAATCCTGCTCCGGCAGGGGGATTGGACTAGATGATCTTTCGAGGTCCCTTCCAATCCCTAACATTCTGTGATTCTGTGATTCTGTGATTCAGAGAGCCTTAAGGTCTTCAAAGACAAAAATGAAAAACCTAATTAGACATGAAGTAAAACAGCTAACTAGAACTACATGTAGCCCAGGAGAAAATTAGCTATTTGTATTTTAAAAACTAGTGTTTCACACCCTCCAGATAATTCTGTCCTTCTAGACCAAGATTTCTTCAGTCAACAAATATTTAGGTAAACATTTTTGTACAGAGCCCAGGCAAACACATGGCTACAGGACTGGTGCCACAGCCAGGGGTTTGGCTACTTAGACCACGGGACTCCTTTTGAGAAACCCGGTCTTCTGGCAGCTGACAGGGTCCATCTATCAGAGAAGGGGAAGACCATCTTGGGTCATAGGTTAGCCAAGCTGGTAAAGAGGGCTTTAAACTAGATTTGCCGGGGGAGGGGATTCTCAGTCCATCCCAATTCAGCCAGTCCGATGCCAGGGCCAGCAATAGGTGCTCAGAGACTGGAGAAGGATGGCAGGTCAGCAGGAGAGAGCCAGAAGAGCCATGGATAGGAATTTCACGCTGCAAGGCAGCTTCGTCGGGGACCCAACTGAAATGCCTCTATGTAAATGCACGGAGCATGGGGAACAAACAAGAGGAACTAGAGACGTGCGCATACCTGCAAGGCTACGACCGTATTGGCATCACAGAGACATGGTGGGATGACTCTGACAACTGGAGCATTGGAATGGAGGGATACAGGCTTTTTAGGAAGGACAGGCAGGGGAGATGAGGAGGGGGTGTTGCGCTCTATGTCAATGATCAGTTTGAGTGCTGGGAGCTCTGTCTGGGGATGGAGGAGGAGCTGACGGAAAGCTTATGGGTCAGGATTAAAGGGCGGGCAGGGACGGGAGACGTTATAGTGGACGTCTGCTACTGGCCACCCGACCAGGATGGCCAAGTGGATGAGGCTTTCCACAGACAGATAGATGTAGACTCACGTTAACAGGCCTTGGTCCTCATGGAGGACTTCAACCACCCTGACATCTGTTGGAAGGACAACACAGCTGGGCACAAGCAATCCAGGAGGTTCCTGGAATGCGTGGATGACAACTTCCTTCTCCAAGTGATAGAGGAGCCGACAAGGAGAGGTGCCATGCTGGACCTTGTTCTCACCAACAAGGAGGGGCTGGTGGGGGACGTGAAGCTCAAGGGCCGCCTTGGCTGCAGCGACCATGAAATGGTGGAGTTCAAGATCCACAGGGCAGCAAGGAGGGCGCGCAGCCAGCTCACCACCCTGGATTTCAGGAGAGCAGACTTTGACCTCTTCAGGGACCTGCTTGGGAAAGTCCCTTGGGATAAAGCCCTGGAGAGAAGAGGGGCCCAAGAAAGCTGGTTAGTATTCAAAGACCACCTCCTCCAAGCTCAGGAGCAGTACATCCCGACAAAGAGGAAGGCAGGCAAAAATGCCAGGAGGCCTTCATAGATGAACAAGGAGCTCCTGGATAAACTCAGGCACAAGAAGGAAGCCTACAGAGGGTGGAAGCAAGGGCAGGTAGACTGGGAGGAATACAGGGAAATTGTCCAAGAAGCCAGGGACCAGGTTAGGAAAGCTAAAGCCCTGATAGAATTAAATCTGGCCAGGGATGTCAAGGACAACAAGAAATGCTTCTATAGGTATGTCAGTGATAAAAGGAAGACTAGGAAAAATGTGGGCCCTCTCCACAAGGGAACGGGACACCTGGTTACCCAAGATATGGAGAAAGCTGAGGTGTTCAACAACTGTTTTGCCTCAGTCTTCACCAGCAAGAGCTCTAGCCTCACCACCCAAGTCACAGAAGGCAGAGGCAGGGACTGGAAGGATGAGGAACCACCCACTGTAGGAGAAGATCAGGTTTGAGACCATCTAAGGAACCTGAAGGTGCACAAGTCCATGGGACCTGATGAGGTGCAGCCATGGGTCCTGAGGGAACTGGCGGATGAAGTTGCTATGCCACTATCCATCATTTTTGAGAAGTCATGGCAGTCTGGTGAAGTTCCCACTGATTGGAAAAGGGGAAACACAACCCCCATCTTCAAGAAGGGGAAAAAGGAAGACCCGGGGAACTACAGGCCCGTCAGTCTCACCTCTGTGCCTGGAAAGATCATGGAGCAGATCCTCCTGGAAACTATACTGAGGCACACAGAAATCAAGAAGGTGATTGATGACAGCCAACATGGCTTCACCAAGGGCAAATCATGCCTGACAAATTTGGTGTCTTTCTACAACAGGGTAACAGCACTGGTGGATAGGGAAAGAGCAACTGATGTCATCTGCCTGGCCTTGTGCAAAGCATTTGACACTGTCCCGCATGACATCCTTGTCTCTAAATTGGAGAGACATAGACTTGACAGATGGACCACTCGGTGGATAAAGAATTGTCTGGATGGTCGCACTCAAAGAGTTACGGTCAACGGCTCAGTATCCAAGTGGACACCAGTGACGAGTGGCGTTCCTCAGGGGTCGGTATTGGGACCGGTTCAGTTTAACATCTTTGGCGGCGACATGGACAGTGGGATTGAGCGTGCTCTCAGCAAGTTTGCCGACAACACCAAGCTGTGCGGTGCAGTCGACATGCTGGAGGGAAGGGATGCCATCCAGAGGGACCTTGACTAGCTTGAGAGCTGGGCCTGTGCAAACCACACAGTTCAACAAGGCCAAGTGCACGGTCCTGCACGTGGGTCGGGGCAAGCCCAAGCACAAATACAGGCTGGGTGCAGAATGGATTGAGAGCAGCCCTGAGGAGAAGGACTTGGGGGTGATGGTTGACGAGAAGCTCAACATGAGCTGACAGCGCGTGCTTGCAGCCCAGAAGGCCAACTGCATCCTGGACTGCATCAAAAGAAGCGTAGCCAGCAGGTCGAGGGAGGTGTTACTGCCCCTTTACTCCGCTCTCGTGAGACTCCACCTGGAGTACTGCGTTCAGCTCTAGGGCCCCCAACGTAAGAAGGACGTGGAGCTGTTGGAGCGAGTCCACGAAGGGCCACGAAGATGATCAGAGGGCTGGAGCACCTCTCCTATGAATACAGGCTGAGAGAGTTGGGACTCTTCAGCCTGGAGAAGAGAAGGCTCCGGGAAGACCTCATAGCAGCCTTCCAGTACCTGAAGAGGACCTACAGGAAAGTGGGAGAGGGCCATTTTACAAGGACAAGTAGTGACAGGACGAGGGGGAATGGTTTTGAACTGGAATAGGGTAGATTTAGATTAGATATTAGGAAGAAATTCTTTCCTATGAGGGTGATGAGACACTGGAACAGGTTGCCCAGAGAAGTTGTGGATGCCCCATCCCTGAGAGTGTTCAAGGTCAGGTTGGATGGGGCTCTGAGCAACCTGGTCTAGTGGAAGGTGTCCCTGCCCATGGCAGGGGGGTTGGAACTAGGTGATCTTTAAGGTCCCTTCCAACCCAAACTATTCTATGATTTCTATGATTCTATGAAAATGGAAATCTAAACCCAGTTAGAGTATTTGTCCAACATCCTTAATACTATTGTCTAATAGTCAGAAACCTAAAACTGTCCGCTTGTAAATTGGTTAGAAATTAAAATATTAAAATGGTTAGAAATTAAAATATTATACGAATTCAGTTAAGAAAAAGTCAACCCATGTCACTTGTAACCTTAGGCTATTTAAAGTCAAGAGAAGATCTGATATTAGAAATGTTAACTTTCTACATTGTCTAATTACAACGAATTATGGTAAGGATAATCACAGTTCAAAACCAGGATACTGTGGATACCTGCTTTGATCAGACTATCAGGTCCTACACAGGTCTTGAAAAAGGTTCTCTTAAAGAAGCTGGATTAACCAGGTAGGGGGACACATTCAACCCATGATTTACAGTATGTAGAAATCTCATACTAACACACAAAAAAGCAGTTCAAATAAGAACAAGCAGCTACTTCAGCCACACAGAAGCTATACCAAGCTGTTCTCAAATAAAATAGGTCATATACTTTGTAAGTAGAGAAAAAGGCAGACAGAATTTGCATCTCTTTGTTTACAATAACATATTTTGGTTTTCTGATTCTATGAACTGTAGGAATATGGTTTTGATTTTGTTATTAATCAGTGCAGCCAATATATTCCTCTCTGTCAAATACTTCAGATATAGTGAAATATAAAAGGTGGTTTAAGATTAATGTCTCTCTATTATATTCCAATTCTGCTTCTTTTGGCTTTAAAATCAATCAAATTTGTTAACCACAGGGTGCAAGCATTGCACTTGATAAATTAAACTCCAAGATGATTGAAGATGCAGTTGCTGGTCAGTGGAAAGTTACATAACTTATTTTCAGAATGTGTTATTTCAAGATAACACTCTGTATCCACACTGCTGAATTTTTATGCAGCTTTGCAAATTCCAATGGACATTCACTCAGAATACAATCTGCAAAAATATGTGGCTTCTTGATATTCTTAAAACTGTTCCATCAGTCCATCTGTTAGGATGTTATTAGTTTAACAATATGAATGGATTATTCAGTGCCATGTTCAATCTCCTTTTTCAAAAGGAAAAACAAAAGTATATCCAGTCTCAACACTTCAAAGAGAAGCCTCCTAAAAATGCCCCCAAACTGTGTTTTGTCCTAACAGTACAGTTGTAGCATGAGTCCGAAACTTGACTCAGTTTTCCTGAGGGGACAACAAGAAGAACAATGAAAGTTCTCTGCAGACATACGACGCAAATTATGCAAAATTCCAATCCAGGAGCCACACTAAAAACTATTGTCTGGCACTGTGCCCACCAGGGACCTCATGCCAACTGGAGCAGGATGCAGTCCAGCTATTCAGCTTCCTATGATGAGCAACCATGTGCCAAGAATTTGGAGTAAGGGCAAAATCATGCTCTATGCCTTTCTTTTCTTCTATCAGCAGTAATCCCAAACAATAGCCTTAATGCAAAAGAGAAGAAAAAAGGTCTTGTGACTGCACCTCTTTTTATACTATTCAAAATCATCTTTGTTAGTAATCAGTGAAATATATTTATATCATATACATCATGAGCTTAGATTGATATTAGACACATTTTGCTTTACAGATAAAGCAAAAAGCCTTTCTTTTGTATTGCAAACTACATTTTGAAAAGCAAATTACCAGAAACTTGAGAAATATATTTTATCATGTTAAGAACACATTAGTTATTGCCAAACCTCCAGCAACCTGCCAATAAAATCTCTGACCTTCCCACATGATTGGAGACAGTATTTCAAAACTAGCCACAACAGTAAATTCCTCTTGTTCTGAGTTTGAAGTTGATCAGAAACCCTGTGTCATAGTCCTGATGAGTCACTTAGAAAGACCTAGAAGAAAGTTAAACAACTTTCCTAGCCAGCTGTTTTGAAAGGATGTGTTTACAGTGAACCCAACCCCAGCTCAGTTTCAAAGGCCTATACTATAAGCTGGCAATCATCTATCTCTTAGCAAACACCAAGAAAAACATTGTTCCAACAATGCAGGACTTACTGAATTAAATTTAGGCGCATACTCAAAAAGGTAGTAATACACTTCACTCAGGACTCTTTGCTAAGTGTAATAATTTAAATACAGTTGACACTGAATGAGAAGAGAACCTGTCTGAGGAAGAAACACGCACAAAGTTACACCAGGAATTATGAAAAGTTCTAATTACAGTTGAATGACTTTTCATTTTGTATTCAGCTGACTGGTTCATAAGAAACCAGTAATGAAAGATTCATCACCCTGTATTTGGGAGCTTAAGCAAATTAATGTGTAGTTGCTACATAGTTCCTAGTGGTCAGATATGTACACACCACATAAAGCTGTGCTACAGGAGATACCATTCTTCTCATATTTGATGGCACGTGACAATTCAGAGTCAAGCACTATGAAAACTTTTAGAAACAAGCTTTTAACAATTATTTTGAGCACTATGATTTCATTGTTCAGGGATTTTTCAGGCAAAATAAAGAACATACAGATCAGTAATCATATGTAACCGTCATATATAAATGAAGTATATGAGAGCATAATGGACCTCAGTTTTGCACATTAAGCTGAATACTAGAAACATGCATAAAAAGACTACTTTGTGTACAATATGAGTAGCTCCTATAGTTTAGGAGGAAAATAAGCAAAAACATTACTTACACATTTGTCATCTGATCCACTGGCTATAAACCGTCCACAAGGAGATACTGCAATTCCACATGGATAGCAGCGGCTACTGTGCCCTTCAAAACGACGTTCACACCTTCAGAGAAATTTCATTCTTATTAACACCAACTAAAAGCTAGCTCTTTTATTGCCATTTTCATGAAATCCTGCTGAAATCTCATCCGTTTTTCTTATTCTACAAATTTACTAATACAAATCCACAAATTAAGTTTTAAATATCTCTGCAGTAGGATTTTGACAAAACTGAAAGACATTAAAGAATATTAATGACTAAAAATAAAATGAACACACCAAACTACCCCAGGACAATGCCCAAAGCCATGTTTTGGCCTTGTTTAGTTTACAAAAGTAGAAATATCATTAGTATTTAGAAACGAGGAGCTGTGATGCCCACCATTAAGCTACCCCTAGTTAGCAATCTCAGCAGGGAAAGCCAAACTCCGCTGCATTAAGGGGAGGGTGTTGTGAAAGCCAGTCTGCTTTGTGAAGCTTTAGAAATCTCCCTCAAGTAATTTATATCAAATGAAGATCCGGTATGTGGCATCATAACATAAATAATTATTGCTTGCTTTTCTTATACCCAAATCTGGATATTTGCTCTGTGTTCTCTATTTACTTTCCTACTCCATGCACTACCTTATTGTATCTTGTAAATTCAAGAAAGGCAATATCCAAATGATATTACAAACTGATACATCTAGCTATCTTCCCTACAACTGTAGATAACTTCTTACCTATCTGTTAATACAGTCTAAAGGAAGGAATGCATTTAAATTTAATGCAAGGAATTAATTTCCTACTTTTCATGTTAATATTGCAAGGTAGCATTGTAGAGTAAGTTTTTGACAGCTGAGCACACTGGCCCTTTTAAAAATAATAACGTTTTTAATAAGATGAAAATTAATATCCATCTAAAAAATTCTGTTTGTAAAGAACTGTGATAGCTTTGTAGTCACTACAAAACTAGGGAAAAAAGTAGTATTCAGAGTTGCTTCAATGTTAAGACATTTTAATACAAGTTTCAACCCCATTCAGAATTATCATTTACATACGTATACGTCGTTGCAGAGCTTTATTTTTATATCCCCAAGGTATCATTTCAAAACATACTTACAATAATGTGTATTCTTCTTTTGCCTTTATTACGAATGCTATCAACCTGCCCTTCTCCTTACAAAACAAATTCATATACTTCGCCATAATACAGCTGTCACATGCTTTTTTTTTTTTATGTATGCTAGGTCCAGGAACAAATTTGGAAGAGTAATATCTCCTGCCAACACCTGTGATACATACTTTTCAGTGAAATCACAGACACTGTGTTAATTTGATTGACTGAACCTATGCGCAGAAACCTCTAAATTTTTATGCCACGTTCTGTTTTAGACACGCACATATGTGCAAGAATGCACTGAATGCCAATTTGATTCTGTTTACCCAGGTGAAACAGGCCTACTTAAACAAAAACATTACTTTGTGACCGATCCAATGGCTGTCACTTAGTAAACCATAAAAAAGTCACTTCTGAATGCATGAAAATATGTCATTTTACAGAGCCTAATTCTAAACTTTCACAGATAGTATATATTTGGCTGAATTTCTGTATAACAAAACTACTGCTATCAATGGATATTTTGAGTATACAGTAACCAGACCTTTCACCTCAGGCTAGTTCTACCCTAAAACTGTTGTAAATAACCCAATTTAAGAGAACACTACAGTTTGAAGATAAGTAACTTATAAAGACAGTCAATTACGGTGACTAAGATGTAAAAACATTCTTCAACTTCAGATTGCACAGAGTTCTTGCATGTATATTCACATACCTTCAATAACCAACGGCCGTATTTGGGCCATTGAATAACGTGCCTCTATTCAAGCTTCCTATTGACCATAAAGGAGAATACTAGCTACCTCAGTCTCCTCTGAAATGCAGCATTCTAACATATATGACTCCAAAGGTTAGGCAATGGAGGGCAAGTCATAGAATATGTATTTGATTTATACTTTCAAAGAACTTTACTTTTTGGACGGTAACTTAAAAGAAAACATAGGGAGTAGCGCATGCTTCTCATGCCACAGCTTTCACAGAATCACATAACGATTGAGGCTGGAAGGCACCTCTGGAGGTCATCTTGTCCAGCTTCCTTGCTCACCTAGAGTCAGTTGCCAAAGACCATGTCCGGACATCTTTTGAATATCTCCAAGGTGCAAAACTCCACAACCTCAGTGGGCAACCTGTACCAGTGCTTAGCCACTGGAAACGGTTTCCAGAATGAGTTACTCCATCACCTTCTGAGGGATCAAGGCGAGGCTGACCAGTCTGTAATTCCCTGGGATCTCCTTCTTGCCCTTTTTGAAGATAGGAGTGACATTTGCTTTGCTTCAGTCCTCAGACACCTCTTCTGATCACCATGATCTTCCAAAGATAATTGAGGGTGACCTCACAGTGACATCAGACATCAATGGGCTAAAGGCAGGCTTTAAAGAACACAGAGCTAGGCTCTTTTCAGTGATGCCTAGTGACAGGACAAGAGGCAATGGGCAAAAACTGAAATATAGGAGGCTCTGTCTGAACATCAAGAAAACACTTTTTTACTATGAGGGTGACTGAGGACTGGCACAGGTTGCCCAGAGAGGTTGTAGCATCTTCCTCCTTGGAGATATTCAAAACCTATCTGGACATGGTACTGGACAACCAGCTGTAGTTGACCCTGCTTGAGCAGGGGAGTTGGACAAGATGACATCCAAAAGCAATCATTATGTGACTCTTGATTAAGCAGCAAAAGCATTATTTTAACTTTGGGCAAGTCTTTCCTTCAAATATCTTAGACAGAAATAAAAATGAAGCAAGATGTGTTTCATCTGTCTTCTGTCCCCCTTCACAGTCAGATGTGGCATTGCAAGATTTTGCCCTCAGTTAGGCTCCTACCAAACATTATTCATTGTGCAGAGTAGATCTCTCCCCCAACTCAGCCTCAGTCATGTTTTTTCTTGTCTCTACCAGAGTCGCAGTTGCATTGTTTGAATTTCAGAGTCTCCCAAAAAATACAGTTCTTCTCAGTGCCTTTTCTCATTATCACATATGCACAATGTTCATAGAAATGTTTTACAAAAAAAGTTTATTTTTAATCTTATATTTGTAAGATACAATGGCATCCCATGAAAGAAATTTCCTCATGAGAGAAATAAACAAAATTCATATCCTCTGTCCCTCCTGAATATGCCTTGAGGATCACCACTCTTCCTTAAGGAGCACTGGCCATCAGGACTAGTTCTCAGTGTTTCAGACCTCATTCTCAGGGCCTGTAAAAGTGAACTTCCTCAATGAGGTGTTCCTTCTTCACGGAAAAGTCTCTTAATAAATCACTGCAAACAACTTCCTTTCAAAAGAATTTGACTCTTCTACATGTGTGACCAATTACTCCACCTATAAACGGATGCATAAGAACCAACAGGATTCCAAGGCTTTCCCTTATCTTTTCTCTGCTATACTACAGCCATATGAACCAATGTCTGAGTGACAGGACAGTGCCACTTTTCCTTGTGCTAGTATGCCCACAGTAATAATTAACACCCCGAATTATATTTTCTTAATTGTTTTCCTATTCAACTTTTCCATTCTAATCAGGTTGTATGTTCTATTACAGGTATAGCTACTTTCCCATCCCCTCAAAATCCTGCCCTAAAAAGACAGTTAAAAAAACTGATTCCAATTAAACTTTCCACAGAATCCAGTAGAAAATTTGTTATGCTCTCTATTAACTCCAGATATCTCCAGGTATCACAGCAATGGAAAAAAGTGGATAAAAAAATCCTAGAATAAATAGATAGATATTATGTGTATAATTTTAGCTTATTCTAGGAGTTCTCTTATTTCAGACTTTTTTTTTTTTCTTCTGGCTTTTTCTTTTTTTTAAGTAGCAACAGGTGGTGATCAAACTTATTTTGGATATTGAAAGCTTGATGTGGCCAGCTGGCATGCTGTACAGCCTCCTAAAAATGCTTTTCTGATCAGAATTTTTCAGGGGTTACCATGACAAACATCTGGTAATTGCATGGGACAGCAAACAGCCAAGTTTTCCCTATGTTCTCTGTTGTACAGCTTTTAGTCTGCATTCCAAAATACGTATCTTTTTATGTCGCAAACAACTTGCAGAATATTAGAAAAAAATGTAACATGTTTTCTGTCTTTGTAAGAGAAAGATACCAGCATCGTGCATGTCTTTACAAATCAGGGAATACTCTCACAAATAAACTTATTTCATTCTACTTGCTGCATTAAAAAATATCTTGACTGCAAATGAAAGTTTTCTTTTTTAGCCACATTTCCTTGTGCTCTGTTACTTTGTCCCAGTGCTCTGGTATTTGTTCAGAGACCTTTCAGTACCAGCAGATCCACTGAGGCTCTACGAAATCCGAGTATAACTTGACAGTAGTAGTAGCTACCTTAGATGTTCTGTACGCATGGGTTTCATTTTAAACACACATCAAAACCTTCCTATAGGAACTCAGCATGGTTTCACCAACAGCATCCAGCAGAGACCACGTGTTCCCCATCCTGTATATTTTCATGCATCCCCAGTCCCAAACTTTGAGGAACTCCAACCACTGCTTTATCCCTTTTCCCCTCAAAATCCAGATAACAAGACTCAAAGCTCCAGGGACAAAAAAAAAAGGATGGAAAATCATGGGATCACTCAAGTTCAGAAGAGAGCAAGAAGTAATCAAATTCTGAGTATGTGTATATGTGTATCTTGCTCAGGATGATATCAAGCAGTTAGTTCACAGTGGAGATGCAAACTGAAAAGTATCTGAAAATTGAAGGGCCATTCATTCAGCCTGCATGTCTGACCCTAAGGCTCTCAAAGTGTAATTGTTACAAAATGTATGAGATGAATTCCATGTGGCTGCAGGAATTCTACTAACATATGTTGCTAGAGGAGCTTATGATCTAGTTGCACAGGATCATAATAGTAGTTGGAGATTTTACCTTAACATCTACAACTATCTTTATACAATTGGCAAATCTTTCAGAGGCTGAAAGAGGATGAAACTGATTTTCCCTGGGATCATGCACCAAAGCATTATCATGCATCTGAGTATTCTGCAGAAGGAATTCAGTATGTCCAAGTAGTCCAATATTCTTCAAATATCTTCACTGTGGTCCAATAAGCACCCACTGCCATTTTTCCAGAAAGAGATGAGGAGTGGCTATTTCAGCAGCAAACAGCATTAGAGCAGCTGAACTTCTATTCCTCGACTGTTCAGATCACGAGTCAGAGGCAGGCTGCTCTTGCCACCAAAGGTGTTCGTGCGGTGGTGGTTGGGAGCAACTCCCAACACCTTGTGCCTGCCAGTCTCACTACCTGCAACAGTAATCTAGCAGCTGTCACATTACCTCCCCACACTTACCATAGTAGCAGCCCAGACCTCTAAATTGGGCAGTAATAACTTTTCCCTGCTCTCCCCTCCTCTGGGTAGATAATGAGCACATCTGACAGCATAGCACAAACATCCCATTCATTCCTTCTAAATTAATTCCCAGTTTCAGCTGTTATTGTCCATCCTGCTCTCTTATTCAACATTATATCAGTTCTCCCAGCAAGTTTCCCATCTCTATATTTCTGTGGCAAGTAGAGAAGAGCAAATGCTAATTTCATAGAATCACAGAGTCACATCATAGTCAAGGTTGGAAGGCAGCTCTGGAGGTCATCTTATCCAACCTCCCTGCTCACATAGAGCCAGTGTGGCTTCACCAATGCTAAACAGAGGGGAAGCAACACCTCCCTCAACCTGCTGGCAACACTCCTGATGCAGCCCAGGACATCATTAGCTTTCTTTGCCACAAGGGGACATTTCTGGCTCGTGTTCAACTTGGTGTCCACCAGGACCCCCAGGTCTTTTTCTGCGAAGCTGCTTTCTAGCTAGTCACTCCCCCCAGCATATATTGGGGCCTGGGGATTGCACTTGGTGCACCAAGGGGACTTTGCACTTCCCCTTATTGAACTTCATGAGGCTCCTGTCAGCCCATTTCTCCAGACTGTTGAGGTCCTTCTGGATGGCAGCACAACCTTCCAGTGTATCAGACACTCCTCCCAGTTTTGTGTCACCAGCAAACTTACTACATTCTGGCCCATCATCCAGATAGTTAATGAAGATGCTGAACACGATTGGAACCAGTACTGATCCCTGGGGTATAATGATAGTTACTGGCCTCCAACTACACTTCATGCCACTGATCACCACCCTCTGAGGTTCCCATTCAGAGAGTTTTCAACCCTTCCCACTGTCTGCTCATTCAGCTCATATTTCATCAGCTTCTCTATGAGGGTATTATGGGAGACAGTGTCGAAAGCCTTACCAAAGTCACAGTAGACAATATCTACTGCTCTCCCCTCATCTACCAAGCCAGTAATTTTATCATAGATGTCTTTATCATAGACTTCCCCTTGGTGAATCCTTGACAACTAGTCCTTTTCATTTTCATTTATGTGCCTGGAAATAGTTTCCAGGATTAACTGCTCCATCACCTTCCCAGGGACTGAGGTGAGGCTGACCAGCCTGTAGTTCCCTGGGTCCTCCTTCGTGCCCTTTCTGAAGGGTCTTTTCCTCAGAAATTTACAGAAACTATGTCATCTTTGTCAGCTAGAGAGAGGAACAATTACTGAGTAGATATTGTAAGGTGACATATAAAAAATACCCAAACTGCAGCTGCAAAGACAACTTGTGCCTTGTTTCATTTCATATTCTTCCAAACACTAAGTGTCTTAATCTAAGAAGTATGCTGTTGATGCAGGTGTTCTTCCTTCAAAGGGATGGCAATGGCTGGTAAGAGCAGAGACAAAGTATTTTTTCATGTCTTAGAACATAAAAAGACCTGAGCAGCTCTTCACTCACACAAAATGTTTCTATGGGATAAAACTCTGCAAAATTAGTAATCTTTATTCAATTTTTCACCTAGCTTGAACGATCAGCATATTCAGATGCTGATTGTGCTCACAATCTAACAAATTCATCAGTGCATGGCTTCCCTGCACAGAGGTATTGACCTTGCATTATCTTAATCTGTTTATATAATACATTACAGAGCTGTGTATATGCTACCTATGTTACTATCCCTTTCAGAAGCGGAAGGAATTACTTTCAAGTTAGGAGTATTGCTTAGAACATTAATCAGATTTTGGGTTCCAATTAACTACATGGATCACATATTTCATAATTACCAGGATCAACTTATCAGCACTTTTTTTGGAGCACAAACAAAAATAAAAACATCACAAGGCATTCCTTAGTGTGCATTTTGCAGACCTAGGCACCTTATAATGAGAAAGAAATATAATGGTGAATAAGCATGTCAGAGTGCAGCAAGAGGAAAGCTGCTACAAGAGGGAAAATGAGTGAGAGACCAATGGCAATCATCGCAGTGTCTTCACTGACCAGAGCACCATGCCACCATATCTGAATAGGGTGGGCAGACTTGTGTGCTGATAACAAAGTCTGTTGACAGTCCCAGAAAAAGTGAGGTGATGAACCAGATCCAGGGTCCATACTGGGAGTCCAATGAGGAGTAGCAGGAGATGGAGCCAGATATGGGCTGGAGGCAAGACTGCAACATGGGTCTACTGGAGACAGAATTCAAGACAAACTGCCTACAAGTTAGATCAAGGTTCATGTAGAAAACGAGATCGGAGGCAGACTTGAGACAGGTACACTGACAACATAGTCCAGGCAAGGACTAAATGTCCAGGCCTGAGCTTAAATGAAGTGCCTGAAGCAAGGAGCAGAGAGCACATGGATGGGGCTCCAAAGCTGGTCAGGGCAATCAAGGTTCAGTGGTGCACTCAGGTGCACACAGTGCAGTCTGTGACTTGAGTAAAGATACACCTGAAAATCTGATATCAAGCCAGGCCATACAATTAGTGTTACAAAGAAGAATGAAGCTTTACTGCACCATGACTTTAGACACATTTTACTGATGAGCAAGGAAGTGCCTAAAATCTTTGCAGAAGATCTGAAATCTGACTTGGGGAAGAAAACCTTACACTACTTCACATTCTACAACCTCTCTTAAGAAAGTAACTGTTTGGATTGAATCATGCAAGGGAAACAGCAAACTGCTGCAGAAATTTGGACAGCTGATTTTTCTCAATATCAGCCAGTCATGAAGATAAGGGTATTCATGTAACTTGGCCAGTGAATGTGAGCTGGTGCTACAACTAAGTGTTTAGTCAATATTCTAAACGCATTTAACAAAGTGAAGAGGGCAACACTTAGAATTGATAGTTTCCTCCTAACATAGTGAATGAAAGAAACTTCCTTTCTTCTGCATGTTTTAATGCACAGAATTATCTAATCTACAAGTGAGAGGAAATGAGAAATTGAAGGGATCCAGACTGGTAAAACAGAATTAAAAACTGTCATGTGAAATTTAAGTGACATGTGAACATATTAAAGAAGCTGGTATTTAGTCTAGTCTGCCATTTTGAGTTGTTATGTGTTTACTGTGTAAGGGAAAGGAATTTTCCTTAATTCCTAAGTTTCTACACTCTTTCTATGCATTGGTTTTACAGCACTGGGATGCCAAAATATATCTGTCTCTCACTGCCCTATATGTTCATGAACATAGTCACTAAAAGTGGGCAGAACTGGCAGCTAAGGAGGCTTAGTGTATTGGAATTTTCTCATATACCTAGCCTGGGCGATCAATAGGACTCACCAACTTGTGTCGTTCCAATCCAGGCTTTCCCAAAAGATCAAAATTAAATGGTGAAGACAACAGGTACAGGTCCCTATGAATCATTGCTAGATTCCTGACTTCAGAAGGAGTTGTGATGTCTCTAAAATGTATTCAACAGAGAGACAGTAGAAGGAGGTAGAATAGTAAAGTTTCTTGTGTCTTATGGATAATTCAGTCTACAATGTTTCATTATAAAGAACACTTAAACTCCTTCAAAAAATGTAAGCATGCATCAACCTTTTGTACCTCCTGATCATTAAATGTTTGTTTGACTCTTTCTTGGTAGTCCTTAAGCTGGTAACTGTTATGTTCTCATTCAGATTCCCATTGCACCTCAGTCTAACTCCCGTGTTCACTGCTTCCACCTTGGACCCAAGAGAAAGTATTTTACTTGTTCTCCAAGTAGCCATTCTTTTAGACAAGATAGACTTAAATTGCTCTTCACAATGTCTTGGAAGTTGGTCAAAGGTCATTATCTTACCCTAATGCATGTATTCATAGAGCCTCATAGCTCATTATCCTAATCTGGAAGAAGAGTAGCCAGAGTTGGTGGTTCTTCCAGAAATACCTATTCTCCTTGGT
Source organism: Nyctibius grandis (assembly GCF_013368605.1). Classification (NCBI taxonomy): domain Eukaryota; kingdom Metazoa; phylum Chordata; class Aves; order Nyctibiiformes; family Nyctibiidae; genus Nyctibius; species Nyctibius grandis. The sequence goes on along the minus strand of NC_090658.1, from coordinate 48,354,050 downwards.
TCTTTATTCATAAGTCTGTTTTGTAGATTGTCTGGAGCTTTTCTTAGCTACAGTTATAAATTAGGAGAATGCAGAAGTATAAAAATACTCAAAATCTTCAGATGAAACTTTACAAATCCATGCATTTCAAAGTAAATGAAGCAGGAGTCTGAGTAAATCCAAAAGTCACTAGGAGTGTCCAAGATTCCCTCATTTATTGGCAAGATGACCTGGCTGTGTGAGGTTGGCTGAAAACATCAGAAAGTTAAAATGCCTTTTCTTGTACCACCTTCAGAGGAACCCATAACACTTTCTGGCACTCTCTGAAGCAATCTTGGAATGCCTCCAGTTCATCAATAGTGAAAGAGACAAACAGATTCACAGCTTTATCCAGTAAGGATGATGAAAATGGAAGTTGCAAAATACTCTCACCAACTTCAAGAACAAAGGGAAAGATAAGTTAAATGAATTTCACTGGAAAAAAAAATGTAGTTTGATAATACAGACTGAATGGAAAAATTGTTGTGGATCTCAGAGCAAAAAGTTCAATACATTCAAAACCTATAAAGCTGCAGGCCAGGATAACATGTCTGAAGATTTACTCTAAGGAAAGATCAAAAAAGAACCTGAGTATTCTGTTATGATTCCTCAGTCAGTTATGAGAAAAGGAATGCATGTCAGAAGAATAAAGAAAGGAATCATCATCAAAGAAATTGAATAAAAGAAACAACTAAGTCCCAGGGAAATTGTGCAGAGTTATTCTGAAAATTATTTCCTGTGCTTTCAACTGCAGCTTTCAAGAGCACCATGCTGGAGGGTTTATTTTCCTATTTAATCAGAATTTCATACTGTACAGTATCATTAAATAAAGTAGCAACTTGATAGAACTCATTAAGGGCAACAAGCAGATTAAACAAAAGCAAGACAGTGGATGTCTAGGGCAAATAATTTAGAGCAAAATCAACAAAAAATAAAGTTGAGATCTTGCAGTTAGTGTTACTACCCACAACACTGCAAACAGTATAAATGAGAAGGTGGACTTACCTTCGCTATATTTCAAGAACACTGGGCAAAGATTTCGCTAAACAAACCCTATTCTTGCAAGCCCAAAACAGAAATAAAGAGAGGTCATTCCAGAGGGATCATTCAAAACACGGTAATGGCTGATGCACCAACTTTACAAATTATCAACTTTAAGAGATTAAAGGTACTGGCCCACCATAAGATTGTTTAGGAACTAATCTCTCCTGCAAGCACCCAACAGTGCAAGGGATGGACTGGATTTGATTAGACAAGACCTATGAACAAAAAAAGCAAAAGTCTTCAGTCTGTGTAACTGTATAGCAGACCTAACACTTCAGTAGAGACTTGTTCCAAGTTCAGATAGAGCTTTCCAAACTCAGCCATTTCAAATTTATTTATGTGAAAAACACCTGGTGAACACATTAGGAAAAATTGAACAGTTTTCTTCCTTATGAGAACCCAAGAATAGATTTTAAAATACAGAAGATTCAATCTCTGGTCTGAGAAATGAGAGAAAATTTCATTTTTAAAAATTGGGGTTTTTTTCCCTGAAAGTTACTAGCACGTGAAAAATAATGATTTCTATTCTCTATTTCTTCTTCACAACAGTTACGACCACTGATCACTGTGTAATGTGTAACAAACACACACATATACACAATACCTAATAAGCACCCTTAAAATACGTGTCATTAAGGACTTGAATTACTTTTTTGAAGTTTGGTTAATAGAACTCAGTGGACATTAGAGTACACTGACTTTGCCAAATTAAGTACAGAGCAAGAACATACATAAATTATTCCTCTCTTGCCAGGACATATTCATTTAATTGATTGCCCAGATTTTACACTTTAACTACTTTACCATTTATTTGCTCTACTTATACTAGTATTTAGAAACAAAGAGACAGATAAGTGATCTGTGAAAAGCTTTCTACTTTTTCATTACTCTTCAGCAACACAGTTTGAGCAGCTTATTAGAAAAACATAAGAAGGTAATGGATTCCAACCCCACCAGTGTCTAGTTTCATTTCTTTCTCAGATTCAGTGCAGGTAATACAGCAATGCTTTTGGCAAGAACATATATGCCCCCTATAGGTTTAATGTATTCTTACCACAGAAATACGGAAATAAATGAAAGGATCATTAAGCATTACGTAAATAGAAAATTCAGTACTAGAAAAATTATATTACGTCTTTCAATAAATATGTTTACATACACATAAAGCAAATATGAAATTATTCTTCAAAACTTAAACATCCTCCCTGTCCAAACCCTTTTTCTTTTAAACATAATTCTTTTAGCCTGCACAACAGAGACTGCCCCAAGTATTTCCTTTCCTGAGCAATGTTCCCTCCCTGCCACTCTCTTCTTTTGGCCCACAGCTTTCCCAAGTACAACACTGAAAGGTTTTTAGAAAAAGTGTAGCATTTTATTCTGAGTTTGTGATAACGTATTATGCAAATTTATAGCACTACATACATGATTTGTAATAATGTTGTTACAATGACATTTGTATTTTGAAAGCTGGATCATAAATCTTACCTCCTTTAGCAGTAATCACATGCTGTTTTGGAAATACTATTAGCATTCAGTTCAATATACTATTTTATACATTCAATAAGATCTACAAAGGTAGGTAAGACATGGGTGATAAATCTTGACCATTTAATGGTTTTCACATAACTACAACTGAGGAATCAGCATTTTGTTTGGTCTCTTAAAATTAGTAAATTCCAATTAGCCTTTGAATTTCTTTTTTAAAGGCCTGACTGATTCCACAACCAAATTTCTACCGGTATATCACAGCAAGTATGACAATTACAAATAAAGATAAAGCATGGCTTTTTATTCTGAGGTACCTAATTTAGCCTTACCTCAGTGTTCTTAAATCCCATAGTTTGATGCCATCGCCTGCAGCTGTGGTCATGAAAAGATTATAAGCTTCAGGTTGCTGAGTGCTGAATGATGACCCCTGTAAAATATGAAATCCCTTTCAAAGAACTATTCTCGTGGCACTAAATATTTATAGAAACACAGAATATCTCAAGTTGGAAGGAACCCATAAGGATCATTCAGTCCAACTCCCTGCTCCTCGCAGGACTACCTAAAACTAAACCATATGACTAAGAACGTCGTTCAGACACTCCTTGAACTCTGACAGGCTTGGTGCAATGACCACTTCCCTGGGGAGTCTGTTCCAGTGACTGAGCACCCTCTCAGTGAAGAATTTAGTCCATTTAAAAAACAAACAAGTGTTTCTTAGGTCATGTGATAAAAAACTTGTCTGCACACATACAAAGGAGCACAGAATAAAGTTGCAATGTGAAGGAACCCCATAAACCAGTCAGAGAAATGGAGCACTGCCTCAACTCCTCTCAGTGTTGTCCCTCTCAGGACAACCATGAGCCCTTTGGTCCAGGGATGATACCCACCATGATGAGCCAGTGGGAGAGGCTCTCTGGGTCATCTCTCAGGCTGATGGGGATTACTACCTATTAGGGTATGGGATCCATTATGGGATGCAGGGGAAGATCATTTTGTGATTGCACAAGACATAAGGGGATGTTCAGGGGAGGAAATAAGGGCAGGGAAAGGGAGGGAACAAAGTGGTTTGCGGAGAAACAAGTGTGGGAAAATAGAGGGGAAAGGGAATAAAAGGAGCTGGTTGTGTGTAAAGAGACTGCTGGTCAGTGCATTTGGCCATGCCTGGCACCTGATCAGCACAGCCTTTCTTATCTTCTTATTGAACTCCATTTCTAACTATTTTCCTGGGTGAAGGGACCCTCTATCAGCATACATGTATACAGAGGTCTAAGAGTCAGCAACTGGACAGGGGACCACAAGAGGCCTGCAGGTCCTGGAATGAGCGAAGGTCTGGGTGCCACCAGCTGGAGTGGGGCCATAGATCAGACAGCCTGTTGGTCTGAGTACCAAGAACTGGAGAGACTGGAGTGAGTGAAATTAAGTGCCAGTAACTAAAGTTGGACCAAGTGTCTGTAGTCCAAACAACTGGAGCAAATGAGGGGCAAGTAAGGGTGCATAAGCCAGTGTTTGTCTCTAGCAAACTTCAAGCTGGACTAGTCAGCAAGTAGGTGAAGTTGCTTGGGAGCCAGGAAAGTGTGTGTGTCTTGGGGAGTGAAGTATCTAGAGGAGCTGCCTACCAGAGGAACCAGGGTCCAGGCCAACTGCCAGAGAGACATGGGTTCACATGGTCAGGTGCCAGCAGCTGGGGATTGCAGAGGTCCAAGGACAGTTACTGGATAGTTTGTGTCTAAACCCAAATTCTGGAGCGATACACATTGTATTTATGTATATATTTCCCACTAAAGAACCTTCACCCTAATCAGTCTAAGAGGGGAAGAGGATGAGGCTGTTGGTGATGTCTGTGTTTGTGAGTGCTAACTGTTTCTGTCTCTGTTGATCTGTGTGGCCAGCTGTGTGTTTATGTATATATGTGCCAACTGGGTATGCAAGTTCAGCCTCACTACTTGTTGGACGCAGGTGCAGGGAGATGTAGCAGCCTCAACTCCACTGGGCTACTGGATTCATCTAGTCCTAACAATATTCTATCCGAACTTCAGAAGCATTATTTGTCTTTGCAGAGGCAACAAGATTCAGTTCACACAAACTTCCTGGACCTATTCTATATGTTTGTTATTCATCATTGCTTCAGAAGACAGCCCTTCAAAAACTATCATTCCAAAAGCCTCTCCCTATAATGTGCCCTACCTTAAGTTCACATCTGTTTGCAATCATTACAAGGTCTTCAAAGAAAGGTTGAGGTTACCACCATCAAAACCCTTTAAAAGCAGTAAGACCTCAAGACTTTCCCAGATCCTTAAAGGAAGGTTCAGATTATGTTTTCTATCTTTTTTCAAGACTTTTTCTACTGGGAGGCAGCAAACCATACCAGGCATTAATATTGCTCAGCTTCATGTCAAGGAAGTTTCATGTTGTCAAGACAAACTAAATATTTTATGCTCTTTCATAGACATACCCAAAATATTTATCATTTATGCAAATGTGAAACAGTCTATGGCCATTCATTAGCAAATCAAGAATTCCATCAGCTAACTAGAAGACTGTATCATTCAGAGAATATCTATTGAATTAAAAATATGTTCACATTAAAGCAGAAAATATACATATGTAACACAGGCTGGGAACATTCTAGCAATTTCTAGTTTAAAGTTACATTTTTCAGATTGTAAATATAATTTTCAACTACATGAGAAACAAGAAAAGTACAAACACAAAACCTTAAGGAATTAACTATCTTGACAAAGTCAAACTACATAATACAGACAACCAGAGTAGTCCAACATTTAATTATAAGCCATGTTTACCCCTGGCATAAGTGGGCACGCTTTCCATTGACTTCAGTAGCAATTGCATTCATTCATAACAGGACTGATTTTGGCTTTATACCTTTAAATAATTAAATCCAATCTATCTTTAAACTTCTGATTTTTTTAACATCCACAATGGCAAATCCTGGCCTTTTTGCTGGCTACAAACATCTTTCTCCAGGGAATTAAATACAAACAGTTAAAACTCCTTCTTTCCTTTCCCCACCATTCACATTCTTGATTTGGCTGAATACAGCACAGAAACCTCAAGGCCATTTCCCGCAATCAGTGCTTGACTGCCAGGAATCTTCTATTCGTTATGAAAACTAGCGTATAGCTGGAAAATGCTCTAGTATTTAGTCAATAGGATTCCCTAACAGCAAGGCAAAGTGGGGCACTTGGCATTAAGAAGACTATAGGAGCTTTCACTTACTTTGCTTTAAGCAGGTTTCCTTCCTAAACTAAGGATCAGCACATCCTGCTCTAGAAGATGAACTAAAATGCACTATGCAACACATTTCCCAACAAAGTCTACACATTCTCACATTAGGTGGGCATAACTACAAAAAAAAAGAGTAATTGTAAAAGAGAAAGACAGTAGTTGTCCAAAGGATAGCATTCATTTAAAAGTTACAGAGCAACCTTTCTTCTTGTGTTTTTGAAACTTTTACTCGCCATGCCTTTCTTCAGTCAGTAATGATCACAGAGTCCAATAAAGAAAGTTCTACAGACACATACGCATTTACTCTATGCAATACTATTTTACTTTAGAATACACTAACAGTAATACAGGTATGAAAAAGTGTAATCCATTTATTCCTTCCCTGCCCTGACATTTTGTCAGTAATATACTTTTCTGATATAAAGCTGTACTTGTATCTTCAAACTACATTTGCTACTGAATATTGCTGTAGAGGACAAGAAAAGTAATTAATAATAATCTATAATTTATGAGAATCTAATGTAAAAGGTAGCATATTCCAACACAGTCTTCAAACTATATTCTTTCATTCTGACAGACAAATCATTTGCCTATGCTCCATCATCTTCCTCATTTACCATTGTAATTCCTTCTCAGCTTCTCTCTAGACTAACTATATTGCAACTTCCACATAAAATTTGGCCCCAAGAAGGACATGATTCAACAGAACCCCTACCTCATTCACTAATTCATATGAACACCATTGATATAATCCAAACAGCGCAGCTGGCTTATGCTAAAGGCATCAATCAATAGATGTCTCAGAAACAACTCCACATCTTCCAGGCAAGCACATACCTTTGGACAGGTTTGTCACTACGGCTAGGAAAAAGTTAACTGACTGAAACTTCTGAGTTTCCTGTCACATTTTTCAGCCGTCATATCATGTACATTTCCTAGTTAATGGACCAATGAATTTGAAACAAAAGGGCCTGGGCAGAAAATTAGAAACTTCGTTGTTTCTCTGGAACTGTATGCAATCTATAACTATGTTTGCTAGCAGAACATAAGACCATCCAAATATTTGTGGTTGATACTGGTAAGATTCCTATTCAACAAATATGTTTTGCAGCACTACAAATGTATTGCTAACGCTAAAGCTCTGAATCTTTGTGGTCTGATCTCAAATTGCCATCTATGTCTGTATCTCAGAGGTTCCTAAACTCTAAGACAGGAACACAATTTTGATATTTCAATCAATTCATTTTACTATGTTTCTTAAAATTTAGTATGCAAAGCAATGGAACCATGAAAAGTCACATAATACTTTGGTAATCATTGATAATCAGTTTTCATTGTATCAAACCAAAATCATCAAGTTGGAAATTCAAGTGGTTGAATAAAACAACCTACAGCAGTGTAAATCCATTATCATCTTAGGATATTCACCTTGTCACGCTTGGTATAAGATGGTGTCACGGTTTAAGCTGGGCCAAACCAGGACAGATGGCTAAAGACAACTTATCAGAGTGAGGTGAAGTTACTACAGCCAGAAGAGCAATGTTTGCTCATTGCCTCAGAAGGAGCTTAATGACATCACTTGGGTCTAGTAACACCCTGTGCTAAAATATCATAAGCAGTTTTGAGAGTAGGGTCTGGAAACCAGACACAGGTTCAGGAAAAAGAGTAGAGGATCCCTCAACACCAGGCTATCACTGAGAAGTGGGAGATTTCCATCAGTTTCCTCAGGCTGAGAACAACGAACTTCTTTCCCCCAGCTCCTAAGCAAACGCTCTGAAAAGTAAGCTATTACATGAACCTGCAGTAGTATCGCCACCACATCTCCACAGAACCGTGTATTTAGCCCAGTTTCCTGATGAAATTATGCTTATGCAACTGTACTGTCTGCTGATTCCCATCCAGATTTTTTTTAACCTGCTTCACTATTTAAATCCAATCTGACAGAGATAAAGGTCTTATGATAATTATGTTTCCAAAAGATACATGTAAACGAGTAATTAGCTGACGGAAATTCAAACCAGCAGTGATTTTGTTTGACAAGCCATTAACCAGCCAACACAAGAGTAGTTTAGAACAGGAGTGCAGTATAGCATGCCTCTCAGTCAACTAGTAATAAGGACATGACAAGAAGATAAGGTTGTGATAGGGGAGGAGTGTTTAGGGAACATAGGGAACAAAACTGGAAGTGTGTATGGTGGGGAGGCGACAGTTATAAAGAACACAATAGGTTATTGAGGTGAATTTGGAAGGTCACATTTAAGGACATAGCTTAAAATTCTTTAGAAAGGATGCTTAATTAGTTTCATTTCTTCTGGAAGAACCTGCATATGAAGAAAGACAAGCTTTGTATCATCATTATAATGGTACGGCCCAAGCACTTCAGGGGAATTTGGTGCCAAAATGCTTTTTAAGGAAACAAAAATACACTGAGGTTTGGAATAATAAACATTAATGTGCTCAATTAAATCAAGATTATAGTGATTCTAAGCAAGCAGTAAAAGGCCTAAAGTTCTGCAAGCAATTTAATTGTGTAAGCTTTAATCATATGTGGAGCTTCAAGAACTAGGCATCTTTTGTGGTTTCTTCTCCTGGCCTTCAGTAAGCTAAGTTGCACTGTTTTGGATCCAGGACTAAGGGTTCTTTATATATCAAATCCTAAATAACTTTACTAATCTAAAATAGATGACAAATGGGAAGTAACGTGCCACAAGTAATACAAATATATAAACAAAAATCTGGTAGTAAGCACACTACCCAGAACAGCTTCTTTCCTAGGTGAGCTTTTTTTCTGTTTCAATTTTGCCCAGCTTCCTCTTTTCCTTCTAGTGTTTTTCTTCATTCAATACTTTAAATTGGTCACAGCCCCATAAGTCTAGCTCTAAAATGGCCTTTTAATAAGTTTCAGAACATGTCTCCCAAGTGAGAGATGCTTGCTACATTTTTGCTCTGATTTCCCTTCCCTGATGTTAACAAAATAACAAGATTTCACAGCAAAAAATACTGTTTTGTAGAATATAAGGAAAAACTTGAAGAAAACACAATCAAGTCACTGAAATACTATAGGTAGAAAGGCATGGTGCAAATATATTTACATATCTGTTGGCATACTTACTTATAAACACAGTGTGTATATATAGACATACGTTACTTTCAACTACTGTTGCAATTTAAGGTTTTCAAATCAAACAGGGTAATATTAAGACATTTGGCTATTTCTACAGATAACAAAAAGAAGGAAAGATTAAGTACAGGAATATACACTTTCCATTACGATGCAATGCTAGTGTGCAGATATATTTTCACTGTAATTATTCTTCATCTCACTATAAACATGTAACAATATAGGGCAGGTTCTTATTTTGTGCAAATATGGATATTACCTTTTTTAAAGATATATCAGCCAAGATTTTTTTCTTACATTTCTTTCTGCTCTGAGTCACAGTAATGACTATTATTTCCCCAGTTTCCGTGGAATTTTTATAATTTTTCTTCAGCATTATACTATTGAATTTTTCATTTCTGAAGTAATCTTTTACATTAGAAGCTGATTTTAAAAGGGGAAGACTTTCTAACTGTGCTACTGCATGTAGTTTAAAGATGTTTAGAATTGTTCTTTAAGTCAGTTAGCTTTACTGATATTGCTCTCTTCACTTCCCTGCATCCTTCTCCTCCCTCATGGCCATTACATCCCCAAACCTAGTTTCTTCCAGTCCTTGCATCTGTCTCCTCTGGACCCTTGCAAGACACTGAGGTTCAAGGATGCGAGGAAGGGAAGACATAATCAGGGCAAAGGGGCTCTAGGAACAACAGTAATCTACATGGTTGTGGATGACTGGAACAGTATTTGGTGAGCAGGGAGAAGATTCTATTAGAGTGAGGGAATCAAGTATGAGAAGGAGAAATGAAAGAGTCTGTAGGAGGTGGAGAAGTGAAGACTCATAGACACAGAGGTGGGGCACCGGTAATGATACAGAGAGATACGGCCAAGCTTCAACTGGTGAAAGAGGTTTGGAGATGTAAACTGGCCAAGTGGCACAGGATCAGAGGAGTGGGCTTCAGCCATAGGTTTGTTATTCTGGAGCTCCAGCAAACTGTCAATAAGCTTGAGGCAGTATAGTCATCACAGAGGTTGCCAGTGCAAAAGGGAGGATAGTGACAAGATATAGGACAAGCTGGAAGCCCCATCTGGTTGCTGCCACCGTTCTTGTCTCCAGGGAAGAGGGCAAAGAGTCAGTAAGACAAAATGTTAACAAGAACAGAGATTACCTTGCATAATTCAAGCTTCAGATAAGGGGCAAGTTTTCATCAACTGTACTTACATCTGTATGGAGGCTGCAGATTTAGTATCTCAGGCAAGGATACAGTCTGATTTTACAGCCTAATTACAGTCAGGAAGATTCAAAACATTCCTGATAAAGAAATATAAGCTGTAGCAAGTAGTGATTCAGTAGGGTGGTTTATCATCTTCAGCATATCATTACTGGATCAAGGTTTCATCACACTGATAACTGCCACTGCAACACAGGATATGCTATACTCTACTAAACATAAAGTGATGATTCTGACCACCTGTGGTCGTTAGAGAATTTGGGGAGGTGTGGGTGAACTCAGTGGGTTTAGCCGGTATACTTTAGGTAGATTTCAAGAGGAGCAGCTATAAAGAATTCTACTCTGGCTTCATTGCAATTACTGCAGATTTTGATAACCAAAAAAAGGATTTCTTGATTCTTGAGAGAGAGAGAGAGGACTTTTACATTAATTTTATTTAATAGGCCACAGAGAGAGATTTTCAAAATTAGACAAGAGACTAAGGCAACCAGTTCTTAGATTCAGCTGACATTTAAATGTTTGAATGTTCCTGTGAACATTTCCCTATAGCACATTCTAAATTTCTGTAGTGTCATGCAGATAATCTTTGAGTATCTTTACAGAGAAACTGATTTAGCAGCAGCTTATATGCACATACAAGTAATATCACAAGTTTATTTCATTTTCACTCCCAGTCTATGCTGCTTGATGAATAAGTTATACAGACAAAGCAATACTTTTTATCATCTTCTAAATATATTTTCACTAGAGTACTAAAATTCTAAAAGGAAACAGAAATTACAGACACCCATTAAAATGGGCATCCCACCCCATCATCTTCTGAGATATACTTTATAACAGTCAGTGCAGCCAAATCGTTTGTATGAGTACACATGTATATATATTTGCAATATTTCCTGCTATACTGTTCTGGAGGAAGATTCAGAATACTGTCCTATTACACATCAGACGATGTCTTCTGTGAAGCAGACATATTCTGAATGATATAATAAGCTTAATCATGTACACAGCAGGTTGAAATTAATTTCACACATTGCCAGTTCTTGCAAATAATCTCTAGAATGGACCAAAAGAACAACTTAAAATCAAAGTCATTACATTGCAAATTACATGTACTTGCTTACAGCTGCTGCTGTCCAAAACAAGAAATAACAGAATGTCATGCTGTTCACCTATGTTTCTAGAGTATCCTATGTATTTAATAATTTGCTAACAGGTTTCTTCCAGACATAATCAAATCAGATCTTCTTTAATGTTTTACAAGACCTTCTAAATAGATTTTCTTTTTTATTTATTTAGAGAACAAATCTCCTGATCGCCCCCACTTACTACAGTCCAGGTAGCATCACAAAGCAGTCTTGGAATATGGGAATGGATTTGCATGAATCTAAACCAGAAAATGCACTTCAGTCACTTGCAATCACTAACAAGCATTCATTCCACAAGATGAGACTAGGGCTAGTCCAAAGGAAAACCTCCATAAATTTTGTTGTGTGGACACTGGATCTTCAGCATCAACTGTTTCCCCCCACAGATTTGCTTCTATTGCACCACCCCTCCTCACTAGCCAACCTTAGATTCCAGTATGTTTCACACTTTAAACAGGATGTAATTTACAAACAGCATTCTGCATATTTTTTCTATAAAATATTTTAGCATATTATCTTAATGCAAATACACTGAGTTATATCTGCTTTAACAGCTTTAATTTATAAAATTGCAACAAAAGAGTTGATGTGTAATTTTCCCGTTGACTTATCTAAAGTATTAATTTTATATGACTGAAAAAGTAGAGAACCTTGATCTATAATTCTCCCCCAAAATGGTCAATTTTCTTTGCTACACCACATACCTCTAGTTTTTTTCTCAAGTGAATACTTGCTCACAGCTTTAAAGTTTTTCTTGATTAAATAACCTGAAGCCACTAAGCTGACCAAGCAAAATGAAAAGCCAGAACTTTAAGCCTATATGTGTTACAAATAGTACTGAAATAGTTAGCATAATTTTAAGTGTTTTACCAGATTGCATCTCTCAGGAAAACCCACAGAGAGTTATACAAAAGTAGTAATATGGAACAGTTTTAAATCCACAGAAGCAAGGACTTTCCAACTGCGAATGAAGAACCATGCTCAACCAAACCTAACGCAGTAAGCATTCCAGCGTCTACAGTATCACAAGACCTCCAAACATTCAAATCAATCTTCAAGTAAAAAAAAGAGCAAGAATGAGGGGTTTTAAGTCATCTATTCTATTGCAGTAGCGAGCAATTTTTTTTTGTTGCTGTTTCTGAAGTTTTAGAATAAATCAGATGACTTCAGATTCAACTTTATAGGAGAACAGTCACATAAGGAGAAGTTCCTGCTGAACTACAGAATTATGGTCTGGTGCAAGTAAGGCAAAGGGTAATATACACTTCCCTAATAGCAAGCTTGTTCAGTCATTCTCATTGCTCCCTGCCTTGCACAGGAGAACAAATGACCTCTGAGTGCCTTTATCACACAGACTTGTGACCTTGCCTATCCTCCTCAACATATGAAAAACTCTATCGATTACTATCAATTACATTTTTGGCTTCCAATTTCTTTGTTGATGGAGTTACAGTGGTACTACAAATAGAATTCAATAAAGCGTATACCTTATTTTGACAGATCTGATGAACTGATTTAGTATGAACTTCTGGTATCACTGCTGTGCTGCAGCCTGCATTGAGGTCAAAAACTTCCAATGCTCGGTTACTGCCAGCTGTAAGTACAATATCTGTACAGTTCTCGGTGTTAAAGTTAAACTGATCTAAAGGAACAAAAGCATATAGATAGACAAGATGACAGATAAATAGATATCAAGACTCTGTTGTATTCAGTGCTCTATGAGCAGCACCAAAAGTCTTACAGTCCTAAAAAATTTATGTCCAAGGATGAAATTCCATACTACAAAAAGATTACGTGTCATTAAGACCAAAGAACTATGAAGAAATAAGAAATATGAAGGATACAAGAGTAGAAATCATTTACTGCTGAAAGGCTGGTAATCTCCACTGTTGAAGCCATGGGAAATTTCTGAACCAATTTGCAGACACTTCTCTGTTTGTATCTGCAAAAAATATCAAATGAATGTTAGTGTTCATGAAACAAATTATGATTTGTGGCCATCAGTAAACTCCCATTGGAATTACAAAGCAAACCAAAATGCTCTCTTTCATTGTTAAAAATTAAAGCCTAAGACCTTTTGACTCGTTGCTGAACTCTATTAAAAAACTTGGTAACAAAACTTATTTGGATGAAAAGAAACATGACATTTGTATACCTAAGATAGATCTCCCATCAACATGAAGCACTAAAATAATCCTGTATGTATATTGAAAATGCTGAAAAGAAAAAAACCTGTCAAGTACCTATGATCAAAAAGCAGAAATACCACTAGTTCCAGGATAGCATTTCATGTGCTGGTTATAGGGACAATAAGAAAGAAAATGAGGAGAAAACAGCAAGGAAAGAAAAACTTCCAGTTAAATGGAAACAGAACAAGGGGCTGATCACATACTACCAAAGGAATTTGGCTTCCCAACATGCACTGGACTCCTCAAGGTCCTGTGGGATATCTGTCAGCTCCATGCATATGTTGCAGACATGCCAAGCCCTCTAAAATGACTTCAGACTTATTTATATCACACAATGCAGAATTGTGTTGTGATTCAATCTGATTAGATCTTTCTGTTTATTGAAATATATCAGCACAGACAACATGGACCTGATCTTAAATCCACTGAAGTCAAGAGAAAACACTCCTCCATGGATATGGATATATTGGGCAAAAAGAGTGTGATTTCCATAGAAGAAGGCACCTAAGGAATATAAACAGAGTTGTTAATAACTGTACTGGATCTGGTTGGGGTGGAGTTAATTATCTTTGTAGTAGCTTGTATGGCTCTGTGTTTTACATTTGTGACCACAACAGTGTTGACAACACACCAGGGTTTTAGCTATTGCTGAACAGTGTCTACACAGCATTAAGATATTCTCTGTTTCTCACTATGCCCCCAGAGTGAGTAGGCTGGGGGAGTACAAGAGGTCTGATGGGGACATAGCCATGACCACTTACCTGAATTATCCAAAGAGATATTCCATAACAAATAATGCCAAGCTCAGCAATAAAACTGGGGAGGGGGAGTAGTTTTTTGAAAGTAGCCATTGCTCAGAGACTGGCTGGGCATCCGTCTGCTGGTGGGAGCTAGTGAGTGATTACTTTTGCTTTACTTGGGGTTTTTTCTTTTACCTTCACTTTTTAAACTGTCTGTATCTTATCCCACGAGTTTTCCTCACTTTTGCCCTTCCAATTCTCTCCCCTTCCTACTCAAGGAGAGTGAGTGAGCAACCGGGTAGGGGCTTAGCTGCCAGTGAAGGTCAACACACCACAATAACTCAAAATTTCTACATTATATTCAAATGCAGACACTTCTACGCAGTAAAATAATTCCAACATAACTGTATTATACTTCATAGATAGTATGTCTATCTAATGACAATACAAATGTCTGTGTGACACACTTGTAGAAATAACTACTGTTTCTTTCCAACAATTCTAAAAGTTTGCAAAACTGAGATAATTTGACAAAAGCAATGTGTTTATCAGCTAGATTAGTTCAGAAGAAAACTGGTTAATGATTTGCTTTTGCTTTTCTTTGTCATTCTCAAACAATGATCTGCTGAGCTTTTCCAGGTAGACATTAGAGCTACTTCAGCAGTGATAGTGAAGCAGGAGGTAAAACACAGTGTTTTGTAATTTAATCCAAGAACCTTTGGTGGTACCCAGAAGTATTTTATTCAAGTAAACTACAAAAATAAACTGTTCTAGACTTCAGGAACAACTGATTTATCTCCATTTTTGGGTAAAGATATTCAAGCTAACTTTAAACAAGCTGACTGAGAAAATAAAAGGAACAAACTAATGAAGGCTGCTTGAAGCTTCCCCTGGTCTAATTTACCCTGCTGAAAGAGGCTTACTGAAACTCCCAAACGCAAGATCAATTGTTTGTAAACTAAAATTCAGCCAGGCATTGTGGACACGCTGAGCTGGACACTGTACATTAGTTCTTGCCTCTTAGAGATTAAAGTTTATGTAACAATTTGGGTTACCTCTTCAGTGCTTTAATAACACCTCTATAAACTAACAATTAACAGGCAACACAGAAGGTAGGTAATCAGATTGTGGAAGAAAGGTATTACATAATTCAGACACAAGACAAAAGCTTAAATGCCACTCACTTGAAAAATACAAGAAAAGAATTTGAGAATAAAAATGTGTGCTGAAATGTAAGCAAAAGTGCACAATCTACACTTTAAGTTAAAATAATTTCCTGTTTGCTATAGAAAAGATTATTATCTATATTACAAAGGGCTTGATGAGGAATAAATCAGAGGAATTAATCCAGTAAAGGTCAGAAAGTGTAATGTTTATCAAGATAAAGGTGTGAAGAGCAGACAAAGGAAAAGCTTTTTAGATTGTTGAAAGATATTATAACTTATCAGTAAGAAGATGTATTTAACAAAACAACCGTGCTTTTGTCTGGAGAAAATCAACAAATTGCTGTGAATATAAGAAGGGTTACTTTGTAAGTAAAAAAAAAAGAAGATAATAACAAATAAGACAAGAAATCTTCAAAAGGAAAGAAAAAAAAGATTTTTATTTTCCCATCAGAAGTGAATTCTGAAAATAAAATTACATACAGCTAGGTTAAGAATTCCATCTCAGGTCTGACCACTTTACATAGATAAATCTGACAGTCTGCCATTAGCAAAACAAAAAACCTTTGTTGCAGGTTTTCCAATATAAATGCACTGTCACAGACGGTTGTGAAGTTGTTTTCAGTTATTACAAAACACTACAAGCCCTAGAAAATGCGGCACAGGTGAAGGACAGGAGTGTGAAGTGAATATAGACAAAATTCAATCTCACAAGTCAACTGGAGAGGCTATTGTAGCATAAACACACTCCAAAAATTGTCTAAATTAGACCAACACCTTTTCAAGCCACAGAAAAGCTTGTGATGGAGGCAAAAATGGACGAAGAGTATCTTCTTACTACATTTTTTCCAGGTCTCCAATTCTATGTACAGCACATAATCTCAGCTGACAATCCTATAGATCAGGTATTCAAGTAAAATCATATTTGTGTTGATATACTCAAAACTACAATTCTGACCTTTAATGCCTTCCATCATTAGAATTTGGACAACAGTGTAAATTACTAATCTCTCTAATCTCCTATATCCTGCATACTTTAGGGATGTAATCATTTTTGGGGAATACATTTACAGTACATAGTTGTTTTCAGGATACTGGTATATCTTCAGAAATAAAATATAAAACCAGATTCTAAGATACAAACACTTCCTGCAATGATTGCAGAGACTGTGTCCACTTTCCAGCAGATTTGAAGTCCTTTGCCAAAAGCACTTTTCAGAAGACCCAGATAAAGTAGAAACATTTTGATGACAGACAAAAACTTCAATGTATGGAAGCATGTTACTATGCTAAAACCAGAAGACAAACAGGCACCTAAAAAAACCCCTCCCCAAAACAAAAAAAAAACCTCACCCAGCTTGATGCACATCTGATATTTAAAATTTTAAGGAAAATGGCTGCACATGACAAAGTCAAAACTAAGTGACAGATCACAAACATCATCAGTATAACAGATTATAAGGTTTCAGGATGTTAAAAACTTTTTATATGCACTGTAAAAATTTATCTTCAAAGAGTAGTCCCATTATACATTTCCAGACATAGCCTTGAGTTCAGTAAAAGAAGAAAATCAGTTACATGAAAAGGAAAAGAATCACTTCATCTTCTGGAATGCTCAGAATTCATCGTAACTGAATTGCCAGACTCTTCTCAGTGGTGCCCAGTGACAGGACAAGGGACAACGGGAACAAACTGAAACATGGGAAGATCCACTTAAATATGAGAAAAAACTTCTTTACTTTGAGGGTAATAGAGCACTGGAACAGGCTGGCCAGGGAGGTTGTGGAGTCTCCTTCTCTGGAGATACTCAAAATCCACCTGGACACGACTCTCTGCAACATGCTCTAGATGAAGCTGCTTTGGCAGGGGGTTGGACTAGATGATCTCCAGAGGTTCCTTCAACCCTAACCATCCTGTGATTACTGAAAAATATTCTCTCTTACACTACAGAGGAGGGTGGATGTCATTCACTGACCCTATGTAATCTAGTTTCCCCTCTGTTTCTGAGAAAAAAACAAAGAGTATTTAAGTTCTTTGATCTAATGGCTAAAGCTCAAAGGAATCAAGCTTAGAATATTCTTATTATCATACTGCTGAATCAGGCCTGTGCAGCCCATTTACTTAAGAAGTTTAAACTGGTTTAAAGTGGTTTGCATGAAAATAATTTTATCCTGTTAAACATTAACTTTCCAGAAGTGCCTGAAATGGACACTCTCTTACGTATCATTAGCATGCTAAATTTTAAACCTTTGCTCTATCCATCTACAATATGTTCTGGTATAGTTTCCCATTTCATCAGAGCAGATATTATATCATTACGTCACTTACTGTATGTATGATTACTACAACCAGTTGCTAAATATAATGGCCTTAAAAGGCACCATTTCTGTTACTGGAATACAATTTTCTCCTTTTTAAACTCCTTTCATATTGCCGTTGATGATCTTTAAAACACATAAAACTATAAAAATGAGATAAAAACCCATAGATGTTTTGTTCTGCTCAAATTCTTACGTGAATGAAACGTAATTAAGAATTTAAAAACAAAAACAAATCTGAGAAGCAAATAGTTATACTTCATATCAGCACACACAACTGCTGATGAGAGTGGAAATTCAATAGTTGTTAGTAATTTTGGAGAATATAAAGAAAATTGTTTACGTTGTGAATCATTTTGAGATTAACCATAGAAGCAGAAGTCAGCAGATCTATATCCTATTCCCAGAACTGCAATAAATCTCCTCTGTGACATTTGTAAATAAGGACATATTTAAAGAAGCCAATAAGGAATTTAACATTCTTATTTCCACTTCTCAGTTTCACCTTTAAAACTGAACCAATATTTAACCATTTAATTAAGTTGTTGTGATGTTTAGTGAATTAATACTTATGGGGAGTCCTTTGAAAACTCTGCACGGAGAAATAGTGATATGATTTGTCATTGTACTGTCTTCACCTCTGCAACACAGTAGCATTCTATTGGTTAGCCAGACTGCATTGCCATGCCCTTCTAATTAAGGGTACAAAGCATGCTTTGAGGTTAGATCTAGCTGCCTCTTGAATCAGTTCCATTAAGCATTCTTCCAAACTTGACTCAGAAGGCAGAACTTAAGAGTTGTGAGAACCAAAAGGAATGATGCAGTGTTCCATAAAAGAAAGAAATGCTGGGAAGTGAACTGTAGGGAATCCACAAGAAAATGTCAAAGCAAATTAACCTTTAATACCTTTTTTTGTAGATAGATATAACCAGACCTCAGAGTGGTTTGTGGATTTGTTGTAACATCTGCAATTGTGTGTTTGGTCTTTTGGCATTACACTAATATCACAGAGAGTCTAATTGCATATTTTTGAGTTAGTGTTAATCCATCAAGAAATACTGAGAGCATGGCAATAACAAAATTCTGCTGTAAGCACAGCCACACATACTTTAACAGTTTTAAACCAGGATATTATACGCTTCTAACAATGCAATTGGAGCAACACAGAACACAGTAAAAGTTCAGTGCTCAAGTCCTTGCAAAACTGTTTGAGTGGGTTTCTACAATCACATCAAGTTCCATACTACCTTTAGTTTCTGAACTAACTAGCTTAAAGGTAGTTCAGATAAGTCTTCCACAACAGTAGCTGCAGTATGGATTTTCTTCAGGTTACTGGATACTTTCCTCTGGGACGCATGGGTATTTTTTAAAAAGAAAAAGGAGATATCTAGAGCCAGCACACTACGTATTACGATAAAAGTTTCTTATTAAAGCCTAAGCCCACACAAATTGAAAGAAAAAATGTTTTTAAATAAATCTTAAAACTGAGAAATAATCAGAAAAGGGAAGGATCTAAAAGATCAGAATATTGTTTTCCATCTTCTTTTTCTAAGTTCCTCCATGATTGCCTGATTGCTTGTATAAATTTTAACAGTTAAGAATGGTATGACAGAAGCAGTTGCCTGCCTCAGTTTCTAAGTATTACTTGTTTACGCTGTGAACAGATTTCATGCAAAACTGGAAACAGGAATCACTTTTTCTGCCTTCCAAGTTCCTCCTGTACTATTACACTTTGCTACAAGAGAAGCACTTCAGAACATGAGATCTCTGTAGAACCAGTTATGAGAAAAGAAACCAAGCAGGTGACTGAAAACCACAATTAATTAGCTATTTTGAAGAATTTATAAATTGAAGTTAGATCATAATCCATTGGCTACTTTTTCAAATAAGAAGGTATTTCTGTTCTTAAAAAAAGTGTATCTTAAAGGAGTGATATCATATGGCATTTTTTCTCCTTTTGTTTTCTATACGACCATTTAAAGTTTCAGTGAAGTTCCACCTGCCAGGTTCATGCCTCAATCCAGGAAAGCACTCCTATTCAAAAACTTATTTAAGCCTGTGCTTAGTGTGTTTTTATGTGCAGTGGTAAAACTACCAAGGAAATAGGCCCGTTTTTCCCATCTAAGGATGCAGCCCAATACTATTTAATATCATGAACAGACAGGACACACCATTCACAATATCAACTAATAGACTGCAGTGTTGTAACCTTAATTCTGTGTGTCCTTCCGCTCAAAATCTAGTCACTTCAAGGTTTTTTTAAACGCTGTTGTGTCTAAACATATACATATATACACATGTATATATGCATATATATTTGAACGTAATAAAGTCTCATATACACAAATGCTGCTGAAAACCAGCAAGAGCAATGAAGAGCAGAGAAACTTAGTAAAAGGATACAAGGACAGTTTTAGCTCCAATTATAAACTAAAAGAACAGAAAAGGTATAACAGACATTTAATAAAAGAACTGATTCCAATTCGGAAAGAAGGAGCCACATAATGATAAACAGAATAGTATTAGTAAAAAGTACATGAAGGATGCCTAATAAACAATGAAGAAACACAGAGAGAAAATAGGATAATAAGAAGAGTGACTAGATACAATATAGCAGTTGGAAAGTCAGTGAAAATTATGAAAGTGCTCTACTTCCAATTGACAGAGAAGGAAGAAAACAGTCGCAGCATCTTGGAGTCTCCAAAAGAAAAAGCACATATAAATATTCCCACAAGAGAAAGATTTGCAATAGCTACCCAAACATAACTTCAGACATTAATGCACACTAAGATGTAAACAGGCAGAAGGTAAAGCTCAGAAGGTCCCAAATGGTAACAGTAATAGTAAAACTGTATTTGCAGCAGTTAAGGTATGCACTATAAAAATTATTTGACATTTCAATTTTTTTCTATCATGCCAGAATAAAGATATTTTTACAATTAGCTTTTACTATTCAATTTTTTTTCTTCTGAAATATTCTTGTTCCCCAGCCCACCTCACCACCCAACAAATCCCAGATCAAACAGTACAAGTACTTTCACTGGTCTGTTAATGAGAAATTGTACTCACCTTTTCAGGTCGTCCTTGGTTGTGTCTAGATGGAAACTTAATAGATGAAATTCAGCTCCACAACACAGCAATATAAATGCATCTATGTAATAAAACTGTGCAAAGCGTACAGTCTTATGGAACTTTTCTTTGCCCTGAAAATACAAAGTAAATTAGTAAGAATGGATTCTAAGATAATGAATACTTTTTGTCTGAGATTCCTGGTGTTAAGCTATAGTCTCCCTGTTACCCCGATAATATGCCAGGAGGTTAACCTGCTATGTAGTGGTCCTTCCTATTTGTGACATCTATTAATCTCAAAATAAAGTTTTCATTCTACTTAGATTAGTTGGCAGTAAAGTTAATAGTATCTGTAGTCCGCTGAAAGTAATACAGTCTAGCCTCATACTCTAAACTGCCCTTTGAATTGGAGAGTAGACTATAAAGTCAAGCAAAGCTGAGCCAATGAAAATAGAATATACAGAGCATACAATAAAACCAAAACTTCCAGACATGCCCACTAGCTTTGTCTACCAAGGTTGGTTTTTTTCTTTTCATAAATTGTCATGATAAAAGCATAATTTAAGTCAATGGAGACCACCCAGATCATAGTATCAGTTGGAATCACCACACTCAGTAGCTCTGAAAACAAGGCTGTATGTTCCTTGTACAGAGCTGTTAAAATGGAAGTAGATGAAAGTGAAAAACAGTGTCGTCTGTGAACCAAACTGACAGAAGTTTCTAATTACCAGAAGTAGGGCAGGTTCATTATTGCAAACTGACCAGACCCTTAAAGTTCTGTCTTCTGATGCAGAAACTAACCACTTCTTGTCATGACTCCAGCCAACAGAGTTAACTGCACCATCATGACCTAATAAAAATAAAAATGGAAATATCATAAAGTCAGTTCCTTGACTTTATACATTTCTCCAGAGTTAATCATATTGTTTTAATATAATTATACACAATATTAAAATAAATTTTAAATACAGGCTTCAAATGGTTGGGTTAAAACTGGTAACAGTATTTGATTTTTTCTTCCACCAAAAACCATGGAAACATGTCTCTCATTAATAATCAAGATTCACAAAATTAAATAAGGTCAGAGAAATACCAAGTTATTCCACCTGAAATCTCATATGCATTTGTATGACATTGTCTCCATATTTTGTAATGAGTTTGTATGAAAATGTTTATTTATGTTTATTTTGTGAGTTTATTATAACAAATATGACACATTTATCTTTTACATTCACATTCTAAAAGAATAAAAACTAGTATCTAAATTTTCTTCAGCTTTCTGCAATTCAGATTTGACTCAACTAGAACTATAAAATAGTTCTAAACAAATATAAAACAAACAAACGAATAAACTTCCTTCAAGTTAACAACAAAAACACATTCACAGATCTTTACCATCACAGTAATATTAATAAATTCTATCTATCTCCACACAAAACTGAATTAGAAGCACAGAAGTGGTCATAAGGTTGTTGTCATTAATAGTTAGTTTCGCTGCTAACAGTTGTAATTCTGGTCTTTTTCATTAAACACCGACTGCCTCAGAGTTAAGTGCTTAATTGGATTAAAATTATTCTAAACTGTGACAAAAAGCTCCACAGAAAATAGAAGTTTAACCATCAATTCCTAATGCTTCTAATCAAGCTTCTAACATCTGGAAAAACTGTCTTCTGATGCACAGATGTCCGAATGTCAGTCTGAAAAAGACTACCCAGAGAGAGATATTCAGGGAATAAATTAATCTGACTTCACCCTCGTGTTGTTAACAGAGTGAAGAAAACAACCATCACTGACAACTTGGCTACCAAGTATTTCAAAGTGCAACGTGGATGGTTAAAGTCCAGAACCCTATGACTTGCTGCTATACACAAATAGCAAAATACAATGGTCGTCATGTGAGACCAGAGCGCTCTGCATGTGCTTGTTAGCCAGTATTTGGGCTTATGAAGAGGCTCAAAACCTGGCATCTAGCCCACAGTCTTGATGATCACGTGTTATTTTGCTCTGACTAATAAGCTGTCCTGAGTGTTTCATCCTAGATTTCTTTGTCTCTGCCTACCGCTGATAACACAGGGTTGGAAGTCCAGCAAAACTGAAGTTACCTCAATGGAGCTTGTAAAGATTGTTTTATTTTTTGTCATGGGCCTCTAAGAAATGTACTGGTGCAAAAAGGTTCAGCCCAAAGAAAAATCCTGAATCCCAGGATGGTTACTCTGGCATTGAAGACTTTCAGGATCTGAATCAGACTTCATATGAACTTTGAACGCTTAACTCCAAGTGCTTAGAAACTGATTTTACAGAGCTGCAAAGTACCATATATTCCAGAAGAAGACAATGTAATTTGCGGGATGATGCTTTAAAAGGAAGGAAAGCAAGGCTGCTGAGACCCAGAAGGATTTTATCACATAAAGCAGTAAAGGCACTCACCACTGCTACGGCAAATAAATACTTACTGTAGAAGTCTCAGCAACAGAACACCTGACTTTGACTTTGTCAAAGTTCAGTGTTTAAAAGCACAAAATATAAGCAGTTACAAAAGAATCACCAATCTAATTTACCTATAGACAATGACAATTCTGACTGTAATTTTTCAAAATTAGTGGAAGAGCATTTTCAAGAAACATCCTTGAAATTCAATTTAAGCAAAGATACAGTATGACTCAAAAAGAGAGAGTATTATATTATAATGAAATTCTATATTAAATATGATCTGGAAACCACTTAAGTCCTTGCAAATAGTAGCAGTACTTTATTATATTCATTAGGCTTCTATTACAGAGCTAGCTGGTTTTGTAAAAACACAATGAACATGCCACTACAACAGCTTCTGCAGGACTGGCTCATTAGATTAAAAAAAAAAAATGTAACTGCCTGTTTAAAAATCATAGTTTAAAGTATTATAATCTCCAGTTAACAGCAAAAAGCTTCTACAAGAAACAGACTTTTCCAGTTTGGTGTCACACAGTTAAAAACAAGATTAGAAACTCATAAAGAACTTCAAAAGCCAGAAACATCATCCAGAAGCTAAAATTATTCATTTGATCTAAAATTATATTGATGCTGATCAAAAAGGTCAAAAAAGAAGAAAACACGTCAAACAAAATTAACAAACTTTGGCCCATGTTATTCTAATCTGTCCAGATGAAATATGATTAATTTCACCCAGCCTTAAAACATTCAAAGTTCTTATGCTGCCCTCTTGTGCACATTTTCTCTTTAGTCAACTGAAGTTTTATATAAAAAAAAAAATCGATTGCTTTAAATTATGGGAAGACTAATGAATTTATCTCAGCAATTAAGATCTTCTATGACAACATATATCTATAAAAAGGCTTATAAACAAGATATTTTCATTCCCAGTTACCAAAGGCCTGTAGAATTTTCACCAGAAAACTGCATTGGTACTGTATAAGTACATATGTAAGTACTATGCTTATTTTATTCTCAACGCAAAGATTTATTTGGGGCCTTTGGTTTTGTAAAACCATTTGAAAGCCTTGAATTATCTGCATTAAAGGAAAAAAAAAAAACACAAACAAAAAAAAACATCAAAAAAACACCAGAATATACAAAACAGTTTTCCAAAGTGGTAAGGAATATGAAAAACTTCAGGAAAATCTGAGGTTTGGAAAATTGGAAGAACCATGCAAAAAGCTTAAGAATCTCTGCACTCCAGGTCCCCCAATCCCACAGCACAGTGAAGGAGATGCCAGCTGGCTTTCAAGAGGCCAGTAAGCTTCAAAACAGGTGTTACTCAGGGTTCCCCAGTCCTGAAGCACATTGAGAAGGACAGCAGCTGGTTTTGTAAAAAGACTTCTTCAAAAAGGCCATGCCACCTGTAACTCTTTTAAAGCTGATCAACATTACCTGCACTTCACTGTAGAACACAGACACCTCAAGAGGAGTGCAGAACTACTTAAAACTGGATTGAGCACTTCAGGGAACAAAACTGAATAAATTAGGCTTATAGCAAAATTGCTATTGTTATACCACTCCTTTCTGATGGTGCATTATAAAAATATAATTTTTGATAATCAGCTATATTCAGATGTTAATGCTGCCTTGAAATTGAAATTTTTTTTACAGAACAGATATCATTGCTATTTCTTGAAAAAGGAAAGTTTTACATTACCACTGATTGCAGCTCTGAGTAAGAGTAATGCAACATGGCTTTTAATGAAAAGAAAATACATTTATTATGACACTTCAAAACCAAAGGCATCTAAAGTAGAAAGCAAATAGGTGATTTCATGATAATCTGAACTGTACAGAAGAACTACATGAATGAACTAAGCACATAACTGATGGTTTGTGGTTCCTACTCCCCTACAATACAGTATCTGACATTTTCACATTTATGTTGCTTTTGGAAAGAACTATATGCACAGGTTGCATTCTTATCACAGAATCAGAATCACAGAATCAATCAGATTGGAAGAGACCTCTGGGATCATCGAGTCCAACCGTTGCCCTGACACCACCATGTCAACTAGACCATGGCACTAAGTGCCATCTCCAGTCTTTTCTTAAACACATCCAGAGATGGTGACCCCACCACCTCCCTGGGCAGCCCATTACAATGTCTAATAACCCTTTCTGAAAAGAAATTCTTCCTAATGTCCAACCTGAACCTCCCCTGGTGAAGCTTGAGGCTATGTCCTCTTGTCCTATCGCTAGTTGCCTGGGAGAAGAGGCCGACTCCCACTCCTCTACAACCTCCCTTCAGGTAGTTGTAGACTGCAATAAGGTCACCTCGGAGCCTCCTCTTCTCCAGGCTAAACAACCCCAGCTCCCTCAGCCGTTCCTCAGAGGTCAGACCCTCCAGAGCCTTCACCAGCTTGGTCGCCCTCCTCTGGACTCGCTCCAACACCTCAACATCTTTCATGAAGTGCGGGGCCCAGAACTGAACACAGTACTCAAGGTGCGGCCTCACCAGTGCCGAGTACAGAGGGACGATCACTTCCCTAGACCGGCTGGCTACACTATTCCTAATAGAGGCCAGGATGCCATTGGCTTTCTTGGCCACCTGGGCACACTGCTGGCTCATGTTTAGCCGGCTGTCGATCAGCACCCCCAGGTCTCTTTCTGCCAGGCCGCTTTCTAACCACTCTTCCCCCAGCCTGTAGCGCCTAAAGCGCTTATGCTGCCTAAAGCGCCTGGAATAGAATGTAGTTTACACTTCTTTTCAGACCATGCATCATAAAAATAAGACATAGAATAAAGAATGAAAGATGTTAATGAAATAAATTAGATAGTAGTGCAAAACCTAAGAAAACTAATAGAACAAAGGCAATTGTCAGAAGAACAATTTAGTAATAAATCAAATTATTTTTAAAGCAAGACAAAGAACTAGTACTTCACACCTTAACTACTGGCACTAGAAAAAGCTTCTCTGTAGTAGCATGAAGTTTGGTAATGGTCACTTCATTCTTCTCATCACAATAAATTAGCCTGCATTTGCAGAGTACTGAAATATTTTAGGGAGCTCTGAATGTTGAATTAGCATAGGAATCCGAACTCTGTATGTTAAGCAATACATCTTAAAATGCATCTTATAAAATCATATATTTAATTTTACTTCATAGAAAGACAAAGCCATTTGTTAATAATGTGTCAAAATCTAAGTAGTTTCTTTCATGATTTACAGAGTAGCATGAACTAAGGTTTTCTTTCAAATTTAGAAACCTCTAAATTCTAACTTTTTTTTTCTGCTTTCAAATATGTCTACTTAGAATAATATTTTTTCGTATTAAAGTCTATGTTTTCTCTTATTGCCAGTATGAAACCATTCCTTAGATATTATTTAGTATGTAGCAAGAATATGGAGGTATAGATGCGACAGTGTCAATGAAATTTGTATCTTCCCCTGAGACGAAACAAAGCTAAAACACAGCTATTACCAGTCCAAAACCAAGTCTGCATAAAAACAAACTCCAGTGAAAAAAGAAATCCAAAAGAGAGTATTTCACAGGATTGAAATGCCACTTTCTGCAGCACATAATCTCTATATTTATTCAAGTGAAACCAGCCTAATTTCTTGATAGTGGTTCACATAAAGAGAAGCTGGATCTGAGATGCAAAAGACAAACTGCAAAGAACAGCTACAGAACACATACTGTACAATGATAATTTACAGCCTCATGGAATAATTTTGCAACACTTATGTCCTACTTTATGTTCAGAGTAGCTCTGCTACCAAAAAAAAGACTTTAAATTTCTTGAACATAATTTACATCTTAGCTTCTTCAGATTACTTAGGAAAGATGTGTTAATAATCTGAAGAAACACTGAATTCTTTGGGCATAAATTTGTTAAGCTGCTGTGTACAAATACTGTGGCAGTTCTGTATCATTATTTTTATAGCTGCTTGTAACAAGTAAGGGAAGGAAAAACAGAATTTTGATCTCTTTCGGGGTTAATTGCATTTTTTAGAAATCCTCATCTTCTAAAACGATGTTAAATATATTCCAGATATATGGGGGTCCTTTGGATGAAATTACTGCTTTTGTTCCAGTACTACCTAAGTAACAAAATTATGTCAATATAACCTCAAAACACTATTCCTGCCTGCAATTTATATGACTTGCACTATGAATTTGCTCAAATTAGTCAGTGATACATGAAGAAAAACATTTTTAAATGTTTATGAACTCGCTGTTGTGGGAAAAAAAGACCTTACTACCCTCCCCACAAGGCGTATTTTCAACAATTTCCTCACACAAAGAGGAAAATATCAGTAGTTACCTCCATTAGTTGTCACAATGCCACCATTGCTCCCACAAAATACAATGAAAATTACTCAAAAAAAAGTTTTCAGAAATCAGTTATCAGAGTTTTTTACTTAGAAATAATTCTCTAAAATAACTTAAAATAGTCTACTTTTACACTTGTTAAGGCCTTCTGG
This sequence comes from Nyctibius grandis, assembly GCF_013368605.1. Classification (NCBI taxonomy): domain Eukaryota; kingdom Metazoa; phylum Chordata; class Aves; order Nyctibiiformes; family Nyctibiidae; genus Nyctibius; species Nyctibius grandis. The sequence continues at coordinate 48,326,394 of NC_090658.1, read as the reverse complement.
TAAATGACAGTCATCTTCCATTATGAACTTCCACAGTAAATCAGTCCTGCTATATGAATTTTAAGTCATAACATTTACTGTTATTAAAAATTTAACAAATAGCTCTTGTAGAAATTTAAATTCATTTTTTTTAAGGCTCATTTATGATGTTAAGAAATGCACATGTGTTTGCACGTGCATACACTTTTGCAGATATGGATTTCTCCATCGGAATAGTCCCTTTTTTTTGAAATAGGTGTTCTTTAGAAGTCTGGAGCTGCAAACCAAACAAACACATTTGTTGCCAAGTCATCGCAGTCAATTTTTTGGCTAATAATCTGTTGCAATATATTACATGCATTATCATTACAATATATTGTCTTTATTATTTCTATTTAATTATTGTAATATACATACGCAATGCAGATTGCAATATATATCGTGATACATTACTATTTACCTTCCAGAAAACTAAGAAATGGGAAAACCTGGTAGGCAGTTTAACTCTAGAACAAAATTAATCAATCAGAGAAGTAACTTCTACATCCTGAATCAGCTGTATCCCCTCTCCCCCATTCTTCTCAAGGTGATGTAAGTGGAATCTTTTAATTACCATGCCATTTTAGGTTAAACTCAATTATATACTATTTTTTTAATAATTTAATTCATAAGTTACCTGAAAAAACATTGTGTGTATCGGTAAGATTGGAATTGAATATCAGTACAGTCTTGTCAGCCAGGCCGCAAGCCAGCATCTCTCCATCCCCTATAAAGAGTATCAAATGATTTATATTTGAAAGCAACAAGGACTTAATACACTGTTTCTTTTAATCATAAAAATCACATATGTCACTACAACAAAATACACACCAGATATTCATTTCATATGCTTAACGCATATTTGTATGAACATCACAAACTCATACTGCAGAATTTGGTAGGAATTTCTAAGCAATTCATGTCTTGTCCTGACATATTCTCAAAATAGTTGTTCATCACAATGCAGAAATTCACTTTTCACAAAAAAAAACCTACAAAATTTAAGTGCAGAAATTTTTAGCAGTCATTTAAATCTATTTCCTTACACTCATTTTTTTATATCTTCCTATTAAAGTTATACTCCCTTTTCTTATATATTAGAGTAAAAAGCACATATTAGTCATTCTTTCTGGATCTTTTCTTAAAGATTATAAATTTCCTTCATAAGGTAATCCTAAAAATTACTCAAGAGCAGTCAGATTCTTCATTTATATTGGTAATCAGCGGGGGCACACAATGACAGGATAGACTCCCTTAATGTCTACATAATGGCAGTGATTTGTAAAATTTAACTGTTTGCTCAAAAACTTTTCTGGAAATAATTAAAATAATAAAGAGCAGATAAATTAACCAATAGGAAAAAATAAGGGAGAGTTGAGCAAGAGAAGACAGCAGTCAGAGAAAGTAAGGAAACGAAGTGCGGAATTCAAATCAATGCTGCTAAGTTCACTGTGGAAAGTATTTTTAAAGACGTACCACCTGAACACCTCCTTCATAAGTTTTCTGACCATCTTTACAAAGGGAGAGGGAATAAAAGTCATGCTTGACTTCACCAACACTACGCACTGCTATCCACTGTCCAAATACCATCCACATTGCAGGTTCAGAATACTATGTTCCACAACACTTTTTTTTCCCACATTATGGCAATATAAACAGAGAAGAGATCCATATTTCTAATCTCTAAGAGTCATCTACTAAAAGTGAATTTTAAGTGGGACACACAATGGGGTGCACATACTAAATAATTTTGTTAAATATTTTCATCACAAAAATAAGATACGTAATCCTGGACAAAATATTCCAAAAAATGCATGCCCCACAAACTCAAAGCTATGAAGTCTTTGAGATTAAGGGTGGTGCTCTTCTGTAGATTCCCCCACTTTTCCTAAAGTTTTGACAGTACGTATTTTCAGCATAAGAACTGACTGGTAGGTATACCTGGTAAGTGATATAAGATAAATCATACATACATAATTAATAATACATATAGTTTCCTGTGCATGCAGATTGAGAGAAAATAATTTTGCATAGAGTTTTGGAGGCTTGTTCTACAGAACATCATCTCAAATCCTGAAGAAAACTGTTTTCTAACAGAGTAACAAGTTATAACTCATAACACCTGCAATACTACAAAAGGATGTTTGATCAGTCTAAGAAGGTTTGCATTAACTCATTAATGCAACTTTACAACCTCTTAAGTTTCACTTAAGTTTTCTATTTAATTTTCTTTCTATGTGTAAAGATGCACATAATATTAATTATTGTGATTCATACTTCACAAAGACCACTTGAAAGACTGTTCCAAGCTGCAATTCCAAGTTGCAAATCTGCAACAGAAAATATACTGTAAAGCTAGGAACCATCTGGTCAACACAGACTATGGCAATAACAGAACACTCCTTTACAAGCTTACAATAATATGATTTTTTTAGTCCAAGAAAAAAAATCTCTGCAAGTTTTGCTAAACCTTGTTTTGCTAAACTGTGGCGGTTTAAGCCTGTGTGTGCATGTGTGTGTGTGCAAGAGACAGAGGCAAAGACAGAAAAAGGGAAAGATGTTCCTTCCTCAGAGTAAGTAAAAGAGGATTTATACTTAAAATGTATTATTGAAACTATAGCAATGCTTTTCTTTGCTAAAAAAGAACTTTAAGTTTTAAGTGCACATAACTTTCCTAGAAATAAGCCCTCTGCAACCAATTTCTTTCAGGAGCCATAAAAATAATTTCTTCCCATTCTCTAGGGAACACTTATGGATGGAATATGTTTTAGAAAAGTTACTGATTTAATCTAATTCCTTTTATTTCTTGAAGATGAAAGTTGCTCTTGTCCTCAAAATATTTATATATATATACATTTCTAAATACTTTGAAAATATTGTGGTTTACAGAGTGTACATTGACATAATCATATACTTGGTAATACATTTGATTGCTAATCTAAGAAGTGGTAACTGTATAATTATATTTCTAGAAAATGGAAATTACTAAACCTCTTACAAGACTCACTTCTCCAAGCAGTTAAGAAAAATATCCTTCTTTGGATTATATGGAAGAATTCTTTTTTCATATTCTAATATCTAAAAACTGAATAATCTTTACACAAGAAATAGGGATAATCTGATTATTCTGAAGCTGAACTTCAGCTTTTAATATACCCTAATGACACTAAGTAAATGTCTCAGAAAATAAATTCCTTAGTGAAAGAACTTGTTAGACTACTAATTTTCAAGCTGTAGTGGGAAAGTCAGAATAAATCCAAACAGAAACAAGATGTAAAATCAGAGAAGAATTAGAATCCTTTTGCATACATGTTAGCAGCCTGCATGGTTTTGCGAGTTAAAAAATGATGGTGTTGCTAGAAAGTTTTCTGGGAATTTACCTAGTAAACCCATGGTCTTAATAAAACAGGTCACACAAGTTTTGCATTTCTTGACAACATTGACACAACCATACATTTTATTAAGCCTGTACATACCAGAATATTGAATGCAACAAATTGGGGTTCGTTGACAAGTAACACATATCTCTTTCTCATATTTGATTGGAGGATAACTTTCCAATGGGTATTCTTTATTTTTACTTCTAAAGAAGGAAAAAAGAGAAAGAGAGGAAAAATACTAAGATAGGCAAACCCAGTATATTTTTATTTCATTTATGAGTGCTTCAGTTATTTCAGTGCTTTGGGAGCTATTCTAAACATCTTTATATAAATATTTCCTGGAAAACTTATGTTAAATCCAAGATAAGAGGCAGAATGAATTTTAAGTTGTTGTACTTAAATTACTCCTATCACCAACTGTTATGAATTAATGAGATCAAAAATTAACATGGACTTGTACATAAAATCAAAATTAAGTTGCATACCTATCTAATAAAAGTATTTAAAGAATGCAAACTCTACCTTGTTGTGACAATAAGCAATATGAAATATATCTCCATGTGTAAAAATAAGAATTACACTGATCGTCTATTTAACAAGATGCTAAAAAAAAACACACAAAACTTGAAGTGCTAAGTAGTTTAACCTATCATGAAAATAGCGCAAACCAATCTAAAAATTATCTGAAGTGCTCATCTAAAGGCTTGCCTATGTGTGCAAGGATTACAAAAATTCAGTCTTCAGCTATTAAGTGTTTAAGAAACAGGTTTTTAAAAAGAGCAAAAATGATGACATCATTCTTTACTTTTATATTTGTATGACATGGAACAAAGATTCTACAAAATGCTAAAGAGAAAAAAATGTGTGTAATATCCCCATTTAACATACCACACCAATTAACATGAAAGTGCCAGCTCTGAAAAAACATTCATTCTTTGTGTCCATGGTGATGATGAATCCACTGGCCAAATTGTACTATTATGTATACTCTGTTTAAATCTCTGTTTAGAGTAGTCTTGCATTAGCTTAAGGTAACACAATTTTAGAGGTGAATGAGGCACATGATCTGAAATCACTACGTCTCACTGTGCCACATTTAGTTATTTTTCTGACTAGAACTGCAGCTTAAGAACATTTTGGGACTATGCCTCCAACCATATTTAGCACCTGTTCTTCTTTCTAGCAACCAAAATCTAAGAAAATAGATGTGCATATTTTCTTTTACATGTAAGACTTACTCAAATTTAATTGATAGTCTGATAATCTGAATCACTTGCTGCAGCCATTTTATAGCAAATTTACAAAGCCTTTTACTTCCAGTGGTACTCCTAACTAAAAAGTTCCAATGAGAGAAGCAGCTACAAACCATATTTCCAATAGGACTGTATTTATCCTCATTTTAATTTGTTCCTCCTCTAATGGAGTTGCTAGATCACCTACCGTTTACAGCTGGTCTTCCACTTTGATACCTCATTTTTCTTCAGGTTATTATTTGGAGAAAACATGGTCATTCTACAAGAAAGAACACAGACTCTCCCATATGAAACTATAAATGTGGCATGAGAGAAATATTTTCTTTCAAACAAAAAACAATCTTACTTCCTTCTTACTATTTATGTCTACTAGTAACGTCAGTAGGTAAGATAATGTACACATTGCTGACAAGATAACTTTCTAATGCTCGAGTTTGCACCTAAGTTTTGCTTTCTGTGAGTTATTTGTTGGATAATGCATTCTGAAGGTCAAAGTCCATTCATATAAAGTTCTCAGACATTTCTTTCTGCAAGCTGAAGAAACATGAAGAGTTTAATCATATGAAGGAGACAGGATGCCTAATATAGATTTTGAAAGGAAGTTGAACACTGACCAAAAGCTGTGAAAATTTTATTTTACAACATATTTTAAAAATTATTTTGTTTGATAGCATCATATCTGTTTTTCACGGGTGATTAATTTCACAGTCATGAGACTATATGGCTCTATTTTGTGACAAAATATCACACACCAATAAAACAGACAAAATTGTAATGTATCTACTCACTGTGGTGCTGCTGTATAACCTGATGACTTAATTTTGTCATGGAAAACCAATGGCTGATCTTTCACCATGCTTTTTACTCCTATAACAAAATAATTTAATTTTCATTAAAATTTTTTTTAACATTATATTTTTACTGTTAGGGTAGATATTTAGTTAAACTAGCACAGTAGAAATATTTGATGTCTCCTTATGCTACAAAACACATTTATGACCAATCACTCTAAAATAATGATTACTGAGAAAAGAAAAGAAATATGAACTGTTACGTTTCATAACATCCCTCCTCCAATAATATCAATGAGTAGGAACTTCTTTAAACTTTGAATTAACAAGAATATCGTTCTGAGGAACTTTTTTCATCATTCTTTCACAAATGTGTTTTGCAGTTGCCTATTTTATGCTTAGACTTTATATGCACAAGGTAGAATATATTCACACCTTATATTTGGAATATGGAATGCATCTAAAGATCATTAACAAACTGGCTGGTGGGTACACATAAATGTTTGGGGGTTTACGTGTTTTAAGTCATTAATAACGCCTGCATTCACACTGCTGTACTAAGAAGCCCGGAGGGCAGCCTCCAGCCCAAAACTAAATATGAGCATTTCATATCAGCAGAAAAAAACAAATTAAACAAATGGTATAAAGGGGAATATCTTGTTGATATTCCAAGGGAAAAACTTCAGGTGCATTGGGAGTGATCTCGTGGGCAAATTTACCTATGCTGAGGATGGAAGCTCCTTCAACTCCCACCAGCTATCCTTTCTCTTTATGTAGTGATGAGGAAGAAAAGAGTCCTTCCTGGGAAGCTCCCAGTACCACTAGCCATAAGACACTATAGGATTTCCTTACAGCGCCTAGTCTATCTGAGTGTGAGGTGTCAATAAAGGTAGTACAGGCATCAGTGCTGGGTGTCCAAAGCAGCCTGGAATTCTAGCTAAAACATTGTAGATGCATTAAGTATTGACAAAAGACTATTCAGGACAATAAAATTAACCAAAACAGGTAACAAAAGTTAAGAAAGAAATAACAAGTTATACAGAAAAATATACTGCATCCTATGGAAAAAGAATGACTTATGAAAAATGTAAACATTCTACACTCTTTAACTCTCTGAAAATCCAGACAAAGTTCTCAGAGTGTTGTTTTTAAAAGAAGAAAAATACCTTATTACCATCATTTTCACTGAAAATACATATGTAAGATATGAAATACAACTAGAAGTATAAAATACTTCCTACTAAAATAAAATATAATGCAATATATATTTAAAACAGAAATAAGTATATTGATTGTATTAGGCACCAGCCAGATGTGAGTCAGTTACTTTATTAAAAATATAACTTTATTAATTCTTTTCAAGATTGGTTTATACTTACCAAGTGTTTTACTAGAAGGTTCTTTCAAGTTTTTCTTTAAACCTTTACACAATGGAGAACTTGTCAATAAAGGACACCTAAGTTATAAAACCAAGCACAAAAATCAATCAATGCAATGGACAAAAGCATAAGATTAGGAAAGGGTGTCAAAACTTCTTTTTAGCTATCTGTGTCCATGTGTGTATGTATATGTGTGATACCAGTGAGATTTTCATAAATTCAAATCAGGCATAGTGGATTAGTTATCAGCTCAGATACCCAGCAGCACAGACAAGCCTTGGCCTTGACTGGATTTACAGACCATTGCATTTACATGTTAAATCACATTTCTGTGAATAACTACTGATGATTTTATTATAAGCACTGAAATCTGCACTTCAGTGTATAATGTAGGGGTTTTATTGTCTTCAAGATGTCAGTGTTTTCCTGGAAATCATTTACAGGCACATGAAGGAAAAGAAAGTAGTAATCAGCATAGATTCACCAAGGGGTGATAAACTTCTATGATAAAATGATTGGCTTGGTAGATGAGGGAAGAGCAGTGTATATTGTCTACTTTGTCTTCAGTAAGGCCTTCCACATTGTCTTCTCATAGAAAAGCTGATGAAGTATGGGCTGGATGAGCACACAGTGAGGTGTATTGAAAACCAGCTGAACAGCCAGGCCCAGACAGTGATGATCATAGAATCGTTTTGGTTGGAAAGGACCTTTAAGATCAGTGGCACAAAGTCTAATTAGAGGCCAATAACTAGTGGAGTACCCCAGGCGTCAATACTGGTCCAATTCTTCGACATCTGCATTAATAGTAAAGCACTTTAGTAAAGCCTTCAACACCATTTCCCACAGCATTCTCCTGGAGAAACTGACTGCTCATGGCTTGGACAGGTGTACTCTTCACTGGGTAAAAAACTGGCTGGATGATCAGGCCCAAAGAGTTGTGGTGATTGGAGTTAAACCCAGTTGGCAGCTGGTCACAAGAGGTGGTCCCCAGGGCTCAGTATTGGGGCCAGTTCCCTTTAATAACTTTATCAATGATCTGTATGAGGGGATTGAGTGCACCTTCAGTAAGGTCACAGGCGACACCAAGTTAGGCAGGAGTGTTGATCTGCTGGAGGGCAGGAAGGTTCTGCAGAGGGATCTGGACAGGCTGGATTGATGGGAAGAGGCCAATTGTATGAGTTTCAACAAGGCCAAGTGCTGGGTGCCCCACTTGGGGCACAACAACCCCATGCACCGCTACAGGCTTGGGGAAGAGTGTCTGGAAAGCTGCCCAGTGGAAAAGGACCTGGGGATGTTGATCGATGGCCGGCTGAATAAGAGCCAGCCGTGTGCCCAGGTGGCCAAGAAGACCAACAGCATCCTGGCTTGTATCAGAAATATTGTGGCCAGCAGAACTAGGGAAGTGATCGTCCCCCTGTACTCAGCACTGGTGAGGCCGCACCTTGAATACTGTGTTCAGTTTTGGGCCCCTCTCTACAAGACATTGAGATGCTGGAGCGAGTCCAAAGAAGGGCAACGAAGCTGGCGAAGGGTCTGGAGAACAAGTCTTATGAGGAGCAGCTGAGGGAACTGGGGTTGTTTTGTTTGGAGAAAAGGAGGCTGAGGGGAGACCTTATCACTCTCTACAACTACCTGAAAGGAGGTTGTAGCAGGGTAGGTGTCGGTCTTGTCTCCCAAGTAACAAGCAATAGGATGAGAGGAAATGGCCTCAAGTTGCACCAGGGGAGGTTTAGATCGGATATTAGGAAAAATTTCTTCACCGAAAGCGTTATCAAGCATTGGAACAGGCTGCCCAGGGAGGTGGTGGAGTCACCATCCCTGAAGGTATTTAAAAGATGTGTAGATGTGCTGCTTAGGGACATGGTTTAGTGATGGACCCGGCAGTGTTAGGTTAATGGTTGGAATTAATGACCTTAAAGGTCTTTTCCAACCTAGATGATTCTATGATTCTAACAATCTGGATGAAGGAGCAGAGTGTATCTTCACCATGTTTGCTGATGACACAAAACTGAGAGGAGTATCTGATTCACTAGAAGTTTGTGCTGCCATCCAGAGAGACAGCCACAGGCTGAAGAAATGGGCTGACAGCAACCTCACGTAAGTTCAACAAGGGGAAGTGCAAAGTCCTGCACCTGGGGAGGAACAACCCTATGCACCAGTATATGGCTGTAAGAAAGATAGACCCAGGCTCTGTGCCCACCGCCTAGTGAAAGGACAAGAGGCAATGGGCAAAAACTGAAATACAGGATGTTCCGTCCGAACATCAAGAAACACTTTTTTACTGTGAGGGTGACTGAGCACTGGCACAGGTTGCCCAGAAATGTTGTGGAGTCTCCCTCCCTGGAGATACGCAAAAGCCATTTGGACATGGTGCTGGGCAACTGGCTCTAGGTGGCCCTGCTTGAGCAGGGCGGTTGAACAGGATGACCTGTAGAGGTGCCTTAGAATCTCAACCAATCTGTGATTCTGTGATTTCTCCCACTCAATACAACTAAAGCATAACAGAAAAACAGGTAAAATAAAACCATGTCAACAAATAGCACTGTACAAAACCATCTGATGCACTTCAGTGTCAGGAAAACAAATGCATAATTCAACTCAGAGGAAAAAAAATATTTAAAGTTATTCTGTACCTGGCAATAACGGATAGACTGTTTCCATTTCCACATACGAGAAAATCACTCTGCTGAGTTCTTACCAATGCAGCAAGGTTAACTTCCAACACAGCAATCATATCTTCAAACATTGAGGTGATCAAGCATAAAACCTGCGGCAATTATACCGTAAAATAACCTCCATTTACATCATAATTTAAGCTCCAACACTGAAGCATTTATAATGGAAAATGAAATAACTTGGTGTCATTTATGAAAATTAGTCAAAAATATCCACGGGTTTAGTCTTGCAGAGCATTAAACAGTAAAAAGTGGTTAATGCTGTCCTTCAAATACGCTTATGTTGCTTAAATATGTGTCTTAACAGACTTCCATATCTAACAGTCACAGGCATTCCAATACCTTCTACAATAGAAATATTTCTGCAGTGTGAGTTGTGAGAAAAGAAGCACAGATGGAAGAAAGATTGGTTTCAGAGACATGCTGAGAACATGCTAAGAACTGAATTTAAAACAAAGTCCTTCTTTAAAACAAAACAGTGCTATGTCAAATATGTAGAAAGACCTAGATTCAGCTCAGTTCTGCAGGAAAACTGTAACATCAGAAATGGAGTATACAAACAAGAATGCCTTTCATTTCCTTAAAGCACTTTTAGTGACTTTCAATAGAAATTTTCTCACAACTCCAAGATTTCTTGGAAGGATTCAGGAGCATTTCATCCTAATATTTGTTTGAGACATAAGGTGTAACAATGCTTATTTCTTTTTTCCCCGAAAAGATTGCCTGTGATCCCCCGATGGTCATTTGGTACACACTGAACACTACAAAAGAACAATTCACCTTTTGCTTATTAATCACTTTGGACAGTACACAAGCTGTGAGAGTTTTAAAACAACCAGCTATATAAACTAGTAGATTCCATAAAGAAGAATCAACCCACTCCAGAGAAACTACTGTGTAATTCACATCAAGCAAAACAAATGTGTGTATTATTCTGTAAACAAAATGCATAATTAATATTTATTGAAAATAACTGGAAATGTAAACACCCATTAAATCAATGTTTACTGTATACTTACATTTCCATTAACTGCCGTCCTTGTTAATGCACACGATCCGGCAAACTGAATGCTGAGGTCACTGTAATCTTTACCAAAAAGAACACAGTGCTATAAAATTGTATTTGCATTTCAAAAGAAAAAACTATCACTAAGGAAAAAAAAATTACTCATACTAATTTGACACCAGCATAATCCACTGTCTTCAGTGTATATCCTTCTAGCTTACCCCCACATTGTAAAGTAGGAATAGAATAACATTCCTTGTACTTAACACTCATAAACTGCAAAATCAGATAAAAATTCATTGCTAGCCACTACAGAAACCTAGTGTTGGCACATCCTCTGAGGCAAGTCAGCAATGCCAGAAAAACATACAAAAATGAATTAGAAAAAAACATTTAAAAAAACCCACTTAGTTTCTACTGTATTCTGTTATTTCACAGACTAATTCTTATACTATTTATGTCGGATAACAAAGGAAAGCAAACACATTATGGTGTAGTCAGATATTTTATAATCATACCTTTGTAAGATAAAAGACCTTCTAATTCAAAGTTTGCCAAATTAATTATTAACAAGCCAGTAGAGCTTCCTATCCAAAACCAGTTAGTATTCAGGGCAGAATGTCTATTAAAAAAAGGAAAAAAAATTATCTGAGTATGATAAAGAAGCTTTTCCTATCACCATACAAGACACAGCAATTGGGTTTTTTTTAATACTTGTTACCCAGTCTCAGTACAACAACAATAATAAACCACACTCAAAAAAAATTTTAAATTTACAGCATTCTTTTTTTAAAATCTGTAGCTCAAAGTAAAAACTTTCAATCAAATGGTGAAGTTTTGAAATCTAAGAACAGAACACAATCCTTGATTTTATGTAAGTGATCATGGCAAGTCTAAAACAGCATAGGAAACACTTTTCTTCAAAAACAACTGTGGTTTGTAACAGTTGGGAGATGCTGTAAAAGGACCGTATACACAAAGAGTGAATGAAAACAAAGAGGCAAATCCACATATATTCTTACTTTTACCACCTGTAATATGAACAAAGAAAAAGTAGCGAAATTTAGGGTGTGCTTGCACATAGTTAAAGTACAAGAGAAAAACCAGCTCAAACTAAGGGGGAAATAAAAACAGGCAAGCTGGAACGTCTGTCTCAGTCTGTGCTTAGTGGCATAATATTGCAGTTAGGGAATGAAATCCAGCCTTTGCTGAGTAGACTAGCTGGTTACAATTTCAGTCAACACCCCCACAGAAGAAAACTGTTTTCAGGCATAAGACAACTATAACAAAATAATGGTTGTCATTCTCAACAACTAAAAATAATGCTGCAGTTAATAAAAATTGAGATCAACATTTTAATAAATTATCCAAAAAAAGAGTGAGTAGACTTATAGGTTTAACTTATAAAGTAAGACTACAAGAGTTGAAGTAAGGGTATGGAAAAATACAAAGCTGAAACTTGGCATGAAAAGAGCCACCACAGTGCCTTAGTACTTTTTTTATTTAAAAAAAATAACAAAACAAAACTAAAAAAAAACAAACAAACAAAAAACAAAACAATACAAAACAAAACAAAAAAATCAAACCAAACCAAAAACAGTCAAATACTTCAAAAAGCAGATGGGGAAAGACAGTTTCATTTCTGGTTTGTGACTCTTTTATGTGCTCTTTTATGTACTCTATAGTTTTATTTGTGGTTTGCATTACTTTCATGCACAGCAGTAACAGACTGATTTAATTTGTGAATTCTCTGAATTATTTATAAAGAAGTGGCACTATCAAGTTATTACAAACAACGATATGAAGTGATATATACAGGAAGTTGATCTCACGCCCACTTTACAATAATAAAATGCCATCCACTGTGATGAAATTACTCAACATGGAAAAGCTTAGGGAAGTATAAGAGCCATAATTTTTTGCACATCAGTGTTGCAAAAATGTTTCATTGTTGCTTTGCATTCCAGGCAGGAAAACTGGTAAATCAGGGATCACTCAGTTGTTCAGACAAATCTGAACCACCTGCTAAAACCAACACATGGTAATTTAAAAATTAAACAGAAAAATACTTCTAAATACAAAACTCTAAAACCAAAAGATAATGGAATTGAATTAATAGTAAGAATTTAATGGTCATGGTTGTTTATAAGCAGAACAAAACCTCCAACTGTGATGCAATAGCTGAAAGGGTAAATAGCCCTTAGATGTACAATGCCAGGCAGTATCAGGTGGGTACTGGAAAGTGATGTTATCTCAATTCAGAAAATTATTTCAATTAACCTATTACTGTGCATCCACTTCAGGCAACCACGTCCAAAAAGAGCATTGAAAAAGAAATGAGGCTGAATTTCAGAAAACGTTCAAAAGCAAATGGTAAAAATGTTACAGAAAACATGCCTTACATAAAGTGCAAACTATTTTATCCAGAAGTGTTGAGATAACTTGTCCATGAGCTGTAATTTGCCAAGCAAGGAGGGAACTTCATAGTAGCTGGCTCTAGACTATCAGAATAAAAACCATACTAAGAGTCAACAATCGTACATGAAAAAAGGGTAATTCAGATCAGAAATAAAATGGAATGAGTCAGTTGCTGGAACAACTTAACTAGAGACATGGTGGATTCTTTATCAGTGGAAACTAGACAACTTTAAAGATATGCTGTAGTTCAAATCAAACCTATAGTTTTGATGAAAACAAAGTTTTGTTGATTTCAGAGTGGTATTATAAAAGCAATAAGACTGACTGTAATAATTCATCTTCTGGCCTTAGAGTTCTGACATTTCATTAAAGTATATCTGAGATGTACATCTTAAGAATCACCATTTCCTTCCTCTCAATGGTAGTTCTTCTGAAAATGTAGGCATCATGAAAAGAACTGTTTGTTAATAAGTACTTCAATTTGACAAAAAGACAAACAAAATGATCCAGGACTGCTGGATATTTTTCTTCTCTGTTTACCAAAAATTGTTTATATATCTAACCAGACGATTAATCAGTTATACCTGTACAACCCACCACAGGGCAAAGGGTGGAACAAGTGTTTCCTAAAACATGATGTGGCTGATAAATTTATCCAAATGACAATTATAAATAACAACAAAAAAAAAGTTGTTCTATGAAACAGTTCTTGTGGCAGTATCCTGAACAGATCCCCAGGTACCTGATAACATGGTTAAACTTCTCTTCAGGAAAGAAATGCAATATAAGGATTAACCTAGGTATCTCTCCTCTACCTGGCCAACCAATTCCATGGAAAGGAGTAAAAACATCATGCTTTGAAATGTCTGCCTCTGACAGAAGTTTGGCTAGAACAGGTTATGTAGTTCAAAAGTTATTTAAATTTGGAAGGCAAACTGACACACAGACATAGTGACTGCACCAGACTTATTTCCTTAGGAAAGCAAACTGAAAATAAATTTGGCTTTTTCATTCTAATTGGTTTCTTAATTATTTTTTTAACTGATCTTCCCTGATCAACCTGTATCAATGGATGCTAAAATGGATATTCCCAATACAATTTTTATAAAATTTTTTTTCAGACTAGAAACCAGTTTTAACCTTGTATCAGTTTGTGTATATTATCTGCCGAAGAGACGCCACCAAAACCTGCAGATCGCTAAATACATTCTTTGATTTTCCTATTGCATTTTTAGAAAAAATAGTAAGTTGCAATGAAAATAATCCAAGAACCAATAGGAACTCCTAGGAATAGATTCCAGCCAAACACTTGGTGGTATTTTAAAGGACTTACATGTTTTCTTCATTATGGAAACATACTGAAAAGTCACAGTGTTCAATTAAGAGGATAGGCAATGATGTTTCCACTGATCCTTCCGGTATCAGGTTGTTTGTTTTGCAAAGCTTCGAAGGATTTCGCCCTTCACCTAAGACAGACAATCAACAATACTAGCTATCAAAAAACAATGGAATAAGGGAAACAGATAGATAGGATTTAAGAGAGAATTAGAAGTAGTAAAGTAGCATGAACTAAGAGCTCAAGAAGTTTCTATTTCAAAAGATGGATATATCCTAAGAGCCAGCCCTCTTGAAACATCTTTCCTCATTATTATATTATTTTTAGTATCGTCATCTTTCAAATACTTAGAGATGAAATCCAAAGAGGCACTGGTATGGATTAAAAATAAAATAAAAAAAAAAAAATAAAGAGATTCCTAGAAGCTTCAAAGGTAATTGAGAAACGGTACTTCATTTAGACAATGGATGAATTTTCAAGCACTGATTCTGTTCTCACTTAAGCCTTGGGCAATGACTTCAATAAAAAACAAATACTGAATAGTTCATATCATGCAACGTTTTATAAGCAGATGCATTGGCCAAGATTATATTACAGACATTCATGCATAATTCTTTCCAGATATGCCCATACCCAACTTCATATCAGTTTCAGTAAGAATTCCATGCCACAGTCTGAGACTCATAACTCTATCGCTTATAATAAATTCGCATGGTATAAAAAGCACACACTCAGTAGCCAATAACAACTAGAATATATCATAAACAGCATTCTAGAAGCACTGCGCTACCTATTTCTTTCACAGATTTCCACACTTTATTGTAGAATTTCTCTTGCTCTTTCTTTACATTGATACATGCCACGCAACGGTAATTATGATCACTGATTAAACTGAAGATCCAAAGCTGCAATAAAAAGAAAAAGCAATTGCAGCAACCTTTTGACACAAAACATAAGGCTTACCTGGATTAAAACTAAAGGTCCAATATTTAAAACTGTTGATGTAACTAATGAATTTTTATATCTGGAATCTCACCTTGGAACAGAAATTTAATTATATGCATTTCTAAGATTATCAAAGGATATATTCAGTATTAGCAAAAGCAGCCGTCAACAATTTGAACTGCACATCTAATTCCCACATGTTTATGTCTTGGAAAAAAACTCCTCATAGACTATTTCCCACAATTAAAAATCAAAGCTAACCTGCATGTAATTGCTCACTGAGTTACGTACATGAATTGCACTTCTACATTTCTCTTTTTAGGCACCACTATAGTTAAATCTTTATTTTTCTTTGAATTCACTGAACAGTAATACTGAAGTAAAACAGCTGGAAAATCTCATGTAAATATATTCTTACCATTAAATTAAAGAGGAGGTGAAATGCATATTCACATTTATCACATTTTGATTAAATTCCAACAAGAAATCATAGTCTCTTCCATTTACTGTCATGTGTTTCATTCCTTGGCCAAAATAGGAGCATCCTATTTTTCACCTTGTTTTCTTTTAAAACATGTATATTTATAGCTTCTAAGTGTACTCCTCTTACATAATCACTGACTGTTTTCTCAAAAACTTCACTGGTTTTCAGGGAAAAGTTTCCATTTTGTAATAGAGGTATTACATACCATATATGGTTTATGCACAAAGCATTGAATTATGCTTACTAAAATAACTGTTGTAACAGTTCAAAACATGTATGCAGATTGTGAAGCTTTTTTATAGACAGGTACATTAATAATAGTTGACTGTTTTGACATAGAGACTAAGTTTAATGGGTAATTCTTACCTGTCCCTCAGCACATCCAGTTATAATCTGTTTATTTTCTTCATCAATTAGCAGACTTAGCAAAGGAAATGCTGCTTCAAAAAGGATAAAATTATTTCCAGACTAGACACAAATCAGATATTTAATTAAAATACGTAATTTAGAATCGAATCCTCCTATTCACAAAGACAGCTGAAAAAAATCCTTACTGCAATTCTTATGGTTGCACAACGCTTTGTGTGCCTTAGCCTTTGTGTTGCTAAGGGCTTTCCACCCGCAGGTCTGTGGCCTGCCTTTCACCCAAGCTGCCATGGCTGTGGCTTTCTGCACCCTTTCACCCAAGCCTCTCTGGCATGGTTTTCAGAGCCTCTGTGGCAGTAGTTTTCCCTTGTTGTTCCCATGCTGTTATTCTCATGGCCTTGCACCTGCAAACCCTGATATTGCAGTTAAAGCAGGTTTTCAAGGGAAGGAATTGCTACAGGCAGCCAGGGGGGAATCACCCCTTCTTCCTCTCCTTTCCTATCATGTGGTTTTACCTTTTAGTTGACCTGAGGTCATCCAACAATATGTATGCACAAAGCTTAACAACCAATCTCCACACAGCTCGTGCCCCCAGAGTGTGCTCCAATCACCACTAGCAGCACCACAAGCAGGGGCAACAAAAGGGGAGTTTGAGCAGGTCTTGTTGAAAACTAAATGGTTCCTGTAGGAAAAGTGCTATTGGAGGAGGGGTCCCTTCTGCACTGGAGACAATGCTTTCCCTTCTCTTCTCTCTTTTTGCTCTCATGTTTCCACAAAAGTAGCTTTCTACTTTAAAGGCCGCATCTGGAATATTGTGTCCAGTTCTGGGCCCCTCAGTTCAAGAAGGACAGGGAACTGCTAGAGAGAGTCCAGCGCAGAGCCATGAAGATGATTAAGGGGGTGGAACATCTCCCTTATGAGGAGAGGCTGAGGGAGCTGGGTCTCTTTAGCTTGGAGAAGAGGAGACTGAGGGGTGACCTCATTAATGTTTATAAATACGTAAAGGGCAAGTGTCATGAGGATAGAGCCAGGCTCTTCTCAGTGACATCCCTTGACAGGACAAGGGGCAATGGGTGCAAGCTGGAACACAGGAGGTTCCACATAAATATGAGAAAAAACTTCTTTACGGTGAGGGTAACCGAACACTGGAACAGGCTGCCCAGAGAGGTTGTGGAGTCTCCTTCTCTGGAGACATTCAAAACCCGCCTGGACACGTTCCTGTGTGATATGATCTAGGTAATCCTGCTCCGGCAGGGGGATTGGGCTAGATGATCTTTTGAGGTCCCTTCCAATCCCTAACATTCTGTGATTCTGTGATTCTGTGAAAGTCAATATATGCCATCAGCTACAGACACTGCTAATAAATCTACATATGGTATACTTAAAGTATTTCCTTCCATGTCATATACAAAACTTAAAAGAAAACAAGCACATAGTACTCAGACAGCGGAACTGTACCTACAAAACAAGAGAGCTCCATTTGCATATCTCAGTAAATGGCAACAGTTACATGCACACCCTGTATGAAAAGATCTGTTTATGTGAAAGTACACTAAAACTATCTACCCAGAAGTACACTTTAAAGGAAAATATATTTACTACAGGCTTTAAAGGATAATACATTTACTACTAGCTAGTTGTCACGGTTTAAAGCTGGGCTGGCTATTAACCAGGTGCCAGATGCTCTCTGTTAACCCTCTCCCCCCCCCCAAGGGAAAGGGAAAAGGGAGAGAGACTTATGGGTTGGAAAGTTAAAACAGTTTTAATAAACTATAATAATGAAAAAGAGTATAATAACAATAATAATAGAAATATATACAAATATATACTAAGCCAAGACTGAGAGCTTGGAAATCCTCCTCAGGCAGAGTTGCTCCCCATGCATGGGCAGAGGGGAAAATGCAGCAGCTCCACCCAGCACGGGCAGAGGGCAAAATGCAATAGCTCTCCTGCCATCACACCTGCAGGCTTTTAACTGGAGATTTGGCAAAGCTGGTACCAATCAGTGGGAGACAGGAGGGCCCCTCCCTCCTGGGCCCCACCTCCAGGAGGCAGTGGGTTAGTGATAAACAGGAAAGTGAGAATGACATGTATGGGATGGAATACCTTGCTGGTCAATCCTGGGTCACCTGCCCCGTCCACTCCTCCCTGCAGGTACAACCCCCTTCGGCTCTTTACTCGTAAGCAGTGACCTTGGGTTCTCTAAGGCTATTTGGCCTGGTTTGAGCCAAACCAGGACACTAGTCTACTAGAATTATTTTCACTATATTAGCTAAATACTTCCATAATAATTTTATATTATTTTTTAGAGGGAGGGTTTTTTGCATGAAAAAGTATATATAAAAAGAAAACTTACCCGTTAATACTGCTGATTGATATATTATCTGGCCAGTAGAATAGTCCCACACCTTTCGGGAAAAAAAAAAAAGAAAAGATAGCCACCTACTGAGATCTTTAAGGAAAACACAAACTTCAACAGCCATTGTGGTGAAAACTGAGAAATCCAGCCATTGAAAGTGGTGCAATATGGTTAGGATTTTGTTCAGCATTTTTTTCTAACTAGGTAGGACTTTGTTTGATTTATAAATATCCACAGTGAAAAAGGTAAAACTCACCTGATATGGATGCACAAAGTAATTAGAAGTACTTATCATCATCTTCGCTTAGGTTGATCTCTTAGTGACTTAAGCTAAATTAATGAAAAGACATACTTGAACTGGTTCTAGTTTTCACACAGGGAGCTTGCATAATTTCACAATTTTCATATTGGGCTCTGGGATAAGAGGTCATTATTAAAATAATGATACTTATTATCAACTAGAGACCCACATATAAGTCAACTTTCATTATTAACATAACTGTTTCTAAGTGATGTATTCTATGCTTAATAGTTGATTAAGAAAGCTAAATAAAACCAAATTTTTCCTCTCATGTTGTTACTTCTACAAGCCTTCCTCTCCACAAATACTTCCACGACGTTTATCATAGCTGTCAGAGCTGGGATTGAAAAAATCAGAGCCAGACAGCCCCTGCTTTCTAAACATGGCTGTGAGCCTTTGTTTAGCTCCCAAGCTTTTCTCTTTGTTCATATTTCATTTTTCTCTGAATATAAACATCATTCTTCTGAAAAGCTGTTTCCTAAGATCTTGTTTCGCAAATTTATCTGAAGTCATTCTCACTTGTTTCACTTCTTTAGCCAAGTAAAAGGGCTAGGGGAGCATAAGGTTTTGGACACTGCAAGTCCTGCAATCACAGGAGCCAACTATCGTAGATGCCAGCATGGCTGCCCTCAGGGAATTACCCCTGATCTGCAGAATCAGGCAGAGAAAACAAAATTTGAAGACTTACTAAATTATTTGAGAGACTTGCAAAATATTTTCATTTAGTTTTCATTTTAGTCCCAACATTTATCGAGGATTAAAAAAAACCCCAACTTATTCATTAGGATTTTGCATAATTTATCAAGTCTTCATTAAATTAATATGAGGAAGCATATAGATCTTTTCCTTCAGTCATTTTTACCTTGATTTAATCTATTAGATCAATATAAACTAAATGAGGAACAATCTATCAGAAAGTCAGAATTATTAATATTTCCTAAAATTCCAATTCAATCTTTTAATTTTTTTTTTGTCCAAGATCAGGAAAAAATTCAAAATCACATCTTCTCCAGAACAAAGAGTTACATAAAAATTAAATTTAGAAAAAAAACAAAAACTTTGAATACATCAAACTAATTTTACTTTAGCTTGTAGAACCAAATGTTGGGCTACGTTTAGAATCATATAGAAGACAATCAGTACCAGACTATACTGTGTCTAACCAAGGTACCCAACCCAGTATCTCCTGGAAGATACACCTGCGTTCACTCAGGCTCCTTGTTTCCCCTTACTGTATAAGCTGTCCTCAATTGTTGCATGTACAGCAGCAGCAATCCATGGTGTCATCATATAAAATGTTGTCTGGCAAAAAATCCTACCAGCATGCAATAACCCAGCCATTGCATGCAATAACCCAAACCAATATTCCCGAGAGGGAAAATTCCAATCAATGTCAGCAGACTCAAAGTGAAATGCTTTCATTCAGTTCAGCATACTGAAACACTTGAGTTACTGCCAAACTGGTGAAATTATTTTATTTCCATTTGCCCGATGAGCACAGTCACCAAAGTTAACACATCACTGTACAAAGTTTTGAATATAAAAAACCTGCATTCTTCTTTTCAAAAAGAATAATTAATTTTTACAATAATTTCCCAAACTACTCTAAGAACAATGGCCTGATCTCTATAAAATCAAAGATGTTTTTGCTTAATCTTCAGAGAATATTTAAAGAGGAAAAAAAAAGACTACTTCATATATTCACTAAATTATATTTTTTAAAAGTGCAGCTCTACAATTTCCTTGCCTTAAAGGTTCTGTCTTCCGACACTGATATAAGCCTACTTTTCTCCCATGTGCAAAACTCAGCAGCAGTCACTGGAGCCAGGTGGCCACTCAATTCAGCTAGTATAGCTTCATTCTGTGATCAGTCAAGTCAAAAAAAAAAAAAAACACAGATTAGATCTCAAACTAAAAATGAAAATTAGTTAGAAGTTTTAGTAATTTATAACTTTTGCAAAAAAAAATGTCAGATTTGAATTCAAAAATTCAATAAGATTTTTCTTATGGAAACTGCAGCTCTGTATATCATTCCTGCTGGCAAAACCACTACACATTACATTTGCTTCTTCGGAATGAATGATATAGGAGTAATTTTTAGATGTCCTCAGGATGTTTTCTTCTTCTAAATTATTGAGATATAGTTTCACTTCAACTTTTTTAATCTAGTCTTCTATCTGGTATATGATGCATTACCAAGCATTAGTTCATAATTATTTTCATCTATATGAGAAAAAATGAATGCTTTTGCTTAATTATTCTGACATTTCTGTATGATTATTTTATTTGAAAGTGAATAAATTAAAGAAATACCAGCACCATGGCTACAAAGAATAGTATCTCACCTTTGCACTTAACATGTAGATCCGATTTCCAGCACATACTGCCACTTGTTGATCATCTGGACTAAATCTTACATGACGCACCATTCCCAAAACAGTTCCTATAACAAGTCCTCGAGGCATTAACCCTGTAGCAATTTTATTGTTATTGAGACTCAATGAAATATAAAACTCTGGTGCAGTGAGATTCTTAGAAACTTTGCACAGCAGTTATCTAACCACAGAGTTATCCCAGTTTCTGTCAGGAAGATGTACAGAACAACCCACAGTTTAATTATACCAGGCTATTGGAAAGCAAAGCACAGAACTATGCACCAGCAGGATTCCTCCATCTGCCTTGTTGCCTAGACATGATCTGGTTCTCTTTGAGATACTAATAGTAAGTGTGCCCATCCAATCATACTATCATGTTTCCATCGCAGACTGTCAGGGACAGGATTTTTGGAGTAGGCTGGTGTGCCCAAGGAACCCAATAGTGCCACGTTCATTTTGGAGGCAAGAAATCCTGACTGAAGCTCAGCAAAACAGGGGTTTGAAAAATACTTCTTCTAGGAGAATATCCCAGCCACTCAGCCATCAACCAAGGGGGACTTTCCTTCTCTTGGTTTTAATTCTTCTGTGGGAAAGAGCTGAAAGAGGAAGTACACCATAGGCTCATGTTTCATCCCTCTCTTCACGACTTCATTCTGGTAATCTCACTGGTTTAAGAAAGTTGTTTTCTGCAGATCCCTATTTTATGATGCTTCCTTTAACTATGTGAGGAGATTTTGAACATCTCGTTAAATTTTAGGATTTCATAGGCAACAAATTAACTAGGATACAGGCACAACAACTACACATGTCAGAGAAAACATGCCGAGTCTGTGCAGGGTACAGTTTCGGGAGAGAAAGACTACACAGCATCTGCTGAAGAGCCTATGGATAGAGAAAAAAAGAGAAAGAAAAAATCCAGCAGCAGGGAATCTGGCTCTCAAATGTCTTTGTATTAAAACTACTCTTTACCTGTCTGCTACTAACTGTCTACTTCTAACTTCCATTTCTGTTTTCTTGAATTCATTTTATGGGACTTTGATTGTCTATGTTATTATTGCATGGATTAAAATGTAATAATGACATTTATTATAAAAACCCTTAAAATGTTCACTTTTCTTTACAACATTAATTTTCATAATATGTAGATTTGAAAATTCAACGTGGAGTAGAGCACAAGAGACAACTCCCACACATTAAATCATAGGCAAATCTCTAACTACAGGTAACAAGGAGGAAACTTTTAATAGTGTTGGACAATGCCATGCGACTCTCAATATTGACACCAAAGGGGGACTGTAATACCTCTCAGTTATCACGCCATAACAATATATTTTGGACAAAGTGCCATTGGCACTCCAGTGAGTCATGATTCTAAGGGTCTTGCTCCCTTTCTTTCTCTTTCATTTTTGCTCCACTTTCCAATCGATTTAAGCTTGGAGAGGAGTTAGCACTGCTCCCTAGAACCTGACTCCATCGGTTGAGGCTCCAAACCAAGATGGTAGTCAGGATACCAGAACTTCTGGTTTCTTTGTGCTAGGTCATCAAAACTCTCTTTCACCCATATACTCTCCTCCCAAATCAGATACTCGCGTTGCTCCCACACACACATGACAACAGTGTTTCAGACAGAGGCAGAAGGAGAGGCAGGACCAGACAAAGCAGGACATAAACACTAGTTCGACAGATATTCCAGAAAAAGGTAGCGTTTCGTTATTTTGGCATTGCGTGCTTAGTTATGCCATGCTGCTGCAGTACAGCGGAGAACCCAGCTGCCTTTGTAGCGCTTCTCCGCGGTTCCCCCGAGGTCGCCAGCACTCGCCTATTCCCGCACAGCACCTTGGCCAGCTCCGGGGCCGCCCCGCCGGGGCCGCCACCGCCCGCCCGCACTCGGCCCCCCCGGCCCAGCCTCCCGCCTGCACTCGCCCTCCCCACCGGCCCAGCCGCCCGCTTCACTCGCCCCGCCCCCCCCGCCCAGCACAGCATCTGCCGCGGGGGCTGCACCCGGTGGGCGCTCAGGAGAGAGGCGGTTGTTAATGCGGGGTGTGATGACCAGACTGTCTGCACTAGTGGCCTGATTCAGCTTGGCATTGCCGAAAAAGAGCAGTAGAGAAATAAAGCACCCTTTATCACTGCTAGGGCTGCCGAATCCGAGTGGCTAATGCGTGCTACTCAGAAATAACAATCTTTTTATAGAAGAAGTGGAAGAAAAGGAGGTGTTGGGGAGTTGTCTTCTAAGGTGGCCATTCTCGGAGACTGGCTGGGCATTGGTCTGCATGTAGGAGGTGGTGAGTGATTGCCTTTGCATCACTTCTTTTATATATATATATAAAATATGTATATGTTATATAAATACTCTACCTTCTTGCACCTTCTGTGTGCATTCATCGAGATTCCACAATATCACACGTTCACGAGAAGCAGAGCAGACAAGAAGTGGATTGGTTTTACTTCCAAATGACACCGCAGAAATTGAGTAATGATGTCCTGACAAACGTAATGGCTGACAAATACAGATAAGAGTTAAATAAGTCACTTCAAACTAAGATTATGAACAATACAAAATTACAAATGGATAATATACATGCAACTAACAAAACAATAACTAATTTTTCTTTATTGTTTCAAAACCACTTAATCAACTACAATGTAGCTGTACTGGGTCTGTCTGGGATGGAG
This sequence comes from Nyctibius grandis, assembly GCF_013368605.1. Taxonomy (NCBI): domain Eukaryota; kingdom Metazoa; phylum Chordata; class Aves; order Nyctibiiformes; family Nyctibiidae; genus Nyctibius; species Nyctibius grandis. The sequence goes on along the minus strand of NC_090658.1, from coordinate 48,302,632 downwards.
TTAACTTTCTTCACAGCAGCTTGCACAGTGCAGTGCTTTGGATTTTATGACAAAAACAGTGTTGGTAACACACCAATGTTTCGGCTGTTACCAAACAGTTCTTGCACAGCGTCAAGCCTTTCTCTTTTTCCTACTCTGTCTTGGTCCCCCCCATCCCCAGCGAATAGGCTGAGGTGCACAAGAGACTGGGAGGGCCCAGAGCTAGGACAGCTGACCTGGTGGCAATATCCCAGGTATATTCCCTAAAATATGATGTTGTGCTCAGCAGTAAAACCAGGGTATTGGGTAAAGAAGGTGTTGGGGGGCTGGGGGGTTTTCTTCTAAGCTGGCAATTGCTTGAAGGCTGGCTGGGGACTGGTCTGCTTGTAGGAGGTGATGAGTGATTGCCTTTGTATCGCTTCTTTCTTCCTTTCTTTCACTCATTAAGCTACCTTTACCTCAACCCATGACTTTTTCTCACTTTTGCCCATCTGATTCTCTCCCCCACCCCACTGGGGAGGAGTGAGCAGGAGACTGGGCGGTGGTTTAGCTGCCAGCCAGGGTCAAGCCACCACAATAAGCTTTTATTATTCTCAACACAAAAACAAAGCACATAACAAATGCTAGTATCTTCCCAGCATTAAAGTGAAACCTGACACTCACAGAATCACAGAATCACAGAATCAATCAGATTGGAAGAGACCTCAGGGATCATCGAGTCCAACCGTTGCCCTGACACCACCCTGTCGACTAGACCATGGCACTAAGTGCCATGTCCAGTCTTCTCTTAAACACATCCAGAGATGGTGACCCCACCACCTCCCTGGGCAGCCCATTCCAATGTCTAATAACCCCTTCTGTAAAGAAATTCTTCCTAATGTCCAACCTGAACCTCCCTGGCGAAGCTTGAGGCTGTGTCCTCTTGTCCTATCGCTAGTTGCCTGGGAGAAGAGGCCAACTCCCACTTCACTACAACCTCCCTTCAGGTAGTTGTAGACTGCAATAAGGTCACCTCTGAGCCTCCTCTTCTCCAGGCTAAACAACCCCAGCTCCCTCAGCCGTTCCTCAGAGGTCAGACCCTCCAGACCCTTCACCAGCTTGGTCGCCCTCCTCTGGACTCGCTCCAACACCTCAACATCTTTCTTGAAGTGCGGGGCCCAGAACTGAACACAGTACTCAAGGTGCGGCCTCACCAGTGCCGAGTACAGAGGCACGATCACTTCCCTAGACCAGCTGGCTACACTATTCCTAATAGAGGCCAGGATGCCATTGGCCTTCTTGGCCACCTGGGCACACTGCTGGCTCATGTTTAGCCAGCTGCCGATCAGCACCCCCAGGTCTCTTTCCACCGGGCTGCTTTCTAACCACTCTTCCCCCAGCCTGTAGAGCTGCATGGGGTTGTTGTGGCCAAAGTGTAAGACCCGGCACTTGTTCTTGTTGAACCTCATGCCGTTGGTCTCGGCCCATCTATCTAACCTGTCCAAATCCCTCTGTAGGGCCTTCCCACCCTCCAGCAGATCGACACTCCCACCCAGCTTGGTGTCATCTGCAAATTTACCGAGGGTGCACTCAATCCCTACGTCTAGATCATCTATAAAGATATTGAACAGCACCGGCCCCAGAACTGAGCCCTGGGGAACACCGCTAGTGACCGGCCGCCAGTTGGACTTTGACCCATTCACCACCACTCTCTGGGCTCGGCCATCCAGCCAGTTTTTAACCCATTTAAGAGTCCACCCATCCAAGCCCCAGGCAGCCAGTTTGTCTAGGAGGATGCTGTGGGAGACAGTGTCGAATGCCTTACTGAAGTCTAGATAGACTACATCCACAGCCCTGCCCTCATCTACTAAGCGGGTCACTTTGTCATAGAAGGAGACCAGGTTGGCCGAGCAGGACCTGCCTTTCATGAATCCATGTTGGCTGGCCCCGATGCCCTGATTGTCCTGCATGTGCCGTGTAATGGCACTCAGGATGATCTATTCCATCACCTTGCCTGGCACCGAGGTCAGGCTGACAGGACTATAGTTCCCTGGATCGTCCTTCCGACCCTTCTTGTAGATGGGAGTTACATTTGCTAATTTCCAGTCAGCTGGAACTTCTCCAGTTAACCAGGACTGCCGGTAGATAATAGAGAGTGGTTTGGCAAGTTCATTTGTCAGTTCCTTCATTAGTCTGGGGTGAATCCCATTCGGGCCCATAGCCTTGTGGGTGTCCAACTGGCACAGCAGGTCACTAACCGTCTCCTCCTGGATTACGGGAGGTTCACACAGCCCCCAGTCCCTAACTTCAGGCTCTGGGGGCCGAGTCTCCTGAGGACAACCGATCTTGACATTAAAGACCGAGGCAAAGAAGGCATTGAGCACCTCTGCCTTTTCCTCATCCCCTGATGCTACACTACCCTCCTCATTCAGCAAGTGGTGGAGGCTCTCCTCGACCCTCCTTTCGCTGTTGATGTATTTGTAAAAGCTTTTTTTGTTGTCTTTGACTGTAGCAGCCAAATCGAGCTCTAATTGAGCTTTGGCCCTTCTAATCTTCTCCCTACACGACCTGGCCACGTCCCTATAGACCTCCCAAGTTACCCGACCCTTCTTCCAGAGCAAGTAGGCTCTCTTTTTTTCCTTAAGTTCTAGTCTAAGTTCCCTGTTTAACCAGGCCGGTCTTTTTCCCCGATGGCTTGTCTTCCTACAGACTGGGACAGCCTGCTCCTGAATATTTAGCAATTCCCTTTTGAAGCATGTCCAGCCTTCCTGGACTCCTTTGCCCTCCAGGACCAATTCCCAAGGGACTCGGTCCACCAGCCTCTTAAACAGGCTAAAGTCTGCCCGCCAGAAATCTAAGGCAGAAGTTCTACTCTTGCCCCTCCTTACTTCCCCCACTATCGAAAACTCTAACATTTCATGGTCGCTACTCCCAAGATGGCCACCGACCCTCACATCTCCCACTAGTCTCAGTTCACAAACAACAGGTCAAGCAGGGCCCCTCTTCTAGTGGGCTCATTTACCACTTGCATGAGGAAGTTGTCCTCCACACATTCTAGGAACCTCCTAGATTGCTTCCTCTCTGCCATGTTGTATTTCCAGCAGACATCCGGCAAGTTGAAGTCGCCCACGAGTACAAGGGCCGGCGACCGGGCGGCTTCTGACAGCCGCTTGTAAAACACCTCATCCGCCTGCTCATCCTGGTTGGGTGGTCTATAACAGACTCCCACTGTAATGTCCGCCCTGCCGACCTTCCCCCTGATCTTCACCCATAAACATTCAACCTTGTCATCCTCACCATCTTCCTCAATTTCAACACAGTCCAAGCACTCCCTAACATACAGTGCTACCCCACCGCCTCTCCTGCTTCGCCTGTCCCTCTTAAAGAGCTTATAGCCATCCATAGTTGCACTCCAGTCATGAAAGTCATCCCACCACGTTTCTGTGATGGCAACCACATCATAACCTTCCTGCTGTACAGTGGCTTCTAGCTCTTCCTGTTTGTTGCCCATACTGCATGCATTGGTGTAAACGCACTTCAGCTGGGCTAGCGGCCTTGCCCCCGATGCAGGCCTGTCACCCCTAGGTTTATTTGTGCCTGCCCTGGTCTTATCCCTCTCCCCCATCGAACCTAGTTTAAAGACCTTTTAACCAGCCCTGCCAACTTCTGGGCCATAACCCTTTTCCCCTTCTGACTCAGCTGTTCCCCATCCGGCATAAGCAGGCCCGGTGCCATGAAAGCCGCCCCGTGGTCAACAATCCCAAAATCCCACCTACGGCACCAGTCTCTTAGCCACATATTAATCTGTTGTACTTTCATAGTCTTTTCCCTATTTTCACCAAATACCAAAGGAATTGAAGAGTATATCACCTGCGCACCTACCCCCTTTACCAAACGCCCCAGGGCCCTGAAGTCCCTTTTGATTGCCCTGGGACTTCTCTCTTCAATCTCATCCCTACCCACCTGGAATACTAATAGTGGGTAGTAGCCAGAGGGCCTCACCAGTTCAGGAATCCTCCTGGCAACATCCCTTACCCGAGCCCCAGGGAGGCAGCAGACTTCCCTGTCAGTCGGGTCTGGCCTGCATATGGGGCCCTCCGTTCCCCTTAGCAGGGAGTCGCCTATAACAATTACTTTTCTCCTTTTTGGAGCTGGTTGCAACCCTCTTACTCGGTTGCTTCTGTAGTCCCGTAGAGGGTCTTTCACCTAGATTCGTGTTTTCCCGACACTCAGGAAGACGCTCAGGCTCCAGCACCTCATACCTATTCTGCAGGGGGACGTGGGGAATAGGTATATTTGGGAATAGCCCCACACCACCCCCAAATATTTTGTTTATATCCTCCTTTTTACTCTCCTTCTGAAATAACAGCCTGTAAAGGGACATATTCTGGTTTTACCTGAGCAGTCGCTGTGTTCCAGACGCATAACTCATTTTGGTTCAGAGGGAACGCACAGTGGGGGTGACTACACGCCAGCTGAACAAGGGTCTCTGACGGTTTGGCTTTAAACAAGTGTTTTTCGCGGACGACGTCAGGACGGCACCTTCCTCCAGAACAACGGCCCCCGTCACTTTCCATCCTGCGGCTGAAACACGCCCCGCGGCGGAGCACCACAGGGGCCGGCTGCGCCTCGCCGCCTGCGCCCTTACCGCCCGACAGCGCGGGGGTCCCCGGGACACACAGGCTGCCGCAGAGGCATCGCGCCCCGCCCGGCTCCGCGCCCCCAGGGCGGGACAATGCGGACCCCGCTCTACTCGGCCCCGCAGCCCGGCCCCGCCGCCGCCCAACGGCCGGCCCGTAACCACGGCAGCGCCGCCGCCGAGCGGGACAACGCTCCCCCGCCCGCGGAGCGCGGCGGGTCGGGGCGGCCCCTCCCGTGTGCTGCCGCCAGCCCGGCCGCCCCCCAGGGCTCCGCGCCCCCCGCCGCCCTCCCGCCCGCAGCAGCTGGGCGCGAGCCGAACGGCTCCGCCGGCGCAGCGCGAGACCCGCGACCGGCCGCAGCCACCTGGGGCTGTTTCCTCTTTCTCCACAACGTGGCGACGCCGCCGAGGGGCGTTCGCTCTTCATAGCCCTACCCTGGGCTGCACAGAAAGCAGCGGAAAATCGAGGGAGGCCGTTCTCCCCCTCTGCTCTACTCTGCCCTTGTGAGAGCCCCACCTGGAGCACTGCGTCCAGCTCTGGCGACCCCAGCACAGGGCAGACATGGACCTGTTGGAGCAGGTCCAGAGGCGGGCCACAAACACCTCTCCTATGAAGAAAGGCTGAAAGGGTTGTTCAGCCTGGAGAAGAGAAGGCTCCGAGAGACTTTATTGTGGCCTTTCAATACTTAAAGGGGGCTTATAAGAAAGATGGAGAGAGGCTTTGTACCAAGGCCTGTAGGGACAGGACAAGGGGCAACAGTTTTAAACTGAAAAAGGGTAGATTTAGATTCGACATCAGGAGGACATTTTTTACGATGAGGGTGGTGAGACACTGGAACAGGCTGCCCAGAGAAGTTGTGGATGTCCCATCATTGGAAGTGTTCAAAGCCAGGTTGGATGGGGCTCTGAGCAACCTGGTCTAGTGAAAGGTGTCCCTGCCCATGGCAGGGGGTTGGACTAGATGATCTTTGAAGGTCCTTTCTGACCCAAACCATTCTGTGGTTCTATGATGCAGTGGGAACAGCAGGGACCAGCCCATAACAGTTCATGGAGCAGCATCACCGAGAAGAAAAACAAGCCTCTTGATCTCACTAAGTTTGTGGATGACTCCAAATTGAGGGCAGCAGTCGCCACAGTGGTGGGCAGTGTTGGCAGTCAGAGGGAGTCATCAGGCAGGAGGAACAAGCTGATGAGAATCTTGTGGAGTCCAACAAGAGCAAGTGCAGAGTTCTGCATCTGGCACAGAGTAGCCCCAGGACCGGCTGGAGGATGGCTGTCTGGGAAGCAGCTCCGCAGAAAAGGATCTGGAGATCCTGCTGAACAAACTGAGTATGAGCCACCATTGCACCCTTGCAGCAGAGGCAGCCAATTGCATCCTGGGCTGTATTGGTAATAGAGAGTAGCCAGCAGGTCCTGGCAGTGATCCTTCCCCTCTGTTTGGCATTTGTAAGACCACATCTGAAGTACTGTATCCAGTTTTGCGGTTGTCAGTACAAAAAGGATACGGACATACTGGAGCGAGTCCAGTAGAGGGAAACCAATGGTCAGGGGACTGGAGAAGGTGATGTATGGGGAGAGGCTGAGAGAACTGGGCCTCTTCAGCCTGGAGAAGAGACAGCTGAGACCTTATCATTGCCTACAACTGCATAATTGGAGGATACAGGGAAGATGGAGCTGGACTCTTCTCAGAGGGGTGTAGTGATAAGACAAGCTGGAATCCGGGAAAATCCAATTAGATGTCAGGATATACATATATATTTTTAATGCCATGAGGGTGGTTGAATATTAGAACAAGTTTAGGTTGTGGATCTTTATCCCTGGAGCTCTCCAAGAGCCAACTGGACATGGCCCTGAGCAACCTGGTTTAATTAGACCTGTTTTGAACAGGAAGTTGGACTGGAGGAGTCTGGACGTCCCTTTCAATCAGTTATGATTCTATGATCAAGTTCTTGATCTGCACCAACTTAAACCATTTTGATGCAGATCGATCTGTGGACTCGGTATCTACCTCAACTGCATTTCAAACAGATACTTTCTACAGGAATATCTTTCTCGTGCCTGTCTGTAATTAACACTGCAAGCATTTTTGCCCTATATGAGCATGTAATATATATTATCATTGACAACACAATCTCCTTGTGTTAGTTTTGCCCAGAGAAAGTAGCAGTTCAAGTTATCTTTCATGTGTCCTTGTGAATTTGGATAAAGCCACTGTACTGAGCACCAGCTGCATACAGGTAACTCAATGCACCGCATATGACACTTAGTATTTCTTTTCTGAACTGTGACTCATGACTGAGAATACTAGAGAAAAATTTTATTGTAATATGCTGATGACAATTTTAATGAGTGATACAGTCACGAATATGTTATGACAGTTTAGTTATCGGTAAATAAAGGTAAACGCTGATACAGAATAAAGGTGCTATTCAGACAGGCAAACAATCCCTGTGTCTTTGTCTGTAACTGTTTCTAGGCAGTTTAGTACATTTTTTCCAGTTCTTTTTATCAGTGTTCGCGAGAGGGCACGGAGACACCGCACACAGACCAATATGATCGTTAAGCAGATCTCGTTTATTTACTTATCTGAGGGTACATTTATACTATTCCATTGAGCGTACATTTATACTATTCTATTTTTGTACACACTCTGTGTACATGTCATTTCTATTATGATTGGTTAGTATGCTTTGTTCACACGCCTCTATATTAGTTCTGATTGGCTTATGCTAAAAAGTTATATCTTGCAGGTGCAGCATTCTTTCTTATTTTTCAACTTCCCTATATCGTATTTTCTCATAGCCAAGGTCCTCAACTTCCCCCATATCTTGTTGGTCTCATAGCTAAGGCCCTTGTTCTGTATTGTGATTGGCTAGTTCATCACCACCCCATTACCACCCCCTGGACATGCCTGGACATAGCTCGTTCAGTACTTAACTGTTGTCCCGTGGGAACCCCACACTTTTCACTGTAGATAATTTTAATCTTTCAATGTTTGTAGCTACAATGCTTTCAACAACCTCCTGTCCATAACAACTAAGGAACTAGCAAAAATCCAAGGAAGTATCCGAGATCTTGGACCAATTTCTGGACTGATTAAACAGGAGTTAGGACATCAACTCCTTTCCTGCAGCTGGACCCTGAGCCAGTAAAGTCAATCTGATGGAGACCAGTTCAGGCAGGCGTGGACCACCATTGCTTTTTGCCCTTCCAATAGGTGCTGTTGCTTCTCAGTGGCTGAGACACCACTCATCCAGTAACACGACACAAAGCAGATTTCTGCTTGTCCCTCTTGGGACAAGGTGACAGTTGCATGAGAACACTGGTGACATGTAAGTGTGCAGTGAGAAATTTATACCACACCACACCCCCATGAAACATACCTCCTGACGATGTCCTGTTTCTATGCAACACAGTGCTGAAAGACCTTGGCTCCAGCATGTTCCCACATCTTAGGTATCCACCCATTGCAAATGGAACTGACAGCCGTGTGCAAAAAAAAAGTCTGTTAAAATTTCAGGGCATTTTAGGGAAACACCAGTTCTTTATCGTGTTACACTTTTGTGTTCGATAGTATATTTTTATTGGTCTCAATATTCATTGTAAGGACAACTTTAAATAATGAGATATATCAGCTTTAATATTTTAATGTGTTTTAAGCAGTTGATAAGCCTGTTCATAAGACTGAAATTGATTTTAATAAAGCTCAAATTTATCAGAATCCGCATTTGGTGGGTTTGTGCAGCCTGTTTGTTTGAGGTAGGAACGAACAGAACAAATTACATGGGGTTTATGAAATTAGAGATCTATGGTTTGCAGATAGAACATTAGCTCATTCTGTTCATACAGGACCCTTGGGGTACATACACAGATTCTCTTGAATCTCTCAGTACACAATACACTCCATGCAGACTTTTTTTTCAATTTCAATCCTTCGGTCTTGCTTACGATTTTAAAGAGCTCAGTCAAGGTAACTTTGTTGAAATCAATGGGTATTCAAAAGCAATGTTTTTTTTTTTCCTCTTCACACTGTGTTTTTCTGTTCTGCGATCTTAGGTGAAGTTTATGATGATAGCCACATAAACTCACTAGTTGTTGAAGGGTAACCTATCCTCCAGTAAGTGTATTATATCCAATTTCAGTGCAGATAAAATTAGATTTCTCTAATTTTAGGACTTTACTGTGAAAAATGCTTAGCATGTTGTAGAAAAATCTACATATTCAGTCACTCAGTGTTTCGCCATCCTTCTCAAAGGTGTCATCCTTAACTGTGAATTTACAACTAACTAAATCTTACTTTACTGGACTTACAAGTGCCTGGTGCTCTGAAGCCGTGCTCCCCCCACGCCCCCCCAAACACATCCCCTCTGACAACACAGCAAACCTTTCCCCTTCCCCAGCCATACATAGTTCAGGTAAATCCTGAAGGCCAGGGTAACCGCTGCCCTGACCGGACCAGGGAACCTGCGCAGGCCCAGCCTGCTCCCAGGAGAAGCTCCCACGCACCCACCCCAGCAGACCCCACAACACTCTGACCTTCCCAAGGGTCGATGCCCTTCCCGCGGGGACCCCCAGTCCAGGCGTGCCCTGAAGCGGGAGCATGAACCCCCCCACTGCCCGCACGGGCCCCCGGAACACAGCCACCGCATGCAACGGCCGCAATCGCCGCCCTCCCAGCACACCCAGGCCGAGCAGAGACGCCTGATGACACACCGGAAGGCCCCCCGCTTATGACCATTAATAATACATCCCCCGCACCCTCGAAGTCCGCCACAGCCCCCGGGCCGGGGGACACAGCCGCAGCCATCCGCCGGGCCGGGGGAAGGCCTGTCCTCCGGAGCGGGCCCCCTCCGACAGCACAGCAAACGTTTCCACCGCGGCGGGTGGCCCGGCACCTCCGCGCCCAGGGCTCCCCAGGGACGCCCCCAGGCGAGGGACACGTAGGCCCGAGGCCCTACGGGGGGCTGCCGCGGGCGGCCGGAGTGCCGGCGGGGAGACGCGGCCCACCCCACGCAGCGCCCGGCGCGGGTCCGGCTCTGTGGGGTGTTCCCCGTTGCCCTGACGACGGCCACGCCCCGCTCTCGCGATAGCAGGGAGCGCGGCTGGCCCGCCCCGGGGAGGGGGACGAGCAGGGGCGGGGCGGCGGCGGGAGAGGTCGGCGGTAACAGCGGTGAGTGGCGCGCGTCGCGCTCGGCTGCGAGGGGGGCGGTGCGGAGGCCTCCCCTCTCCAACCCCCCGCCCCCGGCGTCCGCTGCTGGGCCGGGCTCGGCGGGGCGCCGCCGCTGCAGCTCCCGCGGTGTGCAGGGGGGGCGGCGCGGCGCCCTGCCCTGCCCTGCCCTGCCTTGCCCGCCGCCCCCTCCGGGGCGGCCTCCGCTCCCGCCCGCCTCCCCTCGGCCGCCGCGCTGCCCCCGGGCCCGCCGCAGCCCGCCCTGGGGAGTGGCTGGGCCGCGGCGCCCCGGCCGCGCTGCGCTTCCGCACGTCCGCGGAGCCTGCTGCCCTGCCTCGCCTTGGCCGCGGCCTCGCCGTTGCCGGAGCCCCGTGGCAGCTCGGAGGTGAGCTGCTCCCCGGCCCTCAGTTGGCGAGGTGACGCCGGAACCGCTACCGTGCCCGTCGGGCCGGCCGCCGCGCTGCCTGCTGTGCCGCCGGCGGCGCCCGGGGCCGGCGGCGGAGTCGCTCGGCGACCCTCGGTGCCGGCCGTGGCCCCCAGCGAGTGTCCCGCCCGCGGGAAGGAGGGAGCCAGCGGGGTGGGCGGAGGCGCGCGTGGCTCTGTCCAAGGTTTCCCGGAATCGCTTCTCCTTCCCCGCGCTGCTCCAGCGCCGGAACGCTTTCGTTTGTCCCTAGGTAACTTAATTATTTTCTGTTCAGGTGTGGAGCTCTTCCTGCTCCTCTGCTCGGTATTTCATCACCGCTTCGATTTAAAAGTGGCGGAGTCAATTCCCTGATACAGGGAGACAAGAGACAGAGGGCTGTTTTTTTTCTGTCCCTGTTGAGGGGGTTTTGTCAGCCTGGCAGGTTTTGTGAATGCTGCGCTGCTTTCTTTTCTGCTGTCTTTGCAGAATTGTGGCCTTGTGTTTATAGAGGCCTCTGGGGCAGAAAACTTGGAACTACAGAAACATTTGTATATTTTTTCCCCTAGATGTGTTTAACTGTGAAACCTTTAAGGTGTAAGTGACATCTTAGTATCAGTAATGCAGTTTGTTTTGATGCTAGCAGGGTACAAAACTACTTGCTGGTAGCTTTTGTGTTTAAGATGGTTGTAGTGTCCTTATGGAAGGAATGAGAGGATGAAAAATCTTCATCTGAAACATGAATGCGTGTATACTTGTGGCTCCTATACTTGACTGTGATTTCCGTGTCACATTCAGCCAGCTGTATGCTTTGGATGCCTTCAGCAAAGTTCAGAGCTTGCAGCTTTGTACACACACACTTAGTGCAACTGTTCAAAGGACTGGGGTGCTGCAGGCACGCTCAGGCTGCCTGACTGGGAGCATGCAACAAGGAGGGAAAGGGTACAAGAGCCTTAGTCTTGCAGCAGTCCTTTCCATCTCCCCCTTGCCCCAGTAACTTCAGCCTTCTGTTTTGTAAGCAAGTGCTGTAAAGAGCTGAGCATTGTACGCTAAGAAAAACTCTAGGGAAGTAAATGCTTTTTTTTTTTTTTTCCAGGGAAAATATGCCAAGTTTAGTCCTAGAAACAATCCACACAGCAGAATCATAAATCAATGTATTATCTCACTAGATAATTTGGTTTTATTTCTAACTCCATTCCCAGTGCAAGTCAGAATGCATACTGCTTCATGCATGCATCCAGATTTGCACCTTTACTGTCTTCTGAAGTTAAGATGAGAAGCTGGGAGAACAAATAGGATGCCTGATACAAAGTTAAGCTTCTTGAAGCATGCAAAAGCCTTCTTTTGTAACTCTGTTCTTTTAAACTGAGGCTAAAATCATCATTTGGTTTGCTCTGTTCTGGGTATCTGTCAAATTTGGCATGTATGCAGGCAGACTGAAACAAAGTCTCTGTGTCAGTTCCGGATGAAGGAACACCCACTTGATTAATCTCTGTTTAACAACTTTAAGAAAGTCAAGCCATTTTAATCTTACAGAGCTCTGAATCTTAGCAATGGTTTTTGTTACTATTAAAAGAGAAGTTAATGAACATACTTAATTGAAGTTGCTTAACTTTGTGTGGACTAGAACATATTTTTAAAAATTATCAAATAAAAAAAAAAAATCATCAGTTCCTCCCAGGAATGGAATATGCTAAAATCTGAATGACATTTTGTATTCACAGGATAGTGCACGGGACACAGGAAGAGTCTGAATATAACTTAAGACCATGGCAGCACGATGGAGAAGAATCCTGCTAATATTTGTGGCAGCTCAAGTACTATTTGTGGTAAATACCTTTGAGGAAGAGGATGTACCTGAAGAATGGATTCTTCTTCATGTTGTTCAAGGTCAGATCGGAGCAGGAAACTACAGCTATTTGAGACTAAATCACGAGGGGAAGATAGTACTTCAGATGCGGAGTCTAAAAGGTGATGCAGACTTGTATGTATCTGATATGACTCTTCACCCCAGCTTTGACGAATATGAGTTACAGTCTGTAACTTGCGGCCAAGACGTTGTCCACGTCCCCGCACACTTCCGCCGCCCAGTGGGAATAGGGATTTATGGTCATCCCTCCCACCTGGAGAGCGAGTTTGAAATGAAAGTATACTACGATCGAACAGTTGTACAGTATCCGTTTGGCGAGGCTTCTTACAACCCTGAGGAGATGGAGGCAAATCAGAAATACTCACAGTCTACAGAGGATGAATCTCAGGATGAGGAGTCTGTTTTCTGGACTATACTTATTGGAATCTTGAAATTAATACTTGAAATTCTTTTTTAAATTGATACACACTGGACTAAGTCACACTTCAGCCTATGAAATTGAACATTAATGACTTGCTGTAATATTTAATGCTCTTTGTTCTGTTTCCTGAAGAGGTATTCAGGTTACTTTTCCTAAACCAGAAAGGAAGTGGGGGAAAAAGCCATATTTAATTTTATATTGTAAACCCTCCCCTGTATGTAAAATGAGCAGCGAGCACAGTATTGGCAGTGTTCTTCAGAGATCAGGGCTTAAAAATGAATGTACAGGTGGGATCTTGTTAAATTCACTTTAAACAGGTGCTTAGGAAAATCAACTCCGATTCAGTATTTTCTATTGTTTTTTATAAAGAAAAGTAAAATAAACTGCTGCACTTCAGTGCCCCCTCTCAATCTAGAGCATATTTAAAAATAAAATCTATTTATTTTCTGAGCAAGTATCTCCAGTAGAACTAATTAGCAGTGGCTTTTGAGTGCATTAAAGTTGAGGAGCCTAGGGTGAAGGAAGGAAAAACCAGTCAATGAGCTAAGGGGATAGATGATCTATATTTTGACTGCTTGTGCTCTGCATCAAGCCAGCCATCTGTCAAGCAGAGGTCTGTCCAGTCACTCATCACCTCTGCAAATCCATGACCTGAATCGAGTGCATGTTACTCCTTCACTGTTACTGCAGGGAGACTAAGCCTTCAGCTGTTGTTACTTATCAATACGACGTGTTCATTCCTCATTAAAAGCAATGCAGCGTATAGTATCTTAAACTTGAGAGGTGTTTTCTTACACCTCCCTTTATAGCTTTTTTGTGATTGATTTTTTTAGTACATGTTTATGAATAAGTCATTAGCTTGCAAAGAAAATTTCTCCTGAAAGGAATGTGCGGTACATTGTAAGACAGTCAGGTCATGCCCAATCTTCCTTGAAAGTTAGTTTTTCCAGGAGTATTTTTTGCTTTGGTTGAGTCTTTCAAAAATAACCAGTTGCTATGCAAATATTTAAATTGCTCTGTACTTTTCTTTTCACAGAGCTTACTGATGAGTGCACTGAAATTAACAAGGACGTTACTATAATTTTATACAAATGGTGCATGTACAATTTAAATTTCATTACTGAAAGCCTTGTCGAGTGGGAATTTGGCTTGTCTATCTTTATCTAGACATCTGACAGGACATGATTAGTGACTTGTATAACAAAAAAATCATTATATAGCCAAAATTATAAGTTTATTTGGTAAAAAGAAAAATAAAAAGTGGTATTGTTCCTCTTAGAGTGGTTGGTTAAATAGCACCAAAGTATTGCTTTAATTTGTGCAGTTAAGTTTTGGACAGCAGGTTTTTTGGGTTTTTTAGCCCTCCTTGCTGTTTTTTCCCCTTCTTCCTCCTCTTCTGGGTACGTGAGGGTCTTTCTGACAACAATCACAAATCCAGCGACCTAAGAAAAGAAAGTTATCAATTATTGGGAAACTACCTTTGTTACTCACTCACCTAGTTGCGCACCTTTCACCATTCTCATAGGTGCTCATCTGTTTGCAGTACTTCCTCTAATGTAAACCACCAGTGCTTTTCCTTAAAATGTAAGCATCTTTTCTAAAAGGTAGAGAAAGCAGCATACAAAACTCACCCTCCCTTGCGGACTCATTACATGTGACAACTTACACTAATCTTTATGGACCTCAAGAAGTGCCAGCACTGCTAGGGAGGTGGTTATTAGGAAAGAACTCGACTATGCTTATTAGTTATATATTATATATATAATTAATAATATTATAGTTATATTTTTCACGTGAATGAACACAGTTTGATGTTATGGGCAGTTACTCAGCGCAGAAATGAATGGCAGTTGGGGAATGTTGCTCTTCTGCCACAGGTGTGGGGTCCCGCTCCCCAAACCAGTGTCACTTATTTCAGTGCAGTCAGGCAGCGCAGATTAAACTGCTGGCAGGCGTTCAGCACCAGAGCTTGTACCAAAACTCATTTACTAAGGGAACAATAAAGGGTTGAGCAATGAGCAGAAGCATTTAACTGTTTATATTACAACAGCTGGAATCATAAAGGCTGCTTTGGTAATTTTATAGTTTTGTAGGCATATAACCTATTTTGGTTAGATTCTGTCCTTAGATCAGCCTGAAAGTTAAATCGGCTGCAGAACCTGTACTGAAGTGACAGCTAGCTCTAGTGCTTCCCCGAAGAGGAATATACAGTATATCTGAAGTACTGTAGTTACAGGGAACACTGTTACTGCAGAACTTGCAGCCACTGAATACTTATGCGTGAACTTCTGGAATTATGGAATGGTTTAGGTTGGAAGGGATCTTAAAGATCATCTAGTTCCAACCCCCCTGCCACGGACTGACTATGGATTTAGTATTACATGAAAAGCAACAGTACTACCAGCTATTTGTATGTCTGAGGCTTCCTTTACACTGCCTTCAGTTGGCCAGCTGATGTGAGTGACCAGGTAATTTAAAGGTAGAGGCTGCCTGACATCTAGGTACTTCACTTCCAGCTTTGATGTTTAAGAAAAAAATGGGAAGGAAGGGGTTGAAAAAGGTGTTTACTAAATTCAGCATACTTTTTAATTTAGAAACTGAAATAATAGCACAAACACTTCACTAATGTGAAAGCTATACTCCAGCAGTATGCAGCAATACAGCCTCTTTACAGGTTTCTTTTAGGAAAAGAGGTAATTATTCTCAGTATTCTGTGGATATGGGGAAAAAACCCCTAGTTCTGAGTGAGTCTGTTCAGATTCTGTTGTAAAAGCCAATTATATTTCCTATACAGGAATTACCAGGTTAAACTGTGCACAACCAATTATACAGAAATAAAGCTTATTAAAAAAATTGGGTCCTACCATATGAATGCTTTCCTACACTGTTGCTTACTTCTACCCTTCACACTTATTTTAAAGTATTCTTTCAAAAGCAATGCATATATTAATTCTGACAGAGAAAGCCCAGGACTCGGAGGAGGTGAGAAAGGAACAATTAACTCTTACTTTATTACCTGAAGGGATAGCGTCAAGCCCCACACAAAAAGTGTGATAACCACGGTCACAATCATCACAGAACATCATTTCTTCTTCGTGGTGAGGCTGCCCGCATATAATGCATGTTTTACACTCCATACATTGCCAAGGATAAGTCTTAATCATAGCAACAAGCTCCGGGGTCATATCAAGGCAAGAAGGGTGGCCTAGATTAAAACCAATGTTATTATTTTTGTGTCTGAAATGAAATTTAAAATTAGTTAGACTGTTTGCTTGTACAGAAGCTGAAGCTTAGCTCACCTCCTGGTGAGATCCCAGAGTGCACTGAATGCGCTAACGCGTGTAACATTAAATAGAGATGGAGTCTTAACGAAGGACAGAAAGGGCAACTGAACTTGGTAGACAACTGTAGTACACTAAATATTTCCACAAAAAAGATCTGTCAAACAGACTCCCTTACGAATCCGCTTAGTGTATGCAGATACTTACCACTGTTGTCACACTGGGAGCAATGTATAAGAGCTTCAGCTTTTCCTTTCTTGTTGGACTCCTTACCCTTCAGACAAATTCCACATATAGCATTTGGAATGACCTTTGGCTGGAAGGGTAGAAGAGGGCTATAAATTCATTCCAGAAGAATTTACAGATTTAACAGGAAATGTCATATATCTCCTTAACTCTTAAAATTAATGAACGATCTGTTATGATGTGTGAACCTCAAAACATACGACAATAACTGACAAGCAGCAGCACTGAAAAAAACCAAGATTAACTACATAAAATTTTGCGTTTGGCACACATAGTGAGTTATATGTACCTCAAATTGGAGCAAAAGCATGTGCTTGCTTCTTCCTATGAATTCATCAGCTAACATTCCCCTCAACATAAATTGTGACATAGCGTTAAAAATTTCAGTATTTTTTTCCAATATAGAATACTTCTTTATGAATCTCCATGCATATTTCCCATTTATGGAAGAAATTAAATACAATTTTCCATTTGCATTATGTTTGTCCCTAAATATAGAAAATTAATTACAAAAGCAATAAACTTGATTTTTGTATCTTTAGTTTCAAAATATCTGGTTACTTATGCTGTACACCTGTTTTACCATTCTTTCTTGTATCCAGTCATAATCACTGTAAGAATTACATGCTCTTGCATTTAACTATAGTTTTACATTCATGATCTTTCTCAGTGATCATCGGGAGTGTGTTTCGGTCCATGACATCCATTTAAAAGGTAAGAGAGGAACAGCAGGCTCTTACAATGAGAAGTACTTGTGTATGTATTCTGTGTCCTAACCCAAGACAGACACCAACAGAGTTGGTGATGAGGACCAAGGAAGAAGTAAGGTGTTATAAATTTCAGAAACATTTCAGTAGTTAAATTGTTGAGCTTTGACCTCTGCATAACAAAATTAGTGAAAGATGGGGTTTAAAATTAATATAGTACTAACTGATGTTAAATCGACTAGTGCTGTAAAAAAATGTTGCTGCAAAGACGCAGCTAGTAGAGGGAGTTTAAGGCATCTCTTGTTTTCTAAGGAACTACAGGCTTGTCAGTAAGCAAGGAGAGTTCAGTCAACTACCAGCCACATGTGGGGAGAGGAATGAAGTTTAATTTTAAAATAAATTTAAGAAGTGAAAACAGAACTCTATATATATGGAAAAGAATTACCGAGTTCTTTTGCAATACACCTTATCTTTAAGTGAGTCTATTTCCCCAGACAGTTTTTTCTAGCACCTAGCAAGATAATTAATATCTTGACTAATTTTTAAGTAGTCAGGACACATTGCTTTAAGTTCTTTGAAGTTTTCAATCTGCTTTTTAAGTTAAAACATGGCTACAATCTGCTTAAAACTGTCTTGTCTAAAGAGTTTTATTTAAGAAAACAAAACACCACACCAGATGTTTATAGGTAACTTCCTTCAAAAGATGACAGAGGCATTCATACAGACATTTTTTTGCTTATTTATTTTAAAAAAGCAGAGTCAACCTGTTTTATACATAAATATAATAAAACAATAAAAGAAGTCTAACATTCACAAACATCTCTACAAAATAATAAATATAATGGAAGCAAAACCACACATAAACTCTTTTACTGTTAACTATACTATTTGTCCTACATGTATACCTTTATATCCTGCTCCTCACAACAAAAGTGGCACATGCTTAAACCTCGTCAGTGTTGCAGCATTTACCCTTCTGTTGTTTAGGCTACATTCTAATTTTTTTTTAATTGTGTTTTTATCTATTTCTAAGTAAATCAAGCCTTTCTAGAATAGCAAGTGCACTTTTCTAATCAGACATCTAGTTTGGCAAGGACTTGTATTTGACTGCCTTTAATATACAGCAGCATGCTCCCTCGTACTCCAGCAAACCTAAAGCGAGCTACTTTTCAGTCACTGTACCTGCGTTAGGGTATGTGAAGTTAACACTCTGATACATGTAATTCTGAAGTTAGACACTGATATACATGCATTTATTAATAATGCTTCCATCTATTTTTATTTCACTAGATTGTCTTCATTAGAAATCCTGCATGTTGGGGGGGTGAGAATCATAGCCTATTAATAATAAATTTCCAACAGTATGGAAGTATTTTTACAAAAATTAAAAAAAAGGCAAGACTATTCACATTTCAAAACAGTTCAAGTTCTACCACCATAAATGGCTTTTAGAAATGCCATGAAAAAAGTCTATCGAATCCAAATGGGAAGTCACAATATCCCATCTGATTAGAGTAAATTTTGCTTTCTACATCCTCACTGGGATGAGGAAGGGAGGGAAAATTAATGCAGGGTCAAAACGATGACTGCCTGCTCTGTAAGTTTTCGCTTCCATGCTGCTGTGCTGCAGCTCTCAAAGTAAGCATTCCAACTACATCATTTTTATAAGATCCTATTCTGAATGCAAAGCGTTCCATTTTCATATATAGTGACTCAAAACAGAAGTGTTGTAAAATATAGTTTCGCAATACATTTCAGTTTATGTGCAAAAAATCTCCTGTACTTTTAACAGTACCCTGTGTGTGCAATTGTAATAGCCAGTCCTGCAGCAACAAAGACTCGCTACTTGTAACATGACAAAATATAAAACACATGCTAACTGTTCTTTGTTAAAGAACAGACAATAAAAATGGCTCCATATAAAATACATTATTTCTTTTACTGAAAAATAACTCAGAGGAAATGTGTGAATCCTGTAATACTCTCATAATATGGCTAAAACTATACATTTGCATGTTGATTCCACAGCAATTATCCTTCAATTTTAACTACAGGTAACCAAAAGATTACTGTCCTACAAAAATAGTCAAATACTAGAGAACAATACAGAACAAAAGGATTACAAAGATTTAGAATTCACAGGGACAACATTTTAAATCAGTTAAGCCTTCAGCTCAAAGTGCCTTAACGTTTAGGCACATGTGGTATATCATTATTGGGTGTTTTTATAGACTAACAAACAAGAATACTTCTGTCTTACCAGTTAAAACAGCCCATGTAATTGGGTTTACTGAAAGTGTTTAAACGTTCCCACAAACAAGAAAGCAAATCCTCTCACCCTCCCAACACAACATCACCACCTTTGACTTACCAACAGCCTGATGGCTGATGCGAGCAGGGTACGCTGACATTGCAAAGATGTAGCACTGTAAGTTTACAGTAATGCCTTGTTACTAACACAATTGGTGATTTTGAACCAATAAGTAATTGCTACTGGGATCCATTTTCAAAATGCAACGCTGTAGACTACCATTATCATTCTACAATTAGAAGTTCATTTGCAAAAAGTTCCACTCAATCAGTCCTCTCTCTATGCATGCAAAAGGCCATTAAATAAATTGGACTAATCAAGCACTCAGGCATCTCGCAGTTAAGTGAAACTTCTGTAAACCATGGGCACACAATCTCTGATGTCAAGTTAAACAAAGCTAAAAAAAAATACAAACTCCATATTTGGATTTCATGTTCATGGGAATATTGGTATGCATTCTGTATCTACAACAATTTGCAAAGTTACATATAAAAAAATATATATATGGTACCACAGTCTAAGTCTCCATGGTTTGCATATTTCTTAGTAAGTTCCTGGAAAGATGAAACGCAACTGGAGCTTGCTGTTATGAACTTGTACAGATTCTGTATGTAGAGAGAATTTATCAAAGCTGTCCAATTCTTGCTGTAAATTAGCTTCTTAACGTAAGTTATAGTTTATTTACTGTTAACTTGGTGAACAGAGATAGTAAATATTTATGAATATAAAATGCAAGTCATCAACAGCTCACTTCTGCTGAGACAGTTTCTCAATATGTACAATCTTGTCACTGACAAAAATGTTTCTTTTTCCATAACCTCTCTTAACAAGCATTCCTGATTGCTAAATGCTAAACCCTATCTTAATGTAGTGTTTTCCCTTTTTATGGGTCTGCTCATGCTTCCACGCAAGTCAATGGAAAATTCTCATTCCTTTCAGTGGAATAGGACTAGACAACAATGTGCTCTCAAGGTGTTACATCATATTCAGATCCTCTCTTAGTATACAGAATAATAACACATAATTAATGCATGGCAATTCCCATTTCTTCTGAAAAGTATTTTTATCTTAATCTTATTTTTATCTTAATTTTTGAAATTATTGTACAGTAATACTGATGATTTGTGTCTTAGGTTGGGCAATCACTGCTTGACAGCTGAAATGTCTTAACATCCTCATCAAGTTTTTAGCTTGGATAAGAACATATTTCCCACAAATGTTTCTACATAGTATTAACTACAAAAAAAGCTATTTTCCATATACTGTTAAAGTGGTTACATAGTGTTGCCTATACAACTGTAGTAAGCTTCTTGCCTTCCATCCTATACATCACAACATCTCAGGATGAAAAGCTGTATTTAAAATGAATGTCATAACAATATGTTCAGCCACACAGCTGCACTTTACAGCATTGATCTCTTGGTATGCTGCCATACTAAATAGTAGAAAAAATAATGGATACTGAATGCTAGTTTTGAACTGCTCCTGACTGCTACGTTAAGGCAGACAGAAAGATGTAGAGTTCCAACGATAAATCCACAACAAATTTTTCTGGTGTTACTGCCTGGGAATCTGAGAAGTTAACAGAAACAGAGGCCACTGTATAGCTAGGGTAAAGGAAAGCCCCACATCAAATAAAAGCAAAAAGGAAGTAAGGAAGCAAACAGATGGAGCACACAACAGGAGAGCAGCTAGTGAAGTACAGCAAGCAGAAGTTCCATATTATTGAAAAAACAAGTATTTCGGGGAGAGGCTGGTCAGGAAAGAAGTTCAGTCAGGGGCTTTTTTCTTCTACCTTGTACCCAGGAACTGATTTGGATAATACAGAACGTTTGGAACCATCTTTTCTTGGAGTAGCACTTTTGTCTCTTGGTTTTTGTCTTCCCTGAAAAGAATCCTCCTGGTTGTCTGTGGCGCAATCACCTTCAGATACATTGCCAGACGAATTGTCCTATAATAAAAATACCATAGCTATATTTTTTATTTTTTGGATAGACAGACAAGTCTTTCCTATACCTTAGAGCCAACTAAGGTAAAAGAAGGATACAACTTTCCTTCTGCAAAAGCATGGGGTACATCACAATCTAGAACACCTCTTGCTCATAATCTTCATTATCTATTTTTTCTCATGCTAAGAGACTGGCATCAGCAACAGCAATCATGTTTTCCAGCTGGTTTTGATACCAGCGTGGGGAGCACAACAGTGTAATTCTTTGAACTGTTTTCCTTTAAAAGTCAGCAAGAAATCCACAATATGCACGATGTTGTTTACAAAGTAAAGGGCCAGCAAAATGTTAAAAGTGCCCTTGCCATGCATTTAAAGCGTGCTACCAAATAGCACTGCCTTGATTTAAACATGTGAAGTTTTTTTTCTGCCACCCTCATCTACTGTTTTCACCAGGAGCAATCTAAATATTTCATTTGGATTGCAGCAGAAGAATGCCATCAAAGGCAAAACACATTTCAATATTTAATACAGAACCAAACAACAGAATTTATGCTGCAGTTAAAGCATTTTTTCTGAGGATGAATGGGGAGGCGAGAAAGAGGGGAAGAGGTTCAAAGAGGGTGAGAGATCAATGTAAGCATAATTAAGAGCAGCAGCACAAGATTTTTCTCAGAGAAGTGTTGAGGAAGGCCTCCAAAAAGTTCCAGAAGAAAGCAAACTGATTAATCATATTTATTACAATAAAAAACAAAAGGCCAAATAACAACGGTGCCCTACAATAAAAGGCACTCTGTACAAACATAATAGTAATCAGCCTATGCCCCAGAGCCTAAAATCAAACCAGACAAAACGAACACAGGGTAAAGGGAGGAGTATAACACAAAAGCAACAAGAAACGGTATGTTTCACTGTTATTTTAGAGGAAGGGTTGTTCAGGACAGGCTCATTAACACACTGCAGAACAGGAAAATTACTACCTGACTCCAACAACGAGGAGGGTGAAAAAGGAAAACGCACAAAGCATACTGTAGGACTCACCAGGGAGATCTGACGGATGGCAGGTAGCCCAAAACTCAGGAAAAGAGGCCTGATGACTGCCCACCTTTGTGTTCAACAATTTTTTCCCGAACAATATGCCCCAATGACTAGCACAGAACCCCTGCTCCCACAGCCAAACCCAGTTCACAGGAATCTTATTTTAAATTTTCCGTACACTTTTCCAACACAAGGACAACATTT
Organism: Nyctibius grandis; assembly: GCF_013368605.1. Taxonomy (NCBI): domain Eukaryota; kingdom Metazoa; phylum Chordata; class Aves; order Nyctibiiformes; family Nyctibiidae; genus Nyctibius; species Nyctibius grandis. The sequence goes on along the minus strand of NC_090658.1, from coordinate 48,280,445 downwards.
TCCCTCCTGCATTCTGTCACCAAAGAGACTTCTGAACTTCTGTGGAAAATGAAAGGATAGTCTGCTCAGTCCAATTATTTTTCTTTACCATTAAGGGCAATGGAAGTCAGTGAAAAAGAGAACTGGGAAGAAACAGTTAAAGACCAATTGTAAAAAAAAATGGAGTATGATTGCACCAAAGTTTTGAGTTTACATTTAGCATGCTACGTTTATATGATTTTTTTTTTTTCTCAAAAAAATGCAAGCAGAAAGGGTGTATTAACAGCTATCTCTCCCTTGTTAGCCTACAAGCTGACCCCTTCCTTTCTTCTTCAGTTATGAGTATCTTATGAATATTCAAACAAAATAAATGTTTATTTGGCAAAATTTAGCATTATATATACCCACCATCTAACGCTTTTGTCAGCTGAACTAGAAACTGTCAAGTGCACCTGTGATTTTACATTCCATTTCTCTTAGAGTTAAACTTCTGAGAGCTGGTTGTCACCAACATACTAACTACTGCAATATACCAATGGTTCACTCGTACTTGGATAGCTCATTGAAACTCAACTGCTCTTGAGCACTTAAAGCACTATCAAGGTAGGTATGTGAAAGTTTCCATTAACTTCCAGTAACAGTTAATTTGGCATTTGCATAAATAGAGGGAACATAAGCATCTTTTTAAAGATGTATTGCAAAGCAAAAAAACAATGCTTTTTACTTTCTTTTTAAACTGTGATAAAGTAATTGTTTCTGTATTGAGTACTTCCTGCTTCTACATCAGAAGCAGAAAAAGTTATCTGGCTATCAATACCTTTGCTTTAGTGATACAATTCTGTGGGATTTAAGTAGCAAAATACGCTGTGACCTGAACTACAGTGTTCATTCCCCTCAGAAACGCTAGCAACTTGACCCATCACCTGGGGAAAAGGGCATAGTGAAGAGCTGCAGTTGGGAAGATTCTTCAAGATTTCTTTAAAAAGAAGGAAGAAAGGATCTGAAATTTCAAATACTTGTTTGACTTTAAAAACAGAGCAAAACAGAAAGCTGGAGAGCAATGTTATAAAATAAAGAGAAGCACTGAAAAAGGGAGTACTTTTAGTTTATGATTCTTCTTCATTTTGCAAATGATAAAGATTCTACTAAGAAATTACTGAAACTAACAAAAGTGAAGGGAAAGGATTTTTTTTGTTGAAGAATACTTTCAATTTGTCTCACCGAATTGCCTTTGGTTTTCCGTTTTTCATCACCTCGACCTTCCTCTGCATCATCTGAATCTCCATCACTGTCTAATGCAGGCAGCTCTGGATCTAAAGGAGGTTCGTAAAGAGCTGTGTTTAACGGCAAGTAACGAAGTTCATCTGGAGAGTATCTGAAGTTAAAAAAAAAAAAATAATGCATGTGTACTTTATGCATAAATATTAAGTCACACAGCATACAAGGACTTCAATGAGAAAGAGTAAGAAAAGCTCCTTTTTTTCTGGAAGGCACATAAAAACATAGGAAACACTAATTTCTCCTCACAAATGTGATACCGTCTTGTCATCTTTGTATAGCAGATATTTGTGGAACACAGGAAGAGTATATCTGCAATGTTCCAAACCTACATAATCACAAAATGCTGCTGAACCCCTACAAATTTTTAATGAATCCATGTTACTATGCCCAACAGACTATGCACTTTGTTTATAAATGTACAGTACCCACCTAGCATGTACACGACAATTCTAGCCCAGGGCACACAAACAGCTAGGTTCCAAAGCAAAGTAAGTAAAGAATATAGCTATATGTCTGAGTTACTTTATTACTGAAGGAGAACAAAAAATGCAAATAAAAATATAATTTCAGTTGAATGTGAAGATCTAATCACATCGCTTATAGCAGATATATCTCAACATGTGTAATCCACCTTTTTTTTTTCCCTTACCTTAAATACTACGAAAAAAGTAAAAGTCCTTTTACTATTAAGGACAAGAATTATAAGAGGTAGGATATTATTTTGATGCCCATTTTGAAAGGTTGTGTCCTCCATTAAGAAGGATAAGCAGTTTCACTTGCAGCTTGTAAGGGCAAAATAAAGAAGATATCTAGTATTTTTATTTCAATTAATTTCATAAAATTGAAGTCCTCCAAGAGTGCCCTGTAACATGCAAATTTGGGGTGGGCCGTATGCACACACACTGGAATGTGCAAGGCACATGCAGATAAATAACTTCTCTAAAGAAAACCGTGCACATATAGAATGCGTACCATCTCAGTTGTACAGGTGGTAAGACTCAGGCAACAATTTTCAAATCAGCATGTATTTGTCAAATGGGAGCATGCCACCGATAAAGTTCTGAATTTGTGTAGACAGTCAAGTACACATTTTTCATGAAATATAAAGATCCAACTAGCAATGCAATACCTTTCTCTCTCACTTACAAATCCAATGTTAAACTTAACTCACAAGACCAATTAATTTTTTTTATTAAAAACTTTCTAAAAATTTAAAAAAGGACAGTAAGACTGTCACATGGAAAACGTGATCACAAGTCAGCGTTACAACCTTTTGATACAGCAACATTAATCTTAGCACACATGCAGAGGCAGATGATAAGTAAACATGAGAGTGGCAGGAGTGAAATCAATGTCTCCTTTTACCATAGTAAATATATGAGCAGGCCAAATCTCAGGCACTGCAATACATCAGCGGAGACAGTGCTCTTGCAGCCAGTACTGTTTCGTTGACAGAAGCTGTCACGCTATGCATCCACTAGACTAGCAAGTGTCTCAAGCATAAAATTAATTCAAAACCTTACAGTAAATACACTGAAATGTTTTCCATCTGTTAGATGTAGAGAAAATAGATCAGTGCATCAGAACCGGCAGTTAGAATGCTTTTAGAATACCTTTTGTAGTACTCCTGGAACTGGCCGGGTATGAGAGCCACTGGATAAGGACTAACCTTTGTTCTCTCTGTAGGTAAGATTTTGTATTTTCCTTGAGGCACCTGGATAATCTGTATTGTTTAATACAAAACAATGAAGTTTTTGTTTCACATACAAACTTTTGAGCCTTCCTCACCCTCTACCCCCCCAAATATATTTTAACTAGACAGACTCTCCCTCTTACTGAGTTGGAACAGCTACCCGAGTTCTCCCGTGGGGAATCCAACTCATTAAGATGGTAAGAGATTTCACTCACAAAACTCATTATGGATTAAGTCCAACCAATAAGTGTCTAGTGAACTGAACGAATATTAGGTAAGACTACTTATAACAGTATATTATGGAAAATAATTTAAAAATTAACATCTAACAATTCAAACAGTAAACATTAACTTTTGTGACTGGTATCTTTAGCATGAATTATCATTGGTGTTCCATATTGGTAGAGGGCAGCAAGAACATGTCCATCTAGTTCTGAAACCAGACTGTACTATAAAAAAATCCCGTTGATAATACAAACATCTGGAAAGGAGAAGCTTACACAGAAGCCTTCTCTCCCTTAGAAAGAAATAAAACTATCCACTATCTTGTCGCTAACATGGATCAATATCAGAAAAATGTAAACTTTCCATAATAGACTGCCATGTAGCAATTTGCATAGAGAAAATTTTGCTTTACTGTCTTTACACGAGCAGAACAGTCCTGCTTCAAAATGCCTGCTATTTTTTTTTAATCAGGCACAGGCGCATTAAACATATCTAATACAAAAATAATGCTATATCTAACAAAAAAATGGGTTTAAAATTGACAGGCAGCACTATTTCAGAGGATAGTTTACTTTTTTTACTCCAGGTATCGTTCAAGCAAAATTTTGGAAGCATTCCAAAAAAAGAATTAGCTATCTATACAAATAGATACAATAGCAACAGAAGCTTCTTAGTAACCTAAACATCCCTCTTAGTTTTACCCTACTACCAGAAGATTAAAGACACGACAACAAAGTAACACTGAAATTTTTAAAGCTTCCTGGGCCAAGTATTTAAGTTAAAAGTTTTCACATTACGTATATTTGAGATTATTATTTTTAGCAATATTATCCATTTAACAGCGAAACTCTTTAAGTCCCTAGATGACTGAAACAAGACTTATCAAAACCCTTGACAATAAAATAGTTCAAGTGGTACCAAAACCAACTTTACTAAAACAAGCAAGAAGCTACCTATTGACATTGATAAGAAATTTAACTCTGCCTACATGTGTCTGTAAATCAAAATAGGCTCTTCTTTCTTCCATTCGTTCTCGGTTTAGGTTGCTGTTGAATTCTGCAGCTTTCTTGGCAGCTTTTTTAATATATTCTGGAACTTTACTGGCTTCTACTTTCTGTGTGTTCTGCTGCTGCATTTGCTGGAATAAAAACAATTTTATTAATTCACATACATTTCACTATCAGTTTGAGAACAGCCTTTTCTTATACTCCACATGTTACAGATCTGGTTCACTTAACATATGCTAGTTACTTACAGAGTACTCTTTATAATGATCTGTTATTCGCTGACGTTCTTTCTCTTGCAGTATAACAGAATACTCAGCATGTTTGGCAGGGTATTCTTTAATCATAAGATCAATTACTTCATCACTACGCAAAGCTGTTAGACCTAAAATAGATAAAAGCAATAATGATGCTATCTGGCAAAACTAACTGTAGGTTATTTATATCCCACAATGATCAACTCCAGTTTTTGAGCAGCTGAAGACACCAACCTGCTGTGCACAATGCTTCTCTCTCTCTCAAGTAGGAGTGAATTTGTATCATTTAGCTTTCAAGGCTGATTAGGAGTTTGCTTCTACCCAAGAAGCCAAGGCTCATTTCTTTTCTTGTCTACAGCTACAGACCCCTTCACATTGACTCAGCCACCTACTGAACTCCCCTGTGAGGTAGAACCTTTGTTCTAAGCGGGACCTGGTGAACTGTTAGTTTCAGTTTCGCAGTATTGGTGAAGTCTTAGTGTCATTAACTTGCAGAACCTTAACTGAAATTATGAGGTTTACATAACCTCTCTATACAAATCAAGGAACAATCACTGTGAGGGCAATTCAGAGCAGCAAACTGCACACAGACTCCTGACTCCTAATTAAAGCATTTGAAGTTTACAAGTCAGAATGCCTCAGTTTGCAGCTAGAGTGCAGAACTCCTCCGTTAAAGGTTTCAACACAACTAATCTCCAAACATTGACAATAGAATGGAGGTTGACTTACATTAGTACCACTGATGATAAATATAACCTTAAAAAATAGGGATAGTTAACTCAGCACACATCTCTACTGGATATATGAGGCAGAATATATCATTTTGCTTCTATTAATAAAAATTACTGTTCTCTCCCGTATATTCAATATTAAAAAAAAAAAAAAAAAAAATCAAGAGAGCTGGCAGTTAGAAATCAAGGTGGCATTTCAAAGACTGCTAGTATATAAAATAACATTACATTTGCAGAGACCCATGACATACAAAAAAAAAATACGACAGGCATCATTTAATCTCTAACATGCTTCAAGTCACATGTATTAGCAGAGGAAGAAAAAAATACTTCAGGCTCTTTCAAAATAAGCTGCATCAATGACATCATTCCATTTCAAGTACATTAACATATAAGCTGAACCATATAAGATACAGTTATGTTTGCTGACTTCCAACTAACCCAGCAAAACAAGACTGATGTATTTTTTTATTTGAAAAATTAGGTGTTCTGTTTTCTAGGAGGAGAAAAAGGTTCTAGAAGTTAATTTACAACACAGAAGAGATTTTGCTAAGTAATTAGAAGAGATACAAAACTTATTTTTTTATAATAAATCTGGAATACTGGTACCTCATGGCCAATTTACACAAATTAATAATAAACCAGTTTTCATTTCAGAACTTACATTTTCAGTTGAGTGATGCAATTCTTCTCTACCAAACTGAATCACATTTTCAGTCTGTTATATTTTTCATACTGTAACAAGGAAGCTAACAATTTGTTTTCTTACCTAGTGTGCACTGAGTCTCTGTGATAACATTTAGTTCTCTGAGGTAGAGTTTCTCCTTGTGAGACAGATCTCGTCTTTCTAAATCTCCAAAGAAAACAAAAAACAGCAATAAAAACGCGTGCAGATACTCTGATACTGTTTATGTGGGTGTTAGAGTATTTTGACAATTTTATTTACAGGCAGCAAGAGTCTGTATTATACTACTATTCCTCCAGACACGATAATTTTATAAATTAATTTTAAATTTAATATACACTGTAGGAACATGGTCAATTTTTCTGAGTAGTTACGATTTACAGAAAAACTGAAGAAACCTGACATACGAACTCGGATACAGAAAATACTATCGAGCACTGAAGGTCCGTTCTTTTTTTTCTTTTAACATGACTTTTAAAAATAAATTCCATGACAGAAGAAACAGATTTGACAACTCTGAATAATGAAGGCTTAAATCCTAGAACTTGCAGAATTTGTTTTTGAAAATTCTTCCATAGTGTAGAAATGTTGCCAGAATTCAGGAAACAGAATACAGAGATACAGCTATATAGCAAGAAATCACGAACAAAATACTTAAAAATGAGGTCAGTTTTCAAAAGGTACTTGCTGATCTAACCGCCAAATCAGAATTGTTTACACATTTTCAGTGGCAATACCAGAAAGTCTTAAATTACTTCGAAAACCATAGGATACATTTTCAATATGACAGTAACAAAAATTACAACACACATCATTCAGATCTGCTTTTGCCAGGGTCTTTTTTTAATCAGTTGGCTCATGCTATAGTCAAAGGGACACAGATTATATCCAAACTGCATGAAGACAAAGATTTTCAGAAAATTTATTTTAGTTTAAAAATAAATACCTGGATATTTTCTTTTAAAGGAAGTCACACCCAAATATTCACTGACTTGCTCCTGAAGCATATAGTATTCTCCTGTTTCATCTGGTGGCCACTTGTATTCTATCAAGTTTTCAGCAGGAAAATAGCTGTATCTAAGTATAAGAACAACATCAGAACAAATCGAAGAATCCTTAAGAGGGATATTTACATTTCTAGAAATTCAATAATTCCTGTTTATATGTCGATGAACAATATCTATGAAGTTGGACAAGCACTTTAGAACACTGCATCCTGTTAATCCATTTCAAAATCACTTTGTACACCCCACTTCACATGTATTTCTCCAAACCAGTACTCATCAATATGCTGAGGGACAGAACATGAAGAAAGGGATATCCACGACAGCGGATAGGACACCAGGAAAAGCAGGTACTGCGGTGTCAAAATTCACTCAAAAAATAGGTAATATTTTAAAAACATGTAAGCTGTGCTTCTGAACGTAAATTAGATGCAGCAAATTTTGTGTCGTTCTAAAATAAAATGACTTAAAATATGCTGGGAGAAAAAGCTACCTACTTATAGGACATTGCCTCCATTCAGAAAGATATATGAAGAATATACAAGCAAAGAAAGAAGAGCTAATACTTAAGCATATCTAACAATACAATAAGACTAGCAATAAAGAAGTGGGAATTGTAAAAAATGGTATTACCCAAGGTCCTGACTGGAAGTTTCACAGCTCCGAGAACTGTCCCCTGAGCCCATACGTCGTCTTTTGGACGGCTGGCTGCCATCATTGGAATTTTCTTCTGTGTCATCCTGAAACAAAAATGAAGATAAATATTTAAAAAAATAAAGAGTATTCAGTAGATAATGTAAAACACCAAAAACCATTGCAAGGCAATACACAGTTTAAACATACCTGCACTACTGATCTATTTAATAACACTATGAACAACTCGTACGACAGTTTATGTAGCAAATTATTCTTTGCTATAAACTAGCTGCATGACACATAGCAGCACAGAAGGAGAACTGGGTAGTTTCTCACCTGTTGCATAGGTGGAGCAATGAACAGCCAGACAGAGCTGTGGCTCTGACCACCAAGTTCATCATTCTTGATGTAAACTACCTACAGCATCAGCACAGCCAGGCAGCTGTAGACCCAGCAAACTTCCCTTACTGGTGACAATCGGGAACAAGACTAATTCATGTAATCAAGCTAGCTCTCAGAAGCAACAGCAAGGGTAGAGCAAGAACGCCGAGCCCTCACTGAGAGCTGATGCTTACAAAATCAAAGAGAAATATTACCAAAAGCAACACAGGAGTTTATGGACATACAGGTAAAATAAAAGGAATCATATACAGTTTCCAAAAAGATATGATTACAGCAAGTGGCAAAGACTTGTATTTTGTGGGGAAAAAAAAAAAAAGAGAAAAACTGAAGTTGTATCACAACAGATACAGAACACAAATTTCATCTTCAGAACAAAGCTGTTACAAGGGAACATTCAGAAGTAAACTTACAGGTGTCACTATTCAGATTTCATGAGATCTATATAAAGAAAGAGAATAAAGGGTGAAGAAAAAAAAAATGAAAAATAGAGTTCTGTAAAATCTAACAGACCAATGACTCCATTGGTCTTCTTGTGCTTTTCACTGCTTTGTCATCTAATAATGCTATACAACTCCTACCTGGCGCTCATCGCTAACAACTCTCAAAGCATTTAGTGATCATCCTTGCATGATTATAATTGAGAAACAGAAGGTAGAAGCGTTCAAGTGAATCACCTATTGTCACCAGTAGTAGAAGCAAGAATAAGATAGCTCTCTAAGGAACCAAAACTCTACAGTGGAGTAGTACGAAAGAATAACGTCTCATAACCTTTGTGAAAAGTTTAAGAAAGAAGAATTAACCTGTCAGAAATAAATGGATCAAGCCCACAACTGTACGTAAGTATTAAATAATGACAAGAACAATTATTAGGTCTACCTTAACTAACGCCTTTCATTCTAGTATGTTTTACATATCATGTCAGTTGAAATATCATTAAAAAGGATTCCAGCAAATGAGAATACATTACTTTTGTTATGTAACATTTCACAGTACTATAATGAAGACAGGCCACAGGGAAAAACCATTTGTCTCCTGTATGTTTGGTTTATTTCATGTTTTTCACAATTCTTTACATCTTTTTTTCCTTTCTTGTGGAATAGTAAGAATATCTTTCATACAACAAGAACAAAAACTTAAAATTAAAATTTAATGAAACCATGCTTTCTTAATGCAGCGATACTTAAAGAATCAGGTAAGCAGCACCTCCACTAGTACTACTTAGAATACTATTCTCAGCATTGCTGAGAAGACCCTGTATAAACTTAATTAGACAAACCAAGCAGCAGTCCCCAATCAAAACAGTATCACACTAGAGTATTTTGTGACACAGCTATGTCTCATCAGCAGTTCATCCCTACTTCCCACACGGAATATTAATGCACTCCAAACCTTTTCAACCACTAGACAACAACATGAACAGGGCCAAAGACATGCTTTGCTACACCAAAGCTACTACGAGACTTCAAAACATTTTTCAAAGATAGTTCTCAACCTGATAGTTAAGAGCAAGTGCCTTGCATCAGTTTTTCCTTTTGCTTTGAAATTTTCTTTTATTAAATCCGGTATCATTAAAAAATATGAGCACTCATACCACTGGAGAGATGAACATCCTCTATTTTTACCTTCGCTTTCTTATTTGCCAAAAACTTCAGCAAATTCAATCACACAGGCTCACAGACTAAAACACTCCAGGAAATGAGATGGTTTGTTGCAGAGGACTTTTCAGAAAAAGGTGAGAACATTTGCATTGCAATCCAAGACACGCTGTAGTTCAACCACTGTTACTGTACTGAAAATAATAATTAGGGACAGTCTTGTGGCTTTCTTTACATGGGGAGTCAAGTATGGCCGAAAAAAAGGCCCTTCTTCCCTTGAAAACACGTTTCTGTGAAACGCCTGTTAGTCCTTACAAAGTAAGGTTACATGACGAATTCCTGCTTCGTCTATCAGTTACAAGATCTATGTAAGGATCCTTTATTATGTAATCGGAAGCCTGAATTACCAAGACGCGTCTCAAAAAGTAACTGCCAATCTGCATCAGAGCGTGGGTGCAGAAACAGCAGCAAGTACTTCGTGCCACAAGCACCAGCGGTGCCTCGGAGGAGCGGGTACAATTCAGCAGGCCTACGCGGAAGAGCCTGCGACCAGACCCAAACTTTGCTGGGTGCCACGCTGGGGCGCTGCCAGCGGCACGGAACGAGCCTCCGCCCCGCACCCGGCAAGGCGAGAGGACTCTTAGGAAGGAGGACGGGCCCCGGGCACCCAGCGGGGCCTCGCCCCGCAGACGCACCCGAACTTCGGCCCGAGAGGCCGCCCCCTGCCGCCCGGCTCCCCTGGGAGGCGTGAGGCGAGCCCGGGGTGGGGAGGGTCACGGCGCCCACGCGGGGGGAGCCGGGCGAGGCCTCCCGCCGAGGCGGCTGTTGCGCCGCAGCCCCAGGCCGCCGCGCTGGGCCCGGAGCCCGGCGGCCGCCGCCCGCTCTCACCTTCAAGGACTGTGCGCCGGGCGTGGCCGGGTCGCTGTCGCAGAGGCGCGGGGACAGGACGGCCGCCATGACGGCCGCGGGGGCCGCCGCCGGCTGGGCGAGGAGAACCGCCGCCGCCGCCGCGCGACCCGGCCTAGCGCCGCGCCCGGCTCCGCCCCCCCTCCCCCTGCGGGGGGTGGCAACGGCCCCTACCGGCCAGCTCGCGCACGAGCGCGGCGGCTCGCGCAGCTCCTGCTCCGCCCCCCTCCGGGCAGCTCGCGGCGACCCCGGCCCGCGCCGCCGGACCGGCACCCGGCCCGCCCCGCCGCGCGGGCCCAGCGCCGGGGCCCCGCCGCCGCCGCCGCCGCTGCTGCTGCTGCCGCCGCCGCGCCCTCCTCCTCCTCCCGCCGCCGCTCGGGCGACCGCGCGGCCCGGCCGCGAGCGCGGAGCCGATCCGCCGCGGTAGCGCTTGGGCAGCAGCGCGGGGCGGAGGGGCAGCATCCCCCCGCGGTGGTTAGCGCCGAGCGCCGCCGCCGCCGCCGCCCGGCCCAGGAGCTGGCACCCGGCAGGGCTGGGCTGCTCCGCCGCCAGGCTCCCGTCTCCGGGAACGTCAGCCGGGGACGAGCTACGTTTGTGAACCATCAGCCCCCGCAGGAGGGGGGTACGGGGGGCGGGGGGCGCACTCGGAGTAGCCGGCACGAGCGCGCTCGCCCCTGCGAGGAGGGCGCGTGAAGCCGGCCCCGCCGCTGCGCGCGAGCGCCCAGCCCGCCGGGCGGCGCCGCGTTTCTCTCCCGCGGCTGGGCGGAGGCGGAGCGCGGCCTTCCCCGGCAGCACAGACCCTCGTCCCGCCGGCGCCGGGGCGGCGCGCACGCCCGCTCGCAGGCGCGCAGCCGGGCTCCGTGGCCGCGCACGGCCCCCACTCCGGCGAACAAAGCGCTAAGCCGCTCCCCGGCGGGAGCCCCGGCCGCCGCCCCCGCCAGGGGCTCGCCTCGGTGCGGGGGTGCGCCTACCCGCTCCGCGGACCTCGGGCTGCTCCCATCCCTCGCGTTTTGCCCGTACGCGGCTCCAAACACGCTCAGACCCGAGCGGGCCAAGGGGCGTGCAGAAGCACCCCCACACCGTCCGTGTTCCCACGCGTTTATTTCCAGCTCGTAACAACACAACTGACATGGAAAGGCAGCAGCGCTCGATTTCCACACACGGCAGTTCCAAAAGCAGACGCCTACGCGCTTGACGGATCTGTCAGAGTCTTATTTTTCAAAATATAATCATTGCTGTCCTTGCCGATTACGGACCAGTCATCAGCAGCCTCGTACCCACCCTTTTGTCCTCCAGCCTTTGCCATCAGAAGCCACGCGACTGCAACGATCAAACTCGCTCAATTCAGTACTCAGCCACCAGCCTGAATGCAGCTGACATTCAACGCGAGTTTAAGGCCCAGGGAAGCTAATGACTGAACTCACACTTCAAGGCAAACGCTTGGAAATTCGCACAAATTTCTAAGTGTGTAAAAGATGGCTTCCCTCCCAGCGATGCTTCTACACAAACGAGCGTTTTATCAAAGATACAACTAGAAAAGAACTGAACACTGCCTTTTCTTACGAAGAGCATGCTTTTAAGAATACCGATACCTGCAGTTTATTGTAAACATTCGTTATCAACTCTAGGCATGCAACAGACAAGCAACATTCAAAATTTTGCAAAGTTTGCCCTTACACCAGCTGCTTCAACTTCCACAGCAGAGCACTGCAACAGATGAAGCCCATATGTGTTACCAATACTCAAAAATCAAATAAAATTCAATCTTAATAAGATAGGTATACTGGGAGAAGGGATACTGTGTTTGCTATAGAGTCTGTAGAGTTAGCCATAGGTTGTTAAATTTTAACAGGTTACCATGGACACCCCATTAGGTGAGTTACTAGACCTTTTGTGCTGTTAAGAGACCGTCATGGACACTAGTTGAATACAATAGGGTTACCTGGACTTCTTGCTTTGGAACCAGCTAGAATTGGTCTTGAGGTTTGACCAAGAGCCAAGGCGCTAATACACCTGCGCAAGAAGGAGAGGTGAAAAGTGCACAGCGAGGAAGACATACGGCCTTCATCACAGAGACCCCAGCCCACGACCACCAGAAGAAAATACGCATGCGCAACTAGGAGGAGTTAAAGGCGGAGACTATGGAAATGATTTCTTGGAACTCATTATAATAAAGACCACCTTTTCTGGGAAAAGTTATGCATATGTATAGGAATTCTTAGAATTATAACGAATATGTAACATTTTACTACATAAATACAGAATGATTTCTCAAGGGAGGTGCGCACGGCTTTGGAGGGGCTACCCCCCGTGCTGCCCAGCGCTGCAATAAAGATGTGCCTGCTTCTTAATGCTGCATTGGTGTTAAGAGGTTTTACTCCCGATTTCGGTGACATATGTACTCAACCATACACATTTCAAAAGCATTTCTTTGGGTTTGTTTTTTTTAACAGAAAAAAATGAGCAAAATTATCTCAACCATATGTCAATTTCAATGTGCCAACAGCATTAGGACAAAAATTAGTACTACAATAATGACCTTCTGAAAATTTTCCAATATACCAGGTACTGTGATGCACAAAACCAGGTGTGGCTTTTAGAGAATTACTCGTAATAACAAGCCATTATCAAAGCCAGCGCAATAAATGTTGCAGTCTCATATTTAGCTGAAACCCAAGCGTCTCTTTGAACATCCCAGACCCATCTGCTGGCAACCTAAAGGAAAGAAAAGAAAAACGTATTTGTGAATCTATATACAGCACAGTTTTTATATTTCTTAAAAGAACACACAGCATTATATAAATACTGATATAATTGCATTATAAGAGTTACACATAGTAACAACTGCAGAATTAGTGTTGAAACACGTTCTTGCTTCACAGTAAAGCTCCCACCCCAATAGATCCAAAAATCTCTACACCAAAAACTCAGTTCTCTCTCATGTTGACTTGTTAGCACTTTACCATACTGTAACAGCACCCCTTCAAAAGCAACATCAATAGACATTTGTTTTGGGAACATATACAACAAAGAAGTCACGTCCCCAACTCCTCCACCTCCAGCTTAACTCCAGTCTACTTGTGACCATTTACTGGTCTCTCAGCTTTTCTGATAAAATTGTTTTCAATGCTAAAATGTGTGAATTGACTGCTGGAATAAACTTATTCCTCAGGAGAAAAAAGTTAACTTGGACCATTTCAGTAATCCATTTCAACCTACAGCTCCTCAGTCAAAGTACAACTTCAGAGGCAGCGCGCTCTGAGACAGCACCAGAAATGCAGGTAGACGCAGGCTGCTCACAGACTGGCTTCGTTACTGAAGCTTCAAACATTGTTTCACGTAACCCACTAAAAACAGGCATGGTTTCATCAGGTTTTAAGAGGTGATGATTAACACGCCTAAATAGAAGTGCGCTCTGACACTCGGCAAGATACCTTAAAGTGTTCTGAATGCCAATAGGAGCCCACAATACATGTAAATTTATATACAACACAGGAAAGTCTAGAATACTTTCATTTTGGGTGTGCCAAGTTCAGATCACTAATGTTAATTTGTAGTCCCAGGGGCATCTGTTCAGTGGCAGTGACAGGTGAAACAGTTTCCACCCCTTTCCTTGCCACCCGTTCCTTTCCACATCACCCGTCACTATGACTGCACAGTATTTTGCACTGAATGTGATGACCCAACTGGATATCAAAGTACACTGGAAAAAGAAAATTCACTGCAGTCACGCAATCGTACTGGCATGGCACACAGCGGAAATAACTGGTTGACAGGGAAGAGCAGCATGGGCTGCTTACCACAGTTACTGAGCTCAAGAAGACAACCTTCACAGGGTTAGGTAGAACAACAGCAGTATCTTAAATTGTCACCTGGCATACTAGTCCCTATAAAGAACCTAAAGGCTTGAAGACCACCTCAGACTAGTTAAGCTGCTGAATACGGATGAACACCTGGGAGATAACATACAGTTCTAAACATTATTTCCAGTTTTCAAAAGATATTACGAATAATTTGGTTGCTCACCTTTATTGCCTGACCTGCCTTTTCCACAATTAGTACTGATACCACATACTTATAACGGTCAAAGTCCAATTCCTTCACAGCCTTTAATATTTCTTCTGAGATTGAAGCACACAAGGAGGCACTAGAAACTCCATCATATTTGGTTTGTTGAAGTTTATTCTATCAGAAACAATTTTGAAAGATCTTAGTTTTCATCCTGGTAGTCTTTTGCAAAAAAACTTTTACAGTCATTTCCATTACAAGAACATCATAACTAACGAGTAGATTAGTCAATACAAAGGATGATCTCAAATAGCAAAGGCTGCGCTGTTTTTACTCTACAATGTTTTATCTAGTTTTTGAAAGTGACAACCATGTCCAGCCAATCTCCATTTAACAAACAGGAGTGTATTCTTCTCCATCATTTAGGCTCAGTTCACTGGAAAACAGTGCTACAAATACCTGTTCCAAGTATCCAAGGCACATCTTCCAGACAGCAGAATTACAAGAGTTGGTTATAACTATTAAAGGTATCACTAACAGCTACATATTATCTCAACAGACTGTTCTCCTTCATTTTTGCTTAATTTTTGTATGTGACAGTCAGACTGCCAAGGACACCAAATATATTTTATGCAGGCCATGTGATATTAGTAGAACTAATTGAAGGAGTAGAATTCCACAAATTCAAGGTCAAGATCTTTGGATAACTGGATATTTTGCAGATTAGGGTACTCTGAACTGTGCTATAGCTCAATTTGATTTAGAAATGGATGAGAGTTCAAGAAGATTCATCGTAACAGCACATGCTCAGTGGTGACCTTGCAGAGAGCCTTCTGCACTTTGTATAACGGAGCACATTCACGTTATATCTGTGTGCCAAAACTTGGAAGTCTGCAAAGATTTATGCATACCTTTAAGTTTATGCAACTTACACTGTGCCATTAATATAATCTTTGCATGACAAGCTACTTTTGCAATAAAATTAGACAATTAAAAAAAATACTATACCGTTAGTATTGCTTGAGCTTTGTCTCTTACTAAATAATCTCGAAATTTATTATGTGACTCCAATCTGTATGTATTAGCATATCTTATCTTTGCCCTGTTAGCTTTGCATGCCAACAGCTTAGCTTTCATTGAATCACTAGAATACTCTTCTTCCACTGGAGCCGTACCCAAAGCTTTGTAATTTGATTGTCTCCTTTTCCCTTTTGTCTGCACAAAATAATAAAAAAAAGTCCACATCACATGTCAATATTTTAGCATTTATCAGTCTCTAAATAACACTTTATGGTGTACAATTAGGAGGAAAAAACCAATTAGTCTAGAAATATGTTACGAAAAAAGCAGAAAAGCTACAAA
Source organism: Nyctibius grandis (assembly GCF_013368605.1). Taxonomy (NCBI): domain Eukaryota; kingdom Metazoa; phylum Chordata; class Aves; order Nyctibiiformes; family Nyctibiidae; genus Nyctibius; species Nyctibius grandis. The sequence goes on along the minus strand of NC_090658.1, from coordinate 48,264,677 downwards.
ATGGGTATCTTCTGGCTGTTTTGACACTACCACTTTGACTGAAAAAAAAAAGAGAACAGTGGTTAACTTCTGCTAAATTTTAATTTCTTTTCCACTGAAATCCAAATGAGGTTTGCGTTTAAGCTCAATCAGACACACCATACTAGCACTCCGAATCCACTCCAATTTCCAAGTGAAAACGCACAGATATTAACATACGTGTCCAAGGCTGTTAACCACAACTTCAAGCTTTTGATTCAAACAGCCTACACAAACCCCAAAATATATGCTCGGTTCATTTACTACATAATTTTACTTGTCCTCATTCCTTGTGAAGCTACTAAACAAATGCCTTATGTATTAATGACTTAATTTGCTCATTAATAAAAATAAGGAAAAAATATGCTCGAATTTGCAAGCTTTGTAATTTTGCTTGGAATTTAAAAACAGAGTAGTAGTACTTTTTATTTGTCATCAGAACTCTGAAGATCCAAGTTCACTCCCCATCCAGCTTGTGTACCATCATTCTCTTCAACACACATAACAAAATTTGGCCCGCTATGAAAGCAAGCAGCAAGTCTGATGATGCACACAAAAGACATCTCCTGCTGTCCTCCATGGCTGACTTAAAACACAACTGTAAAATGATAACAAAACAAGACAGGGACAGAAAAGCACATGGAACCAATGAGATCATAACAAATGCTAGAGAGTGGTCTTCCATACCAGCTACCTCCTAACTAACCACTTTCAAGTTTTGCTGACTCTTCAGTCCCTTGCTCCACTTCCTGAATACAGCTAGAACTTAGGCGAGAGAAAATCATCAGTTCCTTCTGAGAGGAGCAGAAAAGAGCATAAAGGTGATATAACACCACAGTGCAAGGCTTACACTAAGAAGTATAGAAAAAAAAAAATCATACACTTATGGATAATACAGAAGTCTAGTGAGAATTATTTGAAAAGATGCACTATTCAGGGGCTCACAAATCTTTCAGTCAGAGGAATTTGAGGATAAGGGAATCAATGATTCTTCTCTATGAAAAGAGAAGGGTCCAGGAAGACCTCATAGCAGCCTTCCAGTATCTGAAGGGGGCCTACAGGAAAGCGGGAGAGGGGCTTTTTACAAGGACAAGTAGTGACAGGACGAGGGGGAATGGTTTTAAACTGAAAGAGGGTAGATTTAGATTAGATATTAGGAAGAAATTCTTTACTGTGAGGGTGGTGAGACACAGGAACAAGTTGCCCAGAGAAGTTGTGGCCGCCCCCTCCCTGGCAGTGTTTAAGGCCAGGCTGGATGGGGCTTTGAGCAACCTGGTCTAGAGGAAAGGTGTCCCTGCCCGTGGCAGGGGGGTTGGAACTAGATGATCTTTAAGGTCCCTTCCAACTCAAACCATTCTATGATTCTATGGAATCACTTACACATTAGCCTTGTCAACACTGTGGACATCACCTGCATCTCTCCTCTGGCTCCTTACTGTTAGATAATTCTGTCAAAAACCAGTGATGTTGGCAGCCCTACCACAAATTTGCTGCAGCTGTTTGTTGATACCATGCCAACAATGCAAACCCTGAGCAGTACTTACACTACACTAAAAATGCAAGGAGCAAAGACATTTGCACTTAGGCTGTGGACGCTCATTATCCTTTAACTGAAACTCAGATCTAAAAAGGCTATAGCCCCTACCTGCTCATCACAGGTCCCCTAACAGACTAAAAACCATCTCAAGTCTGCTATCTGAGCTGCTCAAATGAGCATCCCAATCCATGTCGGTGGAAATGGACCTGTGAAAAAGGTCACAATCCAAACAGCAATTCTTTGTGAACATGGTTCAGCATGAGTCACAACATCTTCAGCCTGTACCATTACAGATGGAAGAAAATTCATGTATACAGCACGTCTTCTAACAATGCTGTTACTTACAAGTTTAACTGCTATTAGTGACAGAAGTTTTCATAATCATTTCCTCATTTGCAAGAAGCCATTTACTAATGAGGTAAGTAAAAACCTTATCGATATCTCTACACAAACAGCTAATAAATTTCACAATACAAAGTGGGATTCCAAGTTTTAGCACAATGTTGCAATTACATTTCTATATAATATTTACATCCTTCATGAAAGAATCTTTCAAAAATTCAATAACCAACTTTGCATTTGACTATAGTTACTGGCTCTATTACATTGGCTTAACCTTGGACATATGGAAGTAAGTAAGCTGAGAGAAGAAAGCTTTTACTATTTGAAAGAAATGCTGTTCGTTAATAAGTCTGTCTTAACAACCAATAATTGCTTTAAAGTTAAAGAAACAGTTCTTGCTTATTTCTTCAAAGGTGGGCACACAGCTGCAAGGTGGATGCAAACATAACACCCGGCCAAGCTGAAGGGGGACGAGCTATCCCAAACCACACGTGAAACAGACAGGAAAAGAGACAGGCACTTCTGATACAAGTTTTAACAAGATCACACTCACCTCTTAACCACACACTGAGCCCCACGTCCTTCCTAAGGACCCAAGCCCCATCCCTCCCTCCTCCCCTCGCCAGCTGAAGGGCCACAGCCCCGGGACGGCGCCCCCGCCTCAGGCGAGGGCCACGGCAGAGGGAGCGGCCGGCGCCACCGCCCCACCAGGCCGCGCTACCACCACGTGACGGGCGCGGGGCGCAGTCGTTGTGGCCGTTACCGCCGCCCTCACACCCGTTCCCCTCCCACACAGCTGGCGTGCCTGGCCGCCAGCAGCTAAAACCCCCCGGGCTGCCATCCCGCCCTCGCCCAGGCCCAGGCGGCCGCTCACGCTGTCTTTATCCAACAGGCTTTGCCGCCGCTGTTCTCCCTCCCGGGCGGCGGCGGGGAACTGGCATCTTGGAGCGCTTCTCCATGGCTCGCGGCACACAGCGCCGCTTTCCTCGGCGGGGGGGGGGGGCGGGGAGGGACGGGCGGCGACAGCCCCCGCTCCCTCCCGCTCCCGGCGACGGGCCGCGGGCAGACGTCGCCTTCGCGCTCATCGGCGCGGAGAAGCCCCGTGCCAGGGCGGTACTTCCCGCGCGAGCCGGGCGTGACGCCGCGCGCCGTCACAGCGTCGTGACGTAGTATTGGGCGGGACCAGCAGTAGCGGAGGTAACGGCAACGGGTCGCCATGGCGCGGTGGGGCGGCGGCTTCCGGGAGCGAGAGGGGGGATCGGGGGCGTTGGCCCGTGAGTTGCTGCCGCCCTCGCCCCCGGGGGCCTGCGCGGCTCCCTGCGGCCCCGGCCGGCCCTGGGGGAGCGCTGGTGCTGCGGCCGAAGAGCGGCCGGGCGGGGGCAGCTCTGCCTCTGGGCCTGGCCCTGTCACCAGCGAAACCCGGGGCCTGGTCACGTACTCCCCCTGAAAATTCAGCTGCCTGCTCCTTGTTTGGTTTATTTTAGACAATAAACGGTGGCTGTGATAGTTCCAGTTTAGCTCTGAACTCCTGTCTGACAGTGAAACGTGCAGTGCGTGAAAATAAGATGAAGGACTGAATTATATGTTCTATGAGCATTTTAGATTACTTTTTTTAATAGCAGGTAGGATACTCCTGATGGCATCTAATACCAGTTCATTATAGAAACTGTGCTGTTTCTGTGCTGTTACCCATGTAAGTAAGTAGTCTCTCATTGAAGCCATGAATTCAGAAATTATGTACTTTGAGGGTCAATTCCACCACCTAATTAAACAGGATTTTTTTTTTAATTTAACTTTAATGGAATCTTTTTATATTTGTTGTGATGCTTCATTTTCAAACAATTTCTTGTCTATCTTTTCTGTTTGATTAATGAGGAAGCGTGACTTTTTTTACTAAATCAGAAGCGTATTCCTCCTTGTTAGCATGAGCAGTTTTATCTTTGCAAATTCTTGAATTTAAATCTGTGCTTCTGAATCAGTCCATCTTTCTGTTTAGACTAATATGCAAATAAGATTTATGCTTAGATTGTTCTACCATTGCTACTAGTTCATGCAGAATTCACATATCCCTTCCCCCTGCCCCTGCCAATGATTTTGCTGGTTATAAGGACTAGCTCTTGGTTTTACTTGAAGTAGTATCAGTTTCCCTACAAGCTCAGAGATTAGGCAGAACATATATATGAACGGGGATCTTTCACTTCAGTCTGTCTTGGCATCAGTTTAGTGGATAGAACCATTCAGAAATATACCATCCTGGCATTATGCAAATAGAGCAATTCTTCCTGTCCTCCTTCCCCTCAGTTTTCCACAAGGTGGTTCTGCTCAGAGAGTTCCTTTCATCCTATGCATAGATGAAAGTTGCATTGCAAAACTTGTTTACAGAGGCTGTATTACTGTCTGTATATCTGTGCTTATGACTGTGCTTTAATAATAATTTTCTTTCTTCTCATGTACTTTCTTAATGCAAGAACTTTTTTGTGTGTTCTAGATGGCATTGTCAGACTCAGTCACTACTTGTCTTTCTCCACCTGTGCATTATGTGATTTGCAAACTTGGATTTGAGAAAAAAGACACCTATGATATTAATATTATTTTGTCTGAAAATGGTGAAGTATGTTGGCAAGCTGTTACAGAGCATGTGTGTTACCTTGAATCAGGTTGGTGTTTACCTGCTGTAGTAGTCATACATTTAAGACTGATGCAGAATCTCAGTACAGTTCATAGCAATCCTAGCTTAGTTATAACATTTTATTACAGTACAGCGTTAGCTTTGCTGCAAATTGGAGTACATACAGTTCATATCTAAAGGAGCTTTACATTTTTCATCCACGTTTGGTATTTGGTTATTGCTGGCTCCTAAGATTCATGTAATCTGTGCTACGTAGGTAGCTGCTCCTTTGCTCCTCATTCGTCTTGGTTCCCAACTTCGTGTGCCCATTCTGCTTCTCTCCTACTTCATAATTGCGTTCTTCTGTGTTCTTTATGTTCGTTCTGCACTAAATTTAAAACACGCTGGGGGCATCAGTATTCCTACTGTTGCTTCTGGTTTTGTTTCCCCAACTTTAGCTTATATAAAAGTACTGTTTGATTTCCCTTCTGTATGTAGAACAGTTTATAATTAAGTTTTAACCAAAACAAAATATTTATGCCCTGGTGAACTCATTGAATTTTAATTTGCCAAATTGCATCATGCAAGCTCTGTTATTAATTTCCAGAGATAGCAAAAATCATAGACATTTCTGCCTCAAGCAATATCTTTCAGTAAATCAGAAGAATTTATTTTCCTATAGAAGTGTCCCACCAAAGAGGAGCAGCGATACCACTCTGTAAGGTACCACATCCATCTGCGTTCTTTAAAGGGCGTAAGTGGTGCAACTTGACTGATCCTCTAGAGCCTGCACTAGCTTCCAGCTTGATTATGTGGAATTTCAACAAAACCGGAACCCAATAATCCTCTTTACTTCCGTATTTTCTTGCATTATTTTTTTTTTTATTTGGAGATCTTACCTGGTTTTACACTGCACTTTTACTTTTCTGTATCTTATCTGTGTGGTCTTTTGGACAGTAAATTGTAATGTATTAGTCATGCTAAAATAATCTGGATAAAATTCTCTGTGCTACATATGTACACAAGCTGTAGCGGCTTTTACTTCTTGTGTGTTTTAAAATACTGGACCTTTGGGAAGTTTGGTACTCTAATCACCTTCTGTTTTTCAATTTAAGATCAAAGTGTGGATTATATCAAAAGCATACGATCATTAGGACCTGTATGTGAATCTGTTAATTTGCACTTCAAATCTCTGACCAAGGAGCAATTTGTAATTCAGTATGCATTATGGTTCCGCTGGACAAACTACACAGAGGTATGGAAATGTCTGTTGACAATTTGTATTTTGGCACATGAACCCTTTGTGGAAGTTTAGTGTAAGAACACACAAGAGGTATCAATGGACCAAAATGCTTAGAATTTGTAACTAGTTGTCCTTCTCTGATATGTAGTTACTTCTAATTTTCCTGACTTTGTAATTAGATTTTATATAAGTTATCACAAAGAGAACATGAGATGCTTTGGGCCTATTCTAACCTAAGGTGGTAGGGTTTTGTTTTTCTAACAATCTGTGTTTAATATCAAGTTCCACTGTGTAAAGTTATTGTTGATAATTTTTATAGATGTGAGGCACTAGATACATTGCAACTAAAAATATGAGAGATGCTCGAGGGCAATTTCTTTCCAGGCATCTACAGTTTTATCTCCTTGGCATGGTTTTCTTTCTACATTTGCATAACAACTATCACAGAGGAATATTAAGGTTTCTATGTGCTTTTGACAATTTGATTTTTCCTTCTGAATATTTAACACAACATTCTTCCTCTTCCCCCTCCCTCCATCATACAGTTATTTCTTGAAGTATTTGATGTTCTACAGCATACGCAAACTACAGAAGTTGCTCTTGGCTTAATGAAACTAACATCGTGCTTGGAGCGAGCCTTGGGTGATGTAAGTGCCAGCATGAGGAGTCTATTGCAGATTTGGTTTTATAAGATGGAAATGAGCTCTTAGATTTCATTGCACTTTGAAGAAGTGAGATTACCCTGTATTGAAGTAGTATATAAGTAGCCCAGCTGTGTTTTGAGTTGGACAGATGTTGTTTTCTGGATCCAGTTGTGCTAATGGAAACATCTGGGGCTCCTTCACCTGTGCTGATAGAGTTGCTTGTGTGAGTGCTGTTACTAACCAATTTCGTTAAAAAAGAGCAAAGTTTCCTTAATCCGTGTACATATAGTAGGTCTTTGTTACTCTGATCTATTTAACTGAAGCAGGGAGCAGCATACCTTCCACAGAAGATGGTGATGATGTAGTAATTTCTGTGAGGAGAGGCGGGAGCATGCATCTGGAAATGGTCTGCTAAGATGACTTCTTCCCTCAGAGCTCTATTCGCAGAGTGTGCATCTGTTTAAATGCTTCAACATGAGTCTTGTGCTGCAAAAACATCTAGAAGGCAGCTAACAACTTAAATTCTAAACCTAACTGATCAGCTGGATAGATGTGGGATCCGTCTTGTAGTCATGAACTCTTGTCTTGTTAACACTTTCCGTCTTTCCTTTACCCTGCAGTAGTTGGTAAAGGTATGCACTCTTGCTGAGTTTAAAGCGTAATACTGCACGAGTTCTGTGACCAGCATGAGGCAAGGAGTGCATATGTGATATGACTTAAGACTTAGGAATTCTGACTAGTATTAAGAAACTTGTGTTGTGAATCCTTTTTGATGGAACGTGAATTCGGCTATGGTTCAACATTTCGTGATAGCACTGCTTAAGTTAGTTTAATCAGTCTTCACAGCCATCTGCATTGTTTGCTGGTATTCTATACATTATGTGAGTGCAAATATTTGAAGGCCTAGTAGCAAGCTAGATTGATGAACTGGTCCAGGTACATTTCTACCTTTTTCCCCTATCCTCATCTTTGTTTTTCATCTGGATCACTTCCTTGATCTGCTTCACTGCGTGACCACACAAACAGATTCCTCCACTACTTACAGGCATGCCAGTTAGGGAGAAGGGAGCAGCAGCTGTTTCAAGAGGCTTTGCTGCTGGGGTATATTACCCGCATATCAGATAAAATAGCTGGCTGTTAAATCTCTGTGAGGAGCTCTGGAGAAGGAAATGCCAGAGAAAGAACAATGAGCTAACTCACACCTAGACAAACAAATTTGCCCAAGTATGGGGGGTGGTAAGTTTTGAAGTAATGAAAAATTACCAAAGATTGAAAAAAAACGTCGGGGAGAATACATAGAATGGAAGGCTTCATAGCAGTTGAGACTAGAGATGCTGAGATTGCCCAACTAGGATAAAATCTAGTTTAAGGAACAGCCAGAATCAGAAGACAAAACACAAGTCTTCCTTTATCAATGACAGACCCTATAGATTTCTAGGGTAAGAATGAAGTATGGTGTCCTGGGTAGAGTTTATTCCCTTAATTATGTGTTCTTGTTGTACTTTACTTTTTTCGGAGGAGAAGAGCAGTACGTGTACAGACACTGCGAAAAGCCTAACTATGGGAGCATTAAGTAGGATATACACTCTTTCTTGATATGTTCCATAAACTTTAATTTGTCGTGAAATTACAAAATTAAAAGCCTCTTTAAGGATTTGGTGGGTTTTGTTTGATTAGTGTTTTTAAAATAATGAAAATGGTTACTGAGTGAAATAGTCAAGTTGTATGTTTGAAACACAAAGAAGTATACTGAATTATTTATTTTATCTGTTTTGCTTTTTGTTAATAGGTGTATTTACTGATTGGCAAAGATTGCCCTTTCCTTCTAAGAGACTTGCTTGCTTCTGAGCAGCTTGCAGTTGTCTTTGGACAAGCTGTAGTAAGTGCATAGTTTTGAAATAAATACCGAGCTGGTTTTCTTCTTGCCAAATGGCAGATTTCCAAGCATAGCCTTTGCTTGCACTGAAGAAGAGTTTGCAAATTCTATAATGTATTGGAAAAACTTTCCTTTTATACATGTTACAGTCTGAAGGATACAAGCCAAAAATAGTGAATGTTGTAAACTGAAATGTTTTTTAAGGCAAACTCATAAGTTCTTGTTTGCTTTTCTACATGAAAAACCTACATACATAAAATGTCACCTATCTGTCAAGGGGGTGAGCAAGCTGCAGAGTTGTCTACCTCTTTCTGAGTTGCAGTACTTGAAAATACACATCCTGAACTGGCTGTTTCTGATAAGCTGTGTTCCCCTTCACCACCACTGTAGTAAGATGCTTTATAATGTTTACCGCACTAGAATTTTTCAAAATAGAGGAAACTAATTTGTTCATCCCCATGCGCAAAAAAAATAATAAAACCAAAATTCTGATGACATTTACACTCTTACGTAAACAGAGTAGGTGGTCTTTCTCATACAGTTTTACAAATGTAGATTCTTTGTTAGGACAAAATATTGGCTGTGAACTGTAGAAGCTTGTATTGTTAGCCAGTCTAGTAGTGTTACAGGGATTATTTCTTGAATTTTGATGGCATGGGGAGTAGTTCAGTTCTTACAGTTAAATAAAAAAAAAAAAAAACAGAGTTTCCCTTTTTGTTTGATAGTGATCTGGGAATACAGCTTTGAATGCAAATTCTGTATTTTTTGTTAATTTGTAAAATTATTGTGGATTTATAGTATGAGAAGTAAGAGCTAAACTTGATCTCATTTGTTTGCCTGTCATAACTGTTTGGAATGTCTAATAACTAGTTTTGTTCTTTCCGTATTATATTCTATAGCTTGTGCAAGTAAGCTGAGATTTCCTTTCAGGGAATACTGGGAATGTAAATAATGAGTTGCTGTTACTGTGACAAGCTGTGGCCAGTCATCTGGACAGTAAACATTGTAGTTTCTCAATAACTTCTGAAATTTTCTGTCAGGGAAATATACAAGGCAATAAATAATAGAGATTTCATGCAGTAACCACTTTGTTTATTAATTAGATGAATGTACTGAGGGTATTCATTGGATCTCCGTATGGTCTGAATCTTCGTAATGTTTTGTGGCATGGGTTTGCATCCCCACAAGAAATTCCTGCAAAGTAAGTTACCAAAAAGAATCTCATTTTCTTACCAATCAGACTTGAGAGTGCTTGAAAAGCTGTCAGAAAAACTTGATGGCTCCTATTGAAAATAAATAAATAAAATATCCAAAAGCCTCTCTCAGTATCCTGACAATTTTCCCCTGATGCTGCCTCTTCTTTTGGAAAGGGATTTCTGTAGAATACTTCAGCCACTATAAAGCTGGTCAGTTCTAGGACTGGTGATTTTTTACTAATTCTACATTGTTTTTTCATGCTTGTGAATGCATGAAATTCACATTAATAATTAATTATTAAGTGCCCTTACTCAAAGGAGATGGGGAACATAGATTTTGGATGTTTTTTGAAAGAGAGAAAAAACAGGCAAAAGACTTTGTCCCCAACCCACAGATGTTGATTCTTTGCAAAAGATTTAGTTGTATAAGCTTTTCTAATATATTATGGTATTCTCCCTAGATATTGTGCTATGCTGCTTTTTTTAACTGCAGGATTGGGTCAGTTGTTACAGACGTATCTTCTGCAAACTAAATGCATTTTAGTACATCGACCTTATGTGATCTTCGTTAGCTTAGAAGAGCTTGATGTATTTCCAGGCAAGTACTTAACCATTAGCAAGTTTTTATTGTGCTATATTTGTTATTGTTTCATTGTCCAAAAGTGCTGTTGAAAATAATGCATTTTCCACAGTTCTAAGATTGAATCTTAACTAAGATATCTGTATACACTGTCATTAGATAAATCAGTCATGCTTGTAGGACAACTTTTTAATATGTAGGCAGTGCCACTGACTGTTGAATCAAAAAATACTGCATTCTAAAATAATTGTAACACATTGAAATGTGTAACATTACTGCCTCTAAAAGACTTTAACTGTATGTTTCAGTTTTTTTGATGATGAGAGTTCATTTCGTGTAACAGTCATCTAGTTTGCCTTTACAAAATCTTACTCTTTCCAGAATCAGTGGGTTCCAGATTCAAGGCTCCCAGCAGGAGTGCCCTGCATCTTGCAGGGAAAGTAGTGCTGAAACAGAGTAAAGGATGGTGACGCATCTTTAGTACACTGATCTTTTCTCAGGGAAGGACTCAAAGTGTCAGATTAAAATCTTCGCATCTCCCTGGCTACAGACCTTATTTGATTTATTGCTACTGTTTTTAAAGCAGCAACAGCATCTAGCGAATCTTGGTGTCAATGGTGGTCATGGTCAGTTTGTGCTATTTTAGTTTGCCAGTGGAACATCTGTTCGTGGAACTGGGACAGGGCTTTTGGGAACCAAATCAAGCTGATAACATTCCAGTCATCATGTGATATAAGTCCTATAGCAGTTGATTTGCTATGAAAAAACACCTACTGCAATCAAGTTGCACTTGCCATTTTAAGCTTTCTCCTGGATAAAGTGTTTATAATGTGAATTCGTAAGTGTGAGTTTCATTATATCACAGAATCACAGAATCAATCAGGTTGGAAGAGACCTCTGGGATCATTGAGTCCAACCATTGCCCTGACACCACCATGTCAACTAGACCATGGCACTAAGAGCCGTGTCCAGTCTTTTCTTAAACACACCCAGAGATGGTGACTCCACCACCTCCCTGGGCAGACCGTTCCAATGTCTAATGACCCTTTCTGAGAAGAAATTCTTCCTAATGTCCAACCTGAACCTCCCCTGGCGAAGCTTGAGGCTATGTCCTCTTGTCCTATCGCTAGTTGCCTGGGAGAAGAGGCTGACTCCCACTTCACTACAACCTCCCTTCAGGTAGTTGTAGACTGCAATAAGGTCACCTCGGAGCCTCCTCTTCTTCAGGCTAAACAACCCCAGCTCCCTCAGCCGTTCCTCAGAGGTCATATCCTCCAGAGCCTTCACCAGCTTGGTCGCCCTCCTCTGGACTCGCTCCAACACCTCAACATCTTTCATGAAGTGCGGGGCCCAGAACTGAACACAGTACTCAAGGTGCGGCCTCACCAGTGCCGAGTACAGAGGGACGATCACTTCCCTAGACCGGCTGGCTACACTATTCCTAATAGAGGCCAGGATGCCATTGGCCTTCTTGGCCACCTGGGCACACTGCTGGCTCATGTTTAGCCGGCCGTCGATCAGCACCCCCAAGTCTCTTACTGCCGGGCCTCTCTCTAACCACTCTTCCCCCAGCCTGTAGTGCTGCATGGGGTTGTTGTGGCCGAAGTGTAAGACCCGGCACTTGTTCTTGTTGAACCTCATGCCGTTGGTCTCAGCCCATCTATCTAACCTGTCCAGATCCCTCTGTAGGGCCTTATATGGTAGCATTGAAGTATGAAGTGTTAATTTATTATGCTAAATGTCAGCATGGAGAATTGGTAAAGTGGGAACAATGTGCTCATGTTCAAATGTTCATACTACTGTACTGATTCTTACTGTACTTCACTTACTGAATTAAAGTGACTAATATGTATTACGCTTTTTTTAAGTGTTTGAAGTAAGTGGAGAACAACTCAACAGAAGCTGGGTCTAGTTGCTGTGTAGTCTAAGTCTCAGTGAAAAGCAGCCATGACTTTTTAAGTTTTTATTCTGTAATTTTTTATTATCGCTAAAAATGCAATCTTACAAAGTCAATTTCTGATCTTAAATATGACTGCCTTTGTACTTGTATAGTTCAAATAAATTGGATAACTTTTACATCTCCCTTTACAAATGCTGAAATAATCTTACATTTTTAGTGAGATATTAAAAATTAATTAGTAAACTGTAGATTGCATGTATGTAGTTTATCAATGTTTTTTGCTAACTTGCAGATCTTAATCATGAAACACTTTCCATAGCTGAAGAGCTAGTAAAACTGTCCAGTTTTGTATTAAAAACAATGTTACCATTTTGGATGGCTGCTTTAACAGCTTTCAAGCAAAGCAGGTAACAGTCTTTTTTTTTAATTATTATTTTTAATAAAATATGAAAATAATATAATCTGTATTTATAGAATAATACCAGCATTTGTAGATTCCAAAGCTTTTTGCTAAATCTGTTGCTTAACAGCATATAGTTATGCATTGTTATGGTGGTCTCTCAGAAAGTTTGTGGATTTACTACTCTGTTTTGTGCCTACTAGGATTATAAACTCTATTTTGAAACCTAAAGAGAACTATTGCAGATTTAGCCAAAAAGGAGAGCTTTACAAAGCAGGTGGAAACAAATCTTCAGATATTAACATGTTGAGTTTAAAAAAAAAAAAAAGTATGTTGTTTTGTTTTCCTCTCCGATGTTCCACCTTTTTGTAAGTTATTCTCATCTCTGAGCTGGTTTGAATTTGGTGATCAGCTTCTGTTGGGCACAGGTCATTTATTGTTTGTTTGCAAAGTGCATTACAAAGGAATTTTGGTCTGGGTGTGAATTTTGGCCTGAGAGTGTAACTCTGACATGGCTCTAATTTCCATTTGGATTATATTTATAAGGGGGGAAAACCCTTTGGGGTATCTCTGTTGTTTTTTCAGGTATGCTGACTGTGTGATTCTCTTACTTCCTCAGCTGGAAGTTGGACTTAGATTGCTCTTCACTACAACTAATAAATGTCCAAATCGATTGCTAACAGCTGAGGTAAATTATCTGTCTAAAGTCAGTTATGATTTACTGCTAACAATATTTGCAAAGTAGTTATTCTAGAAGCATAGTGTCTAAACATTTACAGATTTTTCTCAAAAATTTTAAAATCACTTGTGGAACATTGTTTACACATTTCCAGTAGAGTTTCGTGAATGCCTCTTATCTTTTTGTAAAGATGTCTGCCAGTAAAAGACGTCTGAAAAAGTACTTGAAGGTTAGTGTTCAGAAACAGTAATTTACGGTGGAAAATAGATCATGTTATATTTATTTTAAAAAACTTGGCAGAAAATCCAGCAGTCCCTTTTTTCATTTGTAAGGGGTTTTTTTTGCTATTCATGCACCTCTGGTATCTCATGCAAATGAATAAATATACGTTCAGTATACATATCTAGTTAATTGTTTTTGTTTGAAAATCAAATAATAATAATTGTCTTTTGTTCTAGCCTTCTGCTCTCTACACCACTTTCGATGAGGTACTTGTGATTTTTTCTTTAAATATATATCAATGTCAGAATTTAAGCACATGCATGTTTCCCATTATGAAACCAGAAAGCACTTTCTTGTGTTGGATAAGACATTATTTCTAAAGTTTTTCCAAATAGAACATGATGGACAGTAAACATTTTAAATTTGGAATCCCCCAGAAAATATCAAAATTAATACAAATTTTAATGAACAGACTAATTTCTTCTAAAGGTTTTTATCTTGAAATTCTTCATCTCACAGAAACAAACATTCTGTCATTTTTCCTAGATTCAGTTATTCAAAATAAATACAAATAAACATTGCAAGCAGAAATCCTCAGTTTTACAACTCTCTTGAATTATCTCAAATTGTCTCTCAGGAATAATTAAGCACCTTGATTCTCGAGTGATGGAAGTAATTGCCTAAAATTAGGGAAACTAAATACTTTAGTTGGTGTTTTTTCTTTGATTGTTTGGCTTTCAATAATACGTTTCTACTCAAATTACTTTTTTTCCAGATGCTAGCAAAGCATTTGGATAATGAAGAAGTCAACCAGCTTCCTGCAGTTCTTCAGGAACCTACCATGGCAAGTATTTTGAAAGTTTTTGTTTTTGTTTTTGTTTTTTCTTGTTGTTTTGTTTTGTTTGTTTTTAAATTTAGTAATATATTTATGATCATACCTAATACTCATTTATTTCACATAGTTTATCTCCAGCAGCTTAGAGCCAGAAGCTTGTTATCCTTTTTCATTGTGAAGGATATGAAGTAATACCTGACAAGCTGTATCGGGTTAGGATATAAGACTAGCATGTAAGTCTCAGACGTATTTCTCTTCAGACTTCTGAAGATTAGTCTCAGACATATTTCTCTTCAGACTTCTGAAGATTAGCTGAATGAAACGGAGGAAAAACTGCTGCCTCATACATGGAAAACTGTAACTTATTTCTGATTGCTTCTGGGTTACATTTTACACTACCTGGGCAGGTGGCACAAAAACATAGCTGCAAACCTACCAGAGCACGTCCTGCATCTTGCCACCCAAACAGATAGTGAACATGAAAACTAGGGGTGTTGAATTTAGAGGCCTTTTGAGACTGTAGGGGAGACCTGACTTTATTGTCCTGTTGCCAGAGGCAGTGGGGCTGTGGTGGACTTGGGACACAAAGCCAAAGGACATGTGTTGTTACGTCTCATGAAATAGCAAATATGTTAGTTTTGAATTTCCTTAGAAGCCTCCAAGATGGACGAGTTACTTTTTTTTTTTTTTTTTTTGCTACGAGCATAGTTTGCATTGTCTTTTCTGACCATTTAAATGCCCCTTTCTTATAGACATGATCACATACCTATCTTTGAGAGGTATTTTATACACTGAATATATTCAGTTCTTTGTGAATACACGTAGAATAAATTCTATACATTTGATCTATGTTTCCACAGGAATTTCTTTGGGATTTCTTGAACCACCAGGAGGGTCCACGTATAAGAGATCGTTTAAGCCATGGAGAGATCAATCTAAAAGCATTTCCTAGAGAAGTAGCTAATCAGATAGTTGCATTTGCAATTACTCTTCTCTGCAGATTCTCAGATGAGGACATGTGTGCTTTTAAGGTAGGGATCAATAGTACTCTCAGATGATTTTTTCAGTTGTTTTGGATGCCAAATCTGATTTGAGAGTCTTATGACTGAATCTTTCTTGACAGCAGCTTTTGGTGGAAATGAAGTATTCCTCCAAGTAAAAAATTGTGAACGTATGTTTTTTCTGGTTTTGTAGTGAAATAAGTACAGAAACTTTTCCAAAAGATTACCCTTTCTTACCGTACCTCAAATTGTTTGCTTAACCACTCCTTATTCACATGGTTGATCCATAAATTATAGTGATTCCACTTAATTTTATTTGTCAAACAGGCTAGGTATTGATATAATTTATCTGCCGAGTTATCAGAAAGGTATGTAGACAGCTGTAGCTCAGCACTGAGGTATGTAATATTTGAGATTTTCTTTCTTTCTGAGGCACTATAAATCATGGTGGCTCACTAATGGAGGTGTGATTTGTATCCACATTCTATACTGTGAATTTGTGAACAATTCTTGTCTAGCAATACATGTTTCTCAACATTAGCAATTATTATATTTACTCCTCCCAATTTCCTGCTAATATTTGAGATTACTTCTTTCAATATCATACAGCAACCTGTGAGATAAATCTTCATTTATTAGTTGCAGCTCTTTTTAGTTTCTCAAGATGTAGTGCATGCTGCTTCATTAAGAGAATACTTGGTTGCTTTTCTCTCAGCTGCTGTCAGGTTTCATAGTTAAAATGTGTCAAAGAAATTAAGCTTTATACACTCACTGTGCTGATTACTGCTTTCAGCCCTCAGACATTTGGAAGTCTTTGCTGACTTCAGTACTATAGGTGGCTTGCATAAAATTAAGTATAAGTCTAGGTCTGCATACGATTAGGGCAGTTTAAAGAAACTGTTGTGTATTGTCTATGATTTTGTAAATCAGGAACACATGGTCATAAAACCACTGATGAACTGTGCAAGTTGCTACCATTCTCGATTTCATCCAACTTCCCGACTCAAGAAACAGGTAGGTACTTCCAACTGTGAAAGCATTTTGGTCTTTAAAAATGTGAATCCTTAAAATGGGTCTAATTGTTGTCTTCATGCTTTGGTTGTCCTAAAAGGTTAAAATCTTGCATATTTTTCAATGAGCTTTTTAGTTTTATCTTTCAGAATTTACAGTTGCTAAAATGACATGTAATTAAGTGCACTCCCATTGATGCAATTGGTGCTGTGTTTGTGCTCTAGATCACTGAATAGCTTTATTCTTACCTGAATGTTTGCTCTTCTGTAGTTTTCTTAATCTCCTTGTGCTTTCTTATGTCAGGAATACTCTGTTTGATCATGTCTCTAGGAGTCTTGGATTAGGCTATAACTAAGGTTTTTATTGTGTGAAAGCCAACTGATTAAGATTCTGTCATTGTAGCAAAATCTACTTTCAGAAGTCACAGTAGTTCTCTGATGATCAGTTTATGAATTATTGAGCTGCTTGAAGATGTTCTTCTATTGATTTGAGATTGCAGTAGACATACTTAGGACTTCATTTTCGACAGCATTCAAACTGTATGTTGCAAAAGTCATGTTAGTTAATTTTTTAATATAAAAAAATGGAAGAAAGAATAGTAAATTAGTTTATTCAGATGATATTTTAGCATGAAAGTGCACATCAAGACTTTTAGCCCTAACATAAACCTTAACAACTGATGTTGGCTTACACCATTGTGACTACTGAACAAGTAACTTACTACCTGGTGCAGTTTTTTCTAAAATAGCCACTAAGAAATGTAAAATATGTTGTCCTGTCTGTCAAAGGCTACACTTTACATAACATTTTTCATGATACATTTTTGAGGTACTGGAATGTATGAAGAGCATTCACTTATGGCCTGAATTGCCAACAGTGCCTGAGGAACATGTTCGAACAATTAAAGGGTATGTATATACTATTAAAAAAAGATAGTTCTCAAAATAGTTACGAAGAATGTGATTTGAGATGGTGAAATGTCTCTTCAATTACTTTGCTAGGAAGATGATAGACACCAGAGAGGTTGTGAGAAGACCCCTTTGTTCTTTTTAGCTATACACATCAGTACAGATACTATAAAAACTATAAACAGTGTGCTAACTTGAAGGGAATGAGAAGACATCTGAAACATACAAAGATGTTAGTGACTCCATATTCTATTTCTGAAGAGATGGAAGTTAAACTACAGCTCGAGTCCATCACAATAAAAACAAAAAGGTGGCTCACCAGATATAAAACAGAGAATAATTGCTTATTCTGAAGAGGGCTTGGTAACCAAATCAGGGGAAGATTTTACATGAGATGTTACTTAGAAAAAGAGTGTAACACTCTCGTGTTATTTGAAAAGGAGGAAGTCATTAATAATATCACTGGAGGAAATTCTACTTGTTTAGAGCTGAGAGGTGAAAATTCAATGCATCTGGCACATACTCAATATGCTTTAGGATTTTGATGAATGAATAGAGGATTAAGAGGGGTTCAGAAGACTGCTGAGACTGGTAAAAGGTTGGTTTTAGTTGGAGAAGGAAAATCATGCTTATAAGGTGGAGGGAAAAGAACCATAATATCAGAGAGTGAGAGTGGATATTGAATATACTGCTATCCAAAAAATTTTCATCTTGATCTATGCCATTTGAGAAATAATAAGTGCTACCCAGTTTTATCATCTCTAATCTTAATTTTTTCTTTTTTTTTTTTTTTAAGGTCGGAAGGAAATGCTGAAGCTAGTACTTTAATTTTGATGATATCTGAAATTATATCTCAGTTGCAGCAATATATGCCCCAGAATTGCTATAGTTCAGATGATCCAATTGGTAGTGTCCTAACAGAGAGGTGAGTTTGATGTCCTCCCAGTTCTTGCTGTCAGCTTCTACATGCAGCCCAACATGAGAACTCTCAAACCTAAGTTCCTGATTTCCCTGTTTTTTAGAACAATGCTTAAAATGTTGCATGCACTTTTCTAATGTTGCTGCTGATGTAATCCGAAAATCTTAAGAATGCAGCTGAACATCGTCTTCAAAATGAAGATAAGACATTGTAGATTTTGGACATTATTACAGTAGAGATTTTACTTGGAAATTAGCATGAAAAAATAACCATTTTTCTTTCAGCCAAGGGAAGCAAAATGCTTTAAATATTTGTGTACTGACTAGATTGAGTTGGTTTTAATCGGTTTTGTATGCTAAAACTGCATCAGAAATTCGTTTTAATCTGCTTTGTGTCACAGCTGTGCATGGCATTTAAAGTAGTAGTACGCTGCCACATAATTCTATTCTTACATGCTTTAGTATCAAGATTCTGAAATAGAAGATACCTTGTTATACTTGTTGTCAGACTTAGAGGTATGTTAGTTCCAATTATATCTGACTTGCAATAATGATCAGAACAATCTGACTTTTAATTGGCACTCTTGTAGCAGTCTTAAGAGTCCCATGACTGAATGAGTATGTTGGAACAAAACTCTCCTAATCAAACCTATTAGGCATGGGCAGGGTAGTGCAAAGATAATTTTTCCAGTTGCTTTACTTCTGTAGCATGTTGTCCTACTGTTTCCTACCCATCCATCTGCACTTCTCTCATTTATGAAAAAGAAGCCTAATTACTAAAATGTTAAACCATATTTAGAGTTTTCCACCTTTATCTATTTAGTTATTAATGTTTTGCTGTCTTGAGGGAGGCATTCTGTCACAGCATCAGGGAGATTAAGAGACACTTCTATAAGAACAGTGTTTAAAAGTGACACATTAGGTTAGCAGATTTTAGAATATGACAGCAGAAAGATATTTGGGTGCTTTAATAAAGCATAATCTGGTGTGGTATCAATTAAAACAATGGCCTCACCACCTGCATTTTATGAAAAGTTAAGTATGCTTCTTGTTCTGCCCAGAAGAAAGACCACACGCTAATGGTAGTACTAATTAATACCATTTGTTTGAGTGAGTTTTATTATGGTGGATGTTAATTCATTATGAATTGAACTATGGTGGGAGGCTTCAACCACAACCCTGCTGTGATTTGATGTGTTCAGTGTATCATTTCAGCCAGGCAGCTTTGTTTGTTGTGGTTGCATTTCTTTGATCTGAAATGGGAAACATATTCATCACCAGCCCTTTTGCATTTATATTCAGTAAAGTGATAGAGAACACAATCACTACCCCTACTACATAAATCCTTGCTTTTCTTTCAGTCGTGAGGTAAGAGTAATCTATTTCCAGGTTTTCTGAGTTGAAACATCAACTCCACAATCAAACCACACCGAGTATGAAATATATCTCATGTTAAATCCAGCTAACAAAGATTGAAATTAACAATTCCTTCTTGTTTTGGAGGCTGTTGGTTGAACTTTGTGATATGCATATTTGCACTCTTTATTCTCCACGACCTGTTCTGGAAATACTGTCGGTACTCCGTAAAATAAGCACACAGTGCCATCAAGTGTCTGAACAAGTTATGGCCAGCACTGAGTTGAGATACAAACAGTGGATGAACAAGACTCTACGTTCTCGCCAGAGGCATAACTATCTACGAATGCTGAACAGGTTGGCTGATGGTTTTTCTTTACTTTGTGGTTAGGTTTACGAGAGAGTGGCTGCATGCTGCTGATGCTAGTTTTCAGTGGCTTGCCTTAGAAGTTTAAAGTCAACAGTGTTCTTGTTAACCATTCCAGAGTTAAGTGTCAACCCAGATTTCTATTACATATTAATATTGAAATACAAGAAGATCTCAAATTGGAGAATAATTTAATGGGTATTTTTAACATTGCTAGATTGCTTCACTGTAAATTATAAGCTTTCAAGTGAAAGTATCATTTAAATGTTAGATTGTATTTTTTAGTTGCTAGCTTTTCCTATTTAAGCATGTATTATTTAAGAAACATAGCTTAAACTGACAACTGACAATACATAGTTGAACTCCACTTTTTTTTCCTATGGAGGAATGGGTGCTGGTGAGGTTTCCTTTGGAATCTTAACTATATGTATTTCTCTTTTTTTCTTCTTTTTGCAGTTTCATAATTTAGAGTCTTTGATTATAGTTTTGATATTTGCTCTGCTCTTTGCTGAAGGACTTTTCATAGTATTTTTTTTTCCCCACTATGCAATATCCAGCTATTTAGGATGGATCCAGAAGTCTGTAGAATTTTTTATATTAATGATTTCTATTTAATTTGGTTTTAGTTTGTTTATTTTAAGAAATTTGTGCTTATTTCTAGCATTAAGTTTTTGTCTCCGGTGTTACGGCTCATCTTAGTGTTGATTACTCTGGAACTAGTCAACGTCCATTTGGTTTATAAGAAGAATCCTTTAGATTATCAGCAGTATATAAAGTGAGTATGTAAGATTTACATTATGAAAATAGGAAGTTGTACATTTCCTTTTTGATCTGTAATATAAATCCTGTAGAGAAACAAAAAAGGAACAGCATGACTTTTAGTACATTGTCATCCTTTCTGTCATTACAGTCTTCATTATATCTCAGTGTTCACTCAAGAACTAAAATAACTTAGTTGAAAATATGTGGTCCAGTTATTCACATATTTAATTTTTATTAGACTCCTCCTTAGTATAGATAGAGAACAATCACATACTCATAAATATTAATACATAAAAGCTGTATTTAATATGTTGGTAATTTTACTCCTTGTGTGTCAATTAACAGCTGGGTGGATATCATAGGCATTGTGAAACATTTGACTGAGAAAGGAAAGGAAGCTATTTGGGGAAAATTGTACCGCATATTTTATCACTGCATTCTTTCTATGGCAGTGTTTAATTGCAGTTCTGAAAATCTTCACTTCTTACTGTGAGAATGAGGAAGTGGTTCTCTTCCAGGAGTAGAAGAAACATTAATGTATTGGTCATCCTGGGGGAGATTTGGAAATTTGGAGGCAGTAGCAACTTTAAATCAGACATTGAAATATTTTTCTTTATTTCTTTTTTTCTTTTTAAATCCTTTAATGAGTTTTTCTTCTTTGGTTTTATTTCTCATAGGTTTTTGAAGTCAGTCTTGCAGTATACTGAGAACTTGGTGACATACACAAGCCCCGAGAAAAACAAGTGGGATGAAACCATGGAGCTTACAAACAAGGCTTTGATAAAAATAAGGAAAATCAGTGACAGAAAGCTAATGTTAATGCAGCTAGCTACGTAAATTAAATGGGTTTAAGATTATTTGGACATTGTTACATCTTAAGAGTTCTGGAGTCCTCAAATTTGGCAAGTCTAATTCAACAGCGAACTTCATCAGTCATTGTCAAACTTTGGATGAAAAATTTAGTCTTTTTATTAGAAGGTGGCTGTTGAGACTGGAGTTTAATGATCAAGCTTCTGAAAAATGGACTGTTTGCCAAATCCAGTGAAAAAGATTTACTGTGAGCTAAATCAGGGTGATGCAAGTTCTACTTGAAGTATATTATGTGTTTTGTAGCTTGGCTTTTTTTTTTTTTTTTTGTAGTTTTCTGTTATACTGAAAATACCTAAGAAAAGAGTTTGAATAAAAGCTCTGGAAAATTTTAGATCCAAAAGGTATTTTTTTTACTTTGAAATATACTGGAAATAATGTCACACAATGTGATCAACAGGTTAAGAAATTATGAACATTTAGCATAAAGTAGTACTTATTGGCAGCTGTGGTTGTTGTTATTAGTTCAAAATAGAGTCAGGTCTTGCACTAAAGTAGAGTTGATAACACAGTAACCAGTTGTTTATGTACCGGGATTTAAAGGAGGTGGGGTGGAATAACTTTAGCACAATATCTGTTTCTTTTGTTTAATTTCATCTGCTCACTCCCAATACATATCTAGTTAGTTTGTGAGTTAACTTCATGCAGATTGAATATGAACACTCATATGCACATGCTCACAGACACATATTTATTGTGGTTCAAGAAGTTATCCTCTTGTTGCTCACAACATTCATTTGAATAATTTATTTTTTTCAAAATAAATTCTCCTCCATTCTAATCCCCAAAGAGTAGAATTTCAAAGGAATGTATCAATTGAAGAATGGATTCATAGAAAACCACCAATCTCTATCCATTTGCTTTCTCCTATGGAGAGTAAAACCAGAGGGTAATGCCTGGAGAATGTTTGGCTCTACAAAGGATTCAAGTTACATTTTAATAAGATTCTTTGCAGTGTTTCTTGACTGAGAGAATTACTAGTTCGGTTTATTTGGTGTGGGGGATGGATATAAACTAAGATCATATTGCTTCCTTTATGCTACTCTTGCAATATGTTTTGTGTGTTTGAAATTTAACTCTCTCACTTTCCAAGGTTCTTTTTTTGTTACTATGGAACTAGGTGATGCGAAGAAGTGTGAACTAGATAAAAAAGATTAAAATTAGTGATAGAGAATAATGAATCAAATGCAGTGTATGAGCCACAGTCTGAATTTCAGCTTTTTTTAACATCTGAGTTGGCAAATCATAATTATATTTTTGAAGGCTTATTTTGTACCCATTGACTTTGCTCGGAAGTGTTAATTTCTGCTAAGTGTAGCTTGGTAGTGACATTTATGATGACACTTGCTTTGATGGTGATAAGTATTATAAGGGGGTGGGTGATAAGTATTGTAAGGCAAAAGCATTATTTAAGCTTTACATATTTATTGTAGGAAAAAGATCAAGAAATTAAAACATAAAGTCATGGTTTAAAAGTACATAAACACCTGACATGCTTTCTCCTTGTGAAAGTATGTTCGTGTACTGAAAAGCACCTTAGACAATAGATGTATATTTTCAACAACATAAGTTTTCCTTTTGTTCCTATATTTAAACTTCGCTAAAATGATCTTGTATGTTATTCTCTTCATATGCTTTTACCGAAGATGAAGCACATTGACAGTTTCTCCTTTACTAATTAGTGTTGTAGATGTGATTTACTGCTTTAAGTCTGCAGTAAGAAACATGATGGACTGCTGGCAATTTTGTCAAAGATGCTTTTCCAGTTTGCTTTTCCTACCTCTGAAGGCCTCTCTGATGGGAGCACTGCTACCATCTATTGCTAGACAAATCTGGAACAGATTGGGACAATCCAATTTATTCTAACTTAATGCTGTCATTTGCCAGTAGAGCTGCATGTGGGGCCTATGGTTTCTTCCTGCTGTTAAAGGACTTGTGGAACAGAGCTGCAGAGTAAGTGTATATTCTACAATGCACATTGAAAAACAAGTGGCAAGAGACATGGTAAAGATCATGGGGTTTGTCCCTTATCAGTTACTTGAAATGGCTTCTCCACTTCAGTTATTCATCTTCGCCATCTGTTTGGAGTCACTTGAGTTTTAAGATATTAGAAAGAATCTTGACTCTGAACCCTCAGTATTCCTGAGAGCAAAAGAAGCTTGGAATAACCAAAGACATCCAGTGGGTACATGCATGAGTAGTACTGATAAAACATATCATGTTTAAATGCAAGTGTTCTGATTTTTGTTGTCCTAAAGGGAATTAATTCTGGAACTGAGCTGTCCAAAACTGCGTGTCATCCATAAGGCATTCAAGTAGTTCAGTCTTTTGTCAAAATTCTTTCATTCTTGAAATTTCAAATACCTACAATTGTACCAAAGAATATTTTCTTGCAAGTGTGGTATTTCTTCCAAGTATTACTTGCATCTGTTTAAATTGTTGGCCTTGCTCCCTGAGGTCTGCATTTTCCTGGAGCTAGTATCTACTCACTAAATCTATACAGACATAGATGTGGTATCTGCAGCATCCTCTGAGGAAGGTGGTTGAAATATTTTGTTAACCTGGATAATGCTGATGAGGGAGTGATGATTCTTCATCCAGTTCTTCCAAGTTCAGTTAATCAATTTATATGTGTGTGTGTATATATATTAATTTAAAATAGCTGAGAATTTGTTTCTAATACTTCCTGATCTTACAAGCTAATGTTAGGCATCCCAACTCGAAGAATTTATGACAGAAGTTTTGAAAACAATGAAGAAAATCACGTATCCATCTTTTTGGCTCAGTCATTGGAATTCCTTTACATCTTTTTTAGTATCCCATCTAAATGAGAAGAGGAGCATCTCTAATAATTTTAGCTTTTCAGTAGTGAGATGCAGTTCCTCTGCCTGCCTTCCACCTCAAAGGGAGTTTTCAGATGAGAGACTGTGTTAAATAATAATAAATTGAATGCTCTTAATTGAAATTGAAAAGGATATAATTTTCAAGTAGGAGTAGAGATCCTTTGCTGCTTACATTAGAACTCGTGAAAATTAATGTTGTAGGAGGTCCTCTGAATCCATTGTCTCAATCATTATATGAATGTTTTTGTTCATACGCATAAACATTTGAAGAAAAGCCTATCATCTCTGAAATAATTATGTTGTAGTTATGTGAACATTTGTGGATTTTGGGATCTTCTAGGGACCATCAAGATGAACTAGAAGCTTGAGGTGGGTACTGCACAAACACAATGAAACATCAATTATGGTAGGCATCTGTGCGTGGAAACAAAGCTTGTCTCTTATTTTCTCTCTGTAATTCTCTAGCTAGTACTCTCCACAATGATAATAGAAGGGGTTAGAAACAGAACCGTGTGTTCTTACACAAATGTAACACAAGTGGCTAAAAATACTTAAAACGTTTTTGAGATTGTCATTACTGTTGCATTATACAGAAACATTTTACATGAAGAGACAGAGCAACAAATTTGATTTACTTTATCTCTTGATAATTATCATCTAGCGGTTTTCAAGCAGCCTGATAGTCTTTGAAGTGAACACATGGTGGCAGTGTTTGGTAATTCAAAGTAGCATTGCATCCTGACATTTTCCTCTCTTTTCTTAGAATGTGTGTGAAGAAGTCAAGTTTTCTTCTGATTTCATCAGCTTTGTTATATGTGTCTTTAGTTGTGGCCGTTGCTTCTGGTGAAACTTTTTTCTCTCCTCATTTGTTTCAGATCACTTTTGGAGAAATTGGACACCTCTGAAAAAATGTTTTGTGAACAGCATTTTATTAATTAGAGGTTCATCACATTCACCACATTACTTGCTGAGGACTTTTCAAATTTGCCAGAAGTTCATCAGCTCCCCCTCTCCTCAGTTTAAGAGAATGAGTTCTTTGAATTTAGTAAATAGTTTATTAAAATAAGTTATTGTTTATTACAAAACATAAGAAGGTATTGACATTGCTAAAAGAAAATATTCCAGATTGTCCTCTGTTAATTGTTGTGATATCACAAAAAAACCTTATCTCAAAAGCAAAATATATCTTTTGAACAAAAATAATCATTGTCAAGGAATGTGTTTATTGAGAAAATTGTTCTGAGGTCTCAGCCTTATTGCTGTGGTAATGATTTTTCAGTCTGTTAAAACTGAAATGTGCTATTCATATGCCACCCTGTGAAGAAGATATAGTAGAGCGTTGCTTGTTGGGTGGCCTTTGAAAACCTTGTCCACAGTAGCACTTTCAAACCATGCAGAGAGGTTGCAGTTAAAAAAATTTTCATTCACATGAGGTAATTTTTGTACGCTGTGAAATCTTGTGTAGAAATGTTGGAACATCCCCAGCAGAGCTTGTTTTTGCCTTATACTACATTAGTGCATCTGGTCCATGTATGGTGTATCACCTTTTTTTCATAAATTGGTCTGCAGATGCAGAGCAGATTCCTGGCTGGCGTAAACTGTTCCTGTCCCGTCTACTTCAGTGCAGATCCTTTACTCCAATAAGGATCTGCCCCATGCTGTTTGGGTTTCCCTTGAAGTGGATTGGTTCTTATCTGTACTTCTTTTTCAGGTTTGTATATTTTCAGGGGACTGGAAGAAAGATCTATGTATTTCAGATAAAATTGCTGTATAGCAAAACCTAATTAACTGAGTGGTTTGCTTTGAGGGAAGTGGGGATCATGTGTAGGACTTCACAGCTATATACCAAATTCATAATTCTTTAACATTTTTGTGTTTCAGAAAGAACTTCACCTAGAGTAGATACCAGTTTTCTTTTTGAGGCTTTTTCAGGGGCAATGCTGTAGGTTAGATCCCTTGATTTTTGCTTTTTAAAGTTTTTCAAGGCTAAATGCAGATATGTTATTTAAGAAGTCTTTTAAGCCATATAGATTTTCAGATAGAAATTGACTGAAAGGAAAATGCCTGTTGTTTGCCTTCCCTGGGCCCCGGGCAATAGGATGTAAATATGAGTAGTGAATACTGTGTGAGATCAAACTGGCATTTTTTCTGAAGGTGAGAATCCAAGACAATATATACAATTAAAGCCCAACAGCCTTGCCTACCGAAAGGAGTCCATGCCTTCTGTCATTCTCCACTGAATACCTCCTTTGTGGCTCTCCCATGTATATGCAACTCTCAGTTTCTCTATGGAAAAAAAAAAAAAAAGCGTCATAGAACCAGCCAGCGCCAGTTTGTTTTCCATGTTTTCTTTTCTCTGTAAGGGATTAGTTGTAGTAACAGATTTCATGTGCCAGAAAGTGGGTGAACATTAACTATTTTGTCATACACTGATCCTTCCCACAGCCCTGCAAAATTTGAAATGCAGGAATGGTTATTCATTAACATTTCTTTGTGTCTACAGGAAGTACATTTACTATGTAAACATGTTTTATATAGAACATACAGCTGTTTTGAACGAGCACTCAATGCAACATTAGAGTACAGTGCCTACACTGCCACTTCAGAAACTCTGAGATACCACAGCATTGTGTTTTGGAAGAGCGAACACACAAAGACTTTGCCTGGAAAAATGAATGGTGGAAGTTTCTTTTAAAAAATATTTAGTTTGTTTGATTGTTTTGTATCTGAAATTCCTGGACACTGAACTATTGACATGCAGTCAATATTTAGAAGTGACGTGTGTGCGGGTGTGTTTCTGAAGTTCCTTGTGCTGATTTTAGTAGAGATCCCATTAGAGAAGGAAAATTCAAGCACCATCAGATAGTCCATTTTTAATAGTCTGTGGAGTATAGTGCCACCAGAAAAAAAACGTATGGCATGGAGAAAATGTGCCTTCTTTAGTGTAGCTAGAAGAATCATGGGCCTCTTTTCCTGAGAATGTCAGTCTCAAATCTGGGAGGAGCTTTATTAGTAATGCTGCTTCCTTGTGTGATAGGTGGAACTGTGTCTGATACACCTCTCTGCAAGCAACTCCACTAGCTAAACTCCACCTTAAGCACATTTTGTGGAGTGGGACATTTTCTGAAAAGGTGAAGAACATTTCTGCTTCCCAGAAACAGCAGTCAAACAGAGTGTTTTGGCAGGGCTGTTGCCTCTAGGTGGCTGAAGCTGGTTTGCCACTTCAGAGCTGAAGGGTGGTTCATTTACCAAGGTACTTCTCAAACAGGCTCTACACTTTAAGCCCTCCAGTGTAAAGTTTACCTTTCCTAAGGACCATGGGACCAAGTAGCATAGATGTGCTTTGGAGAGGGGTTATATACAGCATACCGAGCCCTTGGATAGATCTCCACTGCACAAGAGAGTAGATACTGTGGTACTGAGTTGGCCAGTATTTGGACCGTGGACTGGCATACTGTGGTTTTGTGTTTGACCTTTAGCTGAGATAATCCTTGCTCAGAAAGGCCCAAGATAGGAGAAGAGGGTCTCAGTTGTCTAACCAGTCCTATGTGCATCTTCTAGGTGTAACTTTTATTAAATGTTAAGGAAGGGAAGGGTTTCTAATTGTTTTAGTGGGAAAATAACACAAGCGGGAAGGATAGTACAATGATAGGAGATGACAATTAGACGAGCTCATAAATTTTGGACCAATGGCATCTATGCAAAAGTGGAAGGTTAATTCTACGCAGTTGCTAAAGAAAAACTAACCAAAAAAAAAAAAACCTGCAACTGACCCTTCGGGATATAGTGCACTTGTGTCAACATGGACTCTGCCCAAACATTGTTCTGCTGTGGAAGCAGCTGGATGCCCTGCCCTCTGGTTTATACAGCACCAAAGGGAGGGGGTAAGGAGAGATGAGGTGCGAGAAGAGAGAGAGGAAAAAGAGGCAGGAGGGAAGATAAAGCAAACCCAGCTCACCTCTTCAACACCATGCTCTGAACCGAAAATGTCCTACAGTTGGCCCTCTCAGTGCTCATTTCTCAATATTTAAGGACCTGCATCAGCAGAGAAAGAGTGTCTACCTCAAAGTCACAGGCATTGTTACAAGGAAGCAATTCTTCTGCTTCCTTTACAAATATTTTTCTTTGGGAGGGTAGGCAGAGATGGGGAATGTGGAGCAGGGGAGAAAGTAATAGCTATTTCTGTCTGGCCTGTTACATTCAAGGTCTAATTTATAGTATTCCACGTAGCATGATGGTGTCATTTTAATGGTGTATTAACACTGAAGTCTGGAATATTTATTTGTTTGAAAAATGCATCTGATACTAAATACATCTCTGGGGAGATGGCTGTGGGATAATTATAGAACTGATGGCCGTCAAATTGATAGCATTTCTCTGTCCTCCTGAGTCTTCTGCTGTAAAAGTGGGACAGGGCATTTTCTGGGTAAGAATAATGGTCTCTGTGCTATCCTCAGGGGCAGATGTGGCCCAGCACCTGCGCTCTGGATCCAGGAGACTCAGAGCTGCTGCACAATTATCTTCCAGTTTGATGGTAATTTCTATTCAGATTAATCAATAGTCGCTTGACATGAGGAATCACATTGTGAGCTTTAAAGCTTTACTACACACCATTGTTGTTTATTTATTTAATATCTATTATTCACGCTAGAAATACTGGCCAAATTAACCTGATTTGTAATCTTTCTATCTTCCTTCCTTCCTTTTTATTTTTTTTTTGGCTGACGTCTTCCATGTAATTTGCTTATATAAAAAGCCAGGGAGGGTTTGTTGTTGAGGGTTTTTTTTTTGGTTGACTATCTGTACCAGGTAATATGAGATAGTACCCAACAGAGATTCTTAGCATCCCTTACTTTAAACCAGCTTAATGTACTGAAGAAAGAGAGACATTACCTATGTCAGGAGAGGGTCCTGATCATTACAAGTCCATTTTGTTTATTTTTTGCACTGTGGCCGTGACTGGATGTGCTAAGTGAGATTATAAATTGTCTGAATTGATCTGGATTTTTCAGTTTCATTGTGTGATGCCATGTACAGATCAGAAGTGAGCAACCACCTCTGCAAACACATGTACTTGATTCATGGAGGTGAATTTAACATGGACTGTGTCAAAGCTATGCTATGGATATTTTGATAGTTTATTTTCATTGACGTTCAAGCAAGGTGCAGTTCTGTCTGTGGGAAAGATAGGACGCATGATGGAAGGAGCCCTGCCTCCCTGCATCTGCAGCACAATGATCTATAGCTGTGGCTTCTGCAGACTCATAGAAAACGGGGTGTGAGCATGAGTGCGCTGGTCATGTACGTCGGTGGGTCTGTGACGGTGGGGGTTCACTTGCCAACACCCTTGCTGGATGGCAGGGATCGCAGCTGTTAGCAATCAAGAGGAAGCTATCGTTTCCTTTTGACTTTTACAGACTAGCCTAATATAAGTTGTATTTATTCAGGTGGTTTTATCCAAATTTTCCAAAGATCCTGAGTTTGACCTTTGTATTTGTAGTTTCCCCTCCAATTAGTGAAAAACATTTAGAAATGTCAAGGATGGGACTAGAAGGGGCCTCCTAGGTGCTGTATGCTGATGTTAGAGCCAACCAGATTGCACCCTACCTTTTTCAGCTGTATCAAACAGCAGAAATAATTTGTCTCTCCTACTCTTCTGCTGTACTGCTGTATCAGAACCTTGCTTGAGTTACTTAGAAACCCTCTTCTAGTATCCATTTTTTTTCACGGCCCATTCATATTCATTTGTTCTTGTGCCAGTATTGTCCCCTTGTTGGGTAGCTCTTCTCTCTATCTAATGTTTACACATCAATGTATTTATAAGGAACCATATGCTTTCTCAGTCTTCATATTGTAGGCTAAACAAGCTCAACCTCATAAAATAGGTTTGTTATTTCCTGGATATACCCAGTAGCCTTTCCCTGCACCTGTTCTAGTTTCAGTTCCTCATCCATGGGACCAGTCTTGCAGAAGAGGTTTCACCATCATCTAGCATAACGGCAGAAATATCTGCCTGCCTGCCTGCACTGGCTTTATTTCACATGCTGCACACTAGGACCATATCTACCTTTGCAACATCTCCTGTTGAGGGGTACTGGTCATTCTATGATCATCTAATAAATAAAGGTCCTTTTCCTCTTGGTCTTCCCTAAGTAGGCATGCAGGGTTTGTTTTTTTTTTTTCCTCTGGAAAAATGCCATGCACTTATTTAGATCTTTGCCTCTTCCTCACTTGAAATTTTTTTTGAAACATTGCCACTGATCTTCCAGCTTCCCATGATGCATTTTTTTCAGGCTCCTACTCAGTCCCTTTCTTAGTTTACAGCTTTTTAGGATGCAGTGGCTTCCACCTCCAGAGCTTCCTTCCCATTAGCCATCCTGCCTTTGCTCCCACCTTTTACATTGCCCTCCCTCACAAGGCCCAGTGGTGAAGCCTTCATCTAGATTTCAGGTCATGCTACAACATTTATGATGTCTTTAACTTCAGAAGAACCTCATTTTCTGTGGTTTTCATTATATTTAATGCCTGGATTTTTTTTTTTTACTTTGTTTTGTTGGGTAAGGTAAAAGTCAGATCAGCTGGAATAATTTCATCTTTGGTGGCACACTTTCTCATCCCTAATGTGACTTCTTCAGAGGCCAGTCCCTATTTCCAGTGTTTATGTGATCTTTGCTTAATTTGATACACTTTTCAAGGTGATCATTCATCCACACTGGTTTGATGCCACCCTTAAAGAGTTCTCCCGTTGGCCAGTGGTTTGACATTTCATGTAAATGTTGTCTTGAAGACATTCTAGGTTTCTTCTGAAATCCAGGTCAATTAGATTTTCAACCCAGTTCACTACACTAACTCACCTGATTAAATTCTCAAAATTCATTAAATTTCCAAATTTAATTTCCATCACTTTATCCCATAGGACAGAAGCACAAATGAGAAGTTTCTGTTGCTTCTGAAAAAGCCTCTAAAGCGTGTTTGATTTTAGCCCAGCACCCTTGTCATGGGTAAGGTGAATGGGTAATGGAGCTTGTCTGCTGCTGCCATGCGCCGGTGCCCTGAGCCAGGGCAGGTGTTCCCGCGTGAGTGAGGATGTGCAGATGCAGGGCCGGGTGCTCTCTCAAAGAGGGATGGACACCCACCCTCGTCTCTGTCCCGCTCCTGCAGCGGCATGTTTGAAAAAGAAACAATAACATTCTCAGTAATGGCACAAGTAAAGTTTTACAAGGAGAGCAGGTGTGCCAGCTTGAAAGATAAACTCTTCCCCCATGCGACGATAAGATAAATGATCCGAATCTTGTGATTTAGTTAATGTTTCTGTCCTTAGCTTGCTGTGTACACAGCACCCTGCTGGATAAACTGCCCAGAACTGTGTGCCTCTGTGTGCACAGAGCTATAATAGTCAGCAATATCATTCTTTCACCTGGTGTCCTTAACTAAACAGCCTTTAATCATTATACACTGTTAATATGTGTCCCTTATTGTACAGTGCAGCAGCTACCTTGCATTAAAAAAAACCTGTGCCAACATTAAAAATAAAAGGCCAGTGCCAACATTAAATAACATCATTGGCCGTGACGGAAGGAACTTGTTTCACTGCTATTTCAGGCTGTCACGTTTCTCTGGAGCAGTATTTAAATTATGTCTGAATTTAAGCAAATGGTTTTTGTTCAGTTGCGCTGAGAATTGGAGCTAATCCATCTTTCTCACCAAGAGAAAATTCCTCCAGAGGCATCTTGCTCTTGTTTCACTGCTTATTGATTATCACTCCCCGTTTGCACGTTACTGGCTGCGGCGTTCCAGCTGCATTTGAATGAGCAAAAGAAAAGCCAGCTGGTGCTCTGTTGTTCTGATTTTTATATCAGCATTTTGGTTTCAAAGACATTTATCTAATCTTATTAACTGGCTTTACCAAGAGGATTTCCTCACAGACTTAACTGAGAGAAAACAAATAGGCAGCGAGGAGGGGGTGGTGGAGGATATCTTCTGTTGCTCTGCACAGAAGCACATTCTTACCTCCTGTGAGAAAAATACAAATCAGGTTTGCCATTTACTCAAATGCTGGCATGTCCCCACTAAGGCAAAGCTCCTGAATTTCCCTGATGTGAATGGCCTGTAAGAAGGCAATGAGATGGGCATTTTCCTTCCTCGCAGGTGCAGAGAAAAGACCAGAAGGCACAACCTGCTGTGGAGGGAAAGTCGGGCAACAGGCCCATGCCCGTGCTCAGGGAAGCATGGCCAGGGGGCTGGGGGCTGCAGCCGTGTCCCTGGCATATCCCTGCGCTCCTTTTCTAGTGAGAGCTCGCTTGTTATGTGTGGGGCTTTTTGCGTGTGACCAAAAGCCACATGTACACTCAGAGTGCGAAAATGGAACAGACTTGGGGAAATTAGTTCAAATGGTGCCTCCACATTTGGGATCTCTGAGGTTGAGGGTAGCAAGCATGCAGCCTAAGGTCCAAATTCCCAATGAGACACATGCACAGGTCACGGTATTCATAAATTCAGAGTCTTATTTAGCGTAAAATATAGTAACATGAATGTACAAGCGTGTGTATTTTGTTATAGAGTTCCTTAGAAATAGTTGCTAGTAAAACAGGATTTCTACTACAAAGACTTGTATCTTTAGTTGGTCCTTCATTAATTTAGCAACTCTCAGCTTCACCAAACAGGGGCTGTATGTTTGGGAATTCCTCTGACAAAGGGCACCCCAGAATCTGGAAGATTATCCAATTATGATTTAAAGAAACTTACAGCAAGGATGGCTGACTAGAAAGACACCTCAGCATTAGGAAAAGAGAAAGAGTGTGTGAGTGAAGGAGAGCTTTACTTTCTCATATGAGTAAAGTGAGGAAAATTATACCTGTCCTTATGTTTTGTGATGGGTATAGTTAAGGTCCCTGGTGTTAGGTATGGACTTGCTTGCTTTCCTTCCTTTTTTCTTTTCTTCTTCTCTCTCCCTCTTTTACTGTATGCAGACCCCATACTTAAATGAAAAACTTACACTCATTCTTAAGGAATCTTTTTAGATATATATGTGTTCGCAATGAGGGGCTCTTAACTTAAAAGCTCTGTTTGGGGTAGCACTGGCAGAGAACAAAGGATTGCTGTTAGTCCTGGGCCAAGTCAGGGGAGTGGTAGATGGCTTCTTCTCCTGGGAACAAAAGGGAGGTCCCAGGGAGCCATTGCTTTGGAAATCCCACCCAAAGCAAGATCATCAAGAGCTGCTGGCTCTTCCTAGCTCTCTCTAGGTGCTGGAAATTGTTCACAGAGGAGACTGTATTATCATGGCTGGAGGGAAAGTTGCATGATGATGCATTCCCATCCCATGCCCATCACAGGTATTACCATCCATGAGCAGGCACAAGAGTGCGTCCAGTTGATTCAGAAGTGTTTGAGGTTGACTGCAGACCAAGCCCGTTCACTCTTCCTCATTGCTAACAGCACCTGCCCGACTCACCTTTTAGCATGACTGGGCAAACCTTACTGCAGCTTCCAACATGATCCAGCCACCTTCTGCTTCAGCCAGTATGGTTGTGAGGTCGTGGAGTGCCCGGGCGTAAGCTGAGAGCCCTGCATTACACCCTGTAGCCTCTCTGGGGGCTGAAGGATGGTGCACTGGAGTGCACCCACCTTCTTCTAGTCTGTAGAGCCATCCTGCCCTGGCAGGCACAGGGAGGTCACACCACCTCGTGCTCGGATGTTTTTATAGAATGACATAAAGGGAAGAGAAGTCCTGAGGACTAATGAAAGCAGCACACCTATTTATGAGAGCACATCTGTTAAAATGGCATCAGTAAAAGAGCAAAATACAAGACATCAGTATGTCTATCATGATGAAACTCTGAATGTTTTTCCCCAGCAAATGTACCTATGTTTCTGAAGGCTCAATGCCTGTCCTCCTGGGAAGGCTATTGCAAACTAAGTGAGAAGTGAGTGTGTGTGAGGGTGAATTTAAAACAATGCTCTGAATCAGCTCCTTAAATGGATGCCTTTATTCCTTACAAAGAATGCCTTTTGGTCACTCTACTTAACTCACCTCCAGAAATGGCTAAACGTAGGCAGCACTCAGTAGAAAATGAGCATGTCCAAGCTGGAAGTTAACACAGAGCAGGCATTCCAGGCCATTTCCCTATTGCAGCCATGTCCTGAGTACAGCTTCTTGGTTCTCCAAGTCTTTCATTGTGCACCTGAAGTGGAAGATTTATTTGTTGTGTGAACAGGTTTGTTTCCTTCTGTATTGTAATTTAAAACACATTCAATCAAGCAGGGACCCTTTGAAAATTTGGATATGCAGCAGAGTTATGGCTTTTCACTTCAAGATGAGTCATTGTTTCCCAAGTCCCCATGGCCTGAACCCAGGCTATCAAAAAAGATCTTAACTGTACAGGATGAATAAAGCAGCCAGTGGTCGTCTATGTCCTGGTAAAATTGAGTTGCCTGTGCTAAGAATAAAGCTTTCATGTCTAGTAAGTGAAGCTTTGCTGAGGCATCCTCCAAGGACAGGATAAAGACCATGCCAAATTTTTACTTCACCACTGACTAAGAAGCAAAGTTTCCCACCTGTGAGAAATTTTTGTGTGTTTGAGATTTAGTGTCAGTCCAAAGTGAGCCAAAATTACCTCTAACCAGAGTTTTCTCACAATGGCATCTCACAGCCCGGTGGCTTCAGGATGTCAGGAAGGGGACTTGCCTTTGCACTGTGAGCTGCAGACTCCACACTTCTGCACACTCAGCCCTTTCCAAAGATGCATCCTTAAGGGTATTCCGGGACCGCAGACAGACCCAGTAAGAGCATATGGAGGCACAGACAGGCTTTGCACTGAACTCTAACATAGTGTTACAAACTACTTAGCAGAACATGAGAGATAAAGATCTGAAGAAATAATAAGCACATTTATATACCTTTGTTCTATTTTTATTTCTCATCCATCTGAAGGGTTGGAAAAGGGTGAAGCTCTCTACATTACTCAACTTCTTTTTCCAGTTGGTAGTTTTTCTTCAGAATCATGTCTAGGTAGACTTGTTCTCTCTGTCCTTAGAGGGTTCCCTGATTCAGCTGAAATTCCTGCAAGAAAAGTGTGCCTGTATTTCCTCTTTTTCATCTGAAGCTTATTATTTAGTCATTATCTGAGCAGTTTTGCATCCTTCTTACCGACAGAAAACTTCTTTGCTTTGCTGCTATTAATTTGCCTCTGTATAGCTGTACCCTGTTGAACTATTTCCTTGCCTAAGCAACCTCTAAATATTCCTGCTCTTAGATCAGTGCACAGTTAGTAAGTGACTGACTCTCCAGCAAAGAAATGCTTCAGTTTCCACAGTAAAAGAGATTCCAGTGCATCGCAATATTTTATGGCTTAGCAGGGCTATCTGAATGGCCTAACTTCTACCATAATTCTTAAGTTGCACATAGATAAATAGAAGAGTGTTATCCTGTGCCACCTGCAATGTTAAAAGTAATTTTTCCCCATTGATAAAAATAGATATAAATACACATTATATGTATAAAAGTCACACCCACTTACTGGAGTTTGGTGCCCATGAAAAATATCTCCCATTTCAAATTGCACTTTGAGAACTATCAGTTAATTTTTAATAAATTTGATCTAAGAACTTTTGTCTTGTAGTGTCCTAGTTTCTTAATTAAAATGCCATATGGTGCCA
This sequence comes from Nyctibius grandis, assembly GCF_013368605.1. NCBI lineage: Eukaryota > Metazoa > Chordata > Aves > Nyctibiiformes > Nyctibiidae > Nyctibius > Nyctibius grandis. Next base: position 48,228,909 of record NC_090658.1, on the reverse strand, counting down.
GGAGAAATGCTTTGTGGAAGAAATCTAAATCTCCTATGTCGTTATTTTGCCCTTATTAATCAAATGTGTGGTTCAACAGCCGTTGAGCATCCTCTGTACAATACTTTTTCTACATTTCATCATGGCAAAGTGCTCTCCTTCAGGCTTGAAATAGCTACAGGAGTCTTTTAGCTTAGAAGGAGTCTTTTAGCTTTGTACACAAGACCTATTTCTGTTCTAACTTTTTATGTGTGTTTAATCAATTTTGTGCAAGCATCCAGCCATGGTGGGGGTAATCTATAATCTCTGTTCTTTGTAGAGAATTCATTCGAAGTTTGCCAGTCACTTGAGAAACAACTGCAAGACGGCTCCTCTATCAACATTTGGCAGGGATCTGTCTGCGTAGTAGTTTGGAAGAAGCACAAGTTCATGACTCTTTCTTTTTTTCCCATGAAATATTGTACAAAGTGATGACTTGGTGTAGATGAATGCTTAAGCACACCTCCACAGCTGGGATGAGAGTGGCTAATTTAATGAATTGTTTTAATTAATTCAGGTTCTATGGACTTGACTGTGTACCTAGACCACATGTTTCATCTCATCTAGCCAAGAAGTAAATACCAGAATTCAGGTCCAACTTCCCTTTCACAGAAATCTACGGTTCTGACTTAAATACCAGATGTTGACTCCCTTCTGAAGTTGGCTACTTCTATGAATTTCTCTCTGGGCTGTGGATATTTATGATACCTTTCCTTTTCTTGAATACCTGTGTCTTAGAGAGACTCAAAGCCACTCTAGTTTTCCAGGTGTGTATTCCCTCCCTTTTTCTTCCCTTTGTTCCCCATTCCCAACCCTTCTGCCAAGCAGATACCCCAGGAGCATGGGCTGTGGTTTCCACCGGAGGGAGCTAGCTGGTCCCTGCCCTACAGCAGCATCGTCCCCTCCCTGGGGCTGGGCTGGTAGAACAAGCCCTCCACCCCACCACCCACCTTTCCTTTGAAAATTTGGTTATTGCACTTGCAGTGAAGACAAAACCTGAACACCAGCTGGCCAAAGAACATATGTTGTTGGGTCAAATATTAATGAATGACAGTAAGTCTTCACAGAATTTTTCTTGACTGTATCTCCCATTGCTTCTCTTCTCTGTATCTCCGTAGAGATTTACTTCATCATTTAACCTATTTTTTGTTGCCATGTAAACCATTGTCCTCTCTCCTCAGTTACTCCTTTGAAATGCCATCGTGTTGTGAGAGTCTGAGGACAACTATTTGCCATAGGGTGCAATGAAAGCCATCCCATACAGATGGGTTAAGAGGAACTCAGTTGGTACCTGCCCTGGAGATAGTACCATTCTTATTTCTCAGGTTATAAAATCTTTCAGCTGTAAAGCAGAGGCTGCAACTTTGTTTGTTGCAGCCAGTTTATCCAGCTGCCCATGGGTGATGCTTTCATACTCAAAGAGAAGTGGCTGTTGACTGTTACTTCTCTATGCAACTCTTGTCCATCATCACTGTGATGTCTGAGCCTGGCTACCACCCTGCATGAGCACTGAGACATTTGAGTCTATTTTAGTGAAATATTTGCCTCGTGCTCTGTATTCCCTGGCAGGTGGAAAACTGCAGATCCAGCTTTCCTGGAGAAAACATGCAGCAACAAGCAGCAGAGTTTTGCATACTAAGGGTCCATAATTTCTGCAACTGACTGGTCACCTGAACTTGGCTTTACAGGTCACGAAATAATGATACAAGGTTTATGTGTGAGGACCTGTCTGAAACACAAATGCATTGTAGATGCTTCTGTTTTCTGACTTTGGTATGATGGTGGGTTTGCGGCCTTCCCTTCTGTGAAGAAAAAGAAGGAAACTGCATTAGTTTACATGTGTGCACTCATAATTTGTAAGAAACCCAGATGTTAAAACACTTGCATATCCCTGCATAGATAAATATCAAATAAGGACAAGGTTTCTGAATTTAGGATGCCTTTTTAGTGCATGTTCTCAAAGGATTTTTCTTTTCTGAGAATAAAGCACAGTTTCTTTTGAAAAAAGAAAATCAACATGCGCCATAAATGACAACTTGTTATAGATGTAAATATTAATTATACATTGAAATTCTGGAACTGTTTTTACTAGAAGCTTGTTAGCTTGTTAATTATCATAATTATCATACAAGGGGAAAGGGAAAAGAGAGAGGGAGACTGATTAGTGTTGGTAATTTGCCTCATCCTTTCTGTGCTGTTGCCTTTTTTTTTCATTTTGGGAAAATTAATTCTGTGAAATTATCACTAGGGTGCTGTGTGCTCCAGGACACGTCTATACGATGCAGCATTGTTCTGGCAGAATGCAGACTTAATTCATGCTTGGCACCTTTCCTGTCCCTCTCCTCCTTGCCACGTTCAAGTCTGCCACTCTTGGGCAATACCATATCATGCACTGTTCTTCCCTCAAAATAAAACAGAAGTAAAAACAGGGACAGACACACAGTGCTCCTGAAACTTCAGGCAAATATGGGCTGACAGAGGAATAAAGGGAAATGGTGGTCGTTTAATTACAACAGAATAGAGGGAAATTACCCGTAGGAGGCACAGGGCTGTTAGCGGGTACCGCTGGGAAACATAGCTTTCCTTAGTGTTTTGGAGTGGTCTTAGGGAAAGATTCCTCCTCTCACTAACCTTAATGGGCTCTTGCTTTCTCTGCTTGCACCTATATGGGTGGGGTAGCCCTGGGTCCTGAGAGGAGAAAGAAAAAAATGTCCCATATAACATTTGCTTGTAGAAGAGTTTTAATTAACTCTGAGATAGGGAAGAAAAAGTGGGTTTAAATATCCATGTTTCACCATGGCAAAAATTTGCCTTTTTGGTTATTTAAGGTTCCGTACTGCCACTTGGGTTCCTCAGGATATTCAGGAAAGATCTGGAAAAAGGTGGCTGTGAATCCACCAAATCTGCAAAGAATACAGAATTAGTCAAATTCTGAAAAGGCTGTGAGAAACTTCAGCGACACCTAATCCAACTAGATGAATTGGTGACACGATGTCAGACAAAGTTCAGCTTTGTTCAGACAAAGTGTTGCACACTGAAGGGGAGAAAAAAATGGCTGCGCTCATATGCCTTACAGGGCTCTCAATTACCTGCAGTGGCTTGGGAAAGTCAGCTGAGTGTCACTGTGGATGTCTCAGTGATCATTTGGATGCAGAGCACAGCTCTAATTTATTCATCAGGCGAGATATTAGACTGCAAAAGGAACAGGATAGAGAATAATGTGTAAAACACAAGCAACTAATAATGTGAGTTGATGATGCATTCACATTTGGAATAACATATGCAGGACCAGTCACCCAATACTCACAAGTTTCACAAGAAGCCTGCACCAAAGCAAGACAGGGTTCAGAGAAAGGTGGCAGGAATGGAAAAGGACATGTGAAATCTCTCACGTGAGAAGAGACTGAAAAGACTGGACAGACTAGCTTTAAAAAAAGGTGAAAAAGAGGTGATATGGTATAAATACTGTAAAGATAGGTTGTGATATACAGCTAGCAAACAGAAAGCCTATTTAGCCTGTGTTACAATTCAGGAGCAAGAGAGGAATGAGTGAATTGGAAAAGTAGCAATTTCGGAGCTGATTAAGAACAGAAAATGTTTTGCACACATATCATTAGCATCGATGCCATCAGATATTGGTTGCTAAGCCTGTAGCAGCAAGTGGTTTGGCATGATAGGGACTTGCAGAGTGAACGGCTGGTGCTGGGGACTCACCAATCATCTATGTGCCTTCAGGGCTTTTACACTGGCCTAGACCTACTCTGAGCCCATGGACCAAACATCCATCAGCAGCAACTCGTGAGTCACGCTCCTTGGGTGCGCGGTTTATTTTCATCTAATTTCATTTACTGTGGTTTATTTTCATCTGATGCAAATGCACCAGATAGAAATGAACACTCCACACTGTGAACCAAAGCGAGGTACATGAGGACCACAGGGAGAAACGATTCAAAAGCACACCTCAGATCCAAACTCAAATGTCAAAGTAGATGTATCTTTTGAGCCAAAGAAAATACTAAGACTCAAAGTGGGGCTTGACATTTATACTGTAAAAACAATGACAGAATTATACTAAAAAAAGCTTGGAAGCTGATAGCTATTTTATTTTACTTTATTTTATTTTAATTTTATGTCTTTTTTTTTTCATTAAGTAACAGTGAGGATCTAACATTTGGGTTAAGGACCACGGAGGACACTTACGATAGAAGTCTCTGATGTCTCTTCACAGCCAGTCAAATACGGCATGAAGTGAAATATTCAAGTGTGTTTAATGCAAACTATTTTATGAACTTGTGCATGCTTAACATGCATTTATTTAGAGAAATTTCTAGGGTATTTCTTGTGCTGCTGTTTCTTCATTGCTCTTGTCCACAGAGCAGACCCTGGAGTGGTCTTTGAAATGAAAGCAGTCATATGTTACACTGAATCCAATAGATTAAGTTTTTAAAAATTACTTTTCTGTTTTCAGGTTGTCAGAGATATTCACATCTTTCACAGAACAAATAGAGCCAGGCTGAGACCTTACAGAATGAACTGCAGGGTGAAGGGTAGGCCAGTGGAGTGGGCTGTATCAACACGTGGGATTTGAGATGATTGCTGCTTCCTGATCTAGTCCATCAAGACACACACATTAGGACTGGTCTTGCAAATGTCGCTAGAGTGGGAGCAATGCTGTGTACCAAATACCCACAGCACAACCGGCACCTTGGTATCTGCACCATAGGTGGCTCTCTTAACACCTTTGAAGACAGGTTCATGTTTTGAGGAGAACTGATTGCATTTCAGTTAACCTCACAAGCCCGTGCAGTGACAGCTCTCCCGACCGTGGACTTATTTAACTGGAGGCAGACATTTCTGTTCTTAATATAAATGGTATCTATTTGTTCCTTATTTAGATTTTGCCTAAATAATACTCTGAAACTATCTACCAACTATCAGCTATCAACCAGTAAATGGGACCAGGAGAAACAAGAAGTGTCTCAGCTCTGATAGCCAAGCCAGCACAATAATTCAGGCGACAAAAAGTCTTTTGGGGGAGATTTAGACCCGTGTTAGGACTCTGCCAGTAAACAAGAGGTTTCCCCTTACTGAAGAGGGCCTGGGACCTCCTGTGCTGGGCTCAGCTGGGCAGTGCCTTGGGGACAGAGGATAGAGGTGGGAGGTGGCTTTGCCCAAGCTGCTGGGCGGAGCTAGCCCAACAGCATGCCAGACGGGTGGCATAGGGGTGGGGGGTGGAGGGGGGTGGGGGGAGGCATTTTCCTTTATGCATCTGCCCCACACAGGCACTGAGCATGGCTGTAGGGGAGTGTGACACTCTATTACCAGTATAAATAACAGAAAGCAACCCAGCCCAGTTAGCTGTAAGGTCAAGGGGGGCAGGTGAAGACCACTGGACTGTTCAGTCTCCGATGGGTTTCAGTGGTTCCCCCGCAGCCCCTTCCTGCAGCCAGCGCATCCCAACAAAAGATCTCAGGGAAGTTGCCCTGTGGAGACCACAGTGTGACATCTGGAAGATGCACCTATCTCTGGAGGAGAGTAGCTCTGCTATAATTATTCATGTCTGATAATTAACCAGGATGTAATTAGATATAATCACCCTGACAACAGTGTGCACCTTTTTTCAACAGACAAGGGGGAGGCCTTGTTGTCCACCTGTGTCTGATCAAAAGGGATAATAGAGGAGCAAGCCATTAGCATGCACATGGTAAGAGACCTGGGCCAGTGCTCCCATTGAAGGCCTGATAAGTGATACAGCCAGGCATGGGAGAAAATAATTAATTCATGATATTTTTTTAAAGTCTTTGCCATCATGATCTCAGTTGTCAGTAGCCAACCTGTTTGAATAATGCTGCATTAAAAAAAAAAAAAAAAGAAAAAAGGCCAGGGCAGCTAAAAGAGAAGAGAAACATTTTCTACACTACCAGCAGGGTTCAAGGAAATTATTGCGTCCTTTTGTTGTAGCATACAACAAAGGAACAGCTGAAATGTTTTGTATCCATCTGTGCATGGCACCTACCCAAAACCTGCTTCACACAAATGCACCAATGCCCACGACAAGGGCCCTGTCCTCTGCTCGTGCAGAAAGACCAGGGTCATGCATGGAAATCCCCCATCCATGGAAGGAAGGCTTAAAAATGTGAGCTGGGAGTGCCTGGTGCCTGCCCGAGCCTCACTCCAAGAGGCGGCAGAGGGCCCTTTGCTTTAGCCCTGGGGGTGCTGCATGCAGCAAAGAGGAGCAGTGGGGCGGTGGAGCCGTGTCAGGGATGCCTCAACATCCTGGGCAGCTTTAGTTCAATCACCAAGAGCAGCCACTTTGGCGCACCCCGCTGATGGCAGCCCTCTGCCCTCACTCACTGCCACGGCCATGGCACCTCCCCCTGGGCAGAAACAGGCAGCTTGTCCCCTTCCCAATGAATGGTGTCCATCAGGTTCTACCGGAGGGCAAAATGGGACACCTGTGGTCACATGCAAGGGCATGCCATGACACCAAAAAGAGATGTTTTACAGGGTTGCTCTTAGAAGGGGCTGCTGCCAGCCCACTCGCTGAGGCTCACACCAGCCATCCGTAGGTGTGAAAGCATTTCCCAAAGCGAGAACCACAAGTGACTTTGCTGTGCTGGACCACATGCAAAAAGTTGTATCAGAACTGAACCTTCCTTTTGCAGGAGGAGAGTGACCAGATCCAACTCCCAAATGTCTCTGAAGTAAGATGAATTTCATGCTTGGTTCCCAGATCTAAAGGCTCTGCTCTTACACTGGGTAAAAACAACATTTCTGGCCTTCTGCCTTAGATCTTAGGTTTTCCTCCTGAGCACTGCACGTAGCACAGGGTTTTCCCTCAGTAGCTTTGTGTGATCGTTCAGGATGCCAAAAAGTCACTAGTTTGTACCTGAACTGCAGCCTAAGACTTTCTAAAGAACAAGGTCTCCAAAGCAGAGACTGTGCTACACAATCATGTTTCAAATAAATGTTTTTCGTATGCGTTACGTTAGAAATAATTAAAAATTAATATATTGCAGTAGAGAATGCTGTTAACTGGCTTTCTGATAGATTCTGTGCTATGTGCTCATAGCCTGCCACGAAAAAGCCATGCTGGGGTCAGAGTCAGAGCACGGATATAGTCAGTGTTTGGAGCCAAAGAGGAAGTATAGCCAGAAGTTAAACTCTTTCTAAACCACATAGCCATTGCACTATAATATTTTCTGCTCCCAGGGTTGAACACGTGGGTCTTAGTCAGGCTCAGTGATGATACCTGCACCTGCCCGTGCTTGATTCACCCTGTACAGGGCAAGTTCTGGGTAACCACCAGCTTTCTTGTCTGCACAGGATGGCACCAAGACAAGCTGTCTACAGTCAGGCATCTGCCTTTCAACCAGCTGGCTCAAGGTACTCGGTCTTCCCCCATTCTCCCTTTGACCCAAAGTTTTATTTATTTTTCTCTTTTTTTTTCTCATTTATTTATTTATTTTTTATTTTCTGTTTTCCTCTGGATTCTGCTGCTTTTTTGCTCCAAGGCAGATGTGGGGCAAATCATGTTTTTATAAGCCCAAGACAAATGTGTATTTTTGTTGTTAAAATCTTGAAAACCTTTGATGAGACTATAAGCTAGGTTTTGCTACTTATAACCAAAGATCCCTTATTCCTGTGGTTTCCCGGGTTCACCTGCCTCTTTCCATGTCTCCACCTAGACATTGCTGTCTGACTGTGGGATCCTGGCATGTACTATTGAGAAAACGCTGCTGACAAAATATCCATTGGAGAGAATCCTTATCACATTAAGCAGAAATGTCTCTACTGGCACAATCAAAGTCTAAAAGTTCACTTTTTCTAGATGTTTCCCAGCATTTACTGTGTTTTGGCAATCAGTGCTGCATTCATAGAAAGCAGGTGACAGAGCAGCATGGATACAGTTCAAGCCATGTTGCTTTAAAATACCACAAACAATTCTTCTGGCAGTTTTTCTGAATTTTTTTATATCAATATTTAGGAGTTTGGTTTAAGTCTTTCTAACACCGCTGGGGAGGTAGCCTCGTGCGGTGGGAGCAAGGCAGCCGTGCTGGAGGGGAAAGCTGGGTTATGCATGCCGGGCATGCTGCAGCAGCCACCCTGCCCTGCTGGGACCCCCCTGCTCCCCCTTCCTGCCCGCTGCCGCCCATGCCCTTCCTGGATCTTTGGGGCAGAGATTGTCTCCCTCTATGAGAGACTCACACTGCCATGGCGCCAAATGTAACAGCACTGAGGGGGCCTGTAGGAGCTGTTATAATGCAAACATCAGTCTCTCTCCTTCCAGAAGCACCGAGTGGACCAGCCAAGCCCTGTTTGGTAGATCTTGTGCTCACCAGAGAATCTCCAGCTATGGTGCTTCACCCAGGATCAGATGCCCATAACACTTTACATTTGTAAGGCATCCTTGCCCCCTCCAAAACCATAAAGCAGCTATTGCTGCTTTGTAGCACTTTGGTCAGAGCACTGGAGGGGAGAATCATTTCCACCCCTACCTCAGACATTATACAGATGCCTGATGAAGCATGGAAGAAAGCAAGGCTAACAGGAGCCAGCCCAATTAGCGCAGCACCCTGGGCAGGGCGTTTCAGCTGGACCCTCCGTACCGCCCGCCGGGCTGGCTGAAGATGTGCGAGCGGTGAGTGACAAGCAGAGGAGCTGGGACCTGACTGCATTCAAAATCCTTCCCTGAGATTTTCCTTCTTCTTTTTCTCTTTCTCTCCTTTCACCACGTGAAACACGCAGTGGGCTCTATGTGCAAACACTGACAGATGGTGACACTCGGCTCCAGCTCAGGCAGATTAGAAAGGGAACTCAGTGTTCAAGGGACCAATTACCACTCTGTCCCCTCGGGGAAGAGCATATCAGATGTTTACTGGGGGTTAATAATAAATGAATTGAAAAAAAAATTGCTCTTCGAACACCATATTCTGTGTATTCATGTCAGCAGGTTGTAATTAGCTAATTAAATGCTTGGACTGACAGAATGGCCCCAGTGGGGGTTGCAACATTGCAGACCGCTCCTGAAATATGAACAGGAAACATCTTGGAATATGTAGGCAGGAGAGCAGTTAACACCTCACATTTAATGGGACACTTCTTCCTGCGAAGGTTACTGGGAGAGCTGGGAGGAGAACTTGGACAAGTCCTGTGTCTGCAGAGCTCGGTGCCAAAAAAGCTGGGAACGGCGTGCGAGTGAGGGGGGCACTCGAGATAAGGAAACAAGCGGTCACGGGCTCTCGGCAGCAAGCAGACATCGAGAAAAAAGGACGAAGCTTTTGAAACGGGTGTACAATTCAAAATGAGTATCAACTAGCTGATAACTCCCAGCTCCTCCTTGAAAGGATAGAGAGCTCCGCGGCGGCGAGAGAGCTACCAGGAGACGCAATCTCCTATAAATACAGGTGTCCAACCATGTATGATTAGTTTGAGTCATCAAAACCAAAGCTACGCTTAAGGAACATGAAAGGCCCACCTCTAACCTCCCGAAGCAGAGGAAATGAGAAGGTGCATTCAAACTCTTGGCTGCCATTCGGGTATTAGCTCATGCCGCACGTCCCTGCCCTCGCTGCTGGCCTTCAGAGATGAGAGCGTTTTGTACCACTGGCATGTCACCACTGCTTGTTTGCATTCCTGGCTCCTTAGTAGCAGCAGGGTTGGGTTCATGAACAGCAAGGCACCTGGCACACTATACAAATAAGGGAGCAAAATCCATGCCAAATTACAGCACAAATAATGCATCCGTCTGGAACGTATCAAAGGAGGCGTTTGCAGCACCGGCAGTGAAAATGATAGTGTGACAGGCTTTTTGAAGCCCTAGGTTTCTTTGGTCCCACTTTCTAGACACACTGATTCAGAGGTAAAAAAAACACTTACAAGGAAGCAGCCTGTAAGTGTGCAAGCCATCCCAGCAGGAATCTCCGTTCACCCTCGTCAGCCACATTTTGATTGGGTGAAATGACCCACAGCACCGTGTGCTTGGACCTGCAGCCTCCCACCATGTTGTAGATGCGCAAGACAGCACTCATCTGCCTCGTGGTCCTGGGTGGGGTAGAGTGACTTGACTCGATGGGAGTTTGCCCTCTTCCCTCCCCAGCCCAGTCCTGCTCCCAGCACAGCTTGGCTGGATGAGGAGAGCTACCCAAACTCTTGAAGTTTGGAACAATGATTTCTCATTATAGATGAAAGGGGTGAGAAACATGTAAAAGATGCCTCCAAAATGTAAACCATGAGATATCTACAGAACATGAAAAATCACAGGGAAACATACCACTTTGCACCTTTCATTCATTACTGCATCAGAAGGTCAGGGTACACAAAGCAGCTTGTTTGAAAAGCATTTTGAGATGTGCATTAGACCGGGTACCAAGACAGATGAAAAGCCAGCAGATCAGGGCTGCGTGCTCGGTGATGCTGGTGTGTGCAGGACTCGGGAGGACCACACTCTGCCAAACCCTGTGTGTACGAGGGCTCGCCTGCTGTAGATAGGAGGTGTCATCTGACTCCCCAAATCAGGAATGCTCTGATGAACTCAGGAGGTCTAACCAAACTTTTCTTTGCTGTAGCTGTGATGTTTTCCTCATGCCCCTGCTAGTGCTCTGTGTTCTGTGCTGCAAACTTGCCCACCCAAAGAGCCTGAGAGAGGATGGCTGTGATGCATTGTTGCCAGACTGGGATATGTGTTTGCGCTGTGAAAGCTTGTTGATATTCCCTTTCCCCTCTCCCCGAATGTTTATGTTGATTGCAGAACAAAATCACTGCTGTCCCACGCGTGACGATCTGAACTGTCCCTGTCCTGTGCCCTCCCACTCTTCCAGGGGTGGCCGTCCAGCCTCTGGGGTCAGTTTGGGAGGGTAGCTGCGAGGATAAACAGTTTTCTTTTTCTCTGCCTGTGCACACGATGGAATAAGGCAGGTTACTTTGCCCATGATTCATTTTTTAAAGCCTTTCCCTTTGATGAGCCAGCTTCACAAAACTGCAGTTGGTCAGGGTCCTTTAAGGGCTTTCCAGCACTGACTTGTTGAGCAAATTATGGAAATAGCCTTTTTCATAGTATTTTGGCCAGCTGGGACAAATTCAGCCCTCTTTTGTAGGCCAGCAAGCTCATGGGTGGCAGAATAGGTGCAATTTGATCACACATTGGCAAAAGCTTGGTAAAATGAAGGCTGAATATGAGGTGTCTCTTCCACACCGAGCAGAATCCATAGGCAGACTTCACAGCACATGGATGCTTGGAGGTGATGGGGTCTGAGCAAGATGCTCCTTCATGGAGGTGCCCATAGGAAGGCTGCCAGGCTTCTGGACATGGCATTGTAATAGTCCTTCCAGGCTCCCTCTGCCATTACCCAAAACCTGGGGAATGGAATCTGTCCCGAGCTGCCTCTGAGCCTGCCCTGCCCTGGGTGTGCTCAGCAACTCTCCAGCTGTGCAGGCCTGGCAGGATGCTCTGGTCCCCAGTAAAGCTAACGGATCTGAAACATGCCACATCAGGGCAGCCACCCAGCTGGTGACTGCTTTACAAATGGCTCCTGAGAGTGCCTCTACCAGAATAACAGACTTGGCTTTCGAGTTTCAGTTCCCTGTGTAGTCACTGTCAGAACAACCCTTTGTGCTTTCCACTGTAGGAGTTCGGGTTGAATTTTTTAAATCCTTCAGGAGCTACACTGTAAAGACAAGCCACAAGCACGGAGTAGACAAGCTCAGCCAGCTGGCTCCTGCGCACAAGGAGGCACCATGCTGCTGCCCACCTCCTGCCCGTCACCCATTGCCACATTCAGCCCTGCTGAGATACCCTGCGGTGATGTCTGTTGGGTTTTGACTTCCTCAGGCCCAGGTTTCTTTTTCTAAACAACAAGTAGCACCATTCCTACATACCTATGGGCTCAAGACCTTGATTTGTGCCTTGTCCTATGCCCATTCAGTGATGCAACGGATGCTTGAAGTTCAGTGTGCTGCCAAGAGCTTTCCCAGATCCTAGCCATATAGCTTGTCTCTTTACAGGAATGATTTGTAGGTACAGATATATGTTGGTACAATTGGGGTTACAAGCTCATGTCGCCTGTGAGAATGGAAGGAGAGCATGCAGCACCCTCCGCGGGTGAGGAAGGCCTGGCAAAATCACCGGCTCCTCGTTACCAAGCTGTGATTAGCTAGCGCAATCCTGCTCAATCACAATATTCCAGAACTGAGTCATCCAACAACTTCAGCTATGCTTGTAATTGCCATATTGGATAACCACATATATTTATTATTTACCAGCACATGCTTTATTGGCGTTCATTACAAGCTGTTAATGAGATGTCTGTTTTAATGGTAGTCGTGGAGCTAATAAGCAGGAGGTGGAAGGATCCTGTCCTTTGCCAACGGATTTGATTTCTTTGCTGGCTTTTGGGCAACCACATATCCCATCCACAATGACAAGCAGCAGGGTCATGGGGTCTGCCTCAAGCACGTCTGCTGTCACCTCATTTTGGCAGAGTACAGGGAAACGGAGGGCTGCGTGGGGGCCAGCGGCCGAGGAGGAGGTGAAGGAGTGAAAGGTGACACCCATGGACGTGGCCAAGAGTGACCTGCCCCACATGGAGTGATGCTCACCCAGCAGCAACCTGTCCTGCGCAGGGGCACCGTGCCCCCTGCAGGACACGTGCGGCATGCTGCCTGTCGCTGGTAGCCATGGGGCTGTGTGGGGTACAGCTGGCTGCTGGCGGCACAGCCACCTTGTGCAGGCAGCACTCAGCTGCTTTGCATTTTGCAGAGTGTTTTAGGAGAAACGTGTCTCCCCCATCACTGCCGTCCCACACAGGCAGAAATGTGCGGGGCATGGGTCCCAGCTGCCAGATGAGGGGGTGATGCTGAGAAGCCCCTCTCCCCGTGCTCACCCTGGCTGGGCTGCCCATGCATCAGAGGGGTAACTTCAGGGCCCCGCTCACCAGTGGGATGCTTTTCTAGTGCAAACTGGAGGCTTGAAGCAAAGCAAGAAAAACTCTCAGCAAAATTTCGTGTGAACCCAGATGCGCAGGTTGCAGTAGGTAATCCTGTGCTGTGGGTGCAGTCCTGCACTCTCCTGCACCCTCCAGGCCAGCGGTACAGCTCCTCTCCCTGCCCGCACCCTGTCCATCGGGCAGGGGATACAAGGTGCTCCCCAGGCCCCCCAGCTCCCATCTCTCATCCCCCAAGGGGGAAGAGGGAGCATCCCAGCGATGCCCTTTTCACTGCCATCCTGCCCAGGCATGCCTTCCTGGGGCAGGAGAAGATGGCGGCGCTGTCGAGGGATGGAGTGCAGGATGAGGCCACCTGTGGTGTAGGCTCAGGGTGGCTATCAGCAGCTCTGCTGGGCTCACCCCATCCCTCTCTCAGGGAGACGAGGTGACAGATGCAAGGCAGGCACCAAGAGTGGAGGCTCCCTTTATTTTGGCCTAGGGCACTTTAGGAGCTGTGGCCGTCTTGAGAGTCACCCGGTGTTTGGCCAGATCCCCAATGGCTTTGCACATTCCTTTTCTTTCCCTGAATGGATGGTCTAATCTGGCTGGAGGGCATTGCAAGGCCCAACAGCCAGTCTGCTGCACCTGCTCATCAAGGATTGAAACACCTGCCCTGGTCGGGGCTTAGCATTTAAGTGCTGCTATTTGAAGACAAATCTTGTCTTTTGTCTCTGCCTCAGCCTCCTCACAGCTCCCCCCTTCCCTTAAAACAAAAAAAGAAAAAGAAGAAGAAGAGAAAAAGGCTTTGCCGAGTGTTTTTTGGACAGGGCTTATTTTTCCTCTGATTTCCCAGAGAAGTAACTCTTTCTTTCCATGTTAGGTGCACTGCTGGGAAAGGTTATTCACACAGGCAAGGAGAAGCAAGAGCACTTTCATTTTGCTCACAGCTGTTTAAAAGGCCTATGCTGATGTTAAAACACTGGACTGTTGGGTGGTTACACTCTGAAGCGCTTCTCTATCGTCCTGGTACTGGCAATAAATGCTATGCAGTAAACTGATGCTTTTAATGAGATCAGATGTTCTTCTACACAGCCTCCTACCTACATTTGACCTTTAACTTTTTCAGGTTGTTTTCTTGTGACAACAAACAAATAATATTGAATCAATAGTTAATATGAGATTTACCTAATGGGGAATTAGAAGGGAGTTGTATAGTTTGTGCCAGTAAATTAGGAAGAAAGGAAAATAGATTTTATCCAAGCAATGTGATTTCTCTTTTTTTTGATGAACTTGTGTATTTGGGTGACTAAGACACTTGGGCTGTGTGAGGAAGCCTTGGTTTTGCAGGATTTGTTAATGAAGAGGCTAGGAAGATATAAAATACACTAAATGGATTGGACAGCAACCAGCTGATACATCTCCAGAGTTAACAGAAAGCAAAAAATATGTTTCTAGTGGCTCTCAAAGGATGTGTTCTTGAACCAAGTTCTTTAACACTTTTATCGTGGTCTGGAAGAAAAATAAAAGCCGTGTTACGTACAAAGATTGGCAGAGAGCAACGTTTGCAAGGGAGTTAAGGAAGAGCAGGCTTTGGGGAAGGGAGCTGGGCAGAGCTACAAGCTTGAGTAATAAAACAGGGAAACATCTCCAGTGTAACAGAAAGGGCTCCCCACTCTGCCCAAGCACCTACCTTGGGAAAGGAAATCTGGCAATGCAGCAGTCCTCAGTCTGCCAAAGTATAACAAAATCTAGAGCAAGAAGTTGAAATTAGGCAGATGCAAGCTGGAAAGAAAAGGTAGATTTGTGACAGAGGATAAAGAAACAATGAAATTACTTACTGAGGACCGTGATGGATTCTCTGTCACTGGAGACTTTTAAATCACATCAGAATTTCCTCATCTCTTCCCTCACTCCCCCCAAAAAAGAGATGCCTTACTTGATTCAGAGGGCTTTTACATGCTGTGTTACAGGGAAGATCAGGCAGGATGAACACAGTGGTTCTGGCTTTATAACCTATGAATACTTTTGATCAGAAAACAATTTTAACAGGAGACAAACCCATGAAAATCTTGAGTTTATTTCAGTTTCATTTATCAAAAAAATATTTCATAGAATCATAGAATAGGTTGGGTTGGAAACAACCTTCAAAGGTCACCTAGTCCAACCCCCCTGCAGTGAGCAGGGACATCTTCAACTACGCCAGGTTGCTCAGAGCCCCATCCAGCCTGGCCTTGAATGTTTCCTGGGATGGAGCCTCTGCCACCCCCCTGGGCAACCTGTTCCGGTGTTCCACACCCTCATTGTAAAAAATTTCTTCCTTATATCTAGTCTAAATCTACCCTCTTTTAGTTTAAAACCATTATCCCTTGTCCTGTTGCAACAGGCCCCTCCTGAAAAGGTTGTCCCCATCTTTCTTATAGGCTGCCTTCAGATACTGGAAGGCTGCTATAAGGTCTCCCCGGGGCCTTCTCTTCTCCAGGCTGAACAACCCCAACTCTCTCACCCTTTTTCATAGGAGACGTGCTCCATCCCTTTGATCATTTTTGTGGCCCTCCTCTGGACCTGCTCCAACAGGTCCATGTCTTTCTTGTGCTGAGGACCTCAGACCTGAATGTAGTACTCCAGGTGGGGTCTCGACAGAGTGCAGTAGAAGGGCAGAATCACCCTGTCAACCTGCTGGCCACACTTCTTTTGATGCAGACCAGGATACGGTTGGCTTTCTGGGCTGCGAGCACACATTGCCAGCTCATGTCCAGCTTTTTATTCACCAGTACCCCCAAGTCCTTCTCCTCAGGGCTGCTCTCAATCCCTTCATCCCCCAGCCTGTACTGATACCAGGTGTTGCCCCAACCTAGACACAGGACCTTGCACTTGGCCTTGTTGAACCTCATGATGTTCATATGGGCCCACTTCTCAAGCTTGTCCAGGTCCCTCTGGACGGCATCCTGTCCCTTTGGCGTGTCAACTGCACCACTCAGATTGGTGTCATCTGCAAACTTGCTGAGGGTGCGCTTGATCCCACTGTCTATGTCATTGACAAAGATATTAAACTGTACCAGTCCAATACGGATCCTTGAGGGACACCACTTGTCACTGATCTCCATCTGGACACTGAGCCCATTTCCCACATTTGTAGGATGGTTAAGAAATATGGAGGAAGGACTAGTTCATTCTTTTTGGAAATATTTTTGGGGCAATTAAAACACAATGTTAAATAAATGGGGAGAAAATTTAAGCCCGAAATAAGAACAGGATAGTTCATACAGTGGTAGTCAGCCTGTGAAATTGTCTACATTGGGGCAAAATAGTCAAATAGACAGTTAATTTTTTGGGAACAGATCATAATAAAAGAAGAGCAGAAGATCCTGTGTCCATCTGCACAATAAGGTGAAATTGCTTTAGGGCACAGATCAATTGCTAGAAGGTTTAAGAAGAAATTTCTCCCATGGGTAGCTTAGAGTGATACGTGTTCCATGAATGCCTTGAGAGGCAGGAGAAGCCCACTTCAGTTCACTGGGAGCTGAGCCTAAGCCTGTTTCATGAAAGACACCAGGAGTTTTATTAAGAATTTCAATCAGCTGAGTCCTCATACAGTTTTATGTAGTGGTGCCCTTGATTTCTTTGTGATCCTGGTATTTCTACGGCTAAAGGATGAGGGACTGCCCACCAGGAGCGAGGTTTGGGTTGGAGTTTACTGTTGTTGTCTTTGCCTGGAGCATCTAGCGGTGAGGCTGCTGCTGGAGGTACGATGTCAGCTGTGATGTGATCTGGCACAGGTTTTACTGTTATGAATTCCCTTGGCTGTTGCCTCTCAGAGGCTACAGCAGCAAAAAGATAAAACAAAATAAAGATCAGAGACAGCCCTACTTACATGTCCTTAGCAGTACAGAGAGAACATCTTCATTATTTTTTGCCTGTGAGATTAATCATACAAGACTTTTGTCCTTTCCAATTACCTGTGAATTTAAAATAGTGCTGTCTCATAGAAAATAATTAAAAGGAATAGAAATTGCATGTTGCTCTACCTGGAGGTGCCTGTGTCTTTGTCCTCCACATGGCGTAACTTGCCCCTTTCCAGCAACATTGGCACTAGGATAGGTTGTGTTCGAGATACATACAACTCGCAAAACAGCCCATAATGCCAGACTGACACCTCACCAGCACCAGCATGAATTTCCAGTGTTACTCAGGTGTGAATTTTACTTATGATGTATTTATTACAGTGGGAGTCTCAGACTAGGTTAATTCTCAATTAACAGCTAAAAAATCAGCAAGAAAAAGTCTCAGTGGCTTTGAAGTGAAGGATGCTATTCATGTAATGTACCATAGAGGGTTAATGTTTACAGTGCAGTGGGTGGAAGTAAAGCCACTGCAGGTGTATTTCTTAATGAGGTGCTAATTGGGCAGGTGCAGATAAACAGGGGACAGGAGGGCTCTTTAGTCCTGGGGAGCAAAGAGGATTTTGCCCTGGGGAGGGTAATGCTGCAGCTGAAAGAAAGATGTATTCACTTTTATCTGTGACATTATCTTTGCGTAATCAGCAGAACACAAGGTTGTTGGCTCTAGTACTAAGGAAAGAGGTCTGTGTGCTGGAGGAGCATATAATGGGTAATGAAGGTTTTGGGAGATCAGATGGGAGGGCAGAGGATGTGGGACCAGAGCTTGCAAGCTTGCTAAGGAATAGAAGTGAGTTATTTGCAGACATCTTGAAAAAAAATGCGAGGCATAAAGGTAGAGCTGTTTGGGCATTACAAGATGCTTTGGGGATGTGCAGTGGCAGCTTTCTTGACAGGGATAGCTCTGAGCCCACCAAATTAACTGGTGATTATTCCCTAGAATGGAAAAGTACATAAGATAAAAGAAACACAGAGGAAAAGAGAGTGTGATTAGAAAATGGGAGAAGAGAGAACAGAAAGGGCCATGTTCCCTGAAGCTTTCAGATAATCTATGTTCTCTCTTCCCTATAACCAGAGAAGGTGAGACCCTATAATATCCTCTGTTCAGCTATGTGCTCCTTGAAGTTTCCTCACTGCTTAGAGAAGGCTATTGGCAAGAAAAGATGAGCGTACTGTAATGTAGTCTGTTACTATGGATGCTCTAGGGGAGAGACAGGTATAAACACTATCCAGTATAAAGCTTTTCTGTGCTTTGCATTGAAGCAAACCCCTTCTCATCTGTTCTTCCTCACTAGAAGGCTCACTGGTGGACTATGGTAGATTTATTTTTATTTTTTTTTTTTTGGCTTAAGAAGCAATTTGTAATTAGCTTTCCTCTGTTATGCTCCCTCCCTGCCAAAACAAACTTGTCAATAGAAGTCTGATGTTTAGATGCAAAAAAGATGTACATTTAATTAAATGTGAAGCTGGTTTGTGAGAATGGAATGTACGGAGAAGCCACTAAAGAGCGTCACACAGAGTGTAAAGAGCTGGAAGTAAATGTCTGAAGAAAAGGAACAGTGTGGATATTACGGTTTCAGGCCACAAACATTGTGGCAGTGAAGCAAGTGGCAAAGCAAGTAAATTCTGGATAGTTGAAAAAAAAAATCTGTGAGTTGCATCAAATTAAGGCCTGAGAAAAAACTTCATAAAACTTGAGAGTGCTGTGCTTGGGACATGCATATAGAGAGGCAAATCTGGTGAGTGAGGTCCTGTGGGATGCCATGCATGCTGTATATGATGAGAGCTCCATTTTCAAGCCTTCATTAGCTTTAGTAAACAAACATGCATTCATGTTAAACATTTCTCCTGAGATGACAACTATTGACAATATATCTTCCTGAAGCATGACAGTTATGAAACAAATAGCTGACAGTCTGCAAAGTTTCCTTTATTCTCTAGTTACTGAAGAAGCTTGAGTGTGCAATGGGAAGCCTGGCATCAGGAGTGCTTTAGCAGTTAATGTTTTTTGCAACAAGATTTTGCACAAAATTTGTTAAGCGTAGAAACTGTGCTCTGAGTGTTGATTAAATGGAAGCATCGGTTTGGGGCCTGCTGTTAAACAGCAATCTGGGGGGATATACGTTCTCTGCAAAAACCATGGACATCAGCAGCAATTCAGTGTCAAAAAAGCTAACATTAGGAGTCACGTTCATTTGAGCTGGTTGGGTATTTCATGCACTTTCATCTTATGGTACTAAAGACAGACAATGTTGACTGGCAAAAAAAAAGATTGCTTATTTCTCTACGATCTTCAAATGTGCAAAAAACAAGAGACTGTATTTTGATCTCTGTGTGGAGGATGCTGCTGTTGTGAAACACTTGCATGCGGTCCAAGCATAGCTCTGACATGGTGTTTCATTAAGCTGAAATCAGCACAACATGTACACAACAATGAGGACAATAAAGTTGATTTTCTTACTTTGGGAGAATCATACAAAACATCTGGAAGGTGATGAAGCTTAAAATCCTCCTCAGAAATGAGAGGAATCATAAAGCAGTCAACAGCAAAAGAATAATTTTGTACTTTGTTAATAGAGATGTTATTTACAAAAAAAAGATAGTAGCTGCTACGTTCATCTGCAGGTGGAGCACCTTAGCAAAACCACAGTCAACAGTGCTGCTGTGTGAAAATGTTTCCCTAATGTTGAGGCAAAGTTATTTTCTGAGGGAAGTAGAATGCAAAGAGAAGCACTGGAACAATTCGTCATTAGTCACCTCAGCTAAAAATGCTCTTTTTTGGAGCAGAGAAACATGCTGAATCATTTCATTAAGTTACTATCTTTTATACTCGATCATCTAAGCTAATGTAAAGCCATGGGAAGGCTTCCTTTTTGTTTCTTTTCAGACTGCAAATCAGAGCTAAAGATAAACAACCTTCAAATTGCCTCTTGCTAAACACAAACGATTACAGTACAATAGACAAATAACAGGGTATGCGTGGAAGTAGTTTAATTTAATACACGATGGTATACATAATCTGTCAAAGATGGCTGTCTCAGCACCATTTTCCACAACAACAAAAAATTGTAAATTTTGTTGTTTGCTAAAATACAGTACTGATAAAAAATGACAATAACCCAAATATGTAAACTTTGGCCGTTAGCTTCCATTAAATGTGTTAATATCTGCCACCATTCCTGACTGCTGCATTCTTAAGCAGCAGGAAAATAAGAATCTTATCCTAAAAACCCAAACAGACTTCCTATTTCTTTCCAGGTCTCTCAGGCAGAGACACACAGAAATGGGTGTCTGGAAGGACCACCCCCGGGACCCCCTGTAGCACGGCTGCTAGCAAGGGACCACTTCTGCTCCCCTGAGACCATGGGTTTGCCCAACCCCGTGCTTAAACACTAGTGAGGAGGCTTTTGGTCTCATAAGCTACCCTGCTCCAATGATGTAACCAATGACTGTACCAAACCAAAGTGTCTATTATACCTTTTTAATTACTTTGTTTTCCCTCTGCTTTACATATATCTCCTTTGTTTCTTCATAACGAGTTGATCTTGTCATACCGCCAAGAAGATGAGCAATAGCTGATCATACTCATTAAGACGACATCCCTTTATATACTGGGAGATTCTCCTTGTAGCCTGTTTTACTCCCCCTCCTCCCGGTGAGGCAGACCCAGTTGTGCCAGCCTCTCTCTGCAGCCTTTCGTGGTTCCTGAACTTCATATTTTTGGCCTGCCTTCTAGTATCTGCCTTCGGAGCCCAAAGCCAGGCTCCCTACCACAACCAAGACCTCAGAAGCATTTGAAATAAGTATTTTCAATGGCTGTGATAGGACGAGCGTGTTGACTGGTCAAAGATGTGTTTTTTCACTTTCTGAGAAAAAATTCTGAAAAGCGGCATTGCACTGCTTGTTCAGTTTGAGGTGCGCAATAGCCACCACGTATTACCAGCAATGCTACTGTTTGTCTAGTCTGTGCACTGGAACTTGGAACTTTTTTCTTTTCTATTTCCAGCAGACAACATGACAAGAGGAAGACCATCATGGGAGGGACCCAATTTTGATCTTATGAGTCCAAGCAAGCTGTCTCTCACCTCCTCTTCCTCTCCACATTTTGCATCCTAATTTACAATGACACCAGCAGCAATGACCCACCGGGGCTCTGGACTTACTGGGAAATGAGGGCTGCCACACAGGAAGCGCATCACCGGCCTGTTTCCACGCTTGTAGCTGCAATTCCCAGTGCAGAGAAGCCACTTTTCTCTCATACTGCACCACAGACATGAAGCAATGTGGTAAAAGGTGGATATAACCACAACAGATTATTTTTTCTGTGGTCCAGAGACTAAACCACAGCTGCCAGTGGTTTTGCTGCAAGTACTGCAGTTGCCAGGCAGGAGATTACACTGTGATGTTAGGCTTGCACTCCTGCCTCCTCACTTAAGCTTTCTAGGTACATATTGCTGAGGTCCCATAAGTGTGGCTCTCCCCCCATCCCTGGGCAGCCTTGTACCACATCCGTGATTACTGCAGGAGGTTCTGCAGCAGCCCTGTCCACCCACGTGGTCCTGCTGAGCAATGGCACGGTGTTTCAGGGCTAAGACGAAGCACTGACTGCAGTTTCAGCCTGCCTGGGAATCCCGGAGGCACCTCTTCAAGTGCACCAACAGACAAG
The DNA here is from genome assembly GCF_013368605.1 of Nyctibius grandis. Classification (NCBI taxonomy): domain Eukaryota; kingdom Metazoa; phylum Chordata; class Aves; order Nyctibiiformes; family Nyctibiidae; genus Nyctibius; species Nyctibius grandis. The sequence continues at coordinate 48,207,406 of NC_090658.1, read as the reverse complement.
AGCAGCTGATGCTGAGGACCTGACCTATCATTGACAAAGAGCTTCTAACTTAGTTCCTCAGGGAATGTCAATGGCAAGTCTAAGATGTGATGTTTATCCTCTCAACAGATTGACTTGCACCCAAACAACAAGGCAAACACTGCCTTAAAGTGGCAAAGCATTTGCAGTTATAAACACATTATTTTAAAAGAGAGTGCATTTCACTGGCTATCAAACGAAAACAGAATAGATTTTTTTTATATCACTCATTACCAAAGGTGCTACTGCTGACCTTGCTGCAACAGAAACAGGGAAAGATTTCTTTGCTTCCTGCGCAACCATAGCATAAAATTCTGTTTCTTATTTCAAACACTGGTTTCCACCAGTTCCAGACACAAGATAAGGCATTAGTATTGCTGCCTTCTCCATTCCTTCATTCCTTCTTCATTCCTGCCTAAAGCAGTATACGATGTCTTGCTTGGCCCAACAGGAGCCACGGTGTCACCACCAGTCCAGAGCCCCCATGGAAGGGATGGACAGCAAAGGCCTGATGACATGCAGGGTAGGATGTGAAGAACAGAACCAGGTTTTTTTGTTTGCCCATTGCTTAGGTGGTGCCAAACCCCTCCCTGGCATCAGTGGCCCCAGAGCAAATCCTACAGCCCTGAGCAGCTCGAAGATGCTGACACTTGTCAACTTAGGGTATTCATCCTTTTATCGAATCTGGACACTCAAGATCTGCCATGTATTAACATAAATGGAAAAAACAGGGTCTCTTCCCACTGTCATGTCAGGAAAGCACAGCAGATAAATGTGCTAGGTAGCGTGAAGGGATGTCTCTCTACTGTCATGCTGGGGTACTCGCAAGCTCACCCTGGCAACCTCATCCTCAGGTCTCCGCAGCACTCACCTGCTAGTGCACATCTGGTGTGCATCAGGTGTGCACCCACCGAAATATCTGGTCCGTGGAGGGACCGATGCCCCTCAGTACTGTCTGGACGTCACTGGTACCACAGCTTGAGCAACCACAAAGCCTAAGTACAAAGCAGGGCAGTGCTGTGCCATGGGCTGTACCAACACAGGACAAAAAGACCATCCCTCCCCCAAAAAACTGAAACTCTAAGCAGCAGCAGCTTGCAGGGGTAGACAGACAAGAGCCAAAGGTGGGCCAAGTCCCCCCCTCTGCCCCCCCATCTTTGCCTCCACCTAAAAATCTTGCTGATAATGTTACAGTGTGAGGTTAGGGACCAGGGAAGGGATAGCTCCTTGGGGTCTCCAGCAGCTCTCTGCATGGCAACTTTTGTAAAGAAATGGTTTAATGCTAAAAAGAAAACAAAGAAACCAAAAATATGTCTCATTTTCAGTATTTTGTGACTGAAAGCATGAGATTTGCCAAATACAAGTCTCTGCTTGGGTAGTTTTTTTCCTGTTCTGCAAAGTAAAATATCTGGAATCTGGTAATCTTCCATTAAGAGATAATTTCAAAAGCTGTATTTAAAAATTGGTTTCAAATCCTTTTGTTCCACTTAAACTTATAAATATAGATAATGCTGTTTTAAACAGAAAGTTGAGCAAAGCATCAGCAGGAGATTTAGCGTGACTGCTGTGCATGTTTAAAAGAAAATGCTGTGCATGTTTAAAAGAAAAACACACTTAAGCGCTGTGACATTCAGTTTTTAAGAAACCCAGCTTAATTATATTTTCCCTAATTAAGGATTTCATTATAGAGGATCACATGATTTAATTATATCAATACCCCAAAGACCTGATTGTGAACATAAAATGTGGATTAAAAAGATGCCTCATCACTTAATTACCTGCTAGATTGGAACAGATCCATGTTGTAGGTCAAAAGGGACATAAAATGCAGGCTTCTGCCTCCCTCTTTGTTGTGCATGAAGGGCTCTGTGCATGGGGAGGGGGGGGGAAGTGTTCTTCTGTGTGTAATGGGAGTGATAATTACCTGTGAGCAGTTTTCTAAGCATATATTGCGATAGGTAGATATATTTTAATTAATTTATTTAGTTTACATTTTTGGTAAGTCTGTAGTGGAGGTGAGCTGCACACTCCAGCTTGCAGGCTAGTGGATGCCTGTGTATTTCTTCTTCTCATTATATAAGGTCTTGTCTCTCAGAAAGAAAACATCAAATAGTGGGAAATCTTAGGCTGGGGGCTTAGCTCCTCCTGAAGCAAGCAGATGGGTACCCAGCACTGTAGCAGGGACTGGGGCTGTCTCTCTCTGTGCCCCTCCAGCACAAGGCCCCTCGGATGGCCACACTTCTGGAGGTTCACTGCCTCTAAGTAGCTGGGGCCGGGATGGGAGAAGGAGGGGAGGATATCTTTTGGGATATCAATATAAAGTGGAGTGACAAATTTTAACCTGCCCAAACCTTGCTTACAACACACCTCTCTTCCCTACTGTCTAACCAACTTCCAGCCACCATTCCCAGGAGGGAGCTCGTGGAGGTCCTTTTGGCAGGGAGCACCGAGCGCATAGCGGGGGAAGCTCTGCATCGCTCACCATGGTCTAGTTTTCTTCCTGTCATTGGAAATCCCTTCCTACCTCCTTCCATATCCCTCACAGGCTCCTCCCTAGTAAAGCTAGAAATCTGGCCTTTGTACCTGATGATCCCACTGAACAGAGCACGTTCTCTCAGCAAGAAAAGGTCCGGTGGAGGCTAAGTGCAATTTTGTCAGTGCCCATAGCAGCATTGCACGCTGTGGGCTGAGCCTCTTGGAAAACCCCTACAACATAGCTCCCTATTACTTTCTGAGGGGGCTGAAGGGTTGCAGGCTATCCACATAAGGTTAGGTTTTTCTCTTCCTACATGCCATAAAAAGGAAATCTCCCTGCAGTGCTGTCCCAGCAGGTATCCTGCTTCTTCCCAGTGCCCGCAGGGTCAGCAGCGCTCCCGGGGCTCAGGCAGGGACAAATTAGGCAGCAGGTCCATGGACACTTTGCTGCTCCTAAGACTGCACTGCCCCAAGAGTCACCTTTGCTTGAACCCAGACCTTGCCCTGATGTGGAGAATTACTCTTGAAGAAAATAGTGCACAGCCACCAGGAAGGCTGGTCTGGAAAGAGAGGGCAGGGTGCTCCTTTTCCTGGGGAAGATACCCCAAGGCACATAGGAGTGGGTGCTCCCTTACGCAAGAAGACAGCCTTCAAAATGTCCCTTTACTCTCTGGGGCGGCCTGGTGGCTGAAGCGTTCTGAGACATCATCCTGCAAATCCTGCTGCAGTGGTGGTGCCCCTGCCTGATATAAGCCAAGAAACCAAATCCTGAGCTCAGTTTGGATAGCAAGGCTAGGTAAGAACACAGTCTCCTGGCTGCAAGGCAGCTCCCTTGAAACTACTGCTGAAAGCTGATGCTGATATGTCCCAGGTCCTTTCTATGGCTTTTCCAAATGCACCAGGGAGGATACAGAACTGGATGGTCCAGTCATTTAGGGCTATTCCCAACCAAGCCACCTGTCCTGGTTTGGCCTAAAACAGGCCAATTTTTCCTTTCGGTGATTTTTACTTTCAGCTAAGTCTCTTCTAAGTAGCTGCACTTTCCGAAACTAACTGCATGTTTTGCAGACAGCGTCTGCTTCTAGGGCTGATAACGCTTGAAGTTTATAGTTATCACTGAGGCACTGGTAGGGATGTTATGCAGAAAGGCTCTTGCTGTACTTATTCTTAGAGAAACCAAGGTCACTGCTAAATTCCTCGCTAATTACAAGTGAGCAGCCATAGAAGGGTCGCACCTGCAGGGAGGAGAGGACAGGGCAGGTGACCCAAAATTGACCAGCGAGGTATTCCATCCCATACATGTCATTCTCAGTATAAAGCAGGGGGATCACGAGGGTCTCGTCCCCTTCTGCTATGGCCGGTGTCCGAAGAGGACTCTGTCCATTTTCCTGCTGCCCCCAATCCCGATCCATGCATCCCTGAATCCAGCTCTTGACCGTCGCTGGGCCCAGCCTGGGCCTTCCCGGAGCCTGCCCTGCAGCGCTGGTGGGGACGTGGCCGACATCGAGGGAGCTCGATCTTGGTTTTGTATATATTTGTATATATTTGATTATTCCTATTATTATTATTATACTCTTTTTCATTATTATAGTTCATTAAAACTGTTTTAACTTTCCAACCTGTAATCTCTCTCCCTTTTCTCTTTCCCTTCCCCTTTGGGAGCAGGGGCAGAGGTTAACAGAGAGCATCTGCCACCGGTTTAATAGCCAGCCCAGCCTCAAACCGTGACACCACCCTGACACCTCATCATGGGAATGAGCAAGGTCTGCACCCACAGCTGAGGCCAGCACCTACCCGTGGACACTGCCACCCCGTCCCTCCGCCCCTGGGCATGACCACCCTGTCCTGCCTGCCCCATGGGCACACCCACCCCATCCTTCCTCATCCTGGACACGGCCAGCTCACCCTGCTTGCTTCATGGGCACAGCCACCCCATCCCTCGTCTGCCAGGCATGGCCATCCCACCCTGCCTGCCCCGTGGGCAGACTCCGGAGGAGGCTTTGTGCTCACACTGGGGCAGTGTGCCTGAGTGATGTGAAGCAAGGGAATACACTCAACTGTTCAATTAACATCTGCAAGTGGCACAGTGCTATGGGACGAAGACCCGTTTCTTTTACTTTGATTTGATCTTATTTTCCTAAGCAGGGAAATGCCCCAGTGACAGCATCGCTGCAGATGGCATCACAAAGCCCCGGCTGGCACCAGCTGAGTTGGCACAGTCAGGTTATCAAGTTCGAGTTTGTGTCTGTCTTTTCTTTTTTCCCTGCTTTGCTGTGCTAATAGCATTTCTATTACCGTATAAGCCTCAGTCAGCTCCCTTGAAAAGACAGAGACCAACATAAAAAGTAAATATCATTATCACTGGCAAAAAAAATGGGTCACAGAAAAAGTTAAATGCTGTTAGCCTATTTTTTTTATTCTTTCTTTTTCTCCTCCCTCCCTCTCTCTCTCTCATCTGGGCTTAAAGGGAGGCTGGAACTGAAGTCGTGGGGTCTCCAGAGCAGTACTGCAGAGCAGTGCTGCCTAATGGGGCAGCTGGTGGAGCGAGACGAGCACATGTTTCCTTTGCAGTTTTCATCTTCATACTTCACAGGGCCCAGGGACTGATTGATGGAATTCTTTTTTTTTTTTTTTTTAAACATAGCTTTCTCGAGGCCTAGAGCCTGCTTCTCTCAGCCACACTGAACATATGTCCACATATTCCCTTGGGCAGTATTTAAATGTGTGCATCCATGTGGCTGTATTTGTTTAGTGTGTGCTCCCACTGATCTAATGGGACCTTTCCCATGACCCATTGCTTCCCTAAGTTTGCCACTTGCTGCTGTCAGGCGAGAGAGGCTTTAACTTGGATGGCTGTAGCTGTAAATGAATGGGATTTTTTTCCCCCTTTCAGTTCTTTCAACTGAACCCTCTTGCTGATGGATCATCTAATGCAGTTTTGTTGAGAACCCTTCCTCGTGCTGTTAAAAAAAGCCAAACCTAAACAGACTCCATCTGTTACAATGCTATGTCAATTCATGTGAATGCAAAATTTCTTGGGCTGCTTTCTGCTTGTTAATAAGCCATCCTCTGAGAACAACATTAATTCCTGGAAAATGCCTGGTAAGATGTGCATTGCTTACTACAATGGGTATGTCTATCACTAAAATTTTCCAGAAACAGGAAAAGCAGTGGTTGCACATAGCGCTCACTTCCCTTCAAGGAGGCGCTGTGCAATTCTGCATGGTTAACTTTCCCAAGGCATACAGCTCAGCGAGACCCGAATCAGAATAAAACCATCTCTAAGATGTTTTCAGCATACACAACTTGCTTGAGTAATACCGATACTGCTCAGAGGATGAGACCAGAGGAGATTATTTACGTTTCCAAATATTGCAGCTTTGTGCGGAGGCCTGATCATATCAAACCTTTGCTCTGTCTTTTTTTTTTTCAGCTAAAAGCTTGAAGGTTCCCATATGACACAGGTAAACCAGGTGTTCAAATGAGCGCAGAAACTACGGCTGGCTTGATATAGCCTATAAAATGAAAAACTGTGTAAATCTTCCACAACCCGCATTTGCACACATTTAAGGCTGTGCCAGGAGATACCGTAATGTATGCAAAAAATATATACAGTGTAAATTAAAAAAGAGGTTAATTATATTGTCTGCTAGATTTCTTTTTCAAGAGTGGAGATTTCCTGTCAAGCACTGTCCTTGCCCTAAAGAGCTTAAGTGAAACATGGGAGGGCTTAGAGCTGAGACAAACTGCCCTCACATGCCTGCCAAGCTGCACACAGGACGTCTCTCCTCTAGCCTCTGGCAAGTGCCCACAGTATTACAGCACACCAAATCCTGCTCGAGGTGAGGCTGAGGTCCAACCTTCCACCTCTCTGCCATGGCCATGGGCTGGGCTCCCTCTACCAGCACTCTCCACGTGGGTCATACCGGCAGCCAAAAACAGCATATGTGAATGCACTCTGGACATCCAAATGTCAGCTTGGAACCAGACTCATCTATCTCCTTTCACTTTACATAGGTTGGGGATAAAATCAGCTGAAGAACAGGAATGAATATACAAAATGCAGAGTGTTTGTTAAACATTGTATTTTCTGTCAAGTGAAGAACAATTTTACCAGTAATATCAGTAGGAAATGTGTCATGGGCTGAGAAACAACACAAGAGAACTCAGTCATCCTAAGACTAAACTGACTTTTCGTAGGAGAATTATTTACTAAACAAGAGGACTGCAGCTATATTCCCACACATGAGTCTGACTTCCCAGCGCTGCCTTACAACCCTTCCCTCCTTCAGCCTCAGCTCATATCTCTCCATGGGACTTGTTACAATGAGAGCCTGGCCTGAAAACAGTATGAAAAAGTGGCTGCAGCCTGTTAAAATGGATCTAGTAACATACTTCTGACTAAATCGCACTAAAAGTCAAAGTGAGTAAGATGTTTTCAGAAGGCCATTGAAATTAATGGAGCATGTACTAACACCCTGAAGTATCCTGGCCATTTGCGGTGTATTTGTTACTTGTCCTCTCTGGCTTTGTTGTTCCACTTTCTTACCACTCTCCAGCATCATGGGATGATTTGTCCTGATGCCCTCTCTGCTCTGCCCTCTCATCCTCATTCCCCCAGACTGCCCACTCTGCCCACCCCTTTCCCACTCTCTTTCTAGTCTCCCCCATTTTTCTTTCTCCCTTGCTAGTATGTCATCTAACTTAGCATCTGCTCCCACAGCTGTTCCCACAGGGAAGGGCTGACAGGGCGATGCCTCGCACCAGCCTGTTCCTGAGGACCAGTGCCGTGTTCCCTCCCATGCTGTCCATCCCCCCGTATGTCCAATGCTGCCGAGTCACAACAGTAACTAAATTAGAGTTTGGGATTTGTTGGCTGCATCTATACCACTAAATTAAACAACTCAGGGTGCAGGTCCACTGGAACACGACCACCTACACTGAGAAATATTTAGCATGCCTCCTGCAAGGTGTTGGCCCAGTCCAGCTGGGAGTGACAGACAGACCCCAGGCATAGTCCAGGGCTTGGCAGGGGACACAGGCCATTCCCAACACACAGCACAGATGCCACCAGCAGCTTTTGGCAATTAGAAAGTTTAGCTGCACGGACTTTGCTACACGCATTAGCTGGCCTCAGGACCAGGGGATGGGCCCTAGCACTGTTTAGATTGCTAATATAGTGCAGCTATTGTGGCTCACAGTGTATCAAGTTTGTGCATTAACATCGTGCATTGTTCAGGTCTGGGGCAATCTGCAAAAAGAGAGGTGATACACACAGGTACACATTTCATAGAGGTTTTCCCCAAAGCGGTCTCTCACTTCTCACCAATGCAGTCATGTTGCCTCCTGCAGGAAGGTTTTAAAAAGCTTTGCACAGCAAGCCACTGTTGAGCAAATGCTGAACACAGCCCCTATATCCAAAGTGCTTTTAATAGCTGGGATGATGATCATAATTAAAACATCATAATATCCATTTCTAACATAGCTCTACATTTTTTAAGTCACAGTCTGATTTTTTTTCTCTGTTTTTTAAAGGTAAAAATTTAAAGGAAGCACAGTCACTGCCAAAAGCATGAATAACAAAAGCCATCAGGTTACCTCAGGGGCTGACAAATGAAAACATGTTATTATACACATGGTAAGTCCTACTGTAGAGATGCTGTCATGAGATCTTGTGCTGGGATATTAATCACTGGTGTTTTTGTCACTTTCAAAAGGAAGCGTAAAGTGATGGATTAGCTTATGTACTCCTTCCAAGGAAATATTTCTTTTCAAGTTGATTTTTAGCCTTACTTTCTTTAATCAACTGAACAGCGCACCTGCTGGAAAATACTCTGGCAACGGGTGACCAGTGCAGCATTCTGATGTTGCTAGAATTTTGCAGTTTGTTTTGTTTTTTTAATTCTTTGTTCCTAGGATACTGGCCCCAGGAGTTTAGCAGTCACTGTTGTACGCACAGGGTACCCATCACCGCCCCTCCACACTGCGGCCTTCAAAGATTCAAGGCTGGTTGGAGAAGCCAGTGGTACATGCACTTTGGAGACTCTTAGTCAGAAAACTTCAGAGATACATTCCAAATACAGCTATAATGTTCCTGTCCTCATGAGGTAGGAAGAAATGTTCAAGCATCTATAACCCAGTTGGGTTTTGCAGGCTATAACCTAGCCAAAGAAACAAAGCAGGGTCTCCTGCTGGTTGTAAACCTCTCCCTTAGAATACAATGATTCGGTAAGATGAAAAAGGAAACAGACTTAAACCCCTTGGTATGTGCCATGATACCTTCAGTCAAAATGGCATCATAAAATGAGAGAAATTAATTACTAATTTAGTCAGTACTTTCATCCTTGTTGGTTAAATCGGAATGGTTGCTTAAAAGATATCTAGTTGGCTACCTAAACTTTGATGTCTAAAAGTTGACTAGTTAGGTAAAATCTGTCTCCTATCAGCCCGTGTTCATTGTGTTAAAGACAATACTGAAGTTTCAGCTCTTGCATGCATCTTATATGAACCATTCCATTATCTTGCACTGGGTTATTCAATTTAGATTTTTAATATGGAAGCAGCATGAAGTTCTTTACCAATACATCAGTGTGTCTCCTGTGCATCAAGATTTATTTTATAAAAATCAGAATCACAGAATCAATCAGGTTGGAAGAGACCTCTGGGATCATCGAGTCCAACCATTGCCCTGACACCACCGTGTCAACTAGACCATGGCACTAAGTGCCATCTCCAGTCTTTTCTTAAACACATCCAAAGATGGTGACTCCACCACCACCCTGGGCAGCCCATTACAATGTCTAATGACCCTTTCTGAGAAGAAATGCTTCCTAATGTCTAACCTGAACCTCCCCTGGCGAAGCTTGAGGCTATGTCCTCTTGTCCTATCGCTAGTTGCCTGGGAGAAGAGGCTGACTCCTACTTCACTACAACCTCCCTTCAGGTAGTTGTAGACTGCAATAAGGTCACCTCGGAGCCTCCTCTTCTCCAGGCTAAACAACCCCAGCTCCCTCAGCCATTCCTCAGAGGTCATACCCTCCAGAGCCTTCACCAGCTTGGTCGCCCTCCTCTGGACTCACTCCAACACCTCAACATCCTTCTTGAAGTGCGGGGCCCAGAACTGGACACAGTACTCAAGGTGCGGCCTCACCAGTGCCGAGTACAGAGGCACGATCACTTCCCTAGACCGGCTGGCTACACTATTCCTAATAGAGGCCAGGATGCCATTGGCCTTCTTGGCCACCTGGGCACACTGCTGGCTCATGTTTAACCGGCTGTCGATCAGCACCCCCAGGTCTCTTTCCACCGGGCCGCTTTCTAACCACTCTTCCCCCAGCCTGTAGTGCTGCATGGGGTTGTTGTGGCCGAAGTGTAAGACCCGGCACTTGTTCTTGTTGAACCTCATGCCGTTGGTCTCGGCCCATCTATCTAACCTGTCCAAATCCCTCTGTAGGGCCTTCCTACCCTCCAGCAAATCGACACTCCCACCCAGCTTGGTGTCACCTGAAAATTTACTGAGGGTGCACTCAATCCCTACGTCTAGATCATCTATAAAGATATTGAACAGCACCGGCCCCAGAACTGAGCCCTGGGGAACACCGCTAGTGACCGGCCGCCAGTTGGACTTTGACCCATTCACCACCACTCTCTGGGCTCGGCCATCCAGCCAGTTTTTAACCCATTTAAGAGTCCACCCATCCAAGCCCTGGGCAGCCAGTTTGTCTAGAAGGATGCTGTGGGAGACAGTGTCGCATGCCTTACTGAAGTCTGGATAGTCTACATCCACAGCCCTGCCCTCATCTACTAAGCGGGTCACTTGGTCATAGAAGGAGATCAGATTGGTCAAGCAGGACCTGCCTTTCATGAATCCATGTTGGCTGGCCCCGATGCCCTGATTGTCCTGCATGTGCCGTGTAATGGCACTCAGGATGATCTATTCCATCACCTTGCCTGGCACCGAGGTCAGGCTGACAGGACTATAGTTCCCTGGATCATCCTTCCGACCCTTCTTGTAGATGGGTGTTACATTTGCTAATTTCCAGTCAGCTGGAACTTCTCCAGTTAACCAGGACTGCCGGTAGATAATAGAGAGTGGTTTGGCAAGTTCATTTGCCCTTTCCTTCATTACTCTGGGGTGAATCCCATCTGGGCCCATAGCCTTGTGGGTGTCCAACTGGCACAGCAGGTCACTAACCGTCTCCTCCTGGATCATGGGAGGTTCACACAGCCCCCCGTCCCTAACTTCAGTCTCTGGGGGCTGAGTCTCCTGAGGGCAACCGGTCTTGACGTTAAAGACCGAGGCAAAGAAGGCATTGAGCACCTCTGCCTTTTCCTCATCCCCTGACACTACACTACCCTCCTCATTCAGCAAGTGGTGGAGGCTCTCCTTGACCCTCCTTTTGCTGTTAATGTATTTGTAGAAACATTTTTTGTTATCTTTGACCGTAGCAGCCAAATCGAGCTCTAATTGAACATTGGCCCTTCTAATCTTGTCCCTGCATGACCTCGCAACATCCCTATAGACCTCCCAAGTTACCCGACCCTTCTTCCAGAGAAAATAGGCTCTCTTTTTTTTCCTTAAGTTCTAGCCTAAGTTCTCTGTTTAACCAGGCCGGTCTTTTTCCCCGATGGCTTGTCTTCCTACACACAGGGACAGCCTGTTCCTGAATATGTAACAATTTCTTCTTAAAGCACGTCCAGCCTTCCTGGACTCCTTTGCCCTTCAGGACCGACTCCCAGGGGACTCAAGAATGAATGAAGTAAAGTGATCCTGGGCCACTCCTTTGACAACTCTTGAATCCATCAGGGCTTCTAACTCTAGTAGCCACTGCTGAATACCTTTCTTCATCACTCTTGCAACAGAAAGTATTTCTGGTTTATAATTTCACGTAAGCATGACATCTGGCTCTTTACCAAAATTATTTGCTTTCTAATAACATAAAATGGTGAAAAATGATGCAATTGAAGTTCTGATTTTTGATAAGGGACATTCTCAGTTGCTTGGATCATGAAGGAGAAAATAAGTTTTCAGCAGATAAAGAAGCAGCTACCTTTTGCAGTTTGAATGATGTTCACTTCCTCATCTTTGCACCAAAGTACTTCAGGTGCCTTTTAGTTTGTTAAACAAATAGCGCTGTTAGAATGAAACAACACCATATGCACTGGGGAAGCAGCAGTGCTGGGGATGCTGCGGGAGCTGGTTCTGAGATGAAGAACTGACCCTATTGTGGGCACCTGCATCCTAGACCCCGAGTCCCCAGCTGATATCCACCAGGGACACTCCTGGTCTTACAGTCCCCATGTTAGCCTTGTCTTTCATACAGAGCATGCTTACTCTAATATTTCTTCAGTATCCCATGCTAATCATCTATTTTCACTCATCTTTAATGATCCATTAAAAATGTGGTTCTGTCCCACTTTTCTTGTCTGTCCCTTCATTCATTTCATTCAGACCCTTAAATTCATCCAGAACCAGTAATTTTTTCCTCCGTTAATAATGTGAAATCTATTCTATGGACCTGGACACAACTGAGATGTGGAAGCACAGGGATTCATCAGTGTTGCTGGACTCTACGTCAGTCTCTGGTGAGGGATTTCTCTAACTCTACTGTGTTTATTTCCTGTGATGATTTCTGTACAATGGTGGCCAGAATCAGAAATAACCCCTTTTTAGTCATTTGTTTTGATGCTGAGTGAAATTTGCCTTTTCTCAAGTCTATGTCTTTTTGGTCCATTTCAGGAATAGGATGTCCTTTGCCGATAGCTGCTCTGACCCCACCATTCATTGCCCACAGTCAGCTCACTCCTCTCTGCTGTTTGCCAGCCATTTTGGCAGCCTTGATTTGTCTTCTCAGCTTTACCATTGGTGCCTCTGTTTAAACTGAGGAGGGACTCAGAAATGCTACCAGGTCACTGTAGAGCAGGATAAGACCCAACTGCCAATCTCACATCCTGGTTTTATCAGAAAGTGGCTTGTTGAGAGTTGTGAAGTGCTCAGGGCTCTAAAGTGAGCCATAGTAGAGCACTACAATTTAGTTCAGATGCAACTGGTATGATCTTCTTTTGGCTTTCTGTAAGGAAACAGTCATTTCTGAGACAGAGAAAGCCTGCTTTCCCCTTGGTAGTGGATAATTTTGCCGTGTTCTTGCAATGTGAAATATTAAGTATAATGGGAGTGCTGAACATAATAATGCAAGCAAGTAAATCCTCTGCGCCTGGAGGTCTCAGCTGGAGTGCTGTGTCGAGGCTGGGGCACCACACTTCAAGAGGGATGTGGACCAACTGGAAACAGTCCAGGGAAAAGTGATGAGAAAGCTCAAAAATATAACCTGTGAGGGAAGGCTGAAAGAAATGAGTGTGTTTAGAATAAAGACAGGACTAAGAGGAGATGTAATAACACAAATGCAGCTATGTAAGTGGTTGCTGCAAAGATTAGGGACATAAACTCTTCTCTATATTGACTGTGGACAGGACAAGAAAAATGGGCTGTAGTGGAGGACTGCAGATGAATGCAGCTTTGGTTCTCTGATCAGGTAGAGTGGTGGGCTGAATTTGCAAGAGACAATCTGAGCCACAGGGAAAGGGGGAAATCAACAGGTCGGATTGTCCCTCACCAGTGCAGTCCACACCTGTAAAAGTAACATGTTCATCCCAGAGCAGAGAAGGAGCCTGAGGCTGGAAGGAATGATGACAATCAGGCCAGCTGTGGGGAGAAACAAAATGTTTGTTTGGACAATTTGCATCTGTTGCTTTTCTTAACCGGATAAGAGAGTACACTATGTAATATACACACACCAGCCTCACTTACCGACAGAGGCTTAAAATATTTATATCACGGACAAACAATGCCAAGGAACTCCCCTACAAATGCAGTGATTTAATAAACACAGTACTGCAATGTAGCATTTATCTTTATTATATATAATCAGCTGTTGCTTTTACTTGGGTAGAAATAATGTCAAACTGAGCCAAGGTAAGACAGGAAGGTTGGAAGGTTCCCATTTCCCCAGTCCCAGACATACACACCTTTTTGGCTTTTGCATGTACATATGGGATTTCAGACTGTGTGAGGCACAGCTAAGCGCTTCCTGCTCCAGCTCCACGAAGGACTGTGTGTCTCACAGACCTCATGTGTTCTCTCCTAGTAGATAGCTCCTCTCCTCTGCCTCCAGCAATCAGTAAGGATAAACAACTTCCATAACACCACTGAATTAAACATGTACGTATGTATCTAGGCAAAAGATGTGCATTGCTTCCCAAGAAAATGTCAGCAGGAAACACAGGTTATCTCTACATGATGATCTTTATTCTGGACAACAGGCACCAGGCCTCAAACAAACCCAACACAGTGCTCACAATTCACTGCCACGCACTATACAACATTAAAAAAAAGTGAAGGTGTTACACTGTGACTTTAAAGACAGTTAGTGGCTAATCACATGCTAATATTATATAAATCACTTATGGAATGATTAGCAGAATGAACTATCTATCTCAGATGCTTTTTCTCCCTGAGCAAAACGCTATTAGTACATGTGTACACAAAAAAAAAAAAAAAAAAAAAAGAGAAACATGAGGGTTGAAGCAATGGGCATTTGTCAAAGGTATTTATATGTATGCATTTTTTCATATGCTTACGAATGTGATCCAATCTGAAGCTTTATGTTTTCTCTGTAGCAATAGTTCTGCGGTCTTCTACCTTCATGTAAAATAGGGAATTGCCCTGAAGAGCATTTCATCAAGAAACCACAGTTTTTAAATGAAGCTTTGCTTCTAAAGACAGAACTTCACAAATTGCTCCAAGGTCAGAGTAGAAGTTGGCCCATTCTGTGCGGACTAGTGAAAACACGATGCCAGCAGGCTCTGAGAGTGGTACGAACTGTTTCTGTGCAGTCTGAAGATGCAAATGGATGTAAATACACAAACATTACACATAAGGAAAACTTACTCCCTGGGCAGCATGATGCCAAAGCTGTGGTCATTAGCAGATTTTGTTCCACGTGGATCTATCCCAGCTCACATTAAACCCAGTGGCCCCTCTACACCAGGTCTCTGTCACCTCCATACCAACCCCAGCTGAGCCCCATATGGCTATGCCTGAATTACACTGGCCTGCACGTTCCTTAGTGCTTTTCAAGACAGGGTTGGGTTTTTTCTTTTCCTTCTGGTTGAATGTTCACCTAGACAGCAACTTGTTTCATGTCAAAGCAGGGATAAAGCTGCCTAAATGGACATCACTAGGAAAGGCATCTGCTAAATAATGCTGAATGCTTTACAAGTAGAGGCGCCAGTATAATCTCATCACAAATTAACTTAATTGAAAGCAGAATAGCCTCCTCCTGGAGAGTCGTTTACTTGCTCTTACCTGATCTGTTGGGAAACATGAGACCTGCATGGTTGAACAGGGAACTGCTGGGCAAACTCAAGTGGAAGAAGAAGGTGTACAGATCGTGGAAGGAGGGGCTGGCCACTTGGGAGGAATATAAGTCTGTTGTCAGAGGATGTAGGGAGGCAACTAGGAAAGCTAAGGCCTCCTTGGAATTAAACCTTGCAAGAGAGGTCAAGGACAACAGAAAGGGCTTCTTCAAATACATTGCAGGTAAAGCCAACAGTAGAGGCAATGTAGGCCCACTGATGAATGAGGTGGGGGTCCTGGAGACAGAGGATAAAAAGAAGGCGGAGTTACTGAATGCCTTCTTTGCCTCTGTCTATACTGTTGGAGGCTGTCCTGAGGAGCCCTGGACCCCTGCGGCCTCAGAAGAAGTCAGGATAGAGGAGGAATCTGTTTTGGTTGATGAGGGCTGGGTCAGGGACCAATTAAGCAACCTGGATGTCCATAAATCCATGGGCCCTGATGGGATGCACCCGCGGGTGCTGAGGGAGCTGGCGGAAGTCATTGCTAGGCCACTCTCCATCATCTTTGCTAAGTCATGGGCAACAGGAGAGGTGCCTGAGGACTGGAGGAAAGCGAGTGTCACTCCAGTCTTCAAAAAGGGCAGGAAGGAGGACCCGGGTAACTATAGACCGGTCAGCCTCACCTCCATCCCTGGAAAGGTGATGGAGCAACTTGTTCTTGGTGCTGTCTCTAGGCACATCAAGGATAGGGGGATCATTAGGGGCAGTCAACATGGCTTCACCAAGGGGAAGTCTTGCTCAACCAACTTGATAGCCTTTTATGAGGACATAACCCGGTGGATAGATTATGGTAAAGCTGTGGATGTGGTCCATCTCGATTTCAGTAAAGCGTTTGACACGGTCTCCCACAGCATCCTCGCAGCTAAACTGCGGAAGTGTGGTCTGGATGATCGGGTAGTGAGGTGGATTGTGAACTGGCTGAAGGAAAGAAGCCAGAGAGTAGTGGTCAGCGGGACAGAGTCCAGTTGGAGGTCTGTGTCTAGCGGAGTTCCGCAAGGGTCGGTTCTGGGACCAGTTCTATTCAATATATTCATTAATGACTTGGATGAGGGATTAGAGTGCGCTGTCAGCAAGTTCGCTGATGACACAAAACTGGGAGGAGTGGCTGAGACGCCGGAAGGCTGCGCAGCCATTCAGAGAGACCTGGACAGGCTGGAGAGTTGGGCGGGGAGAAATTTAATGAAATATAACAAGGGCAAGTGTAGAGTCCTGCATCTGGGCAAGAACAACCCCATGTACCAGTACAAGTTGGGGACAGACCTGTTGGAGAGCAGCGTAGGGGAAAGGGACCTGGGGGTCCTAGTGGACAACAGGATGACCATGAGCCAGCAGTGTGCCCTTGTGGCCAAGAAGGCCAATGGCATCCTGGGGTGTATTAGAAGGGGTGTGGTCAGCAGGTCGAGAGAGGTTCTCCTCCCCCTCTACTCTGCCCTGGTGAGGCCGCATCTGGAGTGTTGTGTCCAGTTCTGGGCCCCTCAGTTCAAGAAGGACAGGGAACTGCTAGAGAGAGTCCAGCGCAGAGCCACGAAGATGATTAAGGGGGTGGAACATCTCCCTTATGAGGAGAGGCTGAGGGAGCTGGGTCTCTTTAGCTTAGAGAAGAGGAGACTGAGGGGTGACCTCATTAATGTTTATAAATATGTAAAGGGCAAGTGTCAAGAGGATGGAGCCAGGCTCTTCTCAGTGACATCCCTTGACAGGACAAGGGGCAATGGGTGCAAGCTGGAGCACAGGAGGTTCCACTTAAATTTGAGGAAAAACTTCTTTACTGTAAGGGTGACTGAACACTGGAACAGGCTGCCCAGAGAGGTTGTGGAGTCTCCTTCTCTGGAGACATTCAAAACCCGCCTGGACGCGTTCCTGTGTGATATGGTCTAGGCAATCCTGCCCCGGCAGGGGGATTGGACTAGATGATCTTTCGAGGTCCCTTCCAATCCCTAACATTCTGTGATTCTGTGATTCTGTGATTCTGTGATTCTGTGAAAGTACCTGGCTGTGGTGTCTCCAGTGCCAGGACAATACGATCACTGGAGAGAAGGAAGGGGTATTTTAAACAGTACATGGACAACCTGAAGTTACAAAACACTCAGGAGTAGGTGAGTTTCTCAAGACCACTAACAGATGCTGTCATGGGTTCCCAGACAAAGATCATAAGTGGTCTTTCCACCAGCCTCTGGTGATTTTCCATAACAGCCCCTACATGTCACCTGGGTCTGGAAGTTGTATGACATTAGGGTATGAAATATGCCCTAAGTAACACCTTTGGACAAGCATCAGGATGGCTTTTCCAGGCTGTGCTGACACTGTGGGACTAATGTGCTTTTTGGTGTGCAGCACAGGAGTGGTCCCTCTGTCACCAGGCAGGAGGGAGCATATGCCTGTGTTTCCTTCCAGAGTAGATGAGGACGTGCAAGGGCAAGGACGAGAGCGTGCTTCGTGTGGCACCATGGGTGAGGGAAATGCAGAACAACCCACACTGCTCTGCAGATACGGGTCTCCTGTGGTTCAGGATGCATTCACAATGTTTCTCAATGAGGCCACTTGCAGCAATGTGAAAGCATTATCAGGAAGATTAAGGAGAATAGTCAGTAGTGTGGCAAAACTACAGCATCAAGGCTTCTGCAAAGCTCAGCTGTTGTTCGACAACGGATGAGGTATAGGAGGGCCTGTTCAAGGATTTCTGCTTCTTCCCCAACATCCTGAATACCTGCAAAACCTGTCCTGACTCCTGTCTGGTGCTCAGAGCGGCCTTGGATATCCCATGTGGCAATGGGGAAGACAACAAGGGGTCCCTTTCTCTACGGGGTTTAAGAACAGAGCTGGACACCTTACCGAAGGCCACCTCACAGCAAAGCAAAGGCCGCCAAACCAGAATAGACTCATCCCAGCTCACCAGAGGGGTGACTGAGGAGCACCTCCATAACCATTGTCCTCAGTCACAGAAAGAGTTGGTGCCCTGAGGCACATCCTTACTGAAACAGGGCCTCAACCTGCAAACTGGCAATCATTAGTAAATACCTGGTTCCCCTGTTGCCCTAACATGTTGGCATAATTGCCTGACAGGCACCACAGTACTCATGTCATGGGGACGAACGTGTGGTGAGAAGAGGTATGGCCAATGCTTAACAGAGCAGTCACTTCGTAAAAGGGGTGACTTCGAGGCCCGGACACTGTGCAGGTGCTCCCAGGTGCTGGGTAATTCCTGAAGACTAATGAATCTCATCTCCTCTTCTTCTTTGTGCCTACAGGCATTATAGTAGATCCACTGCAGCTCCTTAAACCCATGTTTTGATCATAGATGTCAAAGACACCTAGAATAAGGCAAGGAGAAGGGAGCACTGTCAAGGAACTGCAGGACGGAGGAAAAGGACACGGGGGCAGCCAGGGGTGCAACCCAAGCAGAGACAGCTGGCCAAAAGCTTGGTGCCCCCAAAGCACATTCACACAGCGGCAGAGCACAGGCTGACAATTACCCCGCAAAAACCCTCATCTGCTGATGGGTGTTTTTACTAGGAGTCCATTGTCATGTCTCAGCAAAACGTGGGCAGTGCCTCATCAAGGCAGAAATGTGTTTCTTCCTCCTTTCCTATTTTGATGTATTTCACTTCCATATAATCTCCAGAGGGATCATTTAGCCTGTTCAAATGCCTTATTGAGGAAGGACAACATTGTTCTTCCAGCCTTCGTGCCGCATCGGAATGTGCCTCTTCCTGAGCGCCCCCGCGCATGGCCAGCTCGTGATAAAGCAGAGGCGGCTTTTCTCTCATTGTTTCGCCTTGCCTTTACCTTTCTCTTCCCAGGCTCATTTGTCCAAATACTAATTTGTGTTTATAACAAGAAGCAGTTCCCGCACCTCCCCTTTGTTGCTTAATTGAAGGGAAAATGAGCAACAGGTGGATCTCAGGAAATATCATTAGTCTCTTTCAATTGTTTTTGGCACTTCTTTGAAAGAAAAGTTCAGCTCAATGCAACTGGCTATTTGCTGTTTCCAGGCTAATTACTGCAGGACCCAAAAGAGGAGCGTATTGGAACAAGTCTAATTTAAAGAAGGTGAGGTGTTTGTCTGACTTGGGATTACTTACGGGCTTAGAGTTACACAAGTGGTTAAGGACTTTGATGAAACTGAGCCATATAACCAAACCCATAAAGGAAAATGAATCCCTTGAGTATTGCATAGCACAGAAATACCGTTCGTGCACAGAAACACGGCCAGCCAAGAACCAGCGTGTTCATGTTTATGTAAGGGCTTCCTTTTAACCTATTCTTTTGTTCATTGAGAATAGAAACAGTGTATAAGGACAAAAGTATTGTCATATGTTTGATTTTGAGAGGTACTTGTTAATGGAGCCTGCAACTGGAAAAGTAAAGCTAACCAGGGAGACTTCTACCTCAGCTCCTCTGCTTGCAAATCTGAAAAGTCACAGAGAAGGGGGAAGGATGCTAAAGAAAACAAGCAGCATGATCCTTCAGCATGTGGTTTTATCCCAGTAATTCCCAGTAGGACAAAAGAGGCAAAAGCTCACAGCGTGCTCCTTCTATCACTTTGTAGACAAAGCTCTGATTTCTGCTATTTTTAAAACCAGAACCCCGGGGGAATATTTCACCATTGAAAATCAGCCCAATGCATTAACGAAGCACTCCACCTGTTACAAGAATGCAGGCAAAGGGCTGGATGATGGCAGCTTCCACTTGATGGCCAGCAATCAGGGTATTCCTTACATGTGATATACAGCAATTATTGACCAGCTGAAAATCCGATCTTGCCATGTGCTTTGTAGTTCAAGGCTTGAACAACTAGGAAAGTTAGAGGAAAAGAAGAGAGGTGATAGCTGCTTCTTTAATTTCAAGGGTAGGACAGTAGGCACACAAAACCTAAGAATGCAGAAAGCCCTTTAAATTTTACTGGCTTAGTGATACTGAGCTCTCACCACTGTCACCTGAAATGTAGCTGCTTCTTGTTCCTCTCCATTGAGAAACTGGGGAGCTCAGCATAGAAATCTTCTGATATGCAATGCGTCATGGGATGTTTGGAGTAGGAGTAATCAGAGGGTGTTGACAACAGCAGGGCAAGAGGTGGTTCAGCAAACACACACACACACTCAACTACAAAAGCTAGGAAAGCCAAGGACAGTGAAATCATGATTAAACAGGCATTTCTTCCCTTGACATGGGAACAGGGATGCAAGCAGAAAAGCCCTGGCTTTTCAGAGATGCCTTTATGCATTTATTACTGTAAATACCCCCTTTTTTAAAGGATGTATTTAGGAAGCAAAACTGTTCCCCTTTCGTGAATGATGTATTTTACAGGGCTTAAAAATATGTCAAGGTTTGCTGCAGTAAATCCTCCTCATGCTGTAACTGAGTAATGTAAGCAACTTGGGTTGCCGTTTAAACAATTCCCAGTGTGTGGCATGGCCAGTGCAGTTTGAAATGCCTCTGTCTATCTAAACAGAAACAGATGTTTGAACAGCAGAGCTGTGCAGAAGTCATTCTTCAAACAGTAGATTAAAACATCTGTCAGGACCATTGGATGGGACCAGACAAGCAGCAGCAGTATCAGCTGGGCCTGCCAGTCATGTCTCCCTCACCCTGGAGGTGGAAGGGAAAGGACGGGGGGATTTAGTCTGGTCTTTGCATGTGACATCCTCTTATTTTGATGTGTTTCTGCAGCCGTTCAAAAGATTACAGGCCCAGCTATGCAGAACAACTCACAAACTCTCCCAGTGTTGCCTCCTACAACCGAGGTCTTCTTTCTAGGTTTTCATTTCTCCTGTTAGTGCCTTTTTCTGCTACTGCTGACAGTTAGTAAGAAAGCTGTGAAGTGTTGGTGACATGCCAGGTTGCAGCATTTTACAGTTATTTCCATCTGTCCTTCATATTTCAGCATTTGACCGGTTTAGTGGCATTGCAAGCAAATTCTTCAGGCCTCATTGGGTCAAATATATGACAGCCGACTAATCTCCTGCAACTTGCCCGCAGAAGCTGTGCCACAGGCAGGGTATTCATTTCCAGCTGAGCAAGAGTCCAAACCAAACCTTTGGATTAACACCTCTTTTGCACTCATCCCCACCCCAAAATCAGAGCCAAGAAACTGATACAGAGTCAAGAAATGGCTCCAACTTTTTTTGTGAATCAAGTCAAAGGACTGGATCCAAACAGCCCCGGAAGGATACCATTTTTACAGTCTGGAGCTGAAATATGAATCTTGAATCCACCCTCTGTTTCCAGCCCAGATTTATTCTTACTTCTTGTTTTAGTATTGAGCAGAATAAGCAGGGACAGCCCTACCCTCCAGGCTGCTCATTTTGAGGTGGAGCTGCTACGGCTGCATTCCCAGCCCCTTCATCTTTTGATCAAGCTCCTGCCCTGCACAGCCGAATTAAGGTCGGGGCCAGGTTTGCTGCCCTGGCTTCTCGGGCGGTCCCCGGGGAGACCCTTGCCACCACGGGGATACTGGTGCCAGGGCAGGCGGCACAGGGTCCCCTGCAAAGCCGATGGAGCTCTCCCTTCCCTACAGGCAAGTCGCTCTTTGGTCTCGCTTGTCCCCCAGCAGCCATTAATTGTGGGCTGTAGCGGCAGCAGATTACCTCACGACAGCCTGGCAGATGTGCTCTCGCTGAATAAATAAACTCATTTATACGGCTGTAATGACTGTTGCTTCTGTGCTCTCATCATGAAAACTCCAGCCTATCTACAGCAGTTTATAAACAAAGCTGCTTTGCCTTTATGGAAAAGCAATTTGTGGCTGAGGAGTCTCGGCAGTGACTCGTGCCAAATAGAGCTGAGGACATTTCTCGGGGAACAGGTGTCCGCATCATTAAAGCCACCACCCCCCTTGGCATTAATTGTCATCCTTGTTGGCACACTGAGAAAATAGACTGGGGGTTTGTCTGGGCCACGGAGACTGGCTTCCCTGCTCCCTCCTCAAGGTAGCCCCTCTGCCTACGGCATTGCCGAGGCAGGGAGAAAGCCTCGACCCTATCACTCAAGTGGTATGTGGTGGATGGACCTCTCTCCCCAGCAGCCTGGGCAGGGAGCACCAGGAAAGTGTCACTGGTGCAGGCTGATGAAACAATAGCGTTCACAGGGGGGAGAGAAGGAAACTGTTTATTAGACCGAGCAAGTTCATTAACTTCCCCCCTCCCCTCTGTATTTACTTTAACTGTCCCCTTACTTCCCTCTCTTCTCCTTTGTTTCTTCCCTTGTATCCTTCCATGTTACATTATTATTGCAAAAAAGAAAAAAGCTTCACCTGGTATTTTCTTAGCCTGCTTGCCACTTTAGAGCAATAAACTGCGACTAAAAACCGCATTGTGCCCCAAAAGGCAGCAAAGGACAGGAATGCAACCTGCAGAAATAGAGCGCTGCTGGGCAAAACTCTCAGTTAGACAGGTTTCTCTCTCATCCATCTGAATCTCTGGAGGTGAGATCCTGTCTCCCACCCGTCACCCTGCCTGGGGACTTTCCTCCACTTCTGTGACCCAAGTAGCCGTGTGAGCCAGCTGCACATCACCACGAGCACAGAGATAAGCGGGAAGCTTGAAATTAATGGCACATCTTCCCCCAGATGGTCGTGATGGTTAGCACCACACACGTGGTGCATGCCTTGGGGAGAAGAGTCACACCACAGAGCTGCCGTGTGGTTCCAGTGACTTCACCCTGCTAATTACGGCAAGGCAGGAACGCATTGGTAGCATCTAAGGGGTTTAGGCTATATCCACGCTACAAAGTAAACAGGCTGCGAGTGATGTTTGAGTTTATAACCAAAGACAGGATGACTGGCTTAGTTAAATGCACTGGTAGCCTCGAGTTAGGGGATTTTTGACACGGATGGTAGCTGTGTTAATGTAAGCCAGGGTTCATCCTGAGACATGGATCTCCTCCATGAGGAGGCATTGCTCTCTCTCTCTGAGTGAGGTTATTCTCACACATACATTAAGCCAGAGAAATGAATGTTTTCACAAGCAACCAGGATGTTGCTGCTCTGACAAACTCAGCCACGAGCTTGAGGCCTGGGGAACGTGACCATGAAGACACAGGAGCAGCAAGGAGCCTTTCCAGGGCTGGAGCAAGGACAGCCATCCTCAGCAGCTGCTGGCCATCCATCCGTGTTATGCTACCCATGTCCACACAGCCCTTGCCAGGTCATTAACAGGGCTTTGCCATTTGCCAGCCCACCTCCGCACTCAAAGCAAGGATGCCCGGCCGGCTCTGTCCACACGCCAGTGTGGGGCAGGGGCTCACTGCCTCCTCCCTGCCCTCTCCCGCGGGCCGTGGCCACACACCTGCCGGGTTGATGGTGACTATTTGCGCAGCTGCCTAAACCATCAGGGATAATTGCCTTCCTCTCCCCACTGTTCCTTTTCAGCGCCGGGCAGCGGCGGCAGAGTGAGGGCTGTCATGGGCTTGCGGCAAGCCCAGCAGCACCAGTGCCCACACGTGCAGTGCGAGCTCCCCCCAGATGCCCCTGGCCAGCTCTTTGGGATTGCTAAGGGGCACAGAGGAAAAGTTAGGGATCAAAACAGTTTTTAGGGACAAATCCAGCAAGCAGTATCTTGCCTTCCATTAACTCTGCTGGTTTTACTCTCTGCAGAGTTAATTACAAATCAGTTTAATTGTTCTCTCGCTTGATAACTTTCTAATCTCTCAGAGACTTGCTGCACAGCAGGCTGTAAGGTTATATTTTATCACTTCTGTTTCCATTAACCCCACCATGTTAGTCTGTGGTCTGCTTGCTCCCTCTCTCCCCCAAACATTAACAATTAAATTGATTAAAACTGACTTTGGCAATGGCTCTGTTGAGAACCTTCCCTCTGCTCCCCACTAGCCACAACATCTGCCACACTGTCGGGTCACGAGTGGCAACTCATCTGCCCCCCACACCTTCCCTCCCCATTGCACCACCAAGTAAGGCAGAAAAATTGTGCAGCAACACATGAGTGTACAGGGAAGCGAGGGAGAGGAACAAAAAGTCACTCCGAGGAATGTGCGTGCTGCCTAAAAAAAATAAAAGAGGAAGAAAAAACAAAACCCCTGACAACCTGCACGAAAATTATAAAAACACCCCAAGTCTGCCGGGAATTCAATCTTGGATGCCTTCCTACAGCCACCACTGACTGGCATTTCCCCACCTCATCTCCCTTTCTGATCAGACCATTTAGTGTAGTATTAACAGTAGCTGTCTCTTTTGCTGCTGTTACAGCCCAGCTGGATGCAATGTAGAGGTGGGAGGGAAAGTGCTTAGATCATTCTCTTCTCCTTCCTGGGTTGCACTTGGGTTAAACTGGCAGGGTCTAGAGGACTTGGGAGTCCTGCAAACACGTGGTGAGAGAGTCCACTCAACCTCCAACAACAAATGTTATTGTCTGGATGTAAGAAAGACTGATGTTTCTTTATAAAAATAGATAATGCCGGGTTCTCCCATGACATCCTCAAACACAATACTGAACTGCTGCTCTTTGTTCTGGACCGTCCCAGTAGCTCACTGACCGTGCTTCATGCTTAAAATTGGATATAGTTGCATAATCTAAACTTAGTTTTCAACTCCAGCAAAAATCCTTCCCTCAAAACTTAATCCATGACAACATTTCTTCCTTGGAAGATCTGGTTGGTTCATTCGTCTGTTTCATGGGGAGGGAGGAATCAGGTGCACAAAAAGTATGTTGTTTATGAAATTTTTTGTTCGATTTTTTGAACAGAATAATTTTGTGCTTTTGTCTCAGATATAATGTGTCCTGTGTTCACTAGATCTGTTTTGTTTTCTTTGCCTTACTGAGCGCATCCATGTCTTACTGAGGCTGGTTTTGTTTCTGCAGGCAGGAACATCCCAGAGTTAGGAGACTATCACAAAAAGGCTCCAAACAACTTAAGGTTTATACATGTAGTTTAACTCCTGACTGATGTAAATCTCAGATGAAACCTTGCCACTGCAGTGAGCTTTGGATTGTGCGCTAAAGAGAGGGCAAAGAGAGTTTGTTCAGTCCCCATCAAGGCATTTCCAGGCAAGATTAATGACCAGAAACTCCCAGACTCAGTCACAGGGAGGAAATGGAGGGCTGACCAGCTGGCCTCGCTATGTACAGGAGACCCAAACACCAACAACCTTCCTATGACCACCAGCCTTCACCAGGTTAGCTGAATGGTTACAAAATGGGGGAATGCTATATGTGACCTTACTCGAGCTGTTTTATTGGATGAGATCAACGGCATGATCCATTAGCATCTGATAGTGTTTGTTAATACCAGACATGCGTTTGTTTCTCTTTCACCCTAAATAAGCGTATGATCGCAGAACGAGACAGCCATGTGCTGCAGACATGGGACGGGAAGGCAGTCTCTGATGTACGGGGTGTAGAAGGTAAGTGTAGGCAGGGCACAACAGAGAGCCAAAAAAGCCTTGTCCATGGGGTCCCCGTTCTGGCCCCAAATCACATGATGACACACTGCTGTCACAAAACGTTTGTGCGACAGAAGCAATGGGTCTGATGCAGAAATTAATGCGGAAACTTTTCACTCCGGTGAGCTCTGTAAAATTTCTTACTAAATGATCGTAAAAGACTGTTCAGATTGCCTTGTCTCTGAGTCTGAAAACATTTTGCTGGTTGGCAATTGTATATGTACACAGGCCACAGTAGCTTGCCGCTGCCTTTTTCTTCTAGCTAGTATGTTATTTCAATCCACGTTTTTCAGTCAAGTAAGTAATTTAAACGGGCACATGGCCTTAGGACATGCTGGATCAAAACTGTCACACACTTTCGGGAAATCTGGAACCAGATCCCAACATCATAAGTCATCATGGTAATAGTAAAGGATAAAAAACAGACCACTGACTTAATCACTCCTGAAATTTGTAACTATGTTTGCATCTGAACTCGGAATGAGATTTTCAACAGCGTTAGACGGCTTGTTTTTCAGAGAGGCATTTTTCCACATTTCTAAAAATCAGGCCTGAAATCAAACACCAGTTTGACACACAGACACAACTCACCCCCAACTACCCATACTTTCTGAAAAATCTTAATTTCCACTTCATTCTCAAGTCATCAGGGAAGAAGCATTTGCCAGCCTCCTTAGCAACTGAACGCTTCATAATAGCAACAATTGTTTTCTTTCGTGTCAGTTTTATTTTTTAGAGTGATACTTTGCTTTTTCTATGACTTCAAGCTTTTGGAGAAAATGCCTGTGTGGTTAGTAAATCACCAGGGCCTTCAAAGCCTGTGGAAGGCACCAAATTAATTTGAAAACCTTTTATTCCATCAGAAAATTATGCACTGGGATTGGTTACCTATCAGCTTGTACCTGAATCACACCAAGCAGAGGTATCCATTATCCCCTAGAATGCATCTGTGTTTTAACACCTGGGAGCTAGACCCCCAATCCGGGTGCAGTGCCAAGACCACCTAATGACTCTTTTTTGTCGAGATTTGGGTACTAGCTGTCCTCCTCAGTCAGGTTTCTTTTGACACCATGCCCTCTGCACAGCTGGAGGTTGGCTAAGACGCCAGGGCATGTTGTGCTTCTTGTTGAACAGTGGGTGTAAATGAGACTCTACAGATTAATTCAATGCTCATTGTAAACTACTCATATGTCTAGTAAATCTGATGGAATTACATTTCATGGATTTGTTCAAAAAGTGTTTTGAGGCATTTTTTGACATACTGCATTTTTGGCTGGTCTCTGGTGACAGCTTCAGTGACTATGAAGACGAAAACATCAATTTACAGTTCTTGTTACTGTTCCAGACCAAGCTGTGCCATACACCAATATCAGCACAGTTAGTGCAAGAATTACTTCTGGGAGCAGCGTGAGCCATTTTCTACCTCACTGAACTCAGTGTCACTTCATTATATAAACCAGGATCTCTTAAAAAAAAATCCACCATGAAATGTCTGAAGTGACCTTTAGCTTACCAGTTACCACTCATGCAAGACGAAAATGTAGTAACACATTTATCTCCTAAAACTGGATCTCTTTATTTCATGTTTAAAGCCCTATTTTCATGCCTCTACTCTGACTGCAGAAGATTGCATTATTCTTCAGAATAACCTTGCTGCTATTAAAAAGATGGCAGTGGGTGAAAAATCAAAACTCAGAGGAACTCCCAGCATTAAGGACATAGACCTGAGGTGAAGAATGTTTGGAAAGTGTAAGATGAGGATGCAGACAGTTGCAGGTACCTGGGAAGCTTACCATCAGCCACGCTTTTCTCTTTCTGTTTGGACTAAGTGATAATTACGGTTTTTCTGCATTCCAGAGGAGTATATTAATCTGCTGCATGTGGCAGCACACAGCTGAAACTACTGTCTGACATCCTGAACTTCCAGCTGTTAAAATTTTCTGCTCAGCCTTTATGCCATTCCATGATTCAATGACAGAGATTTCAGCACAGCGTTAGCAGCCATGGCAGCCACCTTGAGTTCTGGCAGGGAAAGAGTCTGAAAAAAATGTCTCCAAAAATGTACCTTCATGGAATTGTTTTTAGGAATAGTCTATTCTGGGCTGACTGGCCAATGTAAATGTCATGGAGTAAATATTCCTCATGGTGAATATCTAGCCAAGAGTATTTTTGTACTTTGAATTTTTTTTCATGGATCATATTTATTTTTTCTGGCCACCTTTGTTAAAAATTAATGGTATAAGTCCAGAATAACTCCACAAGTGTCTACTGAGCTACACAGATTTAAAACTTACATAGCACAATTGGCATGGTGCTGAGAGAGCTGAACAGCACAGCCCTAACACGGTGAGATTGCACGTCCCCCTTCAGCCTCCAGAAACAAAAACTTCATTTACACCAACAGTGACTTTTCATTTCCATTCTACAGGGTGCAGAGTCAGTCCTGACTCCTGACTTCACTGCCTATCTCACGCCAAGGCCTGTGAAAAATAGTTGTGTTAACGTAAAGCTATTCTTCACATCCCTGCCTGGCTGGTTGCAGGGTGTTTTAACTCCACTCTCACCAGCCTTCAGCAGCTCCCACCTGGAGCTTTGCTGTGCCATGTCATGGTGTGTCCCTCCAGAGGCATCTCTGTTTTAACGTCTGCTGAAATACTGTCTACATTTTCTAGGCTATAGACAATTCTGAGAGCGGCAGCTTTATATTAGCAAGGGAAGAGGACAAGCCTGCTTGGTCCCTATTTATTTTCTTTGGTTGTGACTGTGGTGGGAGAGGAGGAGGCATAGAAGAGTTGCCTTCTCTTGTCTTTTGTCATGTTAAATTTTCCTTATTTTCGAGGATTATGAACTGAGGGTTGCCTCCTCTCTTTGTGCTTTTACATGGGTCCAGTTGTGAGCTGATACCTTTGTAAGTACTCTGTGACGCAAAAAAAAGCCAAAAGGGGAAAGAAAAAACCCCACCCACTCTGAGACAGTCTGTTGAACTTTGTTTTCCAATTACCTAGCAAATTGCTGACTAAGGACAGGATAGGGCGGTGGAAATATAAGACCTAAAGGCACTGTACATTCCTCATCTGTAATGACCAGAAAAAGTGGCTGTTTGTTGGTGGTTTTAGCCAATTTGCAATTTATCTTGGTCTTAGCCCAAGCAGGCTTGAAACCAAGACAAACATTCTTTGATGTAATCTAATTGTGACTAAGACCGTTTGCATAAAGGTTTCGCAGCTAGGATAGGAAGAGGAAAAAGACCTTGAAAGCATTCCAGTGGAAAAGTCATGTGCATCAGGCTTTCGGCTGCACCAATGGCGCCCAGCAGCCCATTGTTTTAGTTGTGGCTTAAATGAATACCTGATAGCAAAGGAATTAAAGCCCTGCTGAAGTCATGTGTTCACTTATTCTTGTTTTTTTCCAGTCATGGTTGTACAATGCTAGCCTCAGGTGAAGAACTAATAGGAAAAATGCCCTTCCCCTGTTTCTATTCCCACTCTCTTCCAAAAATATATATAATAATTTAATTTGAAAACCATTCCCAAATACATTAGTCAGACCAGGCTAGCCTCACAAATTAATGAAACTTCACATTGTTGGTGAGGCTGGAGACAGAGCCTGGAGAGGACCACAAGAGGTCTTGAAGTTGCACAATGCAGGTACAAGCAGTGCCTAATTTTTCTTGTTACACAGCGCTGTGGGTCTCACTCTTCTGAGGCTATCCCAAAAGCAGAATCAATTACCCCCACTGGACTCAGCAGCAAGATGTGCATTTTAGAGATAGTGGACGTTCCTCTTCACCAGCTGCCCTTGGCCCAGTGTGTGGAGAGACCAGGCTCTAAGGTCAGTGAGGAAAAGCAAACCTAAGAGACATTCTGGTCTAGACAACACTGAAGATACAGCAAAGGTGTACATGCATGGATGTGATTCATAACCTACTTCTATAGGTGTTCATGTATGCGTCAGGAATGTCAGGTTTGGATTCTGATTTTCCTTTCCCATCCAACCCATCATCTCTAAATTACACCAGCGTAACTAATAAAAGCCAGACAGTGGGATTTTTTTTATTTTTTTGTGTCACAGGATCAAGAACATGGTAGCAAATTGCCATTCTGCTTGTCACTGTAACACATTTGCTACTAATAATCCATTATGATTTATTTCCCAGTCTTTCAAACAGATTCCTCCAAATTCCCACTAGGGACTGTGGCTGGTATGGTACAATAAGCAATTTCTGTACTAGATACTGTAATTCAGCTTTCAAATTGGCCTGAAAATTTACTAGCCCAGGCATAAAATCTGCTCATTTGACCTTTATACTTAACAATAATGAAAACCTCCAGCAATATTTTACTTTCCTGCCAAAATGCTCTCTCTCCAGGCCTGTGTTTGAATCATAATTTGTAAGACAGCAACTGTAATTTCCCTAGGAAAGCATCCATATGTACCTGTTACTGCATTATGCTTGCAAAATGAAATTAAAGACTTGAAAAATCAAAATATTAACAGTTTAAAACTCATTCACACTATTTAGGGGGGGGCCACTCTGTAATGAACAGGTGGTATTCTGTCTACAGGACAGAAATGTTTCTTAACTAGGCTGCTAAATATTACATTTCCATCTACAGCAAGAGATTTGAGTCTTGGATGATGCCTTCTCTTTTCTGCTTTCTTCCATATCCTAAGTAATGATCTGATTTTGAATTTCGTTCAGAAATTCGTTCTCTTTGCCTTCCTCATGGAGACCTACAGATAGATGAATTACTTTCCCAGGTAATGGCTTGTTAACCAGATGGCAGTGTGAGGAGGGTGCGTAAAAGGGGATCAAGACCTCCACATTCTCAGTTCTTAAGTCTTTGTGAAATAAGCCCACAAAGGGCTCAGTGATTAGTTCAGGAGAATTTCTCTGGAGATCAGTAGATGGCTAATATATACACCGTGTCCTCTAGGTCAACCAAAGTGACAACTGAGAGAGTATCTTAACAGCCCTGAACATTACAAACCAAAAGAAATGCAACACTAATTAAATCCAAGGGATTTTCTAGGTGTTACTGCTCTTGTAACACCCCCAGCAAATTCTGAAAAGCTGCTAGTTTTTGGAATAATGCCTTTCTAGATTAATGCTGCTGATTAATAAGAGCTGTTATTTATGGTGAAAATCACACAACTGCTGGGTCTAAAGGCTTCTTTGGGGCTGAAAGCTTTCTGTACAGAAAGTTGTTGTTGGGAAACAAGGGACTGGTGTGTTACTGTAAAGGATAGGTTGTAAAAGGGATGCTTAAAAGGGGCCCAATATGGTTTGGATCACAGCCAAGGTCTTGCATAACAGGATGCCTCATAAAAGAAAGGCTTAGAGGGGTATGGTTAAAAGACAGACGTTTCTTTTCAGCAGAGATGTGCCAAAGGGAGGATCACTGACAAATCTTTGTTCACTATTATGTGTGCACATAATTAAAAAATGTTGGTGTTTGCAGCCGTTCCCAGATGATGTTGACTGGTTTTGAGAATCATAGTTAAAAAAAAAATAAATAAATAGAAAAGACACACCAAATGCAGTTCAGCCAGGGATATTTTTATGAGGGTAAACTGATCAGATTTTAATGTCCTTCAAGGAGAAGAAGTAGGAATGCTCCTCGAACCTTGCAATCAGGAGCACAGCGTTCAAAGCTAGACCTGATTGCTAATCTGGGGCAACTGTCTTGCAAAGGCACAGCCCTGAGTAGTCAGACAGGAGTTCAGGGGCAATCATTTGCATCTAACAGGCAAGCCAAGAAACGGCTAGGTTGGTAGCAGAGACTTCATTGGAAGCTAGAAAAAAGTATCTTTGTAATGACAACAGAGGGGATCTTTTAACTCTGGTCTAGTTGCCTGGCAAGTATTTGCATTTTCCCAGCTTTAAACCTTGACAATTTAGAATCCACTAATAGTATTTTAGAGCAAGGTGTGTAAAAACATCATTTCTGGCTCCTTTCCATTTCTAGAGGCAATACTCGGTGGTGTTCTCCAGAAACCACCCAGCGCAAGCGTGACAGGCTGACTACTAGCTCTAGCATCAGGGCTCAGGAACTGAAGGAAAACCACCTCAATGGAAATGTTAACACAATCTCTTTATGATTCCTTCCCACCACCACTATAAAGCTTTGTCTTGAATCTACTGCTGGTTTTAATGCAATATATTCAACCTTCCCCCAGCACCTTAGGGAAAAGGCCCTCTGCCAAAGTCCTGTCAGGCTCCTTTCAGTAGCTCCAGACCCAGGATCAAATCATTAGTCCTATATAAGAGCCACAAAGCCAGGCTGCTGTTCCTGAGCAGCTATGCTACAAGCTGCTTCCCAGGCACCCCAAACCTTTTAGTCAATAAAAGCCTTGCTACATCCTGTTGGAAAATTCCTACATCTGGCAAAGCTGGTTCTCTAGGACAAGTTTGGTCACCAGCCTTTCCTCTGGTCTCTGCTGCTAGAGGTGAGCAGCTACAGCTCATCACAGCAGTTCATACACACAGGAGGGGTAGCCTTGTTGCTCGTTTTCACTAATAGTAAAATACTGATTACGAAAATGCAATTGGCCACTACCCTCCGTAAAGGTTCCTGTTCTCTGAGTTTTAGAAACAGACCAAAAGGGTGAGGCCACTGGGATTTCACTTAGATCACAAATAAAAGCTCTGCAGCTGCTGCTATTAAAAAGATGATTGCTTAGAAGAAGAAATAAAAACATGCTAAGTGGCACATCCAGTACACTTTTTTCCCAAAAGAAAACCTAGGAATTGCATAAAAAAAGCCAGGAGAGAATGCCACGTGTGCCTGGCCTCTCTCAGTACCCCGGACACTAGCCACAAGCTCTGTGGTTAAGCTCTTCAGTGATCAGGAATAAATACAGACGTGAGTATACATAGCCTAGACATGGCTTCCTCACTCTATCAAAGAAACAACGGTTTTACCTTTGCCTCAGACAAAATAGTTAAGGAAGTGTAAAGGTTTCACATCCTGCCTTCAGCCTCAGTCTGGGATGCCTAATGACTTGCATCTTTCAAACTAGAGGAGCCTGATGAGCCAAATAGGCAATGGCATTGCCATTTTCCATCACATTTCCTGCTTAACACAGATGGTGGGACAAATGACCGGGTAATGTGGCTAAAGGCTGAGTCTTCCCTCATTCACTGGCCAGGTCAGAGCTCAGAAGAAGCCCCACTGAAGGAGCTGAGGAAGGACAGATGTTTTTGATAAGAGCAACACCAGCAACAGGTGTACCTACAGTCAGCTCCTGGGCTACACCTCCCACTGCTGTGGGAACTATCCACCCCACTAACCCTCTGCCCCTTCCCAAACTACTGAGCATGGTTTGACTTCTCTCTTAGAGGAGCAAGTTAAAAACTCATCAACGTTGTGTTTATTTCAGTTGTCTGAGGAGGAATCAGCTGTGAGCCTAAGAAGAAGAAATCGTCATACGTATTCAAGGTTCATACTCGGCATGGTTCTGCGTGTGAGTTAAGCACTGAGGCAGCACAAGATCTTCTCTGGGACAAATCCTCTCTCAGCTGTAATGTTATAAACATAAACCCAAAGCAGATGTCCTTTCAGCATCCTGTTCCGCATTTTCACTGTCAAGAATGAGACAATTTGGTTGTCATGGCCAAAGACACATCCTCAGTTCCTAGTGTGTTGTCATGAAATAAAAATATAATTGCAATCTTGCAATAGCTCATTTTTTTTGTGTATGTGTGCTACTGTGGTGCATCAAAGGAGATGAAAACATAGCGTCACAGCTTAAGACTAAGGAGAGAAGACATTTGCTGTGGTGTTGCAAAGAAGCAGGAAGAAATCAGGTGGGTTATTGCCTTCTGGTGTCAATTTGATGCTGTGGTTCTGGTTCTGGAAGCAGAAAAAGTTCCTCTGAGCTCCAAGAAGCAGTGGCAGCCCTTTGGTAAAGTAAATCAATACTTAATAAGTAATGAAAAATCCTCTCCATACACTGGGCATCCAAGAATAACATGAACCCAGTATTTTAAGTGCCTACCTATTTAATATCAGCTTTTTGTTTAACTATGGAAATGCTTGTATCTATCCAATTATACCATAGAATGCAAAACATACCTTCTCTGCACAATGCTCTTCCAAAATGGTCTGTTGCCATGCTATAGCTTGTGGGGTTTTTTACTGAACAGCCAACCCTGTGATAAACTGCTTGATGAAATAACAATGTGTGATGGACAGAAAGGGTTTATTGGGCCACTGCAGTGGGAAGGAGAAAGCACACTAGCTGAGTAGTCAGATCTGATAGAAAGATTGGGAGCCAGATAGACTCCAATAAACATTTTCAGACTTAGCTGTGAGTCCTCTTCAGTTAGACGTCTGAACAGAGATCTAAACCAGGCCTGGATCCACACACTGTAATTACCTACCTTGTGTAAAGTAATTGCACACTGCAATTACCCCACCTTTAATACATTGGGGCCTGAAGCGAATCTTACCACTGCCTGATTTCATTGAATTCAATAGCTTCAAATCCCAGGTTAGGAAAAAAAAAACAACAGAACAAAAAGCAAAAGTGGAACTTGTAATGAGCAACAAGAGGAGAAGGACATCCATGCTAGAGTTTATATCAGTGGAATCAGAGATTAAAATGTTATCACTCAACATATCTGCCAATGTTTTGATGTAGGCATGCTATTGTATACTGCTGGTTTCATTCCACCAGAAGCATTAAAAATAAAACAAAATCAAAACTTGCCCCAACACAGAATGTAACTAAAATTCTGGCATCACCATATGCCTTTTTTGCTTTCTATGTATATATTTGTGTATAGTTTGGAAAGTAACCATAGCATATTCTAGCAGGAGTCAGACAGGTCAATCTCTGTGAATTCAAGATAAAGCTGCATGCCTTGAAAAAAAAGCCTGGTCTGGAGACCAGCCTTGAGATAAACAGCCATCTGAAAGATAATAGATTTGCCTGACATTGTTGTGTCCAGTAAATCATAACAAAACTTCAGAATACTGGAGAAAGGCCAGGAATTGATGACTTACATTATTGTTTTATTATCACATTTTGGAAAGGTAAAACTAATAGTTCTATTTACTTTAACTAGTAGTAACTAATTCTTAACTCATGGCTGCCCAAAATTATCCTGCTTCACACCACAACGTCCTCGCTTTTCAACTACGCTAAGAAAACGGTCTGCCAGCTATGTTGGAGGAAAAGGGAGCTGGGGAAGAAGGGAAACAGTATTCAGGAGGGCAACGTGCACCTGCTCGGGCTGCATTTCAAGCTCACTCTTCTTTGTCCTTTTCCTGTAATGGAGTGATTCCTGTAGAAGCTTTTTACCTTGTTAAAGATGAATATGAATAATGCTGCAAAGAAACACAAAAAGGCAACTATTTTCACAGCCATATTTCAGAATCTTTTCTATTATAGAGCTGCGTTTCCCAAAGGCCTTTTCCCAACATGCACGTGGCAAACACATGCAAAATCTGCAGTGGGCAATGTGAAGTGC
Organism: Nyctibius grandis; assembly: GCF_013368605.1. Classification (NCBI taxonomy): domain Eukaryota; kingdom Metazoa; phylum Chordata; class Aves; order Nyctibiiformes; family Nyctibiidae; genus Nyctibius; species Nyctibius grandis. The sequence continues at coordinate 48,172,625 of NC_090658.1, read as the reverse complement.
TGAGTGCATGTGCAGGAGTGAAGCACAAGCTGTGATATACGGTACTGGTTTCTGGGACAGAGGCAGACAGACCCTGCCTGTGGCTTCTGGTTTGCTTGCTTGGTTTCTTTGCAGAGTTTGAGCAGCCTGGAGAGTGGGCAACTCCGAGCATTTGGTGCATGATCAAGCAACATGGAAAGCAGAGCCTTAAACAGAGCTGGTGTCCATGTGGAAGGCCTCTGACTGGTTTCTTCTGCTGTTGAACTACTCTCAATTCAACAACCATCAAAAAGTAATGCCATAAAAAGGGAACCAAGGCATTTTTCTGGGGTCTGTGGATGTCCTGCCGCAACCAGGCGCTTACCTTGAAGGACTCATATTGTTCACATAACACTGCCTAGGATGCTAGTGAGGTGGGACCTCCTCGGTGGGACTTCTGCATCTCTGACCAAGTTACCCTCCATGGTTAAATATACCTTCCCTGCAGCAAACATCACAGAAGAAAACTCTTCTCTTGAATCTGTTGCATAACGGGAAAAGGAAGAGTGACTAATTCTCGAGTGCTGATATTAGTGCGTATCTAAACTCCCAACAAGTAGACTGTAAATAGGTCTAGTAGGCTTGTATCTAAACTCCCAATGAGCATTCTGTAAATATTTGCTTAGAGTTTCTTGCTTTGCAGGGGTAAACAAAACTCTTCACAAACCACTTAGTTTTTTACCATACTTTTATTCTGATATCTTGTTTTAAAACATTTTCATCAAAGAGATACTAGAAGGATTTGAAGGATGCTGCTGTGTTAGTTCACAGGGTCAAAGTTAGAGGTGAGCTGTGAGTTAACTCTCTGAAGCTCAGATCTCAACAGCTGCTCTCTCTGTGCAGAAGGAGGCTGCCTCTACAGGATCTCTGCAAACAGGCAGCACTGAACCCTGTACACCATCCTCACTGGTAGCATATGGACCAATATAGACCCAGGCCCTGTCAGGACAGGACTGTATGAAGAATGAGCTGGTTTTGCCCATTTCATCATTATACTCAAACCGAACAGAGTCTTTTAGACGGTTCCTGCTCAACTCCCATTTTGCTGGAATTCTCCCCCTCATTTTGAGTCCTCTGTGCTTCTGCTTTTTACTTGAAGGGGATCAAAATGACAGGAAAAAAAAGGTTATTCTCACAAAATTTCAAACCTAACAGCAATGTTTTTGAAATCTTACTGGGAAACATTCTTGTGAGATTCCTGGCCTGCACAATTAGAGTAGATCATATTTTATGGTAATTCAATGAAATAAATATGTTTGTGGCAGCTTAATCCTGCAGAGGTAAAGAAGAAGAAGGTGTGTTTCTCCTGAAAAAACTTTGGAATGGTGTTACCTGGCTTTGCAGTGGTCACTGACTCAGTTCTCGTTTTCTTCTTTGCAAACTTGGCCCTTTTTGAGGCAATTCCTTTCCCTGGAGCAATCTACTCAGAGTGGATTCAACCTCAGAAGTGCAGCAGAAATCTCAGACCACAGCTATAGCAAACTTACCTGGCTATCTGCAACCTGTCTGTGGGACAACCCCAAACTTCACACTAAAAGTACTTCCCTTGCACACAACAATTACATAAACCAAGTGAGGACATGAATGCTGTCTGACCTAGGGGACCACAAGACCCAGAGCCTGAACACAGCACTTCACAGTCACTTCTGTACTCCTGTTTAACATCCCACATGAGCCTTGTAATGTCATCATCCTGTGGGATCCCTAATGAGAATGGGAAATTACTGTGAAATTTACTAAGGTGTCTTGAAAAGAAGTAGATAATACAACTGCGTTCAAAGAGTATATCATAGCCTAAGTTGGAGAGGTGGGTCATAGTTTGGTACAAGAACCAGCAAGTGGTATTATTCTCATAATCCCAACAAAAAGACAAAAGGAAATTCTCTGGTACTTTGGACCGGACTTCCTTTTGGAGTTAATTGGTGCATCCGATGACTCAAAGGGAGCTAAAGTGATTTACACAGCTGAGCAGTTGGCCCATTATGCCAAATTAACATCATACTGTTGATGTAAGTGGGCAAAAGGGCATGGCTGAGAAAGGCAGTCTCCTCTGGACTGGAGCAGGCTGCGTAGACTGAAATGCTCTGACCACGGTCACTGTGATGAGCCCAACAGCTGTAGATGGGGCTGAGTGTCCTGGGACAATAGGGGTGTACACTAACATCACATGGAGGTAAGCACTCATGACAGGCTTAACTACAGTTTTTCTGAAACACTGTTGGGTTAGTGGTGACTCAGCCACATACTGTTATTTGCATTGCTAATGTCAAACAAAACTGATGATTTAATCATCTGTCTGTACAAAAATAGAGCCTTGTGTAAGCAGCAGTGTTCCTTGAACAGGTTTGCATCGAAATGAAATATTTGCTGGCTCTTAAATGAAAAATCAAGCCTTTATCTAGGAGGGTAAGGGGGTAAGTGGTCTATTGAAATCCTACTTTATGACTTTGGATATCGAAATAAATAAGTGATCTGGGCTACACAGACACTTAGCCCAACAAGTCTATCTTTCAGAGATTTCACTTGAAGTGAGTTGGCAGATTTCCACTCTTCACCCCAAAATGTTCCCTTTGTGCTTTTGTTAGAAGTCAAGCCTACGTCACTCTTAAAAGACCTCATCATTTCAGTTTCCAAATGAGGTGTTACTCGCAATAGGTAGAGTAATTGTTTACAAGATGATTGTGTGCACTCTCCATGGCTCTATTTCCATGACCTGAAAGGAAATCTCACTGAGATCTCCTGTAGACTTTCCTCCTTCCTTGGCTTGACAGTGAAGGACAGAGGGCAAGTGGTCCCCAGAAAGGTGTGCCCCAGGCTGGTCCCATTTGTAGAAGTGTGCGGATGTCAGGGGTAGCCTGTGATGGGAGGTCAGATATTGTCCTGGTCCTTCCTTTGCACCCCAAACTCAGCTGCAAATGCGTGAGTTGTTTTTGTTGATATAAGTCATTGTGACGCAGTTTTTGGTGTGAAAATGATTACCGCAGGCAGAGCGCGCTCACACTGGGCATTCCCATTGGTGCCTGGGCAATGCTGGACTTGAGAATCAATTAGTCACTGAATCTGTCCTGAATTACAATTATATCCAGTGACTAATTGTGTGTGCTTTGGTCATCTTTCCTCTCCATTAATGTGTTCCTGCTAATTAAGGACGCTGAGAAGATCTCTTTAAGCATATTGTATGGATGCAGGTGGGAAGGAAGGCACTTGTGCAGAAGTGAAGGGAGAGGGAGTTAAAGGAGTTTGTAGCACAGCTAATTTTTACCATTTGTTTAATCTGTTACTAAGGGTCATTTGTCAAACGGTGGCTGCTGTTCTTGCCCCTCCTCCTCTTGTTCACAGTACTGAACAGCCTGGGAAAAAATTATCCCCTTTCCAAGGATCAGCAAAGAGGAAGAGTTGATGATAACGGTCCTGAGAAGTGAGGGAGTTGTGCATGGATCACTTCCCAGGACACAAAGGCTGTCTGCACACTTTGCACCCAGGAAATGAGGTTAATCAACACCTGCCCACAAGGACAGTGAAAAGATCCTCCTCACAATGATGGTGAGTCTGGGGTCTTTGCTGCTTGTTTCATAAGGCAAGTGGTTAGGCATAAATACCCAAGCAATGTTGTCGGTGACTGTCTCCAGAAGACTTTGTCTGAAGTTGGTGGGAGAGTTGCTTCTCCAAGGAATAAGGATTTGGGCCTTGTATTGTTTGATACAAAACTGTCTTGTCAGTCAGCCCAGGGACAGAGATGAGGCAAAGAAAGTGACAAAATCACATAAAAGTTGCAGAGAACACTCTCTTGGTAGAAACTTCAAGTGGTGGGGAATGTGCTCCATGGAGACAAGAACTCACTGCATTCTGCTAGTTGATGATAAGTGGTTTGTGGGACCTCTTGGTGAGAAAAAGAATGAACTTTCCAGCTACAAGTTTGATGGTAAAGTAAATGGTGATGTATGAGATATTTGAGTCTTAGTAGTCTGTTGGGTTTGTGGCAGTTTTGCAAAAAGCTAGAAAATAGCTTTGTAAATTCAGTTCAATCATCACAGCTTAGATCTAATTATTTTATCAGTACAAGAAGGCAGGTCCATCGTTTTGGAAAGAATGGAGTGACATTGCCTGCAGCTGAATGAGGGATGTGTCACATCATTAAATCTCAACAGCCAAACTCTACTTTTTAGAAGATATTTCATTTTTGCCTGATGTGATTTCACTTGACACAGTAGAATTTGTTGCTGTGTTCTTTATATATAGCAAACAAGTGCATGTGATTAAGGAGTTTTACAGTGACAGGGAAAAAATCAAGTCGGGAAATTCAGCAATGTGGCATCTGTAAAAGGAAGTACTCTTCAAAGAGAAAAAGTTGTGTCAGTGAGCCAGTCAAAGGATCAGAGCTCTCCTGTGGTCCTACAGACCCTTGTAAGGATTGCAGTCAAGTGTTCAGTTTAATAATCAACAGTAGTTTAATTAACTAAAGATTAGTTATTTAGCTGTGGGAATGATTGTCTCTTTATTGGTTTGTCTGGCTTCGTGATAACAAAGTGTGTTTGGGAGGTCTTGCCTTTTTATATATATGAAATGTGGGGCATTTTTTTTAAAAAAATAGTCTAAGTTTAGAAAATAGGGGAGAATTAACTGATAGAAACATAAATGATGACTTTCTGAGCAAGTTACTCCAGACCTCTGGTATCACAAGGGAGACCTAGGTGAGAGTTCACTCTGTAGCATTGACTAAATTCTTGTTTCCCTGAATTTCCAGGACAGACCTGGCTGAGGCATGCTGTGCCATCATTCTTGCTTTGCCTTCTACTACTGGCCTCGCACTCTTTGTTAATGTAAAACAGGATGCAAGGAGGAAGGAGAAATACGTCATTCACCCATATATCAACATGACATGGAAGTGAACCCAGGCCTCACTGCTTAGCCACAGCAACAGACTGAATCCTCATATTCCCTTTCAGGAGCTAGTTAAACTGCTTCTTAAAAGTACTTTGTATTGTGCTTGCATTTCTTCTGTTGGAAAGGTCCTTCCTTCCCTCATTGTTTGGATCATTGTCAACCTGCTCCTACTTTTCCTAATTTTATTTGTGGCCAGTTAGCATTTGTTTGTTCATGTGCCAAGGTTACTTTTTAGCTTAAATAGCTCTTTTCACCTCCCTCAGGTTTACTGCTCCTTGATCTATTTACACTCAGCAGTTACATCCCCCCTCAGCCATTCTTTGGCCAAGCAACAATAGCTGATTTCTTTAGCTCTCTTGTAAAATAATTTTTTTGTAAGGACACCAAGTTATAGAATAATAGTAATAGATAATTGCTTGCTCTTGCAGTCAGAGCTAGCCACGGAATCTTCCTGTGCTAAAGAAAAGGAAATATAACACACTTCAACTCATAACCAAGGCCATCATTTTCAAATAGAGATGCCTAAGTCCTTATCTCTGGTGAGGGAAGTAAGTAAATGGTCTCTTATACTAATGTGATGAGCACTTCAATTGTCCATTGCCTCCATGCCCAAATAAATTTCTTACTAATTAAGGTCTTGAAATGCTAAGCATCAGCACCAACATTGGACCATGTTGCCTGAATTGTTGATATTTTTTGCTATATTTAATTATATCCACACAATCAGTTCAGAAGCACCTATATCTCACTAGAGTTCTTACAGCTTCTAACATCTATCTGGAGTACATAAATGTTGTTTCCCTCTCCATATGTACTAACCAGAATCAAAGAGGACATATCTGTTCCCCAAGGTCAGAGAAACTTGGAGGTAGGCATAGGCAATGACCAGTTAAGGATTCAGACCCCCAGATTCCTCCAGTGGTCTTGCTCTATCCCATTTGAAAATCAGAAAAGTAGTCAAAATGTTTTGGTGGGTGGTTACTGATTAAGAGGTATGGTGATTAGGTTATGTTTACAATTGCTTTTCCCCTTTTGTTTCTGTGCCTGCTTTATCCAGATAAAAGCACTGAACACTCTGGATATGCTTTGGAGGCTGCAGTTTAGCCTTTCTTTGATTTTGTAAGGCTGTACACCAAAGGAAAAGGAAACATCCATCTTTCTTGTGCCATTAATCATTTTGGTTTTCATCATTTTCAGTAGCTGGCATTGGACTGGCAGTTCTCTGGGAAAGAAATGACCTTTGTTTAATTTTGTCTGTAAATGGCCTACTGCAGTCCTCTTTGTGATTCATAAGTCTTCCCCTCTATAAATAATGTGAGGGTGCGATGTCCTAGCTCTTTGCTCTTGGCTTGTTAACTTCTTTCCTGTCAGTATCTTTCCCTAATTCTTTCTTCCTTTTTACTCATTTTTAATGAGTAAGATCAGAATGGACCCGCCTTTTGTTTGTTTGTTGAAATACCCTGGCTTCAGCTTCTTCAATCTGCTTTTATATTTTGGATTAATCTATCACAATAATGGGAACTCTTGGAAATGACCCATATTTATTTACTGATTTAGATTTACTGTGAATGCCCTACATTGAGTTCTATGAGCACTGGCCTTAGTCTATCAATCAAACCTATCTTCTCCAGTTACACAAGCAAAAATGTAAAAATTCCTTAATGTATTGTAGAGTTTTTAAATTGTCTTTCAAGTGGCTTCTTCTCAAATTTCATAGAATGCAAGAAAAATCAGAGGCATTTCAAGAGAAGATTTCAAATTATGGCAAGTCCTTGAAACTGGATTAAGAATTAAGTAACAGTCTTTATTAGACATAACTATTTTGATGTACAATTTTGAAAAAGTTTGACTTTTTATTTACTTTGACTGCTACTTTTCAGATTTAAAACATGTCTTCATGAGAGTGGATGGAGGTTGAGTGCCCTGGCTCCATGTAGCCTTCTTCACACCCCTGGCATGGCAGGATGATGACGATGATGCCTAAGCACCTTCTTATCTTCTGCATGTGTTGCTCTGCCCTGGACCTACCCACACTTTCATCTCTCCCCATCCTCATGCCCTTATCCTCACCAGAAGGCCAGCAAGCTCTGGTGCCACTGTCACACTGATGGCCATCTATGTTCATGCTTGAGCTGACGAAGCCAGGATATGGACTCTGCCACTTCAGCGTCTTCCACTCCTTATTTAGAGCAAACCCTCCCAATATCACACACTTTCACAGCCGTGTGAGAGCTGGTCAAAGACAGGTTTGGGAGAAATGGGAATTGAAGCCAGAACCTTGAAAGGAATTTGAGAACATTGTGGTCCAAGCTTGAGAAGCTATCTGCTTTGAAGAAATGTCATGGCAAGGTGATGTGAGTTCACAGTGGCAACGTACTGTTCTTTCACAGGACTAGCAGTAAAATTAGTTCCCAACAGGTCATCAGTCAAACATCTTTTGGGTGATATATTGTCATTTGTGTTCTTTAGTTGGTCCTCTTGAAGATAATAGGTAATTCTGTAAACTGCACCAGTTTGTAGATAGCACGCATCTACTGAAATCTTACCCAAAGCCTAAAAATTTCTGTCTCATTGTTCTGGGAGGTACAAGTTTTCCCTCCAGTGCTTTGGCAAAAGTAGCAAGCAGCAGACAAACGGGGTGTAATCCTCTAAGTCTTGTGAGGAAAAAAGAAGCTGAACCTGTATCTTCCTCTGGTTCATCTGTGTCCCTGGAGCACAGCAGTAGGAAGTGTTACTATAATGAAACAAAATAGGACATGTCCTATTCCAAAACCATAGGGTGTATCTCCCTGGGACCTGTGTTCCCACCACTGCGGTGATACTTCAGACTACTTGGTGCCTGCCCAGTCTACCCCTCCCTCTGTCTGCTTGGGGTTCCTCATCAGCAAATATTTATCTATGTTCTCCCTAGGTTCTTACAGCACCTGATGAGAACAGTCCCAAAGACGAGAAGGATCTCTTTATCCAAGTGTGGATTCTGCTTCCAGGTTAACGTAAAAATGCCGCTGAGACATGTCCATGCCCTTTTAAGGCTTGTGTCCTGGAGGGAAAAACCAAAATGTTGTTATTTCCCAGCCTTTTTTTGTAGTGGGGAGATTGGTCCCACTTTGTGTGTACATGCACACGCAGGAGTCATAACTCAGAGGTCAGTGGGCTTCTCTGGAGCTTCAGAGCATCCTGCAGTACAAGGGGGAAGGGCAGGGGAGATTAAGGAGAGTAAATAAAAATAGCAAATGAGTAATAATATTTTACAGAGTCAGGTGCAAATATGCTCATTATGGTTACACTCTCAGGCAATATGCCAGTGGCCAAAATACAACCCTGGGAGGTAACCCTCCTAAAAAAATGGCCATTAGTACATGACACAGACACTGCTTCTCCCACAGGCTAACTCAAATAAACCATATTTAATGTGATGACATGTTCAGGGAGATGGGGACCCAAAGAGAAAAGAGAGGTCCAGAGCATCACACGAGCTGGGGAGACACTCAGATTTTATTTCACACATTAGCAACACTTGGAGTGACTGGCATGTGATGAAAGAGAAAATTTAACCCTGCCTTGCATGGTGGATTATTGCAGCACTGATGGGAAAAATTTTCCTATTTTCACAGCTTCAGACATTAACACCAAGCACTTCCTGCTTGCTCTTGACATGCCTGAATGATCTCTTACCTTAAAAGCCTGCATGGAGATGAAAAATGTTTATAGTTCTCCTTTAACTTTTGCCTAAACAGCATGTACATGTGAGTAACCAGCTCTGCCCTCCCCTCCTCTCACAGCTACAAACACTTACAGCCCTGCCAGTCACCCAGCATCACATCCTCATTTATAGCCTGACTCCAGTCGCTTGTGCTCAACTACAGAGAGCAAAGAGCTGGGGCAGATCAGTCTCCTGTTAACCGCTTCTTAACAGGACAGTTAAATGGTAAAGACTCTCTTTGTGTCTGGTTGGGTCAGATAACCAAGAGACATTGTGAGAGACTAAGGCTGTTCTATCTCCAGTACTGGGACAGTGTTTTCAGAGAGGAAAATATGAAAAATTTCTCTGTAGGTTTCTCTAGATGAAACACAAGCAGTCACTAGATTCATGTTAAATGGAAATAGGAAAAATTTCTAATTCTTTCATCTATATCTATATCCATATCTAAACATATAAAATGCCAACACCGTAGACACATAGGGGATGCTGAAATGTTTAAAGAGATCCTCCATGGTTGGATTTTATATGCTGGCATGCTTAGTTGAACCTAGATCCATCAATGGACTTAACCGTGTGTAACTTTAAACCTATTTGTGATTTCCATGGCACTCTTCAGTACTCTTTAAGTACCAAAGCAGCAGAAGTGCTTTGGTGCTTCGGAGATGAATGACCCAGCATGTTTTGAATCATGAGCATGGGGCTCAGTTTCTGTGTAATACCATCAACTATGCTGTCTATTGTTGTCTTGTCAGCTTAAAAATTAAACCTTGGACTACCTTTCACAATGAAGACAAGTTTAATTTTGCCAGTATCAGGTAACAATATACACAGTAAACTTGGGACAGGTTCATTATATGTTTCAGAAGTTTATGAACCCAATTTGATCTGAGGTGAAAGCCTACACCAAGCAAAACTCCATCCTTGTGGCAAAATTTTGCCCATTTTCCTGTGAGAAATTAAAATTTAATTTTAGGAGGAGCAAGAAACTTCAATAAAGTGTTTTTAGAAGCCTATATGAAAGGCTTTTAAATACTTGTGTATTTACATACGTTTACAGTTTGATCTTCTATAATTTTATAAATGTATCTTTCATTTTAGAAGTAATTATATGTGGAAGAATTTAGACCTCACTTACTTGACAGAATGTGAGTGGAAAGACTGTATTCCCAGTATGAAAGTTGAAGCCACAGTAAGATCCTTGGTGTGAGGCAGGAGGATGTCCACAACCAGTCAGAAAAACACACAGTAGGTTTGGGAGTGCTCTGTCAGAGAGTTGCGTGTTTTCAGGCCAGAAACATCACCAGCACCAGTTGTGCTGGTGTTTTATATGAATTCTAGACTAGGGAACATAAAACTGAATGCTCACCCAGAAATTTTAATCTAGTTCTTTCAGACAACATCTTCACCGTTCAGGGGGCAGTGGCAAGAAAGAAAGGGGAGTTAATACTCCAGAAATTCTTTGTAAGAAAGAAAACAGGTGTCCTAAAATGTCCATGGCACCCCAGACTGGCAGGGATTCTTGGGCAATTCGTTTAGAAATATGTCTGCTGCTAATTTAACAGGCTGAACTCTTTCCCCAAATGCCCTACTTCTTGGAGACTCGGAAGTGTTCACTTATGCAGAAGAGGAGACACATTCACAGCTGTACACAGTTTTCAATCAGATTTTAATGTTTCATGTGACACTCTGAAGTCTACTTTTAAAAGCGTTTTGTCCCCATTTGTTTGCCCTCTGACCCATGGAGAGGTCTGACTCATGAACCCTCCCTCCCTACAGCGCATTTCCCAGCAGAAGAAACGGAGTAGCAGGTCTTATGGGCCTGGTGTTGCTGTGTTCAAATAAAACAAAAATCCAGCCGTGAGATACACAGGAAGCAGGTCAAGCTTTTAATCTTACCAGAGAGCGGGGGCTGAGCAGAGCATCTATAAGCCTCTCCTTGAGGCTTCCCCTCACTCCCCTTGGGACTGCCAGGGAAATCAGACTCACTTCAAATGCTTCATACACTGGGAGTAGAAAAACTGCTGCAGAAAAGGGAACAAAACCCTGGAATAAATCCTCCTCTCAGCCAGGCAAAACTCACGGAGACCCTTAAGTCTCACTGCAAGCTGGCTTCTCAGTGCCATGGAAAAGAGCAAGGCAAAGCCACCACAGGTGCTGGTGTTACAGCTGCGGTGCCCCAGGGTGCAACGCTGCCTGCAACAGACACCACTTCTCCCTGGGGTGTCTGCCCATCACCTACATGGTGGCAGTAGCTCACAAAGACACTTCTCTGCTCACTTTAAGCCCCCCGAGCACTGCTAGCAGTGCAGCCACACCAGGAGGCAGCTCCACGCCACTCGACTCCCCCCACATTTACACTTGCTTTGTAGCCTACAGAGAGATCTCTCCCACCCACTGCACTAGATAGTTTGGGCATAACAAACAAGAAGGCAGTCACACATGGAGAGTAACTCACCTGCAATATGGTCTTTGAGACTGCTGCTCTGCCCTCACCTGCCAGACCAAGACTTTTTTCACCCTCGTCCAGCCTCTGCTGCTGCTGGTCAGCAGTCCCATTTATCTCAGTATTTCATTTCAGGACACAATAGTTTCACCTCCTGAGCTCTTTACATTCTCTAGGATCTCCTCTTCCTTTTGCTGCTTCTTGGCACGCACCATTTTTGCTTCTCTTTTTGAGTTCAATGTCAGCTTGGCTTTTGATCCTCTTTTTATTTCTCTGCCTTCTATAAGGTGACTTCAGTTACACCATGGACTGCAGAAGCAACCCTGTGTTGACCAACTTACCTCTCTGTCTTGGTTTCTCCATTTGTATTGTACTCAACATTTCTGCCTATTCCTTCACCCTCTCATCTGGCTATGCAGAGTCAGAACAACAGGCACTGAATGCTCTCCTTTGCAATGCTCCACTTGCCTCTCTCAGTGATGTTAACTTCCCTGTCACCTCCTTTTACATCTCTACTGTCAGATTTTATTCCTTTCTCGCCTCCCTTTTCATCACCCTGGCTTGTTACTAGAAACTGTTGAGTATTTTCTTCCTTACCAACACTTTATTTGTTTTTCTTCCTGGGCTTACTGCGAGGTCCCTTGCCCAGGCACTGATTAACTCTTGCTTTGCTCTTTGCCACTTTCTCTGGTCTGCTCTGGAAGGACTTCACACACACTGTCTCTACCAGCACCATCTTCCCTTCTCCTCAGACACATCACTCCCCACGTGAATCTCCCAGACTCTCACTGGCACGCCAAGGTAAGGTGAAGTGTCTTTTGCCTTTCTCTTTGAAGCTCCACACAGCTTCCCTCCAGCCAACTTCCTGGCTTTTGGTTTGTCTCATTCCTTGTCCCATTTGAGTGACTCAAGGCTGGTTTCTCATGTCTGTCCTCATGTGCAGTACACTGTTCTACACCTAATATACTTAAAGAACCTTCAAGATTAACGTATTCAAATTTCTTTTTTGGTCTTAAGGCTTGAAAGCTTACCTTCAAAAAGAAGTCTGATATCCCTACTTGTTAATATTGCTTCAGGAGAGGGACCTTTAGAGAAGATGCCCTTTAAGAAAAACACATAATATGATACGACTTACACTGTAAATGTGAAACATTCAAAACTACAGCTTTGCAGTATTGAAGGCCTACACCATTTTAGTTTTGCCTCAGATGCTGGGTAAGCACATGGTTAAACCTCTGCTGCATACCTGCTTTGTGCTGCTAATAATTCATAAGGGAAAGATTGCTATGCTTCCTGTCCCTTCACTCCAGATGCTAGCACAGCCATCTCCATTGCCCTCCCAGGGAAAGGGGCCCCACTCTGCTGCAGCTAACAATTGCTGCTTCTTAGTGGCAAATACCATTCAGCTAAAGCAGGAGCCTGAGGAAAAGCAATTTTAGGTTCACTTCCTAGATAAGAAAGAAAATTCCTTCCTGTTACTGATTCCATAAAGGAGAATGATCTAACCTGTAGAGTTTGATAAAGTCAGCCCTCTATTTCAGCTTTGGCTGTGGGCTATGTTAGCGCAGAAGACAGGCAGCTCACAATGGTTTAATGCAAGAGACACAGAAGAAGGAATATTATTTGGTTCTCCCACTCCCCTGAGGGGAACTGTCTTTGTTTTCCAGTATCCAGACTGCAGTGATACCCTTGATGATCCACCTGCAGTGACTGTAATTCATAACTTGCTGGGTATGTCACTTGGAAGCAAAAGCATCTAAGATTTCAGATTCTCCTGGCCAGTTCTAAGGTCTTTTTTGTCACTCAGCAGCATTCCCACAGCCATAGGTTTTTGCTCAGGGAAGGAGGTGGAGGCCTTAGTTCATCCCTCCACTGGCACCACACGGTGCTCCCCCTTGGACAGGCATGCAGGCCAGGGTAGCTCCTGGTGTTTGTCTGCCCAGCCGTGCTGGTATGCACAGGTCAAAGGTTTGGGTGTATGTGTCGTTTGACAAATGAAATATAATATTAACTCATACCTACACTTGCAAGAATGTGGACATAAATGTTACTCTCTGAGCATCCTCCTGAGTCCCCATGGGTCTCACATCATAAATGTTTTTGGAAAGCATGTACTCTGCTCCCTCATGCTTGTGTCAGTGTTTGTTTTACTTTGCTTTGAGCTTAATAATTGGCAAATCCTGGAGTGGCAACTGGACCAACTTGCCGTGCACCCAGACAGTGAGGGGGATGCTGCTGAACAGCAGCACATTGCTGTCAGGGTGACGGCTTGCTTGAAAGGTGGTGACAAGTGGTACAAGAGTGGGAAATGTGTTTTCCAGATACCCAGATTTAACCACTTTCCCTCCTTTCTCTTTCAGGTTTTCTTTCCATCTGGCTCATAGGTAGAGACATGTACACCAATACACACGCACACAAATACAGCGAGTGCCTTTGTTTGCCAGACTTTTCACAGACAAACCCTCAGGCCTTTTTTTTTTTTTTTTCACAAAGATGAAGGGAAAATATTCCTACGTATGGATTTTTCAGGAAACGGGAAGTAGGTGACAGCGACCAGGGCTGTGACCTCTCAGACCTCGTCGTCTAATGTAACGCGATCTCGCAGCTCTTGGGAGAAAAAAGGGAAGAGAAGTCTGGCCCTGGGACTGCAAATCACAGGCTGTGATGACAAGAGGGGGCCTAATAAAACTCAGCACCCTTCACTTTTAAATAAAATGAGTGGGGAGGGGGAGTGGGGAAAGGATAATTTATTGCCTAGAGATACCCCAGCGTGTCACTTTCCTAGAAATGCCTTTCACTGGCCTGTAGAGCTTCAGTGGTGGAAAAAGTGAATGCAGCTTTGAGCAGTTAAGGTCTTTATTTGAATTAATTATAACAGCTATAACAACAATATTTAAGCAGTGGAGGATGGGGACAAGAAGGCCTTGCATTGCCCCCGATTCTGTCTTGTCCCGTCATCCCTCAGCTGCCACCTTTCTGAAGGACATCAGTGATGCCAGAACGGAAAGTCTGGGATGTCCGGATGGCTCAGAAGACATGGGTGGCAAAGGTACATGATGCTCAGAAAACATGCCATCAGTCTAGCTCTCCCCTGACCACTGATTTCTGACTTTGTGTTGTGGAAGCCACAGGAGCAAGTGAATTTTACTGAGAAATGCTGCTATTTGTTGGCAGGTTGGTCTGGTTTTGCAGTGACTGTGATCAAAATAAATTGGCTTTAAGATATGCTCCTGCAGGGATGGAGACTTGCTAAATGAACTCATTTGACGGGAATGGGTGCAGAGTCCAACAGCAGCTTGGCATGCCGGGATGTGCCGGGGCTCAGGGGGACTCCTGGCTCCCTCTTGGAGGAGTCGTTCAGTCACATCTGTTTTCATTGTTTCATTTTCTTGGGTTTGGGGGGTTTGTACTATATTTTTTAAACAAAAACAAACTCACAGTAGTAGACAAACTTTGGGAGCTTCAGAAATTTTGCTGATATAGGCACTTGCAGTACTGAGATACTGACATCTCTTTGTAACTGTGAAAACAGGCTGCAAGCCACAAAAACATGAGTGCCCACACAAGACTGTGCAAACTACTTTCTGGTTGAGCTGGAAATGGATGTCTTTCCCAAAGGATTTTGATAGCGCTACTTCTGGATGCAGAATATTTTTAATTAAATTAAATAGAAGGGAACACAGAAAGGAAAATTAATCAAGAGGTTTTTTTGTTTGTTTGATCTTACTAGACAGTTAAGCTCAATTTTTATTGAATTTTAGGCAGAGATTCTGGTTTGTTTAATCTATCTGTCTGTTTATTATTATTATATTTCTGGTAGGGTGAACACCAAAGAATAAATGAAAGATAATGAAATAAACAGAGCCAAGTGTGGCTGTGCCCTGGAGCTGTCCCATCTCAATATAGGAGCGTGTGTTTCATCTCTCCAAAGCAGAGATTTCAGGACTCATCTGGCACCAATAAAGTGGTATCACACTGGGAGAGAGAGCTGTCGCTCGCTGGGCTGCCGTCTGCCCCCAGCCCCCTGTGCAGGGGTGAGGGAGGAGATATGCATCTCTGCAGACCATTTACCTCCTGGATGTATTCAATATAAATCTGCTCACCGCATCCCATTGCACTGAAGCTGCAGAGCTGTTTGCATGTTTCAGGAATAAAAGCTGGCTAGTTTCAGGGCTGTGTTTGGCACAGCAATCAGGGCAGCTGTTAAAAGCACAACTGGTTTCTAAAGCACCTGTCAAAATCTGCCCTCAGCAAGCTATGTCACTGCCACTGCTGCTTCCTCTCCCACATGGTCACACCTCTCCTCCTCCTCGCTCCCTTCAGCAGTGCCCTGAAAGCCCCTCCCCAGCCCTCCCCGTCCCACCCTGGACCTGCCTCCCAGTCAGTGCATGAGCCAGGTAGCCCACAATGTAGGAAATATATACAGAGAGAGATATACACATCTCATAGTCCTGTGGAAGTGGGAAAGTTGCTCCTCCTGCCTTCACCCACCCTGTTGTGACAATTTACACTTGGTCTGGTTGTTTCTGCTTTCTATGCCCAGCAACCTCTGCTCCTGGGAAAGCCCAGGGAAAGGGAAAGCCGAGGCACACACCCCCATCAAGCTGGTCCCTGCCAGGACTTCCCTCTGCACTCTGCGTGGTTCACAAAACAAGCTGCCTGTGCTTCACCCTGGGTGGCTGTTCACAGCACCTCTGCACCATGCCTAAGCAGATACCAATGTTCAGCACAGCTTTCTGTGTGTAGTTTAGCTGGGGCAAAGTGCTGTGGACTTTTTCTTCAAATTCAGATTGAGGGAAAAGGCTTGAGGACTTTCACACTGTAAAAAAGTTCAGCTCAGACTGAGACAAAGTCTTCAAAGCGACTTCGTTGTGGATTTTCTTCTCTACACCATATTTGGATCTTGTGACTTTTTGTGCTGTTGCAGCCTGAAAATAATACATATATTCTTTCAGCACTGTGCACAATAATTCTTAATAAATATTTTTTCCACAGAATTCCTGAGAAGCAGCAGGAGAGTGAGTTACATGCATCTTACATAGGTAAATACTGGATGCCCGCTAGTCCCAGACAGCTTTGATCCAGTGAGGTAGTTATCATATTAACTTTCACAGCCTCCATTTAACTTAGCAATATGTAAAGGAAATCCTACACTACTTCTCCCCAGATGAAAAGCACATTACCCAAAAATTAGCCAAAACTCACCCGCTGATACCAGAAAAAAAAAAAAACAGAGAGATAACTCTATTTGCTGTCCTGTTTACTGGCAGGGGGTATTTGGGGTTAGAAGAATCATACAGACAGCTAAACAGACAGAGAGAAGCAAGAAACAAGGCTAAAAAATAAATTTTCAGCACACCAAAAAGTAAAACGCAATAGGGAACTGACCTGGCAAATACTTATTCATGGAGTGAATGGGATCAGAGTGGGATCCAGCTTGGAAGAGTTCCCATGAAAGACCAGAATTTTCTTCAGTGGATACAGTCCTTGTCAATAACAATAGATATATTAAGAGAAAGCGTATCAGTGTAGCAAGTAGAGTGAATAAGAGAGATTCATATTCTCAGAGGATGAGCACCCAAGTGTGGTGTGCCTAACAGACTTAATTGAATTATTCAAACATCTCCTAAATCTGTGAGATTGCACCAGAAATCGCATGAGTCCAAGCTCTCTTACAAGATCATCGGCACATCCTGTTTCAAGTCAGGACTTAAAAAATACCTGGAGAGCAGCCTCTCAACATGCTTCTTGCTTTCCGCTCCTGGCTGTAATCCAAAAGGGTAGGAGCCACTTTATGTTCAAACATTAAAAGTAAACTAGACCAAAGCAGAAGTCCTTGTCAGGTTAGGTTGATGCTCATCAGCTGCGTTGGTGCAGTTAGTGAACAGGGCAGTATTTCTGGAACAGAAGTTTCTATTTCATACTACACTAATATGGAACTTCTTTGAAAACTAATAGGATTCTTCCTGTCAGGTGTACTATTAGCATCAATATTTAGTGTCAAAAGTGCTCTTTGGAAGTGGTGTTATTATTATATTTTTTTAAGCACTTAATCCTGTACATTGCATAGGAGAACATATCCCCCTTCTCCTCCTGGATATACTTGCTCTACAGTGGAAATAGCAGAGCTGTTCAGAAATGCAGTGTACTTGCAGATCTGTTTAAGGAGTGATATCCAGGCGCTGCCAGGGTGGAGTTAACGTCTGGTTAAATGTTAACAGTGGGCTCAGTTCCATCATTTTACAATGTGTAACCTGCTGCGAGAAAATGATAAACTGTTCTGGGTGCAGCCCTGGTTGCCAAGCACTTATGTTTCTCGTTGTTACTGTTCAGAGGTAAAGCAAATAACTGTCATTTGAAAACAAGTAAGCAGAAAAGATGCTGCCTATTGATTTCTTACTCTCCTAAAAGAGGTAAGAAGATAAGCGTTGCACTGTGTTGCACGGTTCAATATTTTCTATGTATTTTTAAGACAACAGGACAAGGTGCCAAACCAGAAACAGAAGATTACATGCCACTGTAGGACAGAGCCCATAAGGCACTGCCTCTCATTCCTTAAATCATGCCAATGCTTCTTCTTCTCTTCTGCCTCCCTTCTTGCCCCTCAGCCCCCAGTATGAAGTGTTAAGCCTGGAGCTGCCCACAGGTCTGGCCAGACAACATGAAGTGCCAGGCTCTGGTAACTGGTAACTCCTATATCTTTGCTGAGTCCCTGACTTGGTGGAGGCAGGGGCCAAAGACAGCCTGTCTTCTGTTTGTCCTCTTGAGATAAAAAGTGTGACGGGATCCAGGAAAAGGTTAAGTATTCTTACAGAGGCATTTTGCAGTTATGCTAACTGGGACGGATACTGCAATAGCCATTAATCTCCATGTTCGAGGCTGAAGTCACTGTCTGGCTTCCCTGAGTCCTGCAGAGGATTGTGCAATCATTGGCCACGTTCATCATCTGAGCTGGAAGGGGAGGGCGTCACCTTCCTCTGAAGCATCCGGCACCAGCTCTGGTCAGTGTCAGGATGCTGGCTGTGGTGGACGTGGCCATGATCCAGTATGGCAAGAGTTACATGCACTCCACTGAGTTAAAACAGCAGATGCAGCCAGATGTCACCTCTAGCCATGCTTGCCCCTTTCACATGCACATGTGCCATGCTTGCCAACACCTTCCACCTTCCCCAGCACCCGAGGAGAAGTCCAGTGTTTAGATAATTTCTTCCCAACCTGGAGACCCCACCCAGCTTCCTGCAGACGTCAGTGTGAATTTGTTGCCATCACCTCCCAGGAGTTTGTGATCCCCAGTATTCAGAGACTTTAAGACGCAATGTCAAGCAAGAGGATACAGCAGCTGCAAAGCTGCAGAAAAAAATACACAATTCAGCACTGCTGTTAAGTGCCTGCTTTCCCACCTAAATTTGAAATTACTTAAACATTCCTTAATATGAAGAGGTCTTACGCACCTAATTATTAGGGTTCTTCCTTTTTTTCCTTTTTCTTTGTGTGTGTGTGTGTGTGCACGCGCACATTTCAGTTGTCCTCTCCCACCCCTGTTTCTCTCCAGCTCACATCAGTGTACACCGCAGACTTCCTCTGGCACTTTTATAAGCTGCCAGAAGGGAAGTGACCTGGTTACACGTCCAGCTCCGCAAGCTGCCTCAGCAATGCTTTTCCTCCTGCTCTGCAGCATCTTTGGGTGAGGACAGTGTCCTCAGCCCATCAGTGCGTTTGAAGCAGGGAGGTTATGGTCTGCATCACAGTTCACAGCACTGACATCTGCACTCACTGACTTGTGACCACTCTGTTATGAAGTCTTAGTCACTGACTTCAAGTAGAAATGGTGAAATAGTATAACTATTATTATTCATATTAATTAATGTTAATGACTGTCATATTTATAATATATTTAATAATAATAATAATGATAATAATATCAGTGTGTCCTGCTGACAGTAGATGTCTCTCTGAAAATAACTCATTAATCATGAGAGTTGCCCACGGCAGGAGCCACCCAGAGCCCTGATCCAGCAGCACTTACCCAGCAGGATGCCCGTGTTATCAGTGAGGAAATCCACGCGTTTCACTCTGCATATGCAAGTGTCCTCACTAGTTCCTGAAGGGAGCAAAGTGAGAAAGTACTACCCATCCTTACTCAATGGTCTTAGTAATGTTTGCTGCAGTAAGATGTTTCTCATTGTTTCTGCCCTTCTGAATAGTGAGGGAGTCAATTTGCCCTCACTGAGACTCAAACCGACCCTTCAACAGTCCCTCACAAAACTTTATCTTCTTTATTTTGTCTATTTTTTCAAATGTCTTGGGTATATAAATACCCATAACAAACTATACTCCTGGATCCTTATGGTTACATGTGAAACCAAAGACTTTAATGTAACAGTTAAGATTTTAGGAGATTTCTTGCCACCACCCTAATATGGATGTTAGAAAAATAAAATCTTATCATCCAGTCTGTTCCTTTGGCTGACATACAGTTATATTTCCATGGCCAGTCTAGGTCTAACCACCTGGAGATTAACAGAAGTATCACTTGGGAAGAGTGCTTGATACAGTAAAAACACAATGATCCTTCTTACTGGATTTGTACCTGAGTTTTGCACTGTTCAATTTTATTTCCACCACTTCCAATATTTTCATCATTTTTTTCCAGATTTATATCATGGAGCTAGGTCAGGAGATCTCAGGGAAGTACAACTTAAAAACTCACAGATAAAATAGAGAAAGCTTTATGATTATCCTATTTTTATAAAGTTCCTTGTTCTGTGTTAGAAGAAAGGCAGTTCCAAATATCGCTTGCTGGTTTATGAGATGCTTGCATAAGATGACTCACTTTCAGCCACTACGAATTGTAAAAAAACTCCAAAGCACCACCAAATCCAGAAGGCTTCAGGGACTGCATCCTAACTGGGAGCCATCAGCGCTGTGCCGCCAGTGAAAGCAGAGACACTTCATACAGCCTCAGGATTCTGCTCTTCATTGGAGAAGCATATGAAGGTCAATACATATGGCAAAGTACAAAGCAACCTCATTTCCTTAGGCAAAAGGAAATGCCAATGAAAATTATTTGCTTGCAACAAGGACAAAATAAGAAAGAGGACTGTTTTCTAGAAGTGCATTAAATATTTCACTCCCAAGTAAAGTGCAGTAATATGAACAGACATATGTTTCTGAAATCAAGTATGGAAGTTTCTACTCAAGACCTATATCTATAACCAAACCTGAATGTAGTCAGATGGGGTCTTTCTGGGTTAACAGGCTCTGCAGGCAATTGCTGGGGAGATGATGCTGGAGCTCTGCTGTCTCCCTGATCACTGGTGTGGCTGCGTGGGCTCACTGCTGTCTGTTCCTGCACACACAGAGGTGACCCCACATCTGGGCAGAATGTTGCATGCTAGTCCCTGGCTCTGCTGAGAGAGAAAATCCCACCTCCCCACTTCCAAGTGTGAGATCTGAACTGAAAATTACAATAAAATAAACCTGACTGGTGAAAGCATCTGGTGAACTATTCCGTTCGCAGTTTATTTTCACCCCATAACCCAAGATCTCTATTCAATGCTTCAGTGTTGCTAAACATTTGAATTATGTTTTTTAAATATATTTATCTTATGTTTGTCTCCTATTTATAATATAATCTTGTTCCTTTCTGCCCACAGTTTTCAGCTTTCTGAATCTTTATAATTTCCCTGTTCTCGTCAGGTCTTGTACCTCTTACAGTTAGGCATCATCTGTACATTTGTTAAAGTGCCATTAATTAATTCCATGGGTCATTAATAGATGATTTGAATAAAGGGCTGAAGTTCACTCAAACCAAAACAAAGTGTCTCACTGATTTTTATGTGTTCCAGATCAAACCTCAAAACTTGCCATCAAACAGATCTGTGCAATTGCAGTCTCTTAACAGATACTTCCCTACAGCTGCATATACTGGGATCGTACCATTCATGCATGCTGTCCTTAATGCCACTTGGCAATATGTAGTCCCTCATGTCTGTGTCTGTGCAAAGCCTATCTATCTGAACTATTTTTTAAGTGCTGTGCTGCCTCATGAGACAGGGATATCAAAGGACTTAGTAAATTCAAATCTATTGCATATCTTGTATTACTGGCTTTGAAGCACCGCTAATGTTTTCCTGTCCCTTGCTGCTCCAATCTTGTAAGTCAGAGCTGCTCTGGGGCCAGACCCCACTCAGGAAGGGTATCAGCCCCCCCCAGCCCCATCCTTGCGTGGCCCATTCTACCTGGTGCGCAGCCCAAGGCAGGGGGTCATTGCCATACAGATAAACCCTTGAAATTAACTTCCCTCCCTCCCTTCTTCCTGCCCTCTTGGCTAACCTGCTTTTTCAAAAGAGTTGATGTCTCTCAGCATCCCATTTGGGAAGCCTTCAGCTGCTTCCCAGTCCGGGTGTGCTGAACACATCGGTGCTGCAGGGCAGATGTCCGGCTCTGTGCGACTGTGGGAACGGAGGCGGAGAGAAAGGGAAGGGGTTAGCAAGGAGGAAAGGTCTTTCGCAGCTGTGATAGGGTATTGGGAAGCAGATAAACATTATAACTGGGGGTGCGTTGGGGTTGTTATTAATTCCTTTTTAAAGGAGGAGGCTGTCTGCACACATTTGCCTGGTGTGACTTGTTCTTTTGACCACGGGTTTACAGAATGAGAAAGCATAAGAGCTTTCTCCTTCCCTAGCAGGAGTGAAGCTGCTGCCCACCTGCTTCTCTGCCTCTACTAGCTTTTGAATTGAAAGCAGGAGAGAAGCAGGGAGACCAACAGGCCAGGTGCAGGAGGTGGAAGTGCCCATCTTGGGCCACAGGGCCAGCCATGGTGGACAGCAGACTGCCCCCCATCCCCTGCCCCCCATCCCCTGCCCCCCACCCCTCATGCCCACCCAAACCCCTTCCCCTGTCCCCCAAAACCTCTCCGGCTTATTTACAGTCCTTGAGGACAGACGCTTTGTCCCATGGTCTGTAATAAAGCCAGGTTTATTGCTCTTTCTCAGTTCTGCGCTACAATTTTCTCTGGCCCCTTGGCAGCTGTGCTCAATTCCCTAGAGGTCTTTGCACATTATATTGGAAGTTTACAAGCCAGCACCATTTTTATTTCTTTTTCTTTTAACCAGTGTAGATGCTATCTATTAACTACAGATATTACTGTAGTCCTCTGTCAATACCATCAAGTCATTATTTCCAACAGTAATGAACATCTAGTTAATCCACATTGATAGTGATTTTTCAGTGTGAAGGCTATTTTGCATGGTATATGTTACAAATGTTGTTACCTTTGATGATTAAATCCATATACCAATCATCTCAGCTTTTCCTTTTCAGGAGTCTGATCTTCCATGGCTAGCTTTTCCTTTTCTTAGCATTTACATCGTGTCACTGATTGAGCTCAGTGGGAATGGGGAGTGCAGGCTGAGCCACAGAACAAAGTTCTCATGTAGTCTGCAGATTGTTTCTCATTATTGAAATGACTATAACTATCCTTTCTAAGTTTCTCAATTTGCTATGCCCTATAGTTTCCCTGGCTTGAACATATAGAATCCCACATTCTAGATGATACTAAAAAAAGTGGACAAGATATATATTTTATACATATTAGACCCTTTAATTAATATAGGATATTTCTGGATAAATAATAGTGAGACTGACGAGCAAGTAGAATTTTTGAGATTATAAAGAGCATTACTTAGGGACTTGGATTTCTCCCAGCAGGATTATTCCATCTTGGATTTAGGAACAGTGCCATGGCACTATGGAGAAATTACCTTTGCTGTGGTACACACTGGTTTCATTCAGAAGACAAGGAAAAGGGCAGACACTGCAGAATGTGACTTGCTTTTACTCTCCTGCAGTCTGGGTCCAAAGTCTGGAACAGAAGAGGATGTGGGGTCCTGGGCCTGTCTGGCAGAAGGGGTTTTGTGGGCTATAGAGCATTAGGTCAGCATGGAAGCGATAGTGACCCACACCTGTGGGTGTGCTGGCCATCTTTGTGATGACATGCAAGTTACTTTGTATGCTTGTCCCAGGTGGGAAGACATGGCTTCTTACTGGTCTGTCTCTCTTTTTTTGAATTTTCCTGTTATTAGCTGAAAATAAAAATAGTTAATGTCTAGAAGGCTTTTTCTTGACAAGTTCATGTAGACATTTATGAATCTTTTTATCTCCTACGTTTTTAGAAGTTTGTTTAATTATTTGTTCCAATACTCTTTCAGAAGTTGAAGATAAGATGACTGGTCTATAATTCCCAAATCCTCTTTTTTTTGCCTGCTTTTATTATCAGGAAAACCTTTCTCCAGTTATTCGGTATCTCACCTGTCTTGTTCAGGTGCTCACAGACAACCAAAAGTGGGCCTTCTGCAGCCAATACTACAAAGATTTTAGGGTAAAGTGCAGCAGCCTTGGACAACTTGAAAGCATTCATTTACCAAAGAATTATCCATTTCTTCACCAGTTCAAGCTTATAGTTGTTTTCACTACCTAGAAGTTGATTTTTCTTTGTTAGTCTGTATAAAAGAGTCCTTAGTGCACCAGCTTTCTTGCCACTGTTTGCCGGTAGATTTTCCTTATATGGAATGTTTTATCTGGTCTCCCTTTTACAATTAATGTGCTTCTTATTAATCTTCATTAATCAAATCTAGAATAGCTCCCTATTCTGTTTACCTCCACTTTCTGAATAAGAACTGATCACTGATGACTTCCAACAGCTTGCAGGTTGCTCCACATCCTTTCCCAAGAAACTTCTAACTAATGAAATCCTCCACAACAGCTAGTTCTGGTGCTCTGGATGATTTTGCTGGCTGCTAACAAGTTCATCTATGTGATTTTCCTCACTTGGCAGCAATATTAGCCTTCTACTGTGGCCACACCTGGTACTTCTCACCATCAGCCATCAGTTAGATGCTTTCCTCGCTGAGCTGAGTATGTGGCTCCATAGATACAGTTACGAATGAAGCCTGGTTTTATAGGATCCCAGAGTGATTTAGGTGGGAAGTGACCTTTGGAGGTCTCTACTTGAACACCCTGAGCCAAGCAGGGCTCACTTGAAGACTAGACCAAGCCCTCAGGGCCTCATCTAGCTGAGTTTTGAAACCCTCCATGGATGGAGAGTGCACAGCATCCATGCTGCCCACTCCCTCTGTGAAAATTTTTTCCTACAGATCTGTTTCTCATGGTTGCTTAAAACTGGTGACTAGGAATATATCAGTTGCAAACAAAGATTTCCCAGTGCTTGGGGCCAGGATGAGGCCTTCCTCCTGCTCCCGCTCATTCTCATGGCTTCTCTGAAGTCTGCTGAGGGCTAAGCTTACATTATGGTGTTCCTCTCCATCAAATCACTTATGGGATTTGATACTGGGTTTTATACTTTTTTATATTTTTTATACTAGGTCTCCCTTGGGCTGTGCAATTTGCTCCTGAAATGTAGATGAAATTTGTTGTCATAGTCATATTTGTTATCTTCATCTCTGCTAAATTTTGTTCCAGTAGAGCAGCAGCTTTACAGACTACCAAGGGGTACACACACATCCATATGCACACACAAACACATTCAGAAATGCATGTATGCATAGAAATATCTGCAGAAAATAATTGTGGGGGGGTTTTTTCGTAGGATTTCAGGCTAAAAATTATTAATAATATTATACAATTTTTAAGCACACTCTTATGTGCTTATTTATTAGCTTATTTGTGCTCATTATATTTGCTTTAATATGCCTCATTATTTTTCACTCAGAGACAGGACGATCCCTGACAGGCAGAAGATTGCTGGCAAGACATCTATGCAGACCCACTTGCAGCGAGCGGCGTAGTCCTGTCACCAGATGAGCTCATTTCACTCAGGGCAACACAGAGGTGGTTTGATGCCTGAAGGCACAGGCAGGAGCCGGTGACAGGCACAATCCCAGAAGGAGCAGGGTAAGGAGCACCCCTTGGAGAACAGCCTGGTGCCCGCCGAGGCCAGCAGCACTGCGTGCCATGAAAGGCTGTCGCTTTACTGCAGCACCCAGCTTGACTCTAGAAAGGAGGGGAGCAGAACAACATCTTTGCCCTCGCCTTGCTCACCTGTACAGGGAAAACCCCTGGGTGGAGGGGTCTGCCCTCCTCACCAAACCCCAAATACCATGTAGGCTGAGCGCTGCTGAGGAAAGGAGGCTTATTTTTCTGCTCAGCAGAGCAAAACCAGGGCACAAACTAGCTCTCTGCAAGCAGAGACAGGCGCTGAATTCATTGGATAATCTGCTGCAAATTATTTGCCCAGCTCTATTAATTAATGTTTGTGAAGCACTTGGAGGGTTAAATGCCCTTGAGCCGTCATTCACCTAAGCTTTGCCCCCGAACTGACATCAATGAAAAATCCTTAATGGTGGTGGTAGGGGCAGCAGCAGCAGCACTGAATTTTCAAACCCTCCTGAGGCAAGAAAACATGATTTTCCCCTTCATTTTATGGTCTGTTGAATCTTCTGTTTTTCTTGTTCTGTACCAGGAATAATGTTCATGGCCTTAGAGTATTCTTGTGGTTTTCCAAATGCCTCAGATTTAATTTGGCATCTTCCACACACAATAATAATTATGGCTTCGTATACTCCTTCACTGTGAAAGTTGTCCCTTCCCCAATTCTGTGGAGGGGTCCTGGAGCCTAACAATTGTCCTGCGGAGTTATTTCTCAGCTGGTGAGGAGCCCTGCCTTGTGCCTCAGTGGGCAGGGATCGCACAAGAAGACAGCTGTTGATGGGGAGGAGAGGTCAGCCCGGACCTTTAGCATTGGCCTGAGCTCTGAACATCCATCTCAGAAAATAAATAAGTAAGAAAACATAATAAGATGTACACACAGGCTCTTTGTTACCAAGTCCAAACCCCAACATGTAAGAATAAGCTTTGTGAACAGGGCGGTCTCCACAGCGAAAGGTGCCCCGGGGCAGGCGGCGGGGATGGGAGTTGTTCTGGCTGATGGTGCCTGCCTCTGGCTGGGGCTCAGCAGGATGGCCTGGGGTCAGGTCTTCATGTCGGAACCTCTCTAAGGGCTGGAGTTGGGGTTACCAGCCCTCCAAAGAGAACATGCTTGTATCGTACAAAGAAAACTATCCAGCCTGTTGGGGGGCTTTTGCCTGTTACCCTAATGGACGGAGATTCAGATCCCTGAATTCAATTTCACTCTGTAGAAATTACATTCTGCAGTTTTAGGGCTGACGCACTCCTCATCTAAATGGAGAAGGCTTATAGTTGTGTCTCGTCAACCCAAGCACGTGCCAGTTTGGATGGAGAAAGGGGATAGTAAAGGCATCCCCCATTAAATCTGCACTTGACACTCAGGCTTCTCTCCTGCCACCCCTGGCAGATGCCATGTGTGTTGTAACAGGGGAGCATAAGAACTGCAGCTTCAGGGTGCTCTGTGGCCAGAGGGAAAGACAGAGCAGAGCCACAGCAGCCCTTTTCTCCTTGCACAGCCACTGCAAAAGGGCTGTAGAGCATCCTACTGCCGTTGCTATTTCTTGCACAGAAGTATGTGGAGGCTGTAGCTGTTTGGCTACTATACACCATGCCAGTGCTTCCAACTTGAAGTCAAAATGCTTGAAAGATACAATGGGTAAAAAGAACATCTATGGGACTGAATGAGGAATAACCTGTCCAATGCACTGTCACAGTGTAGTAGCAGAGCTGCAACCTTGAAGTCCCAGGTCCTGTTTACAGGAACACCTTGAAGCTCCATAGTCCTAATGGAGCCCATGACACTGTTCTGTGTGAGGCCCATGCCTCAAAGCCCTTTTGGATGCTCCAAAGTCCATAGGGTTATCCATAGTGTCATACAACTCTTCATGTAAGGCCATTGCCCCAGAATGCACTAACACACCGCAGAGTAGAAAAAATCTGGTCTGCAACATCTTCATGGCAGAGTGAAATCATGGCACTGAGCCACATTGTAGATTGACTCAAAGTCCAAGTCTGCAGGAAGACAGTGAACAGCTGCACACAGCTTTCTGCCATATGGCACAACAGTGTATTATATATCTACATCAATTCAGATACGTACCTGAAGATTCTGCATTTTATGGATATTTTAGCTCATTTTCTCATGAAGTATCTGAAATTAAGGGAGTCACACAATGCTGCAAGTGTTTCATGTTAGGCAATCCTATTTGGGCAGATTGCGAAGAGGAATAAATGAGATGATACTATTTCCAGATTGGGATCAGGTCAGATAACGATCACCTCCCTTCCTTTGCCTGACCTGCAATTCCCCACCCGGCCGTCAGCTCTTGCAGTGACAAGCTGTGTCCTTCACATGTTGCTGAGCCATGTGAAACGGCAGGGTAAAGGCTTCCTGCAACAGGCTCAACTTCCATTTCCAGGTGCAGTACCCAGCAGTGAGGATGTAGGAGGGCACATCATGCCTCGCCTTTCCTAAGCTCCCCACCCGAGGTCACTGCTCCCAAACTCTCTGCTCTCATCGGATATGCAAAGGGAAAACTGGCCTCTCCCCAACCTCCAGCCACGTGGACACTAACTGCAGCCCAGGGGTGTACCTGGGGGTACAAGTGTGCATCCAATGGGCAGGGAGCAAAGCCCAGCATCTGTACTGTCCACTGCTGGCTCCAGGCTGGGAGCGAAGGGGGCAATCAGGTTTCCCAGGACAGAGCAGAGCAGCACCGAATTGTGTGTGTGTTTGCGGCTGCAATTGCCCCAGGATCTGCCGGGAAACTGAGGGCAGCCTGAGGGAGCAGGAGGGAGGAGGGATGCATAGAGAGACCATCCGTTTCAGTGGGTCAGGCCATCTACTTCTACTCCTGTCCAGGTCTCAGCTGGGTGAAGAGTAAAGGGTGCACCTGGGAGGCAGCCATGTTAATCAAGTCACGTCCTGTCTTGGAGGCAAATGACTGGTGCGGAGGTGAGAAAGGATATTAGTGGCTGTGGATAGTGCTAATGGCCAGTAATCTCTCCAGAAGTCCCTAAATGGTGCATCAGTGGTTAACATTGTTGCAGTGAGGGAGAGGGGAAAGGGGGGAGAGAGGATAGGAAGGAAGGAAGGAAGGAAGGAAGGAAGGAAGGAAGGAAGGAAGGAAGACCAAAAAATATATGCAAGTTTTTTGTTACGAGAAAGTAGCTTTCATTGTTGCAAGGCACTTACACCTGTAGCACATGCAGCATCTCCTAGGCCAACAAATACTCAGTACGCTCCACATGACAACAAGGATGGGAGAACAGGAGTATTTTTCTCTCTTGAGAAATCTGGATTAAGTCAGATTTCCACCAGTCCCTGTGCTGGTGGAAAACCACGGTGGGATCTTCTGTCTCCATGCAGAGCCTGTGCTTTACAGAAGACTCAGCTGGACCCTTTCCTGCACCAGGGGCACCAAGTTTAGCCCAGCACCAGGCGCTGGTCTGAGTCTGGACCCAGGTCTGACCCAGGAGATACAGTGATACGTGCAGTGGGTGCATCCAGACACTGTGTTTACTTTGTGTTGTGACTCAGGACGCTTATCAGAAGCAGCTGTTGGCAGATGTCTTGTGTTACCACCGTGGATCACTGCAGAGGGTTATTTCTCTCTGACCTATTCTCCATGCAAATGTTCAAAGCTAATGCCTGCTCTGGGCAGGGACCTCTCCAGCATGCACAGGCTGCCAGCATGTCCTCACAGCCCTCTGACGGGAGTGTCAGATAAGGACACGCCAGAAATAGCATCTCAGAAGCTGATGTAACCACTCTGCTTCATGGACCTTAATTTCTATTGCATGAAAAATGCCCCTTCCACTAACCACCTCCTTTGAAGGTCCGTCTTCCAGTATCCTCTTTATGCTGTAGCCTTATGCAGTCAGAAGTGTGCTTTGCCAACACTTCTGCCTTTTTGCTTTGCTCTGCTGAGCCAGAATGGCCAGCATTGACTGTGATGCAGAGGTGAAGTGTAGTGGAGTCACTGATGGGCTACAGGGGCACAGCCTGAGATCCGTCGGGCTCAGCAGCAGCAGTGTCAAAGCTGCAGCCCCTCTCTAACCCAGCAATATTCTCACTTGGGCACCATGAGCCCTAGCAGCCCAGCTAGCAGCTCCAGCCCTCCGCTTCCCTGAGCAAATACGGCTAGGAGAGAAAGAGAGCAGTCTGAATCTCCTCATGCTCCTCTCATTTGCACGCAAGGCTGGTGAGTGTGTGCATGCGTGTGTGTGTGTTAGTTCAAGGAGGGAATCGATTAATTATGTGATAATGGGAGCGAGAACACTCTTAGGGCTCTGGGTCTGCCCCCTACCAGATTTTACTGGCATTTTCTGAACTCTTCTATTAGCTCAGTGGGCACAGCTTGTATGCAAACAAATACAATAACGCTCAGTTATTGTTTGGCATAATGGGAGCATGGGATTTCTTTTTTTTACAAGTATTGTTTCTATTTGTCATTAAGGCTCACTTTCTAATCTGTCTTTGTAGGAGGGTTGTCTTTTTTGACATTGTCAGTTGCTTGTAGCCAGAGCTCTCTTCTCTGGCCTGAAGAGGCTTTTAAGGCCAACTGGGTTTTGGTGTTTTCTTTTTTGTATTTCTTCTTCTTTTCAGAGAAGGCAACCAGAAAAGACAGGAAAAAAAAGTGCTTGGAAAGAAAGACAAACATATAATTAGCAAAAATAAATACATAATGATTTGATGGTTTTCATGCGTGTTACTGTTTCGACTGCTTATGAATTATTTCATCCAGATTGTAAAATATTCATATTTATATATTACTCAGAAAGAGATGTGATGCCCTGGAGAGGCTAATTCTTGGTTTGCAGATTGTTTACAAGCTGTCAATTGCAACTTGAATATATTTGCAATTCATAAGGTTGATAAATAACGTAAGTCACATGGCATAGTTTCTGCTCCTGAGTTGTAGTACATCCCTGTGTAAGTGACACCAAGGTAGGCAAGCATTTGTCTCCCCATCTGCCTCTCAAATCACGCTTTTGATGGAGCAAGCAAACGTAATACCCAAGAGCACCTCTGGGATCTCATAATAGTATCCTGCCCCACCTGATTTCCTGGAAAGCTCTGATCTCATGGCATTGTGTGTGGCCACCTTTCGCTGAGTCCCGTCTCAATTACAACTCACACATGAGCAGGATGAGTATTCTGTATGTTTTCTCTATATGGCACCTCGCACACTGTGGGACAGCCAGCCAGAAAGGGACAAAAAGAAAACTATGCCACAGTGACTGCAGGCTTCGCATGGGAGCCGGTGACTGAGAACTCGGGGGGTTCTGGTTCGTTATTCCAGACACATCGGGGTGACTCTGTTCTTTGAGGAATGATTAATACAATTATCAGCATAATGCAATTTGCGAATTGCATTTTACAATAAAAATGCCAAACACAGCATTTATTTCTGGCTCCTATTTTTTCTTCCATACTTGAAATGAACTTTTGTAAGTGCTTTCATAAATGAAGAAAGAATCTTTGAATATTCCTAGGTGGTGAGTTTATTATTTCAAGCAGCATGGCTGCTTTTCATTTTGGTTCTCCTTCGTACCAATTGATCCCATTACTCACAGGGAATTATGCTAGAAAGTCCTTTCACTTCGTCTCCTCGCGGAAACAAAATCCTGTCTCTTGTTGTTCTCCTAAAACCATGGATACTAACTTGCACTGTGTGCAGTTTGCATGTACATAAGTATATGTAGCCACTCTGAGTGTCATGAATCAATATTTTCAAATGGACACATTTCTCCTCCTTTCCAATAGCTTGAGGTGATTCGCTGTCCTTACAAGTTGAAAATTTGTCCTAATTTTTAATACAAATCTCTTTTCTGCAATTTACCCTCATTGCTTCTTATCATCTGCACTATAAAATGCAAATTATTCCCTCTGTGGCAGCCTCTTATATATCTGTGACTTCTCAATTGTTACTGAGTCTGCCCTCATTTTGACTGATCTTTCCTGGTAGATGACATTTTTCTCCAAGATTGTCCTTGGCTTTTTCTAGACTGTTTTTAAATTGTTCACATCTTTCTTGAAGTCCAGTCCACAAGACTTGACTCTGTATCAGTCAGGACTTGGATAGATTGGAAGTGTGTCTTAGTGTATCTCAGATGTGATTCTCAACTTTATCTGTTCCTGTTAAGAAATTTCCTTTTTACACATGTATGACATTACAGAATCATTTTTGCTTGCAGTATGCTGCACACAGCGTACTGTCCCTTGCTATAGAGTTGTTTTCTGTCAGCCTGTATTTGTCCGGATGATTCCTTTCAAATAACAATTACTTGCCTTTCTGTTTACTGGACTGTATCTATTTTTTTTTTCAGATTATTCAGCCAATTTCATATGGCCAGTCTTAGGAGAAACTGGCAGAATAGACTGATCAATTGCTTTTCCAGGGTAGCTGTATGGATCATACAGTTTTTTGTTGCTCTCATAAATCTTCCCTGGTTGGTCTCCCTGGCCTGTATGTGGTCTTGGGCATCAATCAGGTTAAGACAGGCTGGGGGAAGTTGCGATCTGGGGGTACCCTGCAGACACCCTCCCTGGGTCAAAAGGGTGGGATGACATACAGCAAAGACAGCTGAAGCCAAGGGTCTCTGGGCACTGAGAGTGAGTGTGGGAGAGTAGCAGAAAAGGGACTACCTAAATCCTGAAGCTGACAAACTCTAAAACTGGAGATATTCCTGTCATAGGGAGAATTACTTACTGCAATTTGTGATGCTAAATCACTTGCTTTAAAAAGTGTTCTCTGTGGACCCAGAATATTTTTAAGAAAAGTAACCAGTTTGATACAATACCTCCATGCAGACCATCTCCAAGTCTTTCCCACTCTCATTATGTGAAGCTCTTTGAACTGTGTCAACCCACTATTAGCATTTGCCATGTGTACAGAGTCAATTGTTACCCTGAGGAATGGGATGGATGATGACATGCTTAGATAGTAATGCTTTAAATTAAGATTCCTGAATATGCCTCTGA
Source organism: Nyctibius grandis (assembly GCF_013368605.1). NCBI lineage: Eukaryota > Metazoa > Chordata > Aves > Nyctibiiformes > Nyctibiidae > Nyctibius > Nyctibius grandis. The sequence continues at coordinate 48,140,663 of NC_090658.1, read as the reverse complement.
TGTACGGAGGTTAATTAAGAAGCTATTGTGAGCTGAATTAATACCATTTGCTTATTGAAAACATAAGTCATGAGAAGCAACAACAAAGTCATAAATATCTTTCCCTAAGGGCCAGATCCTTCAGCTTTTACTCATTTGAGCAATCCTTACTCATATGAGTAGTCCTATTGAATTAATCGAGACTCCATGCATGATTTCATTTATCTATATGACTAAGAAGTTGCATGGTTGGGTACCACACAAGCATTCATCTAAAATGAATATGTTTTTAATGATAAATTGGTATTTAGATGGACTAAAATGATTGTTTACATCCAAGCCTTGTTTTAATAAGACTGGTTTAGCCTGCCAAGTAAATAAATCCAGCTTTTTATTAATAATCGAGTGACAGAGAACCACAAAGATGATTAAGGGGGTGGAACATCTCCCTTATGAGGAGAGGCTGAGGGAGCTGGGTCTCTTTAGCTTAGAGAAGAGGAGACTGAGGGGTGACCTCATTAATGTTTATAAATATGTAAAGGACAAGTGTCATGAGGATGGAGCCAGGCTCTTCTCAGTGACATCCCTTGACAGGACAAGGGGCAATGGGTGCAAGCTGGAACACAGGAGGTTCCACATAAATATGAGGAAAAACTTCTTCACAGTGAGGGTGACCGAACACTGGAACAGGCTGCCCAGAGAGGTTGTGGAGTCTCCTTCTCTGGAGACACTCAAAACCCGCCTGGATGCATTCCTGTGTGACATGATCTAGGTAATCCTGCTCCGGCAGGGGGATTGGACTAGATGATCTTTCGAGGTCCCTTCCAATCCCTAACATTCTGTGATTCTGTGTAATTACCCATTAAAAGCAGAATTCTGACATAGACAAAAGGCAAGTGTGAGGTTTCATTAGGTCCATGAACAATATACACGTTTTTGCTGATAGCTGAATGGAAAGCTGCTACATCTTCACCACCAAATTGTGTGTCATGATCTCCGAGCTAGTTCTGAGTGCATTTGCTCCAGAACCAAAAGCAGGAAAGCCATGTGGGTGAGAGGGAGGGATGCTTAGCCAGGAGGGCAACAACCCAGCCCATCCCACCGTTGCAACCCAAGATGCTCATGGTATGAGGTATCGCACTCTGCTATGTAAAATTACTATCTCTCACCCTGCTAGATCATGGAACTCCTCCTGCTCCACTGCAAGACCTTTATATTGTAGGCATGCTAAGAGTCAGTGAACTCCCCCAAAGCACATGCTGGCAGCAACAAAGAGTTGTACTCTTCCTCTGGTACTGTGAACAGGAAGAGATCGCTCCACTGCAGTTGTCTTATCCTGAGTCTGCTGGACAGCATTCAACGATCCAGTGTTGAGTGTGCAGGAGGGAACAAAGGTCTTCCTCTTCTGAAAGATCACCTTGGACCAAACTGCCTCCATCTGCTCCACTGAGAAAAAGCCTCTGTGGGGTCACTTCGGTGTCCACAGAGAGCAAATGGTGCCAAAAGAGATGCTGTTCCCTCCCCTGTGGACTCACTTCTCATACGTAAAATGCAACCACCACTCATGGTCAGAGACCAGGGCTCAGTGACTTCTAAGCAAAAGAGTAGTTGTGGCATTACCTGATCCTTAAAAGTCCCATGAAACCTCTCTGGCTGGAGCCAGACACACACAGCTTCCTTTGTACCTCTAGTTGCACATGAGTGTGACTTCAGTGAAGACTATTTTGGTAAGAAAAAACAGCAGGAGTTTCCTTTTCCAGACTTTAGCCTAATCAATCTTGGGGAGAGGAAGGAAACAAAAAAAGAAAAACCTACTGGCTGTTGACAGAAGCAGTTCAAGAAGTGGCTGTCAACAGACAGAAGGTTTTTCCTTTTCTTTTTCCTTCTCCCTGACTACCTGCATCCTCCCAGACTTCACCTTGCACTCCTTTGACACTGTACTCCTAGCTCCCCTTTTCAGTGCTAAGAACTGCCCGAGGATGCAGAGGGAAAAGTTGTCCTTACACCATCTCCTCCAAACTAGAAGGAAGCACCACAAAGAGTGTTTCCAGAGACTCTCCCTCCTTCAAGACTTCCCTCCCAGGGTCAGGTTTTTTGAAAGATCAAGGAGGTGTACAAAGTCAAAATAATGCCTCATTTAAAGACCAAAAGAAACCAAAGCAAACTGACCTCAAACCTTTAGCAATTTAACTACTGGAAACTTATATTAATGCACACTTTGACATTTGATTTTCCACATTGGTAAAATAAATATAACTTATCACTGAACGTTTTGATTCTCTGATGTCCTTTAAATCCCTCAAATTCATGTCACCCATCTAAGTGATACAAACTCAATAATAAGTAAAAGCTAAGCAATTCCTGCCATGATTTATAAGCTTCTGTGATAAAAGGAAAGGTTGTGATTTGGGAGATACTGCTTACCATTGGGTTTGTGACATTTATTTACTCATGCCCGCTAGTTACTTACATTGCAAATACTTTCTTTCCCCATACCACATCAGAGGTATGTAAGAAAAGTAATAATTTAATACAGCAAATCAAATTACAGTAATAAAAGCTTTCTAACTGGCCTGGGAAGCTCTATTATGTTCTAGGATTTGGTATTTATCTTAAAGAGCATAATTTTTACTTCTGGTTTTTTTTTTTTTCTAAAGTCATCTGTCACCTGTGAAAATCAGGACCTACAGAGATCATGTCCTGCCTGGTCCAGCCTCTGCCTGGGTCCCCAAGGCCGCTTCCATGGTGGCAAGGAGATGATTGAGGATGCGGGTGCCCCTTGGCAGCCCCACAGCACACATGTGGTCTGGGGCTGTGCCTGACAATGGAGCCCCCGCAGCCGGCAGCTCCCCACATGTGCACGGCGGGGGGAGCGGGGGGACTCCCATGTTTGTTGGCAAAGGTCTCTTCTGCTCTTAATGGAGAAGAAACAAGGAAAGGAAGGGACAGAAAGAATAGATGGGGGGCAATGATAACAAAAGGAGGAGGAAAAAAACACAGGAGGGGAATAACGAGGTGGAGAGACTCTGTAGTCTACTTTTACGAGGAAAACAGTCACACAAGAAGACAAGACGGGCCATAAATGTTGGCATTTGCATTCGTCTGTGAGTTAAGTGCTAAGCAAAGGGTCTACCGGAGAAGCTGGCCTGTCAAAAAATATTGTGGGAGCCGGGGCGTTCCTCTGCGCAGCTATGGGCCCTTTTAGTGCCTCCCCAAGGGTTCACACCTCCTTCTGGGAGCTGACAAGGTGGAAGTTAATGGCAGCAGTTAACACGTTGGATCACCAGGTCATGCTGCCTTTGCTCCCCCTTCAAGCCACTTCACAGCAAGTAAACAGACAGGGCCGCAGACTGGAAATGTGTCCTCTGGTACTCCTGCAACACAGTGTGGTAATGGAAAAACAGTCTGTTTATCCTCAGAGCGTTAGCAGATGGCAGCTCCTTCCCGATCCCTCTCTCTTCTGAGAGCCAGGCTCCCTGGTGCGTCCTCGAGGCCACTGCTGGAGACAGACATTCTCCAAAGCCTCTCAGCGGGTTGTGCACCAGGCACAAACAAAGGTGAATCCCACACGCTTTTCTCAGGGGCTTGTGCAGGAGCATTGACTACAAGGGAAAGAGTGCACAGAGATTAGGTGTAGATACACCTACTCTAGCCAGAGTATTGCACAGATGCAACATGCTGCTGCAAAAAGGAGCACTCTGCAAAAAGGAGCACTCTGGACTTCCTTTACAGTAAGCCAACAGCAGGCATGTTCTTGTCCTGTTACAAATGCCCCACAAGGCAGAGGGCAAATGGAGGAGCTCAGACCTCCTCTGTGGGCCCCTCCATCCCAGCTTGCATCAAACGCCCTCATGCCCACCCAGGGACCACAGTTAGCACAGCCAGTCTCCCCTACTAGTCAACAGGCAGCTCCATTTCAGCTGTTTCTGAGAAGAGAGAGACAAGAGGAGGAGGTGGTCATGGCCTTCCCTCCACCCCTCTTTGCTGCATCTCTAGAGGCCACAGGTGCACAGCCTCTTCCCAATCCAGCTGAGCCAGCTGCAAACCCCTCACTGGACTCTTGCTGCTCCTCTCTTGTCAGGGGCTACTGCCCACCTCGGACCTCTCAGCTAGGCTCTTTGTGAACACACTTCTCCACCCAGTGCATTCAAAATGCTGGTTTCCAAGTCTTCAGTTATAAACAGAATTATGTGGGTTAGACAGGGCTCACATCAGCCCCAGCTGAGAGGTCTGAGAGGCCACAGCTGCCTCAGTAGCAAAGCTGCACCCTGGCAGGGGTTGGGAGCGCAACGCTGTGCCTCCCCATAAGGATGTGTCCTCTCAAAACTAGATAACCAACAGAGCCATCAGGAGGGGTCAAAAAGCATATGTGACAGGCTGGGGAGGGTACACTTAGGTAATTAGAGAACAAGTACTGGATGGATGCCTGAGCTAACCTAATCCAGGACTGCAACAGGATCTGATTCTGTCCTCTGCAAGTTATATGCAGGTTTTGATTGCTTATGATTTTGTTACACTTAAACTTTTCCACCATATATATGTAAGGCTTAGGTCCGCAGCCAGTCCAGGAGCATTTGTGATTTTATCTGTGGATTCGCAGCATCTTGTGTTGTGAAGGTGGGGATTGATGAGGACATGAGTCAGGGCCCCCTAGTAAGGTAAAGGGTGAAATACCACAATAAGAAAGATGATTACTGCCCTGCTGACAGCCTTGACTCCCAAATATCCATGGGGATCACTGGCTGTCTGCTCCTTGTTCTCTGACAGAGACATGAGCACCTCCTTGGCAGGAGTTCAGGGAGAGCTCAGCTGGATGAAAGCTGCAGTCCGAGCTTGCAAAGCACCGTGCTGTGCTTTGACCTTGCGAGTGGGATTCATGTCGCCTCACTCCAGACATCCCATCTTCCTCCAAGAGTAGTCACTCCTTTTACAGTCAAAGGAGGGAAACGTGCATTTCTACAGAGTGACTCATCTAACATACTTTAGACATCTCCTTTAGGAAGAGGTGAGCTGCACTGTGGCTCTTGATGTGTCCAGGCTAGAAAGTAGGTGCCTGGTTGTGTTGGAGACAATACAGCTCTACACACTTTTTCAGCTGACTCCTAGCTGTCTTGAATCAGGCACCAATGAACTGTGGATATTTCAGAAAGGTTGTTCTTATGTTTTCTCCAGCCATGCTGTTGGGCAGAAAGGTCATCAGTATTTGCAAAGTGCTTGGGTAGTACAGTTTGTAAACAGAGGTGCCCAGAAGGGGGTTAATTTGGTTTGGATGTCACCAGCCATATAAGATCCATAGCTGTATGCTGAGCAATGAACACAGGAAGAAATACTGGCTAGCCTTCATTTGCTGTCACATCTTCAGGGCTGAACACAGAGGCAACATGGATGGGTTGGGGTGGGGTGGGGAACTGGGACTGCAGTTGCTGGTGTGTGGTAGGAAATGAGCATGTATTCTATGCAGGGGTAGTGATGGTGGGTGCATTCTCCTTACCTTGTCTAGTAAATACACATTTGGTAACATCAGCCAGCATCTGATCTGTTTGGAATACATAACAGCCTCTGCACCCTTGGAACAGTGCAATTTGATGTCCATGTCCGGGCAGCCTGGAGACACAGGGACACCCAGTTACTTCTGGCTCCCCTTCCTTCTTCTCCTTTTGCAACTCACCTGCTGCTATAGCTACCAAAATCTCTCAGAGGCAGTTGTACCTCAGTCAGTATGGACGGCACTGTTTTAGTCAAAGCTAATTTATACTTCTGCTTTGAGACATACCCAAAGATACAGATACATCTGAAAAACATCTGAAAACTTAAAACTTTCAGCTAGCTGCTGCAAAAAAACAGCAGCCTCTTCCAAGATTATCTTGCTGCTGCTCATCACCACCATCTTCTTTTAGCCTTCCAATCACTGAACAGGCCTTCTTCCTTAAAGGGCACTGATGATAGTAATAGCCTCTGAGAAGTAGCAGTCAAGACAAGATGAAAGGCTATGCCACTGTCCACACAGAGACGAGAGAAAAGAGCACCCGTAGAGACATGGCTCCAGCTACTCCTCACACTTTTGTTTCAGCCGTGACAATTTATCTTTGCACCCTCTGCTCCCCTCTCTGTCTGCAGCTGGGACAGGCACAGCCCTCATTCCTGTGGCTGCCTTCCTACTACATGCCTTTGTGCTACTCCTTAGAGATATCATGAAAAGAAGAGTGAATGAAATGAAACTGGTGCCAAGCCCACCTATGCGGTTTACCTAACCCTGACATGTCACAACAGAACTGGGGAGCTGTATCTTACCCAAGAGGAAGTGATGGTTCCTGCAAGCCATGTATATTTCTTCAGGGGGTTTATTTGCTTTTCACTGTCAATGTCACAATTACTCATTCAGGCTGCGGCAGCGATGTATCATCCCTCGGTAATGCAGGTATGTAACTTCATCTTTCCACCTTGGAGAGGCATCCTGCCCTGCTCGTGGCTCCCTACAGCACACCTGACTGTGCTGCAACGAGTCTGTGGCTGTTTTCTGTCTCACCACCCTGTCAAAGGAAAGCAGTATAAGATCCCTTGCAGGCATATTTTAGATGTGTAATACTGATATGCTTCATAAAACATCAGCACATTTCAAAAGTTATTTCCAAAAGTTAAGCCCGTGAGTCAAACAATACCAGGGAGTCGAAAGTGTCCTACATGCCAAACAAGAACCAGCACACAGCTGAAAGCCACTGAAGGAAATGGGCAGCAGCTGGTGACACAACAGGAGCTGGTTTTCCCCTGTCCTCTCTTAGATGCCAATGCTTGTGAAAGCCCGAGCTCCAGCAGCAAACACAGAGGGGAGAATGCATGTCATAGCATCCAATAGAAGGGGGTGGGTGTGATTTTCATGACATTCAGGTTCACTCTGAACTTTCCATGGAGCTCTGGCACCAGCCTGATTCCAACAATTTATGGTAGAGCTGAAACTGCCTTCTAGGTCTCTCAGATCCTAAGGTAACTCCTTGAGTGGTGTCGAGAACACCAAAAAACCAAAACCTACCTTCTCCCCACCCAGTATGCATGCACCCTGATGGCCATCAGCTTTCTAGCTGCACATAACAGGGCCTGGCTGTCCTGTTACTTCACAGTTACGGTCTCTAACCTCACTTCCTAAGCAGAGTGTGAGGGGAAGGTCACAAAGGATTTATTAAGTTTCCTGGCCCCAGAAGGGGTGTGTGAGGGCAAGGCACGTTTCAGCTTGCTATGCATATGCTTACATCTGCAGACTTGTGGCATTTAACCTGCTTTACCATAGCGAGTCTCCCACTAAGAAGCTGCCTGTACCTAGATGCTTGTGTCCTTTATGCTTACTTCCTTAACTGCAAACCTCTCACAAATGCCAGCTGCCAGGAGTTTCAACATCAGCCTTCATCAGTCCTTCAGCTTGTCTGTCACAGTATGGTGCAGCTGAAGCATCGACCTCATTACTGGCACTAACTGGGTCATGTATTCCACTACATCAGTTTGTTCAGCTGAGTATAGGATAGAGTATATTGAAGGTAGGGGGTCCTGTGTTTCCTTGCTAACCTTCCAAAGTCATGTTAAACGCTAGAGGAGACAAAGAGCAGCAGCAGAAGCACACTCCACAGGAGGTCTCTCCAGGTGGTAGAGACATAAACTGACATAAGGAACACAATTCGAACCAATCAAAATGTGTGCATAAATTGGGCTGGGTTTTTTTGCAAATCTGTGAATGACAAAAGCAAACAGTAAGTCTGTCAGCAGTAGAATTCCTTTGGATTTTGCCCTAAAAATCCAAAGAAATCTCTTTCCTTTAAGGCCATCAAGGATAAATGACTTGCTGGAGCCAAGGCTTTGCAGGTGATCAAAGTTCTGTGGATGTCCACATTTATCACAAGGAAGACTGGGATACCAAGACAAACTCAGAGTAGGAGACAAGTGACCACAGAAGATACAGAGGTTGTTGCTAAGTGAGAGGCTTCCCTTGTTACTTTGCAGTAACTGAACACTACAGATTCATTTCACAGAACCACACAGAACAGCTGAGGTGGGAAGGGATTCCTGGAGACTGCTTAGTCCAACCTCCTGCTCAAAACAGGGACAACCAGAGTAGGATGCCCAGGACTGTATCCAATCATGTTTTTAATATCTCCAAGTACAGAGACTCTACAACTTCTCTGGGCAACCTGTGCCAGAGTTTGATCACACTAACTGTACAAATGGTTTTTTTCTTACATTTAAATAGAATTTCCTGTATGTCAGTTTGTGTCCATTGCTTCTTGACCCATCACTGGGCACCACTGAGAAGAGTCTGGCTACTTCTTCTTTACTCCTCTTCATCAGGTATGTGTACACATTGATAGGATCCCCCCTGAGCCTTTTCTTCTCCAGGGTGAACAGCCCCAGTGGTCCCAGTACCCATTCATGACTGTCCTCCAGCAGTACGTCATTCCCAGTACCCATTCATGACTGTCCTCCAGCAGTACGTCATGCCACTGATCACAAATATCTGAGCCCAACAATTCATACAGTTTTCAATCTACCTCACTGTCCTTTTATTTAGTCCATATTTAATCAGTTTTTCTATGAGGATTTTATGGCAGACAGTGTTGAAAGCCTTACTAAAGTCAACAAGATAAACAACTTCTACCGCTCTCTTCTCATCCACTGAGCCAGTCATTTCATCACAGAAGGCTATTAGGTTGGTCAAACATGATTTTCCTGTTGCAAATCCTTATTAACTACTCCCAATGACCTTCTGGTCCTTAATATTTGAAAATAGCTTCCAGGAATATTCACTTCATCACCTTCTCAGGGGTCGAGGTAAGGTTGATCATCCATTAGTTTCTGAGTTTTCCCCCTTGCCCTCCTTCAAGTGACATTTGCTTTCTTCCCATCCTTAGTAACCTCATCTAATCACCAGGAGATTTCAAAGATAGTGAAGATAACAATGTCAAATCACAATGACATTGGCTTCTTCCTTCTGCTGCCGATTTATCTGCAGAAGCCTGTCCTTTTAACACTTCACATCCCTTACCAGATTCAAGTCCAGATAGTCTTTGGCTTTTCTAATTCCATCTCCCAAGTGTCTCTGTATCGCTGCTGTGTCACCTGATCCTGTTTATACCTCTTGTACACATCCCTTTTGTGTCTGAGTTTTTTCAGGAGCTCCTTGGTCATCCATGCAGGCCTCCCACCACATTTGCTTCATTTCCTGCACATTGACAAGGACCATTCCTGACCCTGGAGGAGATGATCCTTGAAAATGCACTAGATCTTCTGGACCTCTCTTCTCTCAAGGGCTGTCTCCCACTTGACTCTTCCAAGCAGATCCCTGGAAAGTCTGTTCTCCTGAAGTCCACATTGGTGATCCTGCTTTTTGCCCTACTCCCTCCCCTCAGGATGCCGAATTCCACCATCCCATGGTCACTGCAGTCAAGGCTGCCCCAAACCTTCACATCCCCATCCAGTTCTTCCTTGTTTGTAGTTACGAGGTCCATTTCCCTTTGTCAGCTCTTCAATAACCTGTGTCAGAAAGTTGTCATCAATACACTGCAGAAACTTCCTGGATTTCTTGTGCACTGCTGTGTTGTCACCTCAGCAGCTTTGCGGTAGACAATTGTCTATGCAACTGTGGAGAAAAAAACAGTTGTAGGAACACCAGGAAAAAAAATCACATAGATTGGTGAGCTAAAATGAAATGTTTCCAAAGTTTAAGGGAACCTGATGAACTTACACTAAACTTTGGGTAAATATATATACAGAGTCACAGAGATATTGAACTACAAGTATCACTTGAAATGGGAATTAGGACTGCTTTTAAGGAAAAAGTAAAGTTGTGAGGCTGGTGATGATCTTCAAAGGTTCTTTTTAATTCTCACTAATGTACTAAGTATTTTGTGATGGGAATGCTGAAAGGACCAGAATCTGAAACCATCAACAGTATTAAAGACTGGAATTTAAGCATGAATACATTCATTAAGTTAAGGGCCTTGACTCTGACAGAAGCTGTGGAAGTAAAATGACAGTGTTGCATATTTCTTGAGTGTTAATCAATCCTTAGCACCTTTGAGACATAAGTAAACACAGTAATTCTCATTTTACAGTTTAATTGCTCTTTCTTCACATTTAGGGAAAGATAGGTAGGGAAGTTGAGTGAACTGCAAGAACAGGTATTAGCATGTAAGTGTTACTGGCACTTCATTCAAAGCTCATCCCAGATCACACTCCTCTCTGGGTAGGTTTCCAGAAATCCAATTGTACCTGGCAGGGCTTATAGTTTTTAAAATCTAATTACAATGCAAGGAATGTGGTACAGTGGATGCATTTTCTTAAGCCATTTGACACCTTGCCTCATAAAATTAGCCTGCAAAAGTGAAATTCAAATTAATTCCAGGCTAGATTAAACACACCAAAAGCTAGGAATTGGCTGGATGACACAAACAGCAGGAAAACAGAAACAGCAATGTCCTGAGCTGGAGGCAGGTCCAACAGGGTGCCACCAGGACTGGATGAGATAAATACTACATTACGTCTGCAGGTTATATTCAATTTGTGGTGACGCAAACACCAGTGAAGGCAGAGGAAAAAATCCCAAATGTAAACTGGAAGAGTTTGAAATGTGTGAAGTGCACAACAAAAAGGAGCCCAAATTGCATTAAATACACACAGAACATTCAGAGGAGCAGGTATTGAAAAGAACAGACACAAAAAGCAAAAACATCAGCACAACCTAGTACACAGTTAATAACAATATCAGATAGTAAAATCCGTATGTTCTGGCAGCACAAGAGAATGACAAACAAAACTTGAATTATATGATACTTTGTATGCAGAAGACCCCTGTTAGGCAGAGGGGAAGATGAGAATGCCTTCCTGTGCAGCATGTGTGAGATACTACTGACACACGTCTTCAAGTTGTAAATTCAAAGGAGAGAGGAATAATCCATACTGACACAGGAAGGATTAAAGAATTATGTTACAAAACTGAGTGAAATAAAGTATTTGCGATGAAAATAAGGCAAAATGTCCTAACATTGGATCCTGTAGCACTGCTAAAAAGTTTGTCATGGGCTTGCTGGAAACATTCAGAGAGTCAGAAAAAGCATGCTTATACTCATACCAGGACACTCGGGGAAGTTTCATTATGTGGTTAAATACACATTATGCATTTCTCTGCCATAGGCTGTATTGGGAGAGAAACTCGCTCCTCGCAACTGAAGAGAAGATGGATGCTCCACAAAGTGTAGGATTTTATGACTGCCTAGGCAGCGGCCAGCAGGATGAATTATTGCTAGAAAATGAAGGGAATGGGCTGCTGTGACAGCTGTGAATTGCGGTCACCTCTGTGGAAGCCATCATCCCCCAAGGAGGGAGGCGAGGGAACAGCCCTGAAGGTCAGAAGTAGGCACTCCTTTCCCAGGTGCCCCTGACCTGAGCTTGCAGGGACAGCAGAACCCATCCTCCATATGTTGTCTTCACCCAAAGAGGGCTGGTGTGGCTGAAGGGAGCTGCAGGAGCATTCGCGGGCAGCAGTGTGAGACCCTGGTGGTGGCTGAAGAAGACATGCCAAGGAGGGGAGGGGAAACAGGTTCACATCAAAGCCTTACCTCCATTGCTGGGAGCGTAGCAGGCACTGGAGCCAAAATGTAGACCAGCAGAAGGAACTGGGTCAAATCATTCATGAATCAAGCCTGAGAGATGGCCAGCAAACTAATCCTCAATGTACACATTAAAAGCAGCCATGAAACATCATTACAACAGTTGTGAACCTGCAGCCTATCTCATTTTTCCCACCCACCTTCCCAAACAGCTTCCTTCTTCCCATTGCCCTTACAAAATGAACAGTGCTCAGAGTGTTAGTTGTGTTGCCGGCATTTATCTGGGAGAATGAAATCACAGCCTGGTTTCCTTTTCCCAAACATGCCTCCACAACAAAGGACAGCAAAAGCAGTAGCTGATACACCTGAGACAGGCATACTTGCAGTCTGGTGCCTTTCATCATACAAATGACCAAATACAGAAGCTCATTAACCCAAGGTAACCACCAGAAATATTTTCATCCTAGAAGTTTATAATTAACAGAAAGACCAGTGAGTAAATTCCACATACTTCACACTAGCAGAAATGTGGCGTTATCACTTTACTTCGTTGCTGCAGTGTAACATGTTGTAATCAGCAAAAGAATGAAAAAAGGAACTGCTTGCAACAGCAATCCAAATCCCTTGTAAAGGCATTTTAAGAACAGACAGGTGAACTGCGGAGCTGCAGAGGTGGGTGCTTTATCTAGCAACAATGTGCCTGTAAAGGAAGGAGTTTTATTCCGAGGCACTGCTGGAGGCTCTGCAGGATCTACCCTGCCATGAACTTCTGTTAGTTATGTATAAACATCTTCTTGTCTTCATTGACCCACTCCAGACATCCAGTCTTAAAGGATTAGTATCAGACCAGCTCCTGAGCATGACTCCAACATGCCCAAGAGAGACCAGAAAAGTGGCAGAAGGCAGGATTCAGGATTTCAATGGTGTGCTAGATTTCACACTGGCATTTTGTACATCCCTACCAGATGACAGATCTCGCTTGATCAATAGAAGACTCTCTGCTCCAGGGGACTCATACTGGAGTCATTAGCCAGCTCTCAAAATTGCTCCAACTCTAATTTGCTGATTCTTCAGCTAAATACAGTGTTGGGCTTTCCTCCGCCCCCAAACTTACATTCAAAATACTCAGCTCCTCCTTCCTTTTGTATGCAACCTGGCTGGGATTCTTTCAAACTCCCTCCACCCTCCCTCTCAGCCTTGCTTGAACATTTCTAAAGTAAAACCATATTTGCATGAGGCCTTAATTTGGTAACAAAGGATTTTGCTGTTAAATTTACATTGGAAACTCGTCCCAGACAGCATTGTGAAAAATGTGCTTGGACATTCATTTTGAAGAGTTTTGATTCCTTGTGGGTGTTTTGTTTTGCTTTGAATTGTTGAAATAAGGCTGTTTCAGTGCTGGGTTGTGCCTATTTCAGCCAGGTGAGTAACAGAAGTCGAGGTGTTTCCCTTTCTTGCTTGCTCTGTGCTGAAGCTGGATAAGAGAAGCTGAGCTCCAGGCTTGTAGGAGGAAGAAGAGAGCTGGTGTGCGGCATCCCACCTGGCTGCTATTAGACAGGACCAGCCTTTGTTTCTTGGATTTGTTATACCTGTAACAAGAAGGGTGACTCAATCAATCCAGCCTTAGCAGAGCGACATTAAACAATATAACCATTGATTAAACCTCATTTTTTAGAGTAGATTTTAGCCTAAAGTCACAGTCTTGTAACAAAAAATTTCTCACAAAGCAGGGATCAAAAATGGTTTTTCTTTTGTGATGTCCTAAGACTGCACTAAATCACACATCTGAAATGAAAATCATGAATGTAGGTTTGTATTTGAGACTTTGCCCATTAAAACATGTTTCTAACCTGGCCCTCTACTGTTTTTGTACTTCTGCATCATGTAAGAAAAGGGGATGTAACAAAGGAAACTTCTAGAAACAGACATTGACGGATATGTAACAACCATTGTAAGAGTAATAACATGTTTTCTTGCAAAAGCTCAGTGAGTGGTGCCTTCAGACCAGGGTCCTGAAGCAAACAGCCCTCGTGTACGGCTGTTCATTTTCTAAACACAGGCTTTACTCAAGCTACCTTGAAGTGTTTGGGGGAGCACAAGTTGTCTGGTTCATAGGCAACTTTGCCAAACTACATTCCTGTATTGAAGGTGCTGAGAAGTCTGAGAGATTTCAAGAGAAGGAGGGTTTCACATCTGTGGGACAGAGCTGGGAAGAGACATGGGCTCCCTGACAGTCAGGGCAGGCCTGCTCTAACATGTCCTTATACAATAAAGATAACAAAGGTGAGGAGAGGTCCCTCAAAACTGGTGGAAACCCCACTGGATTTGCAGTGAAACTCCTTCTGATGCACTGAACAGCCTGGTTAAGGAAGCAAAAGACTAGGAAATAATGTGTAGTTTTGTGAGTACTTACACACCTTGAAGCTGAGCTAATTTTTCTAAAGACACTTTCTTTTTCCCCAAGCCCCTGTTTTTTTGAGATGGAGTCTCATGCATCTCATCCCAAACAGCCACACTAAATTGCTTCTTTAAAACTAAAGAATCCCAAAATTTTGCAAAATTTTATGCAGAAATTATTTCAGCTGTAGCTGTAATCTGAAAAGAGTTGTATCATCTAAAGAGCTGTGTCTAGGATTATTCTGTCTGCTTAACATTTTGGTGTGTAAAGGTGCTTTTATTTCTTAAGTTCACCATAAGCTAAATGCTAGCAATAATTGAAATGGTGTCTATGGTCAACTAGAGGTGAGGGCAGGACAGACAATGATCATGATCAAAGCCTGAGTTTGTGTACTATTTCTATGTATTCAGTGGGTAGTTATATATCTCTAAGGACTACAATTTTAACACTGAAGCAGGAAAACAAGATCCAGCCTCTGAGAAGAAGGGATCCACTCTATGAATTTATTTTGCATGGATCAGGGGAATCAGCAATATTTACCATAAAATTTGCTGAAGCTTCTGTAGAATTTGCCATTTACATGAGGTGGACTATTAAGCATAAGGCCTGAATAATAATTTCAATATGATTTATAAGAAGAAAACCCTTAAACTGTTTTTGGGTCCTAAGAAAGATGGAAATAAAAAAAAACCTGGGCAGAAGCTGCGAAAGCAGCATAAGTATATAACTTCTGGTTTATGCTTATCTTTCATACATATCCTTGACCATGATGCAAAATTAAGTATTATTGTTTTCCAAGATTCACCCAGAGGTAAACAACACATCTTGGAAGAAATAGATCTTTTTGTCTCACCAATAATACATTAGTTCCTCTTTCATTGAGAAAACAATTACGGACTTGATTAAAAGAGAGTAATTTTTTTCCTCTGTTATTACTATTGTCTCATATTAAGGTTATTTGATGTTTGTTACACACAGCTGAAAGGCAAATAATTCACTGACTCCTTGATTGTTTTCTAAGCAGAATAAGCTGCCTTAGAAATATTTAAAAATATGAAACAAACAGGTTGTACTTTTGGCAGTGCATCGTTTTTTCATCAGTATCCTCACCGGAGACGCTGATGCCAACTTTGAGGTATAAACCAAGTTAACAGAAACAAATTGGTGAAAATACGTTTCCAAAAAGAAGTGTGAATATTGCCTTACAGCTAATCCTGTAGCTGAAAGAATACAACAAAATATGCAAAAGATAAGTTATCACTTGATCTTTATAGTCATTAGCCAATATTTTGGGTTTTTTCTTCCACCAGAAAAAAATCACAACTATATGGGATATTTCATTTCATTTGTCTTGAATTTACATAACCTTTGAGTCCTTCAAGTCTCAGGTGCTTATCCAAGTAGTGAAAGAATCTTAAAATACTGTTGAACTATTAGAAGTTATTTTTTTATGGTAGACCTTCCGGTTGGAAATTTTAAGCTCTGTAAGGATAATGTATAATGAAGATCAAAAAGAATGACTGAATTATCTGTAAGGGTCTTCCACATTATGGTAAAAAGTTATTTTTAAAATAAATTCTTAAATTAGAACAAAGAGCTGTTTATAACATAATACTTTCATCCAAAGATATGTTACAAGCAAGCGTTGCTAGCAATGCCTGTGGTCATTAAAGTAACTCCCTCCTAAAAACATGTAATGCCAAAGCAGAAGAACAGGAAAGGGATTTTGCTCCATAGCAACCAGTCTTCTTTGACCTTTCAATTTCAACAGACAAAATTGTCTTACCTTGATTCAGTATTTTTTTGTTGAAAGAATGCCAAATTTTGGGATTATTTTAAATATTATTAGAGAGTTGAGAACTGCAGAACATAGTGAGGCTTATTTGGATCAGAAGAAATATCAGATACCAAGATATTTAGCAGAGCGTTTGTGCACGCTTCAGAGGACAAATATTAGAAAATGATCCAATATTTTATCTTCAAATTCTCATTATCTCAGCTTCTTTAAGCCTGTGGTATTTACTGTGTTTATTCTTACCTCAAATGCACTGATGAAAGAATATTTCCCTTGTGTAAACAAGGTGTAAATACATTAAGATAAACTGCAAAATATTGAGATTGCTGAGGTTTAGTTTCATATTGAAGTTAATTTCACCTGGGGACAGTAACTGTTTTATGAACTGATTTAAAACCCAAAAGTATCTTATAACATATTCAAATTTATGATAATCACCACTTTAAATAATAAATTTGTGCTTACATAAATAATATTTTAAATTCAACAGCTGTAGAAACATACTTTTGAAATACAAATGCATGCCATGCTGAGAGGAACAGCATTTCTTAAAATGTCCTTGAAAACATTGCCTTTGTTTCTCGTGAGGGTGACTTTCCTTTTCATGTATGAAAGATGGTACTCACAATTGTTTCAGCTTCCTAAGAAAGACAGCCCTTGCTTCTTCCACTGGTCCATGTAATATGAGAATAGGTACTGTGTCCCATTAACGGTAACACAGTCAAGAACTTCTGACTTAGCGTGATGTAACACTGCTTTCTGACCCCACAGCATAGGGCAGGAGAAAGTTGCAGTGAAGTATTTAATATTCAGTTTTTCTTGGACACCTCTAGATGTTCTATAATTTATCAGCAGGAATCTTCAGTTTAATTTTACAGTGTCTCGGATACCCATGTGTGATTATTTGGTTAGATTTTTCTGCAAGGAGATGAGGGCTTCACAATATGCTTCCCTCTCTTGCCATCTTACAGGCAGTAACCACCTGAAAGTAAAGGGGATTCCTAAAACCACGGAGTCTCAAACCAGGAGGACATGACCATAGTGATGACAGCCTGCAGAGTTGTGGCACATGTGTTGGGCCAGTGCTGAGTTGTGAGTATAAGAAAAGCTGTTCAGGTAAGAGGATGGCACTGAAACATGCCATTTCTCCTGGAATAACCTGCTGTGGTCTAGCTGGGATGTGAGGGAGTCGGTCCTGGAAGCTAGAAACACAGGCAGAGCCTCCCCTCTGCCTTACAAACCCTTCCCTCTAAAAGTAATGAAACGACTTCTTTGCTTTTAGCAGTTTGTCACAGTTGCAAGCTCTGGCTCCACCAAAGGATGTAGTAATGAAGAACAAATGATGGTGAATGTTTTATTCTCCGTGTGGTCTCAGCCAGCGGAGTAACCCCATCCATTGCAGCAGTCTTGGACTCCTTTGTGCTCCGAAGTGGTTTGCCCCATGTCAACTAATGCATGATCCATAATTAGTTCTAGCACCTCGTTTCCTCTCAACAACATGTTGCTCAAGATATCTCTGTGGAAAAGCCTGTTCTCCTAACTGTTGTCCAGCCAGATGTCTTTAACTGGACTTCCTTCTCAGTACGGCTGGTCCTCAGTAGCCAGCAGATGTTGCTACTGAGCAGCAGAAAGGCCAACGCACCCCCTTCCTCCAAAACTGAAAGTAACTCAGAGCTCCCCCTGTGTCTACATGGAGGGAAAAAAGCCCAACCCCAAATGTCAAGCTTGAGTGATTCTGCGGTTAGAGTTGCATGAAGGGAGCAGGGAATCCTGAACCCATCAAGGCATGAGGAAGCTGAATGAACAACAAAGCAGATCTTGGAGCAGAAAGTTCTCTCCAGTATTAGGAATTTTCTGATAATTTGTGGCTTTAAAATTCATAACATTACATCAGTGCTAGACCACTGACTTCAGCTAACATCCCTCAGTTTTACACCAGTGTCCGATCAGTACATTTAAGTCTGTCAGACATTCAAAGACAAATGCTCTTTCAGACATTTTGGACAGCATTTTAGGCACCTTTTCAGGCACCATTTCAAGTAATACCCTAGAGAAGTCCATGGAGGGCCCATCTTAAACTGTGACACTCAGGGAACTTCACCAAGAAATTACAGTTGCTCTAGAAATCATCTTTTCTCGTAGCGTATGTTGTAAGGGACTCTTGAGGTAGTAAAATCAGAGGGACTTTCTTAACTTTTGCTCTTCCGGACTCTTTATATTGTTCTCGTTAGCAATGAGAATGATGATTTGCATAACAAAGTCATCTTATCTCCAGTTGGCAGAGTTGCAGTGCAGGAGCTGTGCAGGTAGCTGCACCGGGGGAATTTCCAGCTGCTGTGGAAGGGGTCAATACCATAAGATGACATCTTCATAAAGGGAAGTGATTGTGCAAACTCAATGGCTTAAATGTGAACGTTGCCCTGTTTTGCAAATACAGTGTCAGCAGTGGAGAGGGGAGGAGAGGTGAAGTTTCCTAGGGAATTTTTTTGTTTGTTTTATATTGCTTTTTGTCTGCTGAAAAGCCATTGATCTGGCATCTTTTGAGGAGGAACAGGAAACTGACAATGCAATGCAAAAAATATTCCTGGAAAATTGAAATTTCAAAATGTAGCTCTGCCTTTTTTTCACAATTAATTCATTCAAAAATTCCCGTGACTCCCTCAGGGCAGTGAGAATACCTGAAAAAATACCTCATTATCTGACTCCATTGCTGCTTAACCACTTGTCAGCTCTCAAGATGATGTTCATGGTTCCTTATTAGTCTTGTCACTGACATATGGATTCAGAGGAGAAAGTACTTCATTTAACAAGGAACTTTGGATAACTTTGGACTAGGAAGCTCATCTACCTTCACTGTAATATGTGGACAGGAATCACTTCTTTAGTACTTGCTCTGTCTCCCAGCTAAAGGCTTACCTTGAGGAAACTGTGCTCCAGGCATGCAATATAAACCTTCTTGAAAATCTGACTCCTCCCCATGAAGCTCCGTCTTGGAGCTTGCGGGAAATTTTTGGCAGAGTTGGTTTTGAGTTGTCTTTTTCCATCAGGAAATGGCAGTGTCTAATGCTTTCCTGCAGAAATAACCCTTTCCTTATCCTCCTGAAACAATCCATCTCCTGTAGGATTGCCAGTCCGCAGGATACAAGAAATACCGACAGGGTAACAGGGTGCATCTCATCTGGCATGTGCAGCAAGTCTTACGGGAGTATCATTTCCAGCCATAGGTAGAACAGAGATACTGCTTTGTCCATTTTTTAAACAAATGGTCTTGATCATTATATTGCTAAATGTTGTAGCATGTTTTATACAGAGGCCAAACAAGAAAAATTAATAAATAGGAGATATCAGTTCATCTATCTTCTTCCCCGTTTAGACATATATAGATTACTACCTCTCTTACAAGCTTATTTGCTAAATAAGTGTATTGACGTGCTGCCTGAATTGTGGGATAAACTAAAACCCAACAGATACATGTATTCAGAGAAAAACGAAGACACATTGCATCATGAAATGTTACAACACTTACACCACCATTACCAACGATGTTAAGAGTATGACGTTTACGTTCAATATCTCATTATTTTTCTAATTCAGCCAAGGCCTGAGACAAGGTCCTAGTGAAATCCTACAGAAAAAGAACAAGGATTGCTGATGCCATGTCTCCATGGCAGCACAGCTAATTTGGCAGGACAACCAAGAGCTCAGAAAGAAAAAGAGGTTATTTACAAAGATATCTTTGATAAAAGGGGCTTTGGGGACAGGAAAATGGTCCAGGGGCAAAAAAAAGTCACAGAAACGTTCCAAATCTTTAAAATAAATTCTTTAAATGAGTGAGAGAAAATAAACTGAAGAAAAAATTTCTTGAGTCACTAAGCACAGTGAGTTTCATCTTTGTTTGTTGTTATACAATGCTATAAACCACCCTGAATGGCCCAGAATAACATTAGTAGTTCTGTGTATTGTAACCACTTCAATCAAGGCCTTTTGTTTTGAATCACCTGCCCTGCCTGCATTGGAACCCTTTTTATAGCCTGATTGCAGCACAGAGATCTAATTTAGTTCCACATACAAAAAGGAGTGAGGAAGAAAAATAGACTCATCTCTTACTGCTCCTTGCTTGAATCCACAAGAGAACAACTGGGACAACAAATGGAGTGTAAAGTTTAAGAGAATATTTTAAAATTCCTCAGCCTATGACCCCCAAGCAATTTGAAAATGATATTGCTATAGCACTCCCAAAGGATGCAGATGCCCAGCTGGACACAGGTGAGTTGGTGGCTTAGGGCAGTGGGCATGTCTCCCATCAAAAGAAGAGGGGGAAGGGGAAACCATGAGGAGAGCTCACCCTGAAACACACGCAGCAAGGGACAGGCGGCTGTTACTAACTCCTGTGGAGAGATGAAGGGCAGAAGTGCCTCAGAGTATGCAGTATGGTTATTCTTCTCCAGCAGAAGGCTTGCTTGAGGTTGCAGGCAAGGGACTGACACCCTTCCAGGGACATGCTACAAGCCTTTTCCCATCCCCTTCCATATTTCAGCTGTAGAAACAGCTCTGTGCAAAGGCCTGTAGCGTTTAGTAGAGCAGCAGAGCAGCCTTTCTGTTAAATATAAACCCTGGCAGACATCAAGGTGCTGGTTTCATGTTGTGAGACCTTGTCAGACCAAGGAATGTACTATATCTACCACTGTGCCTATGATTACCTTGCTTTTAGCTTGCCTGAAAGAGGGAAATTTTGCCCCCATCAGTTTCCTGGCGCAGAGTCGGTCTCAGCCAGAGGCTGAGCACCCTGGGCTTTTGCAAAACAGTTCTTCTGCCAGCGAAGAGCCACACAAAGACTGCGTGTGGGAGCCCCAAGCCCCAGGCTGACCAAGCACCCTTACAGTGCCATGAACCAGAGCCTGCAACATCTAACCAGGCAGGTGTCTCCAGCATGAGGTCACATCCAGCATGTGCTGGGGTCACATGTCTCAGCACCACAGATACAACTCGTGCTCTTTTGTGTTCTCATTGCTACAGTAGTAAATTTGGCATTGCTCTAAAGGCAGCGTGGCTGTAGTGCATACCGTGCAGATATGCGTATAAATGCAGGGCTGATGATAGTGAAAACAGTCATACAAGTGTGTGTGTGTGTGTGTGTGTGTCTGTGTGCGAACCCTTTAGGTTCAGGGTATGAATTAGCTAAACAAAACCATAATCTTCAGAATATACACTTGTGAAACATAGGCATGAGATCCCATTCATGGAACATCTCCTGAGCATCCTTGCCTTGATTGAACCTCTCACCTGGAGGAAATTATTTTCCATTTACAAACAAAAGCACAAAAAGTATTTTCCAAGTCACTCATCTAAATCTCCTCATTAATTTCAGGTGTGATATTACCACTTACTAAAGAAACAATCCCACTGGCTTTCAGTCTGCTTGCTACTTTCTACTATGAACGATTAATACGTTAGAAAATTAACTTGCAGATGAAAGAAAAGAGCAACCTGTGGAAACTGAATAATGACCTTATTTTAAGAATTTCCCTTGAGTAACCCCCACAGTTGCCTTTTACACAAAGGGAGGAAAAATTATACACGCACATCTTTAATGTCTTTTTTGAAAGCTGATGAAATGATTAGTGTTTTGGAGAAGTCTGTGCAGATGAAACAACAGCAGCAGGAGTAGCAGCCATAGATATTAGCTAGAACTGCGGTCTGGGAGCTGCTGTTCTGCAGTTCAGAAAGAGAAAAATTAGTAAGCTAGATTATAATTAACATACTAGAAGCAAATTAAAGTAATGTGGAGTGATTTTTGGAAACAAATGAGCTTAACAAGTTTAGAAAACTCAGCTTTCTTCCAGAGTTGGAAGCAATTACTCATTGCATGTTGGTACCTTATGCACTTATCCAGCAAACAGGTGAGAATGTTTAATATCTAGTTGCTGAGGGGACCAAAGAGGTCTTATCACTGCATTTCACAAGGGGGAGCCTTTCTGCTTTAGCAAATTAATTCCCCAGGTCCTCTCTTACTCCCCTAACACCAGGTTGTCCTATTCTTGCACTTGGATCTTGCTGGATATTTTTTAGTACTGTCTAAAAATGTCTACAAATGCCTTCTCTACTGACAGAGAAAGCCAGTAGAAGGCAACTCTTTCTCTACACGATGTGCGTGCTGGATAGGGTGTGGGACAACCCTTAGTGCCTGCTTCAACAACGGATTTCACATATGTCCTTAGTCAAGTCTTGTAATTTTCTTTGTTCCTCACCCCTGCATCCTGTCTTACTGCTGTTTAGAACTTGTATAAATATTGCAGAAACTATATTAAATGTAATGTAATAAATGGTTTGTTTTAGTAGTAACCAGTGCTTCTATTTCAGTTTCTTGAGTAGAATGCAGATTTCATGGATCAGAAGGCTTGAAAAGTTGCATAACTCTTAAGGCCCTACCACCTGTGAATGGGCACATAAGTATTGACCTTCCAGGGAACAGTCGAGAGTCATCATTCAGTGATCCTTGCATAAACATGTAACAGGGAAAGGGGGCAACAATCCTTTTCTGGTCCCTTTTATGTCCTGTGTAAAAACAAGGAAGTGTCACAGTCCATGTATGTAGGAAATCAAAAGATTGTTCTCTCTGTGAATTACCTTGAAACCGTGGTCACTTTCCCAAGTTCCCCTGAGCTTGCCTTGAAGTTTCATAGGCTGCAAGGAAAATACATGGCTCTCTCCAAAGGCAGCATTTCCAGGTGTGCCCTGCATAGTAGGAAACCTGCTGAGGATGTTGGCCTTCTGGACTAGGTTGCCTTGATCTTCTGAATTGCTGTGACCTGCCCTCAGGTTGGGCGAAGAACTGGACACCCAAGCCTGCCCCGGCACCAAGAAAGATCCCATGTCACTTTTCTTAAGATGAAAGATATTTGGATTTTGTGTTTCAGGTAATTCCTCCTTTAATATCTGCAAATTAAAATTGGAGGATGAAGACTTGACTTTGTAACTGGTCTTTCTTCTGTTTCACTCCTTGACATTCAGTGATTCAGCCTTTCTATGTAATTTTTTTTCCTATATGCTTTGATATTGATACCTGGACTACATAATTTGCTTGATGGGGGGTGTATGCTCTTTGTGCTTATTCAAGAGAAAACGCTAAAACCAAACACAATCTCAGTTACGCTGACTGGGGACAAATTTTCAGTTTACAGACAAAAAATTTCAAACTGAATTTTTAAACTGTAGCTCCAGATGGTCTGTAAATACAAGATGAGCAGTTATATCCAAGCTGAGGGCCAAAGAGAGGGTGTATGAATGAATGAAATCAGAGGTCAATGAACACATTCCCTTGACATGCTGTCTTACTCCATAAAGATATCTCCTCTTTTCCTAAAATGGTAAAACTGGGTGCCAGTTAAACAACCTGTTGGTTCTGTAACCTACCCCTATTGGGGTATCGCTTTCCATGCTACTGACCATGTCAAACCAACATCCTCAGCAGGACTTGTTTCTAAACACTAATGCAGCACGGAAAGAATATGAAAAGTTAATGAATGAGAGGAAAGGAATGATGCATGAGGCACTAGAGGAAGACTCAGCAGATGATATAGGTTGGATTTCAGGCTTTGTCATGGGTTTCCCACAAAATCTTGGGCAAAAATTGGTCCATGCAAATGGTAATTAAAACAAGGCTAGAGCAAGGACTCAAGTACTGGCCCACAATTGTCTGCACAGTTTAATTGTTAACACACTCACTCACGTGGCTTTGGCCCATACTGGCTTGATTTCCCCCAGACAATGTCAATGTATGGTTCAGAGGACAGCATGCACCAGGGACTGCGCCAGCGGGCAGCTTGGATGGAGTTCCCCCTTCCCCAGTGGGGGAGTGTTTAGCCATGTGGACACAAACCACACCATGACTGGCCTGAAGGGCCACAGAATAGGCCCTCTCCTATTTTATTTGCTTGTATAGATGTAGTCTTCTTTCCTGCATCGCTTTGTCTGCCCTATTTAGACTGTAAATTCTTTGGAATGAAGCAACCTTTTAATATGTGTTTGAATGATGCCTGAGACAATGAGATGCCAGCCTTTGCTGGGGGTTGCCTTTGCTACTGAAAGGTCTATTAAAGAAAAAAAAAAAGAAAAAAATAAGGAGGACTATTCATCTCTCAAAACAGCTCTCAGTTTTTCTTCTTTTTAATCCATCCATGTCAACAGCATATCTTCATCCTACAGTGGGGCTTTACAGCTGTCAGAATTTGCAGTCTCAGGACTGCAGCACGTGTTAACTCTCACATCAACATGCATTTTGTCTGAATATGCAGCAATAGGGACTGAGAAGACAAGGAAATTATCCCTGATGATCTCCCACCACCACCAGGAGCATCCTCGTGGCTCAGTCCCTCAACTATCCTACACTGCGTAGCTCTCACAGGGCTGTTGGTGGTGGCCTCACACCACCAGCAGCCCTAAAGGACCCAGATGCAGAGAAAAGCCTGAAAGCCTTTGTTTGGGACCAGACTGTTCCTGTTGCTGACCCCAGGTCAGGACTGCAGCATGGTTAATGTCCTGGTAGAAAGCCAGTATTAAAAACAGGCATTTGCTACTTGCCTTGAATTGCCTCTCATATTGCTTCTTAGCCAACCTCAGAAATAGCTCATAAAGACATTTATCTGGAGCAATGGAGAAATTAAAAACACAGAGAAAAGGGCTCTATTACTAATAAAAAGACAAACAATAGGTCAGGATTGGCCTTTTCCAATCCTGTTCTTAACCAGACTAATTTTCGGCATCACTGTCATTGACTGTGTCCCATCAAACTCTCCTTTCTCAGGAGCCCTTAGACACCCTATTACTCCAGCTGCCTTGCTAGAGAGGCAAAGAGAGAAAAACACTTTTTCTTCATTGCCCATTCCTCATAGGTCTGGCACTTCCAAACATACATCTCTAGAGGAGGTCCCAGTCTCTAGAAGTGTCCTTCATAAGCCAAGATATCATCCTATACGTATTGATCCTGCCTAGGAGATGGTGCTCCTCATCCAGTCCCCTGCCAGCCCCCCTGCTATACCCATGCTGGTGGGTGCCAGCAGCAGGTAGGCACAGCCCTGAGGTGGAGTGGCAACATGGGACTCTAGGCCAGCTCAAGGGCCAACAAGGGCTAGAAAGCTTTGCTGGGCACCAAGAAGCAGGGGCTGTACATCATGCATGGAGGAGCAGTACTTGCTGCGCAGTGTAGGCACGGTGGAGGTTTCCCATGGTGCCTCAGAGCAGGAAAAGTCAGGGGTCTTCTGCCCTCACCCGGACCTCTGATGTACTCTCAGAAGTGATCTCATGGGGCAGTGCAGGCACAGCTTTGGAGAACCTGAAAGACTTGTTTATGTTTTTCGCCAGAGCTGCCAATCCACCTGGATATCACTCATCAGCTACAGAGTGTCTATCAGCTCCAGATCAGAGAGTTCCTTGGCACTGCCTATTACATAGTTCTTTTATTTTCATTAATCTCATTAAAAAGTCAAACTTGCACCCTGTTTGCAAACTCTTTGTTGCACAAAGCGGTTTATCTGCACAGGATCTCCCCACTGTCACATACTGACAAAGCAAATGCAAACAGCCTGTACTTTTTACCTCAAACACTGTTCTTCCATACTTGTTCTTAGCTGAATAAATCCTGAGTTGCCCTGGGAGATTTTGAAAGGAGTATGAAGAGTTGTGTGTAACTCCTGATGTTCAGATTGCTTTGATATGTTTTCCAAACAAAATAATATTGTCAGAGTGAGTTAGTTTTGCCCAATGGGTGCCAGCAACTTTTAAGTAACGCAGCACTATTACTTTCTATAGGCTATGATATATCTGATGCTCTACAGATGAACTTGTTTAGGAGCTCCAGGGTCAATTTAATTCCCTCTAAATTCCCATGAGATCCTCCAAGCCCTGCAATAGCAGATCCTAAGAACAACCTTTGCATGCTAAATTGTTCTTTGACAAAGTCTAATATATAATTCCAACACAGCAGCAATACAGTGACAGACAGTGCTCATGAAAAGGCTACGTTTTCTTGCTGAGCAATGCTATGTTGGATCACACTGGGAGACCAGTGAATTGTGGCACTGAGCCATATTAACTTCTCCCTCTAAAAATTTTGCAGAAGGGAAACTCCAGCATGTTTAAACACGTCAAAACCCTGTGTAGCTTTGAAAGCAAATCCAGGGCACCTGTAATCATAAAAGGGACTGAAATGAAAATTTCTGTCAGCTGGGGATGGTCAGCTATGGAGAAGTGCCTGGTGCTTTTCCTCACACCGAGACATTCCAGCCCTTTTCTTCGCATGCCACTCTGTGCTATGGCCTCTCTGCTCCACAGACCTTACCTGCTCCTCATTCCCGTTACTTCAAAAGATCTGGTTTGCTAGACTCACTCCAGTTTTTTTAACTGTTGCTCCTGTTGTCTTAGCAATATCTCATTTACCTGTTATTGTCCTTAGGCTCCTGTCTATGCAGACTGCTTCTTCCTGCTCTGTGCTTTGCTGCTACGTGAGGAAATGTTTCGTCTTTCCCATTGCACCTCTTATTTACAGCCTGGTAAGGTCTCCCTGGGAAAGAGGTTTGCAGGGAAAACAGCAAAGCTGTTTTCTCAGGGACTATGTGTGCTTAATGGGAGTGGAGAATGCCCCATGATGCCCTCAAGGCCTAGTGTCCTGGATGTCTTGGCCGTGGATCTTATGAGATCAAACCAGTTGTAAGAATGATAAGAGTAGGGAAACTCTTGGTCTTTCAAGATGTCATCTGAGGGTGGCTCAAGAGTTAGGCAGCTCTTTGGCTGGTGAAATTAAGTCATTCCACAATCTCCCTACAACACATAGCCCTCGCTACAGCCATGAGTGCTCAGATTCCTTTCTTCCCACTCCCTCCAGCCCCTGCCTTCCTTAGAAAGCATGACCATTGCCCACAACACGTCTATGAATACAAAACACATGGCCAGAAAAAAAAAACAGATGGGACAGCCCTTACCTGGGTACCCAGCATCCATCAGAGTGCACAGGTGGTGGCATATTCTGCTGCCCTGGTCCTTGCACCCTGGTCCCCCTTGGGCATAAGTACTAAAAGGTGGGTGGCTCTACTGTTTCTCAAAGCTGGAATGATCCTAGAAAAATGAAACACTGATATGAACCAAGGGGGATACCCACAAGGGGTTCTGCTACAGTCCATGGTATGGCTTTTTTAGCAAGGGTGGTATGATTTCAATCTCACTGTGACCCTTCAGGACCATTTTTCTAAGTAGGATGGGGAAGGAAAAGGACAGTTCCAAAAGGGAACAAAATCTTTGTCTAGAGGGTGAGATTCTGAAATAGGAGACCTTGAGCAAAACAGTCAGCTGCATTATGTTTTGATAGCCATAATTATGCACTTAGGGGGAAAAAAGTTTACTTTTGCATACATACACAATTCTGTTTATGTTCTTGTTTGAAACTGATGGCCAGACACTGTCAAAGTATAAAATCCATGGATTAACAATGAAAGAATCTTTTTTTTCCTTCCTTTTTTTTTCCTCCCCAAAAATGTTACCTGGGATGCTTTCTTGTTGGCATCTGTTTGAAATAATTCTCTGAAGCATGTTACTATAGCCAGCTTTTCTAACTGCCTGCTTATGAGGGTGATTAAGGAACAAAAAACGCAGGACATATTTCATATCTCTTCTTGCCTGTCTTTCCTTACTCCATGCAGGCAACATTTTTTATAATTCACTCTGTCAACTTTTTCACTGTCTGGTAAATAAGCAGACAGGATAAAATATCATATGGCTTGACATGCTTTACCTTGCAGTTCTGGATACATTTCAGGTGGATGAGATCCCTTTTCTTAAACAGTGAATGAAGAGCTTCATTCAGCCTTCATACACTCCACTAGCAGCAGCATCCCAGCTGGTGATAGGACCAATATCTGCATTCATTTCAGCCATTTTCTCTCATCATCCCACACACATTATACATACTGGAGATGACCTGAGCATGTGCTAGTCTGATTGACCTCATGTGGAGCTGCGAAACTCTTCCCACTGTGGTGCAAATGTGCTGAATGGCTCCAGCTACAGCTAAATCCCAAGCTATACCCAGTGTTCTGCTGGACCAGCAGTATCCTCAAGCTGGAGACACGGGCCAGGACGAACTTGCTCATGGTGGGGTTGAAAGGTGCACCAGATCCCAGCCATAGAGAATATGTCATTTTTCTGTTCAGGTCTCTACAGCAGCAGGCGTGTGGCATGAGGATGGGGTGCCATGATCAAAGACGGTCTCTTGCCAAACGGCGTGCACATGCTGTTGCCTTCCCTACAATGTCTGCCAGATTCTCTTAGTGTATCAGGCTTCTGCCATTGCCCAGGTTTGCAGAGCTCAAAGATGGGCTGTTAGTGTATTTGGGGAAGTACAATGGCTTTGGAGGCTTGGGCCTTCTGCTCATCTGATGTGTTTCCATAGCTTAGTGTCAGCACTTGCTGAAGAATGAGCAATAATAAGTTTATGGTATTTCTTAGCTATTTCCTACCCAGAAAAAGGCATGTCTTAATAGTATAAGATATACTTGGCACTGCTAACTCTTGCCTAACTGTGCCTTACTCTCATACTCTCTCTGTTCACAGTGAAATTTACTGTTAAGATTCCTCTTCATATCCCACATCAAATCCTTCTTCCATCTGATCTTAACTTTGCCTATCTATCTTTAATAATCTGGGCTAAATCCTTTGTATGTTCTGTCTGGTTTATCTTGAATAGAATATTTACTTTTCTGTTCAAAACATTTTAGACCAACTCACCAGTTTCTGAGAAGGAATCCAGGAATATTGTTTTGTTCATGTTAGGAGAAAAAAAAAAAAGACAATCTTTCATCTGAAAAGCTTACAGACATTTCAGATCTAGAGACAGGGGGTGTAGAGGCAAATAATTCATCAATCATCTGCATAAAAGCACTGTTCAAATTTGGTCACCTTTTAGCAAAGCAGCAGTTTAATTCCTATCAGAGATTTCTGCAGTCTTAGCAGGTACATTCGCCAAAGACCCTGCTTGTACCAGTCCAAGCCAGGGAAGCTCAGCTGGAGGCAGAGGAAGACCTTTCCCAGCACTGCAGCTGAGTGCCAGCTGCAGCTTGAGCATTTGAAATAAGATTGAAGGAAAAAAACTTCTCCCATCTGTGCTCCAAACAACTCAACTGCTGGGCCCAGCCTGCCTGGAGAGGACCAGTTTGTATGTAGTCAAACACGACAAAAATTATACCTGAGGGTGTAAACTGGGCCAAGCACTGTAGGAAGAGGTGAGGAGACCAGCGTGGAAAGAGGTTGATAAGGAGAGGGTGCAGAGACTAGGTGGGCCAAGGAGCCATGGCTGGATGAAAGACTAGTGCTGCAGAAGGGGAAATAAAGCTTCATTTTCCATCAGCACAATAAGGGCTGAGACCCTGTCTGCCCAGATATACTTACTACCTGCTCCTAAACTCCTCTCAGATTGTTCAGAGCTTCTCCTTGACTGCCCGGGGCATAGGGTGTACCACTGCTAAACAGTGAGAAACCCTTCTCTCTTCCCTTGGCCCATGCTGGGAGCACTCCCTCCAGGGCTCTGTTAAATGCTGCCAGATCAGAAGATGCTGGATGAGAGCCAGCAGCCAATGCTACCAGGAGTCAATGATCCCTGACATGTGTCAGCCTACCTACAGTCTGGGAACAGGTCCCTGCGGCAGCCAGGAACCATCTGAAAACCTCGGCACTTGCAAGTCTTCCAAAGTAAGCTCTGCTAAAATTTTCATGTCTCCACAATGAATTGTGAGATCCTACCTTTATTTCTCTTCTGTTCCTCACAAGCCATTTTCTTGCACGTTTGCCTAGATATTTGACCAAAAAGATACTCTCGCCGATTAACAAAATATGCATGTGTATTTAAATCCATTGGAACAACCTCTTTTCTCTGTGACTCTAGTGTTCATTCAGTAGAACAGACTTGACAGACCTCGACTCACTTTTTAATGGCCAGGCTTTCCAGTGTTCTCTCCCAGTAAGAGAGTACACAATGCTGTGGTTTCAGAGCAGCTGGCAGTGAAGGACTAGATCATCTATATTTCTCCTGTACTGCAGCGCAAAGCAGATATATAGCAACAATTACTTTAAAGTTACACAAGAGTGACTACAAACATGACAGCTGTTTTCTTAGATAAACTTTCTTGATATTTGCCAATTCCAGATCAAAATATGTAACAATAAGTTTTTCTGGATGAGTCATATGGAAGTACAAGACGTCGGTCTGATCTCAAAGTCTTTTATGCATTGTGGTTAAAAACTGTGTCCCAGTAACACTTCTATAAACTCCACAAAAGGGATAAACTTCAGAGCTTTCCTTCAGTACAATGATGTTTAACTATGCGATAATCATACAGGGCCTATTAAAAATGTGTTTTATTTTTTCTGGTAAGTCTGACACCTGTTCTCCTGTATATGGGAAAATATTTTTCACAAACATTGGATTTTATAGTCATGTGAGACCTCAGTTAAAACTGGCATGGATGTCTTGATGCCAGGAAATGTCACTTCCCTGAAAGTGGTTGAGGTGGGAAGGGACCTCTGAAGATCATCTGATCCAATGTCCATGCTCAAGCAGGGTTAGCTAGGGCAGGTCACCCAGGACTGTCCAGTCAGGTTTTGAATATCTCTAAGCCTGGAGACTCCACAACCTGTCTGGGCAACCTGTGCCA
Organism: Nyctibius grandis; assembly: GCF_013368605.1. Taxonomy (NCBI): domain Eukaryota; kingdom Metazoa; phylum Chordata; class Aves; order Nyctibiiformes; family Nyctibiidae; genus Nyctibius; species Nyctibius grandis. The sequence goes on along the minus strand of NC_090658.1, from coordinate 48,110,207 downwards.
GTGCTCAGTCACCCTCACAGTAAAAAATTGTGTCCTGATATTTAAACAGGACCTCCTGCGATTCTGTTTGTGCCCGTTGCCTCTGTTCCTGTCACTGGGCAGCACTGAGAAAAGTCTGGCTCCATCTTCTTTACTACCCTCATCAGATATTTATATATATTGATGAGATCATAGAATCATAGAATAGTTTGAGTTGGAAGGGACCTTTAAAGATCATCTAGTCCAACCCTCTCTGCAACAAGCAGAGACATCTTCAACTAGGCTAGATTGCTCAGAGCCTCGTCCAACCTGACCTTGAATATTTCCAGGGATGGAGCCTCTGCCACCTCTCTGGGCCACCTGTCCCAGTGTTTCACCACCTTCATTGCAAAACATTTCTTCCTTATATCTAGTCTAAATCTACCATCTTTTAGTTTAAAGCTATTACCCCTTGTCCTATTGCAACAGGCCCTACTAAAATGTCTGTCCCCATCTTTCTTATAAGCCCCCTTTAAGTACTGGAAGGCTGCTACAAGGTCTCCCCAGAGCCTTCTCTTCTCCAGGCTGAACAACCCCAGCTCTCTCAGCCTTTCTTCATAGGAGAGGTGTTCCATCCCTCTGGTCATTTTTGTGGCCCTCCTCTGGACCTGCTCCAACAGATTCATGTCTTCCCTGTGCTGAGGACTCCAGAGCTGGATGCAGTACTCCAGCTGGGGCCTCACCAACATGGAATAGAGGGGCAGAATCACCTCTCTCGACCTACTGGCCATGCTTCTTTTTATGCAGCCCAGGATACAGTTGGTTTTCTGAGCCTTCTCCAAGCTGAACAGTCCCAGCTCTTGCAGCCTTTCCTCATCTGCCAAATGCTCCACATCCATAACCATCTTAGTAGACCTTCGCTGGTCTCACTCTAGTATGTCCATGTCTCTCTTGTACTGGAGAGCTTAGATCTGAACCCAGTACTCCAGGTGTGGCTTCACCAGTACTGAGGTGAGGATAAGGATCAACTCCCTTGAGTGCTGCTGACGTTCTCCCACTTCCATTGTCATAAAAGACAATGATTGACAGTTGCCACTATTGCTATAATTGATGGCATGGTAGCTAGCATGATACCCTGTCCTGTAGGCTTGCAGTCTACAGTTTGGCTATTGGGATGTCCCATATGCCAGAGGAGAATGTATGTAATGGGTACATGGAGTAGCCTCTGTTTAAATCCACTTGTCAAATACACCACACAATGGTGTAGTGTAGAGACACCACCAGCACAAGTGGTGAAGAGCTGGGGGAAGTGAGAATGCAAAATGCTTCTGGCACAGGGTTCTTGGATTCAGTCCTTGCTTTTAACCAGACAAAATAAATTGGTTTTTCTATCTTGCTCTGGTCTTTGCCAGCCTGCAGCTATGACAGGCAATACTTTTCATCTCCTCATCTTCCCTCTTTGGATGAGCCAGGTGAGGAACACTGTCAACAAAAACTGATGTACTGAAGCTGATGTGAGCCAGGAAGAAAGGAGATAGTAGGACAGAGAAAGGCTCTCTGATTATATAAAAAAAAAATTTCCCTTAGTGAGGAAATTACACCCTTTACATGCACATCTACATGAAGGATTTTGTTTATTGGCTGCTGTTGGAGGGACAAACAAACACATCCCCCTAAATCAGTCAGAAAACACAAGTGGGCAGGATCTATTGGAGAGAGATTCTTTCTGAAACCAGAGAGACAAGTACAACATTTTGAAAAAGAGAGTTCACTGTGATTTTCATCAGCAGATATTTTTATATTCCTCTGGGTACCCAGCAGCTCTGAACTTTGGGAAGGGCAGAAAGGAGGACTGATGTAGCAAGAGCTGGTGCCAGTGCCCAGAGGTGGGACATGATCTGCGGTAGCACAAAGCTGGCAGCAAGAGGGGAGATCTCAGGATTTTGCCAACAGAGGGCAATGGTGGCCCTGGGCTGACTGCCCAGAGATGGCACACAGTGGAGACATCTCACTGTGCACTCATCAGGGACCAGGCTGTAAGAACGGGGTGGCTCAACCACCTCTCATTCTTTCCAGAACAAAAAGAAAAGGCTCCCTGGAAACACAGTCATAGGGGGGACCATATTACCTTGCCACAGAGCTGCACACATTTATGTCCAGGACGAATTTGAGCACACAGGTAGCATGTACCACCTCCAACCAGCAGCATGGACCACCTTCATCCTCCTGCGTGTCAGCTGGTGAGGCATGGGAGAAGCCTGCATTAGCTCAGCAAAGTCTCCAGGAGATGTGTTGTTATTCCTCCGTCCAACTGCACAGCAAGATCACCCTGGGAAGCCACCCAACTACCACGTACCCAGTGCACAAACTCCCAAGTGAGGTTCCTACCAGATAGCTGTATCCCAGTGCCACATGAGCCTGAGAAGGGAAATTCCCAGCTGGTTGCCTTGCATGGGGTTGATGTCAGAGGGTTTAGCACAGTTCAGCACTTTCTGGAAAGCATCTCCTGTTGCCCAGATGCTCTGCAGGGGAGCCAGCCAGCGGAGCTGATAGGAGAAGTGAACACATAACCCTGCAGCCCTGATGCCACTCCATCAGACATCACAGTGGAGACCAGTGTGTATGGTAGCATGACCCCCAGCTGCCAATGTGCTGAGCAGCACAGCACCTGTGCCTATGTGGGGATGCCAAGTGAGCATCCAGGAAAGGTTAACAGGGAAGGTCCTAGCTCCAGAAGCACCCTCACCATCCAGCCAATTCGGTGCAGCACAGAGGTGAGTTATTTGCTCACAAAGGCCATGGCAGCTTCAAATTTCCTTTGTGAGCACAGACTAGAGGAAAAAATAGTTAAACAGATTGTGCAGGAAACCAAAAGGCAGTTTGAACGTGATAATAACCAGAAGAAATGTTGGAGAGGCTGAGAGAGGTACAACAGCCCTGCTAGCACTTCCCTGTCTTGTTTTGTAGAGTGACACCTACTAGAAACTGAGAGATTAATTTGGTCATCCATCTATGCAGGGTGAGCCTGCCAATGCTTTTTATAACTACACAAGATGCCTGTGACCAGGGTCTGAGCTCAGATAATCACCCCACTGCATCCCTCCATTTCCTAGGAGTGTCTCTTGCAAAATTGACTGAGAATTTCTGAACTGATTTGAAATCTGATCTTTGTACCATGGAGCTGATAACACCTGCTCCTTGGGTGTCCACATTTGAGCTATCTGGAAAGTCTTTTGGAGGATGCTCTGATGCCAGGAAATGTCACTTCCCTGAAAGCAAAATGCTCTGCAGAACAGGGAGTTTTTGAGGAATCATCTGGCAGAAGACAGCTTTTTGAGCCTGGCCCAACAGGCCTGGCAATCTGTCTCAGTCCCTTGACATCACAGGGCAGGGACTAAGCTCAGGGACCCGCAGTCCATTCTGATTAGTTCAAAAGCATCTGGAAACCCCAGGTGACTGAAGAGCTAGGGCATTTGTAGAGCTTCCAGGTGGAGTTTTGTTTCTAAATTTTCTAAATGTTGTTATCAGAACTGCTTTGCATTATTTTTTCCCTACAATTTTGTACTGACAGGAAATTTCAGTGCTTTTGCTTTCGGTTCTGTAATGGGACAAAGTACTTCTCCAGAGGAAACTCTGATTTTTGACCTGTGATCTAGGTGCACTGGTGCTTTCAACTCAAACAACCCAGAGCGCTGGGCACTGAAAGTTCATACCTGGGTGCTGCTTACATTTGAATTGGTTTCCTGATCAGTTTGCAGTGTGGGTGTACAGCTCAAATTATTCAAAAACTGACACTGTTCTTCCCTTATTTTCCCATACTGTCTTGCTTTTTATCGCCTCACTTCTGTGCCAGAAAATATCTAGAGCAAATAAATATAAGGTTGGCATTTGAGGGCTAAACTATACATGTCCTACTACCATCCCAATCTTCTTCCACAACACATGGGCAGAGATGCTGTCTGGGAAAGCATCCCCCAGGTGCTAATTTGCTGGAAAAGGAACTTTATTTATGACCATGTCGGCATGAGAGGCCTATTCAGTACCACTGTCAGAGAAATAATTTAGTAGTTTCCAGCTTGCCTTACTGTTAGCTTGAAAACAGCGAAGTGTTTATCTATTTCAGAAGGGACAGGAGAGGAAAGAGAGGCAGTGGGGTGGCTCTTTACATTAGGGAGTGTTTCGATTGTATAGAGCTTAAAGATAGTGATGATAATGTTGAGTGCCTATGGGTAAGAATCAGGGGGAAGGCCAGCAAGGCAGATATCCTGATGGGAGTCTGTTATAGACCACCCAACCAGGATGAAGAGGCAGATGAGCTATTCTACAAGCAGCTGGCTGATATTTCATGATTCACAGAATCACAGAATCACAGAATCAACCAGGTTGGAAGAGACCTCTGGGATCATCGAGTCCAACCATTGCCCTGACACCACCATGTCAACTAGATCATGGCACTAAGTGCCATGTCCAGTCTTTTCTTAAACACATCCAGAGATGGTGACTCCACCACCTCCCTGGGCAGCCCATTCCAATGTCTAATAACCCTTTCTGAAAAGAAATTCTTCCTAATGTCCAACCTGAACCTCCCCTGGCGAAGCTTGATGCTGTGTCCTCTTGTCCTATTGCTAGTTGCCCGGGAGAAGAGGCCAACTCCCACTTCACTACAACCTCCCTTCAGGTAGTTGTAGACTGCAATAAGGTCACCTCGGAGCCTCCTCTTCTCCAGCTCCCTCAGCCGTTCCTCAGAGGTCAGACCCTCCAGACCCTTCACCAGCTTGGTCGCCCTCCTCTGGACTCACTCCAACACCTCAACATCTTTCTTGAAGTGCGGGGCCCAGAACTGGACACAGTATTCAAGGTGCGGCCTCACCAGTGCCGAATACAGAGGGACGATCACTTCCCTAGACCGGCTGGCTACACTATTCCTAATAGAGGCCAGGATGCCATTGGCCTTCTTGGCCACCTGGGCACACTGCTGGCTCATGTTTAGCTGGCTGTTGATCAGCACCCCCAGGTCTCTTTCAGCTGGGCCGCTTTCTAACCACTCTTCTCCCAGCCTGTAGCGCTGCATGGGGTTGTTGTGGCCGAAGTGTAAGACCCGGCACTTGTTCTTGTTGAACCTCATGCCGTTGGTCTCGGCCCATCTATCTAACCTGTCCAGATCCCTCTGTAGGGCCTTCCTACCCTCCAGCAAATCGACACTCCCACCCAGCTTGGTGTCATCTGCAAATTTACTGAGGGTGCACTCAATCCCTACGTCTAGATCATCTATAAAGATATTGAACAGCACCGGCCTGATTGCTAGCCCTTGTTCTAGTAGGAGACTTTAATTTGCCAGATGTCTGCTGGAAACTCAACGCAGCAGAAAGGAGGCAGTCAGTCTAGGAGGTTCTTGGAGTGTGTGGAAGATAACTTCCTAACACAACTGGTTAGTGAGCCCACCAGGGGAAGTGCCCCCCTAGACCTGCTGTTTACAAACAGAGAAGATCTCGTGGGAGATGTGGTGGTTGGAGGCCATCTTGGGCACAGCGACCATGAAGTAATAGAGTTTTCAATTCTTGGGGAAAGAAGGAAGGGGGTCGACAAAACTTTTACCAGGCATGAAGTCCAGCCAAACATCTGCATCTTTGACAGGCCCTCCACCCTGCAGGCACCATATGAGCCATGAGCCCTGTTCCCTGCCCTGCTTGTTGGTAACTTAGTGGTCATCCAGTTGCACCACCTGCCTAATGAAAAGAACCTATGAATCTGCCTCTCTTCAGCCCTTACCCATCACTACATTTTTCCAGCTCTGATCCTTGCTAGGGAACAACAGCCATCAGTAGAGAGGCTGCATCCAGGAGCATCCAAGATGCTCCACTCACACACGTCGCTGCTTTGTGGTGGAAGTGGAAAAGCAAGCGTGGTGGAAGAATCGTGCTTTGTATCGTTTTAAAATGGTTTTAATATAACACTGGAGAAGGTGCAATCAAAGACTGAGCCTGCATGAGCAGGAAGATGGAAAAAATGAGTCATTTGGTCCATCTCTGATTTGTTTCATGTTTTCTTAAACATATTTAAAAGCCACTGCCTCCTCTTGTCTTTCCTCCAGATGCCTGTGCATTCACCTCCTTGTTCTTGCTTCTGAACCGGAACATAACAGCTGACAAAGAGCAGCGATTGTTTAGGAGGAGCCAGAAAAGACCACTGTTCATGCTGTGGTTCCAGGTTTTTGCCATGTGAGATGTACCACAGAACAGCTTCTTCACACCCTGTCCTTTGGACACACTGATGAATGTAAAAGCTGGAGAAGGGTGGGACAGAAAACAGCTCTAAAAATCAGGCTTCTAGGCAACCTCTCTAATCTCCTGAAGAAAAACACAAAGCAACAGGACCTTCTTTTGGCATAAGTAATGAAGGTGAATGATAGCTGGTTGACTGAAGATACCAGCATGTTAGCAAACATTTCAGATGAGTCATGCTTTTAAAAGCAGCTATGCAGCCAGAGGTGGATGACTAAAAAATCATATGCCAGTCAAATCACCCTCCTTGCTGGACCTGGCATCCTGGGCAGAAGTAAATTCCAGATTCTGAGGAAAGACTGTTAGTCTAGAAAAGAAGAGAGACATCATCACTCTGTATCATGCAAGTGAGAGGACTCCAGTCTCTGTCTCTGTAGGGATGAAGCACCCACAGCTGAATCCTTTTCCAGGAGAGGCTTTCTGCTCCCATGACTAAGGCATAGTACAGATTGGTATCCTGGTGACTCTACCCAGCTTTACTGAAGGTTTGGGTGTAACAGTGTAATCTGGAAGGAGGAAATAATGTTTCTCTGTGGAATACTTGCATTCTATTGATATCAAAATCCAACGACTGCAATTATGATCCACCCCAGTGAAATCTTTTACATATGTTGCCCACATAAGCCAGCATGGTATCATCCTGTTATTTTGCGCTGTTATTTCAGGTGATGGAGTGATGGCAGTTGGAGAATCCATTATTAAAAATTCATCGACACCTCTCCCCTCTGCTTCACATCTATTTGTACTTCTCTAGCCTTGGAAAGCAGAGCTGTCTAAGAAAGCTTCTCCACTTAACATTTACCCACAGAGAGAGCTGACCGACAGAGCAGAATGCATGCTTCTGTCCAGCCCATCCAAAACAGCCCCTTAAGCAAAGGGATTTCCTTCTGCCTTCAGGCCAGTTCAGACTTTGCTGCCAGGGGTGCCCCCAATATAGCCTGTTGTGGTAAACTAGTTCTTACTATTTATGTAAATGCCATCTGGTGGAGATGAGCACAATACATACCCACAGAGTGCCGTAGTGCAGATGGGATTTTATGCTTCCTCCATAGGACCAGTTCTAGTCTCTTGTCCTGGTAATACCTGCATTATTCATTTCCTGCAGTAATCGAAAGACTAGAGACTGGTGGATCTAGCCACTTCATTTAACTCTGTGAGGAGGAAGATTTTTGATAAGGAGGACTTTGAGACCTCTGCTTTTTCTACTTTAAAAAAAGGTTTGCAGTCCCGAATCCACACTGTGAGCACTGAGAGTCTGGGGTACATTTTGTGTGCTTTCCTCACTGAACAGTAGAGCTGTCACTGGAGGGTGGGAGTGGGCACCTTCTGTTTACATATTTGGCAGAGCTGGGATTTCTGAGTGACAGAGCCCTACCTCAGATGGAAATTACCTGAAATACTGAATTATGTGTGGAGGCTGCAAAACTTGTCCCCTGTCACTGAACAAACAAAATGACTCAATCTGGGCGCTACACGGCTGGCTTCTCAGAGGGCTGCTTTTAGTGCACGAGTCACATTATAAGACACTGAGGTCACAGGATCAGACCCTGAGGTCTACCGTGTGAAGTCTCCTAGACTAAACCATGAGGTTGTGTAAGTCAGGGGCACTCCACTGATGGAAATGAAATTTCACTGGCTTGCACCATCTGAAGAGCTGAGATGACAGCCCTGCAGCAGTCAGCACAAAATAGTTCAGGAGGAAGATGTATAAAAAAATAATACATCTCGCTATGAAGCTGCAGTCATTTTGTTGCTCAGTTGCTTCTTTCCACATGCCCAGAAACAGTGCTGATGGCCCCTGAGCTGGGCTGGGCACAGCTGGGGATGAAGGGGTGCAGCAGCTTGAAGCCAGACACAATTTTCCCCTGCTTCTGGAGGCAAGGCAATGCACAGCATCAGCAAAGCCAGCTGGAGGTAGCCCTCATGGGTGCCCAGCCACAACTATGTCCCAGAGAGGACATGGGGGTGTGCTATGCACCAGACCCCCTCACCTCACATTGCTGCACACACCTGTGCCTGCAAGGAAGGCAGCAGTGTTTCTGTAAAACCTGCCTCAACAGTTTTGCACCAGTCAGGGATTCCCATGACCAGGTGGTTCAAAGGCAGTAAATGCCACTCAGATGCCAAGTATTCATTTTGATAGGGCTAATTTCCGGCAGTGAGGACAACAAATCCCAGCTAGCAAAACCCCCTCCTTGTCAACATGCCTGCAGCCTGTTTGGGCAATGGAATGGCACTCTCCATGCGAGAGAGAAATGTGGCATTTCCCAGCCAGCGCCTCCAGGGCTGAGCAGGGCTACGGGCACAGAGCACATGCTGAAAGCACCAACTTTCCCAGCCCTTTGGTCCCAAGGAGCCTTTCTCTGTGTACTGTTCCCTGGATTTGCAGATCACCTCTGGTCCCTAAACTCTCCCTGCTGTCTTCACTGAGAGGACAAAAAAAAAGGACTCTGGTGACTATCATGTTTTAAATATGGAAGTGCCCAAAAATGGCTACTCAGACAATTCTCCCTGTGCAGCTTTTTAAAATCACACCTGGGCATCACATACACCATGAGCACAGAGGAAAGATGATCTTTCCTGACTTTGGCTTTTTTGGTGAATAGGGGATTTCTTCCACCCCGAGACTGGGTAAAAGTGATTGCTGTAGCTATGTCAACTCCACAGCTTAAAACAGACCAGAGACTGTTCTCTAGCCCCAAAGCACATCTTCATGGCTGAACTGCTGAAATTTCTGGCTCCTTTCCCACTCCCCACTTTGGATGGGTGGCCACAACCAAACTACCCCCTGGGAACAGCTTCTGTTAGATATCATCCTGGGAGACTGGTAGCTTGCACAGGTGGAAAGTGTGTGGGCAGTCATGGAGCCAGAGCTTCTACCTGTGCCCTGCCCCTACCTGCTGGAGCAGGCACAGGCTATGGCTCTCTGCTCTCCTTGGGACTAGCAGAGACATCACACGCCATATTCAGGCAGTTTTCTCTGGGCTCTCCAAGAGACTTGGATACCTAGTGCTGGCATCCTAAGTCAAAAAGAGCAATGCAGTGGTTGTTCAGCTACATGGAGATTAGTCCAATGTCTCTCCATGATCCACAAGGGATAGGGCTGACAGTTTCAGTCAGGTGGGTGGACCACCTGTGATCCCGCAGCCCTCTTACACGTGGTTTTATGCCCAGATGTACTTTTATGAAAGAAGAAATAAAAATTAATTCACTTAAAAAAATTCTCATCTTCATCCCAACATCTGTAACTCCCAAGAAACATTCTCCTAGAACCTAAAGTAAAAAACACGCATAAAAGGTTATAAACTTTTAAATCTGAGTTTTGACTGTAAGGAGGCCAAAAGCTAGCCAGGCTGGAGCAGTGGGGAAGCCCTGCAGCCCTCAGAGAAAACAGCACAAAGCTCACATTCCCTCTACTGTACCGGAGCTGCCTTTTGACACTGTTTTCGGGAACTTGCCAGCTCATTTTCTAACTTGTTTGTGAGACATCAACAGCCTCAAATTACAGCAGCCTGAACAGCCCAGTAAATATTTACACAAACCTGCTGGTGATGGCTTGAGCTGACATGCGTTACCTTTTGTGTTGGGGGGAGGCTATATTTACAGCCAACCAGCTAATGAACATGATCCCAGCCATGGTTTAATACAGATGGCTCTTTCAGCGTTTGCGGCTTTCTAGTTACAGGGAGTGCAAACTTCAATAGCCTTCGTTAGAAGGCTCCGTCTCAGCTCTCTCCGTTTTGTTTACAACCAGTCTCTCTTTGTGCAGTCAAGGGTTGACTAACATTCAGCTGTTTGCATCCAGTAATGCGTTTGTATAAGACAGGGGTTGTTTCTCATCTTTTTTCCTTTATTTTCGGTCTTTTTTTTCTTTTTGACACTGATGGTTTTTATTTTGAGTTTACAATACAGGCAATTTTTGCAATGTAGATTTACTTTCATTTGAGTGGCATTTCTCCAGGCTGTCTGTCAGAGACCCACCAGGGCTGGAGCTTGGTGTGGAGGGAGCGTGGAGTGTGGCAGGAAGCAGTGCCCATCAGTAGGGTACGGCTGTGGGGCTCAGCGGAGGGCAGGAAGCTCCGTTCCAGCCGCCACTGAGACCAGTCACCCACCCCTTCCCATGGCTGCCTCCGAGAGATACATTTCATCTGCATCAAGGTCTCACTGGCATCTCTGCCCAGGATTCCAGACTGCCTGAAGGAAGATGTCTAAGGAGCTTGTAGTTTATGCTACTGATAGTTATTGTAACAGTACACTTTTTATATTTTCTTTATTAGCTATCATCTAAACCATTGGCTGAAGATCCCTCAGCTTTTTGCAGCTCTACACCAAAGAAATATTTTAGATAAATGAGATGGAAAGCTAGGAGGGTGAGGAAACTAATGAAGAAATTTAGACGTTTATTCTAACAATTAATTTGCTATGGTTGGCTATGGTGGAAGCACAGAAAAGCGTTTTCTTCCCTGACATCATACCTGTGAAATGCCAGACTGCAGGAAGCTCACTGAATCAAGACTACCTGTACTCAGAGAGTCAGCACTGCCCAGTAGCAGGCAGTTTGACAAATTCTCTGTGGCTGAGATAGATAAAACTAATTTTAGGCCAGACAGCACAATGCCACAGTAGTAAACCTACACTTCTCTAAAAGTAAATGCAGGTGAGGAATTCTGGCTGATGTGACATAGCTGGTCTTAGAAAAATTTCTTGTATTGTGCAGTGACTTTATGTGCTGATGGAATGCAATGTGGTAGACAAAATCCCACCAAACCCAAGATAAAACTCAGTTTTCAAATCACAGCATTCATATGGAGACCTCTCTTGGCAGTAAGTCTGACGAAGCTTAGAAAATCTATTTGCTCAAATATCTTTCCTGGGGGAGAACAAAGGTACCAGCACCCCAAAGATACAGTATCTGGCCTTTGCAAGCTTGGGCATGGAAGTTCCCTCACAAGTCTGGTGAAGATACAATAAACAGATAGTTCAGACAGATCTGTGACTGCATATAGCTGATCTGGAATCATGAATGGAAAAGACGGTCTTCCCTGCAGGACAAGAAATGGCCAGTTCTCAAATGGGTGGCTGCTCTTTACCTCCAAAACAAGAAACTCTTCACATTTAAAGTACCAACATTTCATTTTTATCATGGGATGGGAGCACCTGGCATTCCCAGAGGTGGAATAGGACCCCATGGTACTAGCAACTGCCCTTCAGTTTTGGAGAAAAGACATAGAAAAGGTAGGTGACACAGGGGTTGGAATAGGAACTGGATTTCTATCTGCCCTTTCTGATAAAGGTTAGATCTGCTCTTTTAAGCTCCACACTGGACCAGACTCCAGTATCTGTACTGAACTTTTTGCTTTATTAAATCTCTTCCTAGGATGGTTACACAGGATGAGTATTACAGCTCACAGAAGCAGCATCATTTAGTTAATATTTGCAGAGAAGAAAAGCCTTGGAAACAACAGAGCTCCTTCATAGTCTTTTGACAAAATATTTGTTACCAGAACAGTTTGTCAAGAGCTGTTCACAGAATAACACAGTTGCTGGCAAATATCCTAAAACAAAATTTTTAGGGGAAATTTTCTTTAAATTAGTATATTTTAAGTGAAAGATCTGGACTTTAAGATTCTGGTAAATTTGTGTGGCTAGGCCACTCTCCATCATCTTTGCTAAGTCGTGGGCAACGGGAGAGGTGCCTGAGGACTGGAGGAAAGCGAATGTCACTCCAGTCTTCAAAAAGGGCAAGAAGGAGGACCCGGGTAACTATAGACCAGTCAGCCTCACCTCCATTCCCGGAAAGGTGATGGAACAACTTGTCCTTGGTGCTGTCTCTAGGCACATCAAGGATAGGGGGATCATTAGGGGCACTCAGCATGGCTTCACCAAGGGGAAGTCATGCTTAACCAACTTGATAGCCTTTTATGAGGACGTAACCCAGTGGATAGATGATGGTAAAGCTGTGGATGTGGTCTATCTCGATTTTAGTAAAGCGTTTGACACGGTCTCCCACAGCAACCTTGCAGCTAAACTGCGGAAGTGTGGTCTGGATGATCGGGTAGTGAGGTGGATTGTGATCTGGCTGAAGGAAAGAAGCCAGAGAGTGGTGGTCAATGGGACAGAGTCCAGTTGGAGGCCTGTGTCTAGCGGAGTCCCTCAAGGGTCGGTACTGGGACCAGTTCTATTCAATATATTCATTAATGACTTGGATGAGGGAATAGAGTGCACTGTCAGCAAGTTCGCTGATGACACAAAACTGGGAGGAGTGGCTGATGCACCCGAAGGCTGCGCAGCCATTCAGAGAGACCTGGACAGGCTGGAGAGTTGGGCGGGGAGAAATTTAATGGAATATAACAAGGGCAAGTGTAGAGTCCTGCATCTGGGCAAGAATAACCCCATGTACCAGTACAAGTTGGGGGCAGAGCTGTTGGAGACCAGCATAGGGGAAAGGGACCTGGGGGTCCTAGTGGACAGCAGGATGACCATGAGCCAGCAGTGTGCCCTTGTGGCCAAGAAGGCCAATGGCATGTATTAGAAGGGGTGTGGTTGGCAGGTCGAGAGAGGTTCTCCTACCCCTCTACTCTGCCCTGGTGAGGCCGCATCTGCAATATTGTGTCCAGTTCTGGGCCCCTCAGTTCAAGAAGGACAGGGAACTGCTAGAGAGAGTCCAGCGCAGAGCCACGAAGATGATTAAGGGAGTGGAACATCTCCCTTATGAGGAGAGGCTGAGGGAGCTGGGTCTCTTTAGCTTAGAGAAGAGGACACTGAGGGGTGACCTCATTAATGTTTATAAATATGTAAAGGGCAAGTGTCATGAGGATGGAGCCAGGCTCTTCTCAGTGACATCCCTTGACAGGACAAGGGGCAATGGGTGCAAGCTGGAGCACAGGAGGTTCCACTTAAATATGAGAAAAAACTTCTTTACAGTGAGGGTGACTGAACGCTGGAACAGGCTGCCCAGAGAGGTTGTGGAGTCTCCTTCTCTGGAGACACTCAAAACCCGCCTGGACACGTTCCTGTGTGATATGGTCTAGGCAATCCTGCTCCGGCAGGGGGATTGGACTAGATGAACTTTCGAGGTCCCTTCCAACCCCTAACATTCTGTGATTCTGTGATTCTGTAAATTTATGGAAAGGAAAAAGGTTGATTAAAATAAAATATTACCAAATGTTGTGAGGAAACTATTGGTCCCAAATGGAGTTGGTTATTTTTTCCCATCTTTGCTTGCTCACAAATGTTCAGCTTCATGTTTTCATTTACCTTGGTTGAGAAACACCAAATCTTGAGATCTTTCATGGAATAAGAAGCATGTCTTTGGGCCAGGCCTCCTACAGCTACATGTGCCTGTGTACGAGACTGCCTGCTTCACATTTCCCTCTGCCCTTTGTGTGTTATTTGTCTGCTTCAATTATAAATACTCCAGGATAGACAACTTATCGCTGTGTACATCTGCCTGACACCTGCCATGCTCTTTTCCTTGCCTCTGGATGTCCTTCCACAACTGTAATAATTCAATGATAGATGAGAATGAATTCTCTCTGAAAGCAAAGTATGTGGTCCTGGGAGACCATGTCACCTATGTGCACTTCTGTTTGCCAAAAGGAATTGATTCCTGGTTTTGGAAGGCAAATGGTGATTGTGGGTGCTCATGTGAATTTGGGATGGATGGAGGGATATCCTAGAAGAAGGCTTCAAAATGTTTTTGAAGGATTGCATCTGGTGAGACATTGGTGTAGATGGGTGCTATGGAGAGAACAGCAGGGCTGTGGTGAAGAGACAGGATTGCACTAGAAGACACTCTTTCAGCATTTTTCTCACTCCACTGTTTTTCCCCTTTGGTTGATGGTGTAACCAGATGAGAATTTCCCGCTGTGCTCGGTTTTCTCAGACTTTGCTTTTCTGAAGTAATGTCCCATTTTGTGAAATCTCTAACTTGCTGACTTTCTCCCACCTCTGCAGTTGTAACAGACAGTGTCTGGTCACTCCATACAAGACAACATGCTTCCCTGGGCTCTCCCTGCCATGGGTAGCTTGTTGGCCACCCAGGCAAGCTATGATGTGCATGGGAGATATGTACCTGAGCGTTCATCCAGGCTGTACCCGGACATGTCACTCAGATGTATTGATTTTAGAATTACTGAACAAACTGCTTGTGAACTGGAAAGTCCCTTCCCAGTCTTTGGGAAGAGCCCTGTGTTAATAGGCAAGCAGTTCCTTTCATGAGACTAAGTAGAAATTTCCTGGTTTGGGATAAATCTAATACTTCATTCTAATGACATTGGACCCAATGCATTAGGTCTTCTTCACATGTCTCTGAAAGTGGTGAAAGGTCATAAAGGAGATAATACATCTCCTGCAAGGATCTGTTCAAGGACCAACCTCAACCAGCATAGGTCTGCTATGGAAAACATAAGCCACTTCTGCTCCTGTTCAAGTGTTGGTATGGAGGGGTCGTGACCCAAACTTGCTGCATTGGAGCTACTCTGTCAGCCAGGTCTGGAAGAAGGAAAGGGAAAGAAAGTGGAGCTTAAAGCAGCCCTAAGAGCGCTATTGAGGTAGGCCAAAGCCCAGTCTGTACCACACAATGCAAAGCACAAAGTCCTGATGACTGGCTATCACAGTTTTTCTGTGAACAGAACTGAATGTTTATGCAGAGGTATCATTACTCCTACTGCTGATTGTAGTTGTTCAGCATGTTATAAACTTGTGGATTAATCTAGGGTGGAAGAATTCTGCTCATAGTGTAAAACAAAAAATGACTCAAGCATAACCAATGCATCGACACAAAGATAAAACTCATGCAAGGGTAGAACAGGGTGTTAATACATGTTATCCTATAAATAGAGTAGCATCACTTAAAACTCAAGGACATTTTGACATTTGTTTTTATTCTTCCACATAATCTCCTCTACAGAATTTGGACAGAACTGCTCCAAATTTTTTACCAACTCTTTAATTCATCTTCATCACCATGTACAAAACAAGCCAGTGAAGAGGGAATATACTGAATCACAGTGATGACAATTCTGCTTTGGCTGAGGTGGAATGGACAACATGCCTGTCCCAGATGGCTTCAAAAAGAATATGTTCTGATTAAGGAGCAGTGGGAACATTTTCCAAGGACATTTGGGTGCCTTTTATAGATTTATAAGGCAGATGCTGCTCCTTAAAAGCATCTGCCTCCCAGACCTTTTTTTTCCCTATACACAGTCATACAGCAGGGATTAAACTTCTGTGAGATGGTAACTCCCTCATGGTTTCATGTACATTCTAAGCCCAGTTTTACCACCATCACAACGAACAATATTCTTGTTGAAGAGATTAAAGAGGAGGGGGCTGGCTCCTTACCCCACAGAGGACCTGGGAATGGGGGGATGCCAGGGAAGAGTGAGACCTGGTGGGCAGGACTCTCCTGTAGTCATAAACAGTACCTAGGGTCCATCTATTGACAGGAGAGGGACTGCTCAAAATTCCAAACCACTGTAGCAGGATTACTGTTTCTCATTTTATGAGATCCATTATCTTCTGTATCTGATTGGGTTGTGTCCTTAGTTTGAGATTAAGTAACTCTCCATCTAGCCAGCTAACCAGCTATTGAAATGTGTGGGTATTAAACACCACTACAGAGTGTCTGGAGAAAGGTCTGTTGTACAGCAGCAGGTACCCTGCTGAGATCACTTCCGGCACACAGACCACAAGACTGGAGTGGTTCCTCAGGGGCTGCTTGGTACACTGGCCTGGAGGGGACCTCTAAGCAATGACGGAAAGCCAAGTTGGTCTTCTCATGAAGATACTTAAATCCTGTATGGCACAGTACATCTGTAGCTGCTCAAAGCATGTAAATGTTGCTGTCTGTGTTTTCCTTGGATGCATCAATTTTTTGTTATCTGGGGATTTACATAGCAGAGCAAAGCAGAGTGGGTCAACCAGGGATCCAAGATAACTATCAATGCCTCATGAGCCCTGCAGGATCAGGGTGCAGTGCAGGAGGTAAGAGGGAACCAGCTTGTAGTAACAGCCACAGGATAAGCAGGGCTGCAACTCCCCATTGTACAGCCCAAAGCAGCTCAGAGAGCTCTTACTGGTGATGGAAGAGTGAAGTTTGGTGCTCTTTGATGCTGGAGCAGAGCTTGGGGCAGAATATGCCAAGTGAGGAAACTTCTCATCCCTGGGAATCCTGCCTGCAACCACCCTCACTGGGGTGACCAAGGGACTGGCGAGCAGTGCAAGACCATCACGGGAGTCAGCATCACAGCACACGTGGAGTAACTTGAGTTAAGGTGGTAGGAAACAAGGCACAGAGTGCAGGGTCACAGAGCAGTTCAGTTTGGAAGATGGGTTAAAGATTTCCCATCCTGCCCACCAAGGCACATTACATTCCCATGTATGTACTTCAACAGGGAAAGCACAGCTCTCAGGGCCCATCATTTGCAGGGCATCATGTACCAGCCTTTCTTCTCCAGAATGTGGCTGAGCTTGCTGAGACTACTGAGAACTCACTGGGAACCAAGACTCAGTGACGACAACTTCCCACAGGCACTTGTCAGTCACAAGCACATTGCTGTGTATTTACGGACACAAATGTGGGTCTCGGCTCAGGAAGGACCCAGAACTGCCATGGCAGGAAGGCTAAGTGCTTGGCAGAGTGCATCGGAGAAGCTGAGATAGTGTCTGTCAGCGCCCAGCTTCTGCCTGGCTGCGGCAATTTAGCAGTCGCCCCTGTTCTGAACATCAGGCACGCTCACACAGGCCCTCGTACCCATGAATTTGAAATAGACTGTGACTGTGGACTGTGTCAAAAGAAGAAAGTGCTGTAAATATAATAGTCTTTCTGCTCTAAAAGTCACACAGAAAACCGTGCGAGCATCTGTATTTAATCTGCACATCAGCCTGACAGACTGATTAAAACAAAAAAAATAAAACCCTAAAATGAATACCATTGCTTTGCATGAAGAATATTCCTATGATCAAAGAGTGGATGTTTAAGTCAAGTGCAGGGATCAAATGGTACCAAATTCCAAAGTATAATTGGCAGCTTGGGACAATCCAGTTTTACTTCTTCAGGAAAACTTTGTGTTCCTTTCCCAATCCTATTACCCAAGCAGCAGAAAAAGATGTGCAGCTCCTCTCAGTGCTTCTTTACTCAGCAAGAGAGCAAATTTAGCTGTTTGATCCGGCCTCAGAGCTACTGGGTCCATCCCTACTTCTGCAGAGGCTTCCCTTGTGAGTTTACGTGATCCACTTGGTCTCCGCGGCTGCTGGGACGGTGCCCTGCCACGGTGCTATGCCATGATACGGAGGGGCTGTGGCCCGTTAGGGAGCGGTGGGGCTGCTAGTGCTGCATGGATGCTGCTCTAGCGCTCCCTGCACCCTGTGGCACCGGCTCCAGTTTCCCTGTGCTACAGACACAACACGGATCAGAGGGACATTCCCCAGAACAAGGCACAGCTCCACAGGAGAGTAAACTGATGACCTTACTCTGAGCACCACTGTTTCCTACTTCTAAAAAAAAGATATATTTATATTTCCATGTCCCAGGGTGGCTCTGGGACATTTTCTGAGGTGGCTGTTGGCTCTGAATGGGCCATTTCTGAATGGGCCATTTAAAATAGACACATATACCTATGGGAGCTCCTACTATCAACATGCTCTAGCCAAGGCTGATCATAGCTTGCAATGGCTCTCCATGGCATGTGGCATAGCTGCCTTTCCAGAAAAATATTCCGTGCTTGTCCTAGCTTTTCATCCTTGCCTTAGCATCAACCCTTGCACGTGCACTAAATCAAGTAAGAGATGATTATTCACCCTTCAAACTACAAGGAAACACTACCTGTGAAAACTGGTGCCTTCAAGGCAGTGATGGGCACTGTTGGTAGGACACCTTGCAGTTACCTGTAGTGGCGCTTGGTAGATGCAGAAAGCCTGGGGGTACACTCAGCCTGCTGTGGCAGCTGGAGGTTACTTTTTCCTCCTGTGCAAAGCAGATGTCTCTTTTTTTTGTCCTTTTCTTTTTTTGGTCCTTTTTTTTTTGGAGTGGGGGAAGAGGCGGGAATGCCTCCTGAAGTTTTTTCCTTGATAGTTGAATTTGACACATTTGAAATAAGAAAGTCAGTTTCTTTCACCGTTCCACTTCTTACAGCCGTATCCCATCCTTATCCCCATAGCCTTCCCACGCACTGTTGTTTCACTGGCGCCTCCTAGGTTAAGACAACCTGAGAGGAGTTGACCTCAAAACGTGACTGCAAAGAGATCACTACTTTTCTCTCTGCTCCTTTCAGTCTCACCTCTCCATAAAATACAACCTCTGATGTTTCCACCATAAACTCCTTGGGGCAGGAACGAGCTCCTATTCTTTGCACAGCATGAGGCAACACGGGGCCAGGGCCACATGAGACGGCTGTCTGCAACGCGACACAAATAACAGAGGTTTCACTACCAGGGCAAGAGGGCAGAGTTTTGCTCTGAGCATTCAGGACCTCAGGTCTGGTGCTGCAGTGCCCAGCAAGCAGCTCGGAGCTGTGAACGAGGCGATTAATCTAACTCCCGCTGAAGACAAGAGGACTGCTGCCACACATGACAGGAGCAGGAGTAGGAACTTGCTGAGTCCAGGGGATTCCCTTCCCTTCCTGGACCTCCCTCCCCTCTTTCATCCAGGCAGCAGCAGCACATTTTTATGAATCGGAAAAGTCCCAGGGCAGCCCGGTCTGCAGCTCCTGCCGTCCCCATAGCTCAGCGTACAGTACAGAGGAGGAAGAGGTCACGGAGGGGAGGGTGCTGTGGGCTGCTGACACACAAAGTGCTGCAAATTTCCATCTGCCCGGGGCTCGCCGAAAGGAACTGCCCGATTCGGGAAGTTGGGCAATGTGTGGAAATGCGCTGCCCCTCCCTCCATGCTTCTGAATAAAGTTGTCACGATTTTTTATTTTTAAAGCCTTCATTTTCTCCCTTCTCTGTCCAAGGCACCCCTTCCTCTCCAGGGAAGAAATAGCAAGGCATGCAGGAACTCTGCAACCTTGAAGCCACCAGAACAGGCTGAATTCAGGAAAGTCAGTCATCCCTCTCCTGCAGGATGCAGACAGCAGAGAACTGAGCCCCTGGGCGCCGCTCTCGGCCCTTCCTACAACAGGGCTGCTGTTCTCAGCACATATAAAACTACTCTTGCCAGGTACAGTCAAGCCCCTGCTCATTAGTGCCTAGCGTAAGCTGTTTCATGACAACTTCAAACATTTGTCTTCCAGTTGCCCTGGAAAAAGAGCAATATCTTTCCCAAGTGTCTGCAGGGGCAGGAATAGGGAAGGGTCTGGTCAGAGCTGCAGAAGCCCACATTTAAATCCCTCTGCTGCTGGGTCGGGGGCAAAGTTTTTTCTCTTAGTTTACTCTTGACTGGAGAAATCAGGGATTTATACCTGGACTTCCCACTACCACCATCAGCCTCATAACCTACCATGAGCAAACAAAATGAGAGGCTCCCGCTTCCTCCCTACCACCGCCACGGTCACAGTGTCGCATAGTTACAGGGATGGGAAAATTCCCATCTAAAAGTATTTTTCAGATGAGGAAAGACAAGAAGTTGAAAAGAGAAAGCTAAACCTGAGCCTTCTTGGTTAGTTGTGCCATGCTGGATGCCTCTTCCCAGAGGAGTGCGGGGCAGGATGGTCTCGCTCCTGGGAGAAGACCAGGAATAGGGAACTAGCAGGAGCAAGACTGCTTTTAAGAGCATCAGCTGACAAAGTTTGAAAGTGAACATGGATCTTGTCTCCCTCAAAACTTCTGGGAACCTCTCCTACCTTTCCGCCCCAGACCTCAGCCCCTACCCTCAGAACATCCCAAGCAAACAACCAAGCTTTCCTGTGCAGTGAGTCACGGGATGGAGCACAATAGGGAACACAAAGCAATGCATCAGGAAATGTTTCATGTAAGATGGGGGGAGGAAGAAAGCAGGGCAAAAGTGAGTGGAAGATAGAGAGAAAAGCATCAGGTACTGCAGAGAAACACTGACTCAGCCAGAGAGAAAGCAAAAGAGCCTGCACAGTGATAATAAGAGAGAGCAAAGGAAATGCAGGGGGAAGCATTGAGGTGCTGCAATGGAGCAAAAGAGGACAGTGGGAGAGCAGTGATAAACTACTGTGAGGCTGGTTAGATGAGCACTTGCCAAGGTAGCAGGGCAGCCAGCAGGCAGGGCAGGGCAGCTCACTGGCTGGCATGAAGGATGAGGCAGCTTCTTTGGTAGGGAGTTGACTGAGCACTACCCATAACAAGAATGCATATTTTTTTCTGAATACTTTCAAAAGTATTGAAACATTGATGGATGCTGTCAAAGAAGGGGATCAGAAGCCAGAGAAACTGAACTGTATTCGACAAAGAAGTCCAAGCACCCCATGTGAAGCTAGCTCTCCTTTACCCTGTGTGTTACACAGTTATTTACACCTGTTCAAAGGGGCAGCAAACACTACTAAACTCAAACAGCACTTTGGACCTGTAACATTTTACGTACATCCCACTTAGCCACTTTGAGCTGGCACAAATGACAACCCCAGAGTGTGGCCCGATGGAGGATTAGAAGATCCCTGCTGGTTCCCAAAGCTGAGTGTCCCCAGGATGAGAGTCCTCCAGACGTGCCTGCGTATGAGATAGGGGCATTTCATGTAGTCATGAAAAGCAATGACCCATTTAACATCACTTAGTGTTGTCCAGGCGAGCAGCTATTCTGCTCAACACTGCTGCCTCATCCTCCCAACCCACATCTGCCACTTCATGCATGTCTGTATGCTTTATCCACCTGATGTGTCTGGTTTACAACAGCTAGACCTTCATCCACTGCCAATCAGCGCTGCTTTGCTGAAATCCATGGGCCTGTGGAGCTATTCCTGTTCACCCAGGACATGGCCTGTGGAGTGCAAACTGTTGAGAGGAAGGGCTATCCTTGTTCCATATCTGTATCCTGATCAGCACACTCTGACCTGACCTCTGACTTGGTCTGTAAATGCAGCTGAAGTACAAATAATAACGTTGTTGGACTGGTTATCAGCAGGTCACTCAGGGATGTGTAAAAGTCTTCTGGACTTTGCCCTTTTGCTTTAAAACAAATGCGTGTCAAGTGGGGATCACCGGTAAGTACCGTGTTGCTGCTACTCTGCTAATGTACAGCACTGCAATGCAGCTGTAGTCACTGCAGCATGGTCATTGTAAAAAATCAACCCCACACAATTTCAGTCCCACTATGGGAATAAGTGGCAGAATAAACTCAAGGAAAATAACAGCTGTTAGAAATTAAAAGCAAAAATAATTACAGTCCAGTGAAGTAAACTTTCCAAACTATCTCTTTCTCATTTGTAGTTTTTCCTAAAATAGAAATTCAGAACCACAGTTTGTTGGATTCTGGCGAATGATTATATTTGTGGATTTGGGCTTTTAGGCCCAGATTTGCTGCACATTTTTATACGTAGTTTGTAGCAAGGTAGGTCCAGTGACACACAGGGAGCTTCTGTCAGCTCGCACCAGGACAGCTCAAATAGAGACCACATCCTTCTGGATCACCCGCGGTGATGCTAGCTTTTGCATCCAGGCGGTGGCACAGCAGGAATCAGTAAGTGTTTAAACGCAGGGCTGAGGCTGGGGAGTCTGGAAGAAAGAGGGGAACAACCTCAATTCACCCCTGTTTGCCCCCACTGCAGCACTGGGAGCCATTCTCTGGTTGCCCTGAGGGCCACGGGCCACTCCTCAGCAAACCTCCACTCAATCCCAGTGGGGAGTTTGCAGCCCTTTGTGCTAAGACCCAATTCTCTCACCACTGTTTGGAGAGTATGGGCTTTCCGCAAGGCCAAAACAGAGGAAAAGGAGGTAAGAGCCTAAGCAGAACCATGTTTAAGCGATAAATCTGGCTCCGTATTGCTCTGAGTGAAGGTATTTGGAACTGGGAGTTGTGGTTCAAGCCCATCTCCAATTCCCTTACAAATACGTGACACAATCTGACGAGTCTTTCATGTTAAACACCAGTCTAAGGGCTTTCATTTAATGGCATTTCTTTCCTGCTCACAGCTCCCTCTCATCTCTGCAGTTCTTCACAGTGCAGTGCCAGAGCCATAAAGATCTCACTATAAAGGGGCCCCCCAGCCTTTATCTTGCATATCACGACATCATGATTCAAATGTTACAGCACTGCAACACAAATGTAACATCAATGTACATCCCATAACAGGCCCTAATCTGTCCCAGATTTGGTTCAGTGCTCACTTGCTCAGATCTCCTTGGACCACACATCGCGTGCCACTGTTTGTATTCAGCATAAACGAAGCATCAGTGTGGAAATCTCATCAGAACAACAGCAGTATGGTCAGATCAAGAGGAGCTAGCATGAAGCTACTCTCTGTCTTTCCGGAAGGCTTGCCAATGAGCGCATTTTGTACTCACGGTACCTACCTCCTAGGCACTGGAGCTCGGTTGGGAAGTGCAATGGCTGTGCCTCCAGGCCAGCCCAAGCACATACCTCAGTGGTGGCTGTGCCCCCAGCTGCCGCCAAGGGATGCCAGGCCTCACATGGGTTGGCCAGGTCACGCCACTGGCCTCAGCAGCCTCTGACAGTTCTTACAGGCTTGTCCTGAGCTGATCCTGCTGCTACTTCAGCCACCTGCGAGCCCTGGGCTGGATCCACCCCTGCTGAGCAGCAGCAGGCACCTCGGGGCCCAGCATCACCTTCCCAGGTGCCCAGGAGGCACACTCTATTCATTCGCCATCTGAAACCCTTTTCCAAATTGTGCAGGTTGCTAAACAGTCCTTTTGACATGAGTGAGCTGAGAGTCACTCCCAGGTGAACTCTTTCTTGTCCTTACCTTTTTTGTTAATTATAAGGAAGCCAATAACACTCAGGACATCCCCTTCTGCGTTCTCATGAGCTGTTCATTTTATGGGAAGAAAAACTCATTCTGTGCAAAATATTACAGACAAGATGAACATCGGGTCTATATTAATATTTAAATCAATGAGTATTACAGAGCAAGGAAATAAAAGGAAACAACACAACAAACCCTCCAAACCATCTTGATCACAGCTGCTGTGAAAGCCACTCAGCGATGCTGGAAAGCTTCCTCCGGTTCAAGTACTGATCACTAGAAACATTCCCTGCTCATGACATTCAGTTTTGAAAGGGTAAATGCTTTGAAAATACAATAGACTGAACATTTTTTCTTTCTTTTCTTCTTCCCCCTTTTGGGCTAAATGGAGCTTGGCAGATTTTTTTTTAATTAAACAAGTCCACAGTATAGCTATATGTTGCAATATACAGTTATATATACAGTCCTCCCTTGCACGTTTAGTACTCAGGCAACATGCAATATTCCTAAGACAAATCTAGGACAACCATTTTATTCTCCTGTGGCTTTGAGATGACACTGTATGTGGTTTGCTCCATCTAACAAGAGAAGCAAACCATGTGTTTGTGCAACAACATGCTGAATCAGGGAGGCTTATGTTATTGTTACGAATAAGAAGAAATTGTGTTGTGGAAATACACCCTGAAGACCCTCGTTCCCTCCTGGTAGTTTCTTGCATACTACGCACTTGCATAACTCCTTGTCTCAAAACATTGTATGTGTGATCCCAAAAACCCTGGAAGCTTTGGGGCAAACACAGGCTTGCTAATGGTGGTTTTGCAAACATCATGCAAAGCTGGCTGTTCGGTATGTTTTTGACACAAAACTGGATAAAACAAAATGAGCTTGTCTGATGTCAGATATTGGCAGAATAACTACATTTTATCCAAAGCTTAGTTGTCTGTGTTTGCTTGTGAACAACATGGAGTGAGAGCCGCAAGTGAACGATCACACATGTCGGTGAATAACACTTTGGGCATGGGATATTGCAGGGGAAGAGCTTTGTCTTTGTCTTCCCCAGGGCCTGGTTGTTGTGGGGGATTTCAACTACCCTGATATTTGCTGGGAGGCCTACTCAGCCAGCCATCCCCAGTCCAGGAGATTCCTCCAGTGCATTGATGATAACTTTCTGATGCAAATGGTGGATGAGCCAACTAGGAGAGGAGCGCTGCTGGATCTGATCCTCACTAACAAGGAGGGTCTGGTTGAAGAGGTGAAGGTTGAGGGCAGCCTTGGTTGTAGCGACCATGAGATGGTAGAGTTCAGGATCTCATGTGGCAGGAACAGAATAGCTAGCAGAATCACAACCCTGAACTTCAGGAGGGCCAACTTTGGCCTTTTCAAGCAATTGCTAGGGGAAATCCCATGGGACAGGGTACTAGAAGGTAAGGGGGCCCAAGATAGTTGGTTAGCATTCAAGGACTGCTTCTTCCGAGCTCAAGATCAGAGCATCCCAACAGGTAGGAAGTCAAGGAAGGGTACCAGGAGACCTGCATGGTTGAACAGGGAACTGCTGGGCAAACTCAAGTGGAAGAAGAAGGTGTACAGATCGTGGAAGGAGGGGCTGGCCACTTGGGAGGAATATAAGTCTGTTGTCAGAGGATGTAGGGAGGCAACTAGGAAAGCTAAGGCCTCCTTGGAATTAAACCTTGCAAGAGAGGTCAAGGACAACAGAAAGGGCTTCTTCAAATACATTGCAGTTAAAGCCAACACTAGAGGCAATGTAGGCCCACTGATGAATGAGGTGGGGGTCCTGGAGACAGAGGATAAAAAGAAGGCGGAGTTACTGAATGCCTTCTTTGCCTCTGTCTATACTGTTGGAGGCTGTCCTGAGGAGCCCTGGACCCCTGCGGCCTCAGAAGAAGTCAGGATAGAGGAGGAATCTGTCTTGGTTGATGAGGGCTGGGTCAGGGACCAATTAAGCAAACTGGACGTACATAAATCCATGGGCCCTGATGGGATGCACCCGTGGGTGCTGAGGGAGCTGGCGGAAGTCATTGCTAGGCCACTCTCCATCATCTTTGCTAAGTCGTGGGCAACGGGAGAGGTGCCTGAGGACTGGAGGAAAGCGAATGTCACTCCAGTCTTCAAAAAGGGCAGGAAGGAGGACCCGGGTAACTATAGACCGGTCAGCCTCACCTCCATCCCTGGAAAGGTGATGGAGCAACTTGTTCTTGGTGCTGTCTCTAGGCACATCAAGGATAGGGGGATCATTAGGGGCACTCAGCATGGCTTCACCAAGGGGAAGTCTTGCTCAACCAACTTGATAGCCTTTTATGAGGATGTTACCCGGTGGATAGATGATGGTAAAGCTGTGGATGTGGTCTATCTCGATTTCAGTAAAGCGTTTGACACGGTCTCCCACAGCATCCTTGCAGCTAAACTGGGAAAGTGTGGTCTGGATGATCGGGTAGTGAGGTGGATTGTGAACTGGCTGAAGGAAAGAAGCCAGAGAGTAGTGGTCAGCGGGACAGAGTCCAGTTGGAGGTCTGTGTCTAGCGGAGTTCCGCAAGGGTCGGTTCTGGGACCAGTACTATTCAATATATTCATTAATGACTTGGATGAGGGATTAGAGTGCGCTGTCAGCAAGTTCGCTGATGACACAAAACTGGGAGGAGTGGCTGAGATGCCGGAAGGCTGCGCAGCCATTCAGAGAGACCTGGACAGGCTGGAGAGTTGGGCGGGGAGAAATTTAATGAAATATAACAAGGGCAAGTGTAGAGTCCTGCATCTGGGCAAGAACAACCCCATGTACCAGTACAAGTTGGGGACAGACCTGTTGGAGAGCAGCGTAGGGGAAAGGGACCTGGGGGTCCTAGTGGACAGCAGGATGACCATGAGCCAGCAGTGTGCCCTTGTGGCCAAGAAGGCCAATGGCATCCTGGGGTGTATTAGAAGGGGTGTGGTCAGCAGGTCGAGAGAGGTTCTCCTCCCCCTCTACTCTGCCCTGGTGAGGCCGCATCTGGAGTATTGTGTCCAGTTCTGGGCCCCTCAGTTCAAGAAGGACAGGGAACTGCTAGAGAGAGTCCAGCGCAGAGCCACGAAGATGATTAAGGGAGTGGAACATCTCCCTTATGAGGAGAGGCTGAGGGAGCTGGGTCTCTTTAGCTTAGAGAAGAGGACACTGAGGGGTGACCTCATTAATGTTTATAAATATGTAAAGGGCAAGTGTCAAGAGGATGGAGCCAGGCTCTTCTCAGTGACATCCCTTGACAGGACAAGGGGCAATGGGTGCAAGCTGGAGCACAGGAGGTTCCACTTAAATTTGAGGAAAAACTTCTTTACAGTGAGGGTGACTGAACACTGGAACAGGCTGCCCAGAGAGGTTGTGGAGTCTCCTTCTCTGGAGACATTCGAAACCCGCCTGGACGCGTTCCTGTGTGATATGGTCTAGGCAATCCTGCCCCGGCAGGGGGATTGGACTAGATGATCTTTCGAGGTCCCTTCCAATCCCTAACATTCTGTGATTCTGTGATTCTGTGTCTTTATGGACAAAAAGCCATGAAACCTCTCAATGTATTGATTAGGTGCCATTGCTTGGGACACTGCACAAGGAGAACTGCCTGCTGCATTGGCAGTAAGGGCTGAAGAGAGTGTTATGGGCTGCCAGGAACATCTGGTATGTCATTTAACATCCACATCTGGGCTTGCCAAATGTTACTGTGTGTATGCAATTGCGTGTGGAAAAGGAAGAGCGCCGAATGTTCATGGCTAATTCCACCTGCTGGTTATCCTCTACCTTTCACGTTGTCGTGCCTTTCACATTCGTTATCTGTTTCTCAGCTTCAGGTCCTCTTGCCTGTGCCTTGGGTTCTTAGAGAAATTTAAATCCCTAACCTCTTTGGAACAGAGGTTTTGTTTTTCAGGGATTAACCTCAAAACACCGTATCTTGCTAACAAAGGTGTTAATCTGACTAGTTCAGCTATCCAGATGCAGAAATTTCAGCTTCCTTGGCCCCCACACAGGCCTAGAAGAGCAGCAGTCACAGGCAGGTTGGTTGGCTCAAGTGAGGGCTGAGGCCACTGACTCCAGAGTGAGCATTGCCTTTGGTGTTGTCCGTACCTCTCTCTGCAATGCAAGCAGAGACCTTGAATGGAGCATGCCTCAGTCCAAGCGATGGCAGTCTCTGGTTGAGAAACATTGAAGCTCTCTCCACCACTGTTCTTCAGCGGGAAGTGCCTCTGTTTATTTTTCAGATATGGGCTTTCTATAAGCCCCTGTGTAAATGAGAAGCACATATATGAAATGCTTTGAGTGTTTTAAAGTCTCCTGACAATTTTAGGTTCCACTGTCCTTTTCCCCTATAGCAGAAGGATTAATCTTTCTTCCTGCAAACTCTGTGAGGACCAACACTCATTTTCCAAAACTATCTCAGTCCCACCTGGGCTTTAACAGCTATATAAGTAATTGGGACACCAGTTCACTAGCTCAAAAATAATTATTTTATAATTATTCTTCACCGAACAGGTTATCAAACATTGGAACAGGATGCCCAGGGAAGTGGTGGAGTCACCATCCCTGAAGGTATTTAAAAGATGTGTAAATGTGGTGCTTAGGGATGTGGTTTAGTGGTGGACTTGGCAGTGCCAGGTTAATGGTTGGACTTGATGGTCTTAAAGGTCCTTTCCAACCAAAATGATTCTATGACTCTATTCTGTGAAAAAATTAAAGGAAACAGACAAAGCTGTCTTTAGGGTATGGGCAATGGAGATAACTCATTGAATGTTATGGAAACTCTTAAAGGAAAGCATTGTTTCCAACTGAAAACTCAAATGTCTCCTTTCAAAAAGATCACAGGGAAATTTCTTCTATAAAAAATATGTGCAGATTGAATGAATTCAACTTCAGTAACAGCTCCAGACCCCACCTCCCAGCACAACTGCCTCCATGGCTGTTTTCCTGTCATCTAAAGTCTTTTGCCACCTCCAGCTCTTGGTTATGCGATCTACACTGGAGAATGCATTTAAGGGAGGTTGCATTATCAGGGTGGAGATACACATGTCTTTTGCTGTAGTTTACTCCCCAGCTCCATGATTTACAGCTTGCATCCATCCCCTGGCTCTCTCCAAGCGTTCTCAGGCTGATCCCGCTGCTGTGGAGTGGGGAACTCCTGCTCTCCTCTCTGCCACCATTTCAGTTCCCCATCCCATTTGCCCATTGGGGTGAGGCTGTAGGTGCCAGACAAGGGGAGCAGGTATGGAGCAGGTACGGAGCAGGTACGAGCTCTGCAATCCCACGGGCACTGAAGGTCTCCCTTGCACTTCTCAGGCCTGCATGTCAGAAAAAAGGGCCATCTGTGGATTTTGGCACATATTGAGTTCAGGCCTCGATTCCTTTCTGCATGGAGTGTTTTATCTAACCCAGAGCAATAAATAATTGTCAGCTTAAGCATGGCTGTGCAAATGTTACTGTATTCGCATTGTAAAAGCTCCCTTTTATGTGGGCATCCTCTGAAACAAGGCAACCCTTCCCTGGCCCTTGGTTACGCTCAGCCCTTGTCTAATCACCCTGTTTTGGATGTGCAGCTTGCTGTGAAAGACAAATGACTGGAGCTATTAAATTCTGTCTTGTTGTGAGCGTGCCCAGGTAATATTGTAATGGATATTACATTACAGACAGGACAGCAGTTTGCCAGGGACCAAGGGCCGGGCAAGGACAGCCGCTCTCTGATAGCACCATGCACCCAGCAGCTACGGCTTACCCTAGGCCACCTTTCAAACAGGTCTGCCAAGGCTGTGCAGATACACAAGCCATGGCTCTCTGGTGCTCGTGCCATGCCATGATGGAGGAGAGCCCTGGGAAGAGCCGGGAAGCCCCCACAGCTGGAACAAACCCTCGGTTCATGGAGCTGAGTCATGGTGCAGCTGGCGGGCAGAGGCGGGGAGGCAGACGCAGCCCCCCCTTGCTCCCCGCGGCGTATCCATCACCGCCCTGGGAGGGCTTGGGCACGGCCCGCGGCGAGGGCTGGAGAGACAGGCTGAATCAGGCATGCCAGAGATACAGTGGTGCATTTCAGTGGCGTCTGAATCACGTTTTGTGTGGCAGCCACTGCCCCATGAATGCAGATTGCACCGTGACTGCTCCACTCTGTGTTCCCTGCGCCAGCGGCGGGCACCCAGCGGCATGTCCAGGCTGGGTGTGCAAAGCTGATGAAGGGATCAGGACACCTAGCTTCCATTAGATCCCTTTCAGTTGCCTCTGAAAAGGTTTGCTTTCTGAAAAGGAGGCCTTCTCTATTGGCAAAGTGTTAGCAGAAATTCTTGAGCAAGAATAAATAAATGCTGCCAGGAACTGTAAATTAAAAGTGATAATTGGAAGTGATATATCAGAGTGTGTGTGCCACATACCCGCTTCCTCACCTGCTCTGCATTAACATAGTTGAACATCCCAGACTCAGTTAGGAAAAAAAAAAAATAAAATGCTTTTTAATCCCCACTCCCAGCCCGCTGCCTGAGACTACAATGCTGCCTGAATCAAGGTGCTAATCACAGCCCAGTCGGAGTAAACCAAGTGCAGCCGCTGCAGCAGGCAGGTGCCCGCTCCTGGGCACTGCACCGCACCGCACACTGAACCACGTGCTCTCCCTGCATCGCATCCCTCTGAGCCCCCCCTCGCAGCAGCTGAGCCCCTTCTGCTCCCACTGCCAGTGTTAAGTCCCTGCCAGGGCTGTGGCTGACGTGTGCAACACACAACATGCATTCATCTTGGGTTCACCACAGGAACCTATATATTTAATCTGAGGAAGTCCTTGGCCTCTGGCTGTCATGAGTGTCAAGGTTGCTGCTGCCAGAGAAATGGATGCAGGTGAGCGATCTGTGAGGTGGTGCTGAATAAATAAAATAATGAGAGTCCAGTATCCATAAAATAAAGGGAAATAAAATATAGGTTAGCTTTTAAAAAGGTCAAGGGTTTACAATATACAATAAGGCTTTCTGCAGAATGGCTGTTTGGACCTTAGTAAGCATTCAATAGGGTTTGGAAAAGAAATAAATTAAATCATTTTTGTCCCAGTGTAAGCTGAATTGGTGTACATCTGGACATGGTAAATCTTTCCATGATACAGAGCTACTACACAGTAGTTCACAGGGTTGCATGTGCATTGACCACTAGCAGGTTTCATTTGTAAACTACTTGAAGGCAGAATCTAACAGCTACATTTATTTATACACCAAATGAGAATCTTCCTTTTGCCTGGCTTTTCTGCAGAAATTAATTTGATGTTAAAAAAAGCAATACACCTCACATCTTTAGAAAGGGGACTGTTTGTACACATAATGAAAGAGATAATGCAAATGCTTAGGAAAACAGATGGACAGATATCAGCAAAAGATAATAGCGGGGATTAAAGATTAAAACTATGAAAAATATTAATTAGATAATTTCCTCAACAAAAGACATCAAAATGTACCAATATGGGGAGTGTGTGGTGGCAATCATTTGCATTGTGATACAATCACAGTGTCCCAGTAAGGGATTAGGGCTTCGCTGTGTCAGCGCTGCAAACGCCTATCTTTGTGAAGCAGATTCAGATCTCCTAATGAAAGGAGCTATGCAGTGATAAATGGCATTATGTGCTTGCAAGGTTGTTGTTACCTCAAGGTCACCGTTGTCACTTCCCTCTCACTGTTGTTATGAAAGCCAGTGCTATCAAAACTCAATCACATTAATAGTGAGGGAGCTTGCTAACACACAAAATGCACGTTAGAAACCCTTTGCTGGGGTAAAGCCAGGATTAAGATTTGAACTTTACAAGACGTTGTCTGTGAACACCATGGCAATGGTGCACATCCATGGCTCCCCTTGAAAATTTGCCGCTGGATGGGCACACATTTCACACCTGTGGCAGAGCATTTCGGAGGCGTTTTCCCCCAGAGATGCCACACCAGCTATGCTGATCTCCATCTGCTCTCAGTCTCCAGCTGGTGGGTCACGGGGACTTTCTGCTGTCCACAGCCAAGTGAGACGCTCAGTGGTGAGCACACCTTCAGGGCAGGTGTCCTGGCAGCATGGGTCTCAGGCACCTGGTCAGGTGCACAGGGATACCTGATGGCTCAGCCACAGCCACTGCCAGTCCAGAGGCAGGAAACCCAGGTGGATCTGACAGGACACTCTTCTTTTAGTTGTTTCCTCAACTGTGCTCCCAGTATGTTCCCCTGATTCCTGTTTTTCTGCTTGTAAAATTTCCACCTCATGTTTTCCTGGGTCACCACACATTTCGCTGTTTCCTGAGACATATGGGTCAGATCCTGCTGCAGTTACACTTAGCTGGGTAGTGTAGGAGCAAACAGGTTACAGAGGGAATCTGCAGCCCAAGGCTGGAGAAAGCCTGAGCTCTGTCTGGAATGAAAGCATTGAGAGCCTTAAAAAAAAATGCAACTAATTAAAATTTAAAATTAGTTGACAATTTGACAGATACTGACACATGGATCTCAAACCAGGAAGTTATTTTCAGTCATTTGTGCGCCTGAATGCAGGGGCTGCATTCTCCTTGTAATGTGCTAACTAGAAAATCTAATTAATTGAATTATGGTAATAGAGTCTGGAAAATTAAGGCATTTATCAACAAATCTCAAGTATTTATTGTTGCACAAATACAAAGGCAATACAAAGACAGATACACGTTACTGATCAATATTCTAGCCATACTTTTTGTACAGAAATGGACTACAAAATGCTCTTTCTCTTAATCTGCTTATGCTATTACAACAAGCAGTTTGGAGCAGCCAGACATGTTTTGCTGGAATTCAAAGTCATAAAATTGCATAACATGAAAATCAGAGGCTGTGGACCAAATTTCCACTCATGAAAATTTTAGCTGCTGACTGAAATCAGGCGAAAATTTGGTCCTCTATAAACAGCTGGACAGAGGAGAAATTGCTGTCCGGTGTTGCTGTAGGTGTAAGTACAAATAGCTTTCACACACCTGAGGCATGTGTCTTACATGCTTGTCATGAGGTAGCCCATTCTTGTGAACGGAGAGCCCATTTTGGGGATCCCCACAGGTTTTAGAAAGTTGAACTACTTCCTATGAACACAGCTATGGACTCTTCCATGGCATTAATTACTCTTGCAGCACTTTAATTTTGAAGGTAGGAGGAGGTGTGCTCCAGCTGCCCGGCTGCTCCCTGTTGGTAACAAGCGATCCAGTACAACCTCTCCGGAGCCAAGGATGCTTACAGACTTGGAATGAACCAAAGCACATGCAGATCAGGGAGTGAGAGCTGAAGTGTTTTGCTGCCGTTAGCTCCAAATCTAGCGACCCTTGGCTTCCCATCGCCACTATCATGCATGTAATAAAACAGACTCTAAAATTCAGCGCTCAGTCTCATTCCCTCTGCTCTGCTCTGCTGCCAGTGACCTCTCATCAGAACCTGCAAATATTTTGTCATATTTTTCCAGAAAAGAAAGTAAACACTAGTCTTCATTTTTCCCTATGTCAGAAAAAGCAAAAAAGTATTTTAATAACCATTGCTAGTTTAAAATCTTGAGGTGGTCTTTGTGCCATTAAAAAAATGGATGCGGTGATAGGCAGAAGACATTAGAGGAAAAATACATGTCGTCTCCAACTCTTCTTCAGACATGCATGGTATCAATACCAGAATATTACAGAGTTCCCAAAAAGAGAAGGTTGTACGTATCAAATCAAATATGAAGGGAAGGGAAGGGAAGGGAAGGGAAGGGAAGGGAAGGGAAGGGAAGGGAAGGGAAGGGAAGGGAAGGGAAGGGAAGGGAAGGGAAGGGAAAGGAGAATGGCAACCCCTGTGCAGGTCTGTAGCTCAGTGTATGTGGCCAGACTTTGGATAACATCTGCACACAAGGTTTTATGACACCATTTCTTCTGTGTACACGAGAGAGGAAGAGAAAAGTGTTTTTAAAAAATGGAAATCAAATGTGATGGAGAACACTGGGCCTTTAGGTGGACACTTAATATATATCAGAACATTGCTACTTAATATTTAAAATTATTTACATAGTAATAGCAGAATTTATGAGAGATACATTCATCTGTCAGGGTGCGTAAACCTGTATTGATTAAAATAATATCTAAGATTCACTATGGAGGTGCAGTCTTACCCCTGGGGATTAATAACCATTTTAGAGGCGTTGATGGCTCAAGGTGCAGTCAAGGACCATTAACCCCACTTTGTCATTAATCCGCAGAAAATGTCCTGTACCAAGGTCATTATTGCTGTTATAAGCTCTAAATGAAAAATAACATAGGTGTATGGATTTTTTGTTATAGCTGATACAGACTCAATTGGTGTGTACAAAGCATGACCAAAGCATAAAGAGCCTGTCCTGCACGGGAGCCTCTCAGGTTTACTTGAAGCATTTCTCAACATTTCACTTTGCCTTTAATTAACTGCACACTTCAGCCTCGTTTCTCTATTTGTGTCATGCCCAAGTGAAAGGAGCATTTGTTAATAGCAACTAACATCTAAAAAAATTTCTTACAATATTGAAGGTGAGATACATTTTCAGTATTCTTTTGAAAGAAAAATCTGTTGAAAATTCCTTATATCATATCTTTTCAGATGCCCACGTCTCAATTTAGATGCTCTTCTGTTTGCTTCACATCACAGAGAAGTGTGTATTTTGCTAGCAGGAAGGATAGGGTAGTCACAGCCTGCTAGCAAAATATACACCTCTAAAAGGGAAGGCTAAATTTAAGAAATAACGGATGTTTTTTACAAGGCAGGATATAAGCAAACAAACAGAAAAATGGTTCAAAACCAACTACAAATATTAAAGAGGATGTAACAGATTCCACAGCATTCTTAGCAGATTATCCCAAGAGAAAAGATGAAGCTTATACATACAGCTGTGTGCATGTCTGTGTTAGTGCATGCATTTAATGTGGAGGACATTCAACGTATGCACAAGAAAAGTATTCTGTGGAGGTGTTCTTAGTAACTGCATAGCTGAAGCTTCATTCAGATTTTGGACAAACCAGCATTTAAATCTCTTTGTTAGGGTTGCAAACAAATACTGACTGGTGTCAAAAATCACCATTTATTCCTGCAATAAATTTGGTTTTCTTCACATCTATGACTTAGGTGTAAGCCTCTAATCTAGGTCCACATGTCAAAGGATTTTACTCTTTTTTAAAGATCAGGGTGAAATTCTAATGTTTATATTTAATATTTCATGTTTAGTTTACCATAAGAGAGGAACAGGATCCTTTACTTTGGTTTGCATGCACACATCACTAGGATGCCCCACAATGTTTGCAGAGGGAGAGAGGCAGGTATTTATCATAAATGTCTGCCTGTCCTGCTTGCCCAGCTGTTTATACTTGCATTACTGTGAGCAGCTGGAAAGACCGCTGCTCTCCAAAATTGAGTGCCTGACTTCCCTGGGTGCTTCACTGCTCAGAAAAATTATTATCAACAGTCCTTGTCAAATTAAAAGGGAACACCAAGGGAGAAAAAAAAAACACTGTTCAAGAGGCCGTTCTGGGATGCTGTTAATTCCTTCAGTGGTGAGATACGGAATTGTCCTGGTTTGGCCCAAACCAGGCCAATTAGTCTTAGAGAAACCAAGGTCACTGCTAAATTCCTCACTGCTTACGTGTACCTGCAGGGAGGAGTGGACGGGGCAGGTGACCCAGGATTGACCGGCAAGGTATTCCATCCCATACATGTCATTCTCACTTTCCTGCTTATCACTAACCCACTGCCTCCTGGAGGTGGGGCCCAGGAGGGAGGGGCCCTCCTGTCTCCCACTGATTGGTACCAACTTTGCCAATTTTCCAGTTAAAAGCCTGCAGGTGTGATGGCAGGGAGAGCTATTGCATTTTGCCCTCTGCCCGTGCTGGGTGGAGCTACTGCATTTTCCCCTCTGCCTGTGCTGGGGGGAGGTACTGCCTTTTCCCCTCTGCCTGTACTGGGGGGAGCAACTCTGCCTGAGGAGGATTTCCAAGCTCTTGATCTTGGTTTTGTACATATTTGTATATATTTGGTTATTTCTATTATTATTGTTATTATATTCTTTTTCATTATTATAGTTTATTAAAACTGTTTTAACTTTCCAACCCATAAGTCTCTCTCTCTTTTCCCTTTCCCCTCGGGTGGGGGGTGGGGGGAGGGTTAACAGAGAGAATCTGCCACCTGGTTAATAGCTGGCCCAGCTTTAAACTGTGACAGATTTATTGGTGCCCAACGTGGGGCTCCAGAGAAGCTCCAACAGGTTGCTCTGATAAGTTGAATCCTGGCTCTGGTGGGAGGAGACCCGGAGAGCTCAGCTGAGAGAATATCAGATTTCTTCCTTTGAGATTTACGAGGGGTTGGAAAGTTAAAACAGATAGTGAAGATGGTGATGTCATTTTTGAATGCTGTGTTATCTCATCTTTTTACGGAGTTTCTTTCACAATTGAGTATTGCAATGATGCCTTACCTGCCGTGGGCACTGTGTTATTGCTTGCTTCTTATGAATGTTTACATGCAGTTTAGCAGTGGGCGCTGGTCGAAATGTATTGTTTTGGTATGGGGTTTGATACTGATTTATGCTGTGATAAACTGGGCAGTTAATATTCCGATCTCTTATCTCTATGACACAATGATGGGCAGCTTTAATCGCAAATCACTAGCAGCAACTTCATCTGCACGTTCCAGGCGTCCTTTAGCAGATTCTGTTAATGATTACACTTCCAGTTTTACTTTGGGAAATAGTACCTTCTCCTTTTCTGCCAAGCTGATTCCACTAGATTTTGCAAAATTAGGATGGTGCTGTCTAGGTGGCATGTTTTTATTTTTGGTTGTCCTGAATGTGTTTCTGATGTGGGATAAGATTAAATATCGGTGCAGGGACAGTTGTAGGTGTTATGCAGCCACCTCAGATCCTACAGTGTGTACTGCTGCTACAGCCACTAAACCCACTGAAACCTCGGCAGCCTGTACCACAGCTGCTACACCCCCCAAGATGGCCACTGCAGCTACTCAGACTCTCAGCACTCCCACGACAGCCACTGCATCTACTCAGACCCCAGCATCTATCGAATCTTTACCAATTGCTCCTGTAACCAGGAAGAAATACCAAAAGAAATCAGCTAGTAAAGTGAAGGATGATGACTCGGAGCCTTCTAAGGCAGAGCCATCATATGACCCAGGTGAGGGCCCTTCTCAGGCAGAGTTAGGGCCTGACACAGATGGGGGTTTCCTCAATCATCCTTTTAAAGCAGACCCATCACAGAAGAAAGGTCCTTCTAAAGCAGAACTATCACAAGAGGACTCAGACGTAGAGATAACCTACCACTCCTTATCCCTGAAGGACCTGAGAAATATAAGGAAAGACTTCAGCCGTTATGACGGTGAACCTATTATTATCTGGTTGCTCCGATGCTGGGATAATGGGGCAGACAGCATGCAATTAGATGGCAGAGAAGCCAGACAGTTGGGATCCCTGTCCAGAGATGGTGGTATTGATAAGGCGCTCGCAAGAAAGTCAAACACTGTCAGTCTCTGGAGGCGACTCTTGTCAGCTGTAAAGAGCAGGTATCCCTATAAAGATGATGTTATGAGTCACCTAAGCAAATGGACCACTATAGAAAAAGGTATTAACTACCTTAGAGAACTAGCTGTGCAAGAGATCATTTATAGACACCCACGGGACATTGTAGATCCTGTAGATCCTGATGAAGTGGAATGCAACCGATCCATGTTCCGGAAGGTTGTGAAGAATGCTCCACCGACATATACCCATACATTGTCAATATTAGTATGGGGAGAAGATGATATGGCACGTTCTACTGTGGGCGAAATGGCTAACTGTATGCGACAGTATGAAGATAGTATTTCTTCCCCACTGCAGGCACGCATCTCAGCTGTGGAAAAACTGACTAAGGAGAACAAGGACTCATTTAAACAACTGTCAGACAAACTGTCCAGGATCGAGAATAAACTTGACTCTCTACCTACACAGGCGCGCGTTGCAGCTGTTAAGAGAAAACGTTCTCCTACAGGACCAGCTCAAAGGAAACGGAACACATCACGAGGTATCCTGTGGTTTGCCCTGCGTGGTTATGGGGAGGACATGAGCAGATGGCATGGACAACCTACCAGTACCCTACAGGCACGAATACGTGAGTTGCAAGCTAACAGAAATACCAGAGAGAATTTTTCTAGGAGGATGGCTGCTCCAGTTACCAGTGAGCAGGACCCCAGTCAGGGGAGATGGGCCTCAAATCACTTTTTCCCAAGTGTGAATAGGAGAAATGAAGGTCCAGTCCCTGTGAGCAGCACGAATCCATTTCTTAATTAGGGGGGCCCTGCCTCCAGCCAGGTGGAGGAGAGGGACAACCGAGTTTATTGGACTGTGTGGATTCGATGGCCTGGCACATTAAAACCACAAAGGTATTGAGCCTTGGTAGACACTGGTGCACAGTGCACCCTAATGCCATCGGATCATAAAGGGGCAGAATCTATCAGCATTTCAGGAGTAACAGGAGGATCTCAAGTGTTATCTGTATTGGAGGCCGAAGTGAGCCTAACTAAAAATGAATGGAAAAAGCACCCCATTGTGACTGGCCCAGATGCTCCGTGCATCCTTGGCATAGACTACCTCAAGAGAGGGTATTTCAAGGACCCAAAAGGGTATAGATGGGCCTTTGGTATAGCAGCTGTAGAGACTGAGCACATTAAACAGCTGTCTACCTTGCCTGGCCTCTCAGAAGATCCTTCTGTTGTGGGGTTGCTGAAGGTTGAAGAACAACAGGTGCCAATTGCTACTACCACGGTGCACCGACGACAATATCGCACCAATCGAGACTCCCTGATCCCCATTCATAAACTGATTAGACAATTAGAAAATCAAGGAGTGACTGGCAAGACTCGCTCACCCTTTAATAGTCCTATATGGCCAGTGCGAAAGTCTGATGGAGAATGGAGATTAACTGTGGACTATCGTGGCCTAAATGAAGTGACGCCACTGCTGAGTGCTGCTGTGCCAGACATGCTAGAACTTCAATACGAACTGGAGTCAAAGGCAGCCAAGTGGTATGCCACCATAGACATTGCTAATGCATTTTTCTCTATTCCCTTGGCACCAAAGTGCAGGCCACAGTTTGCTTTTACCTGGAGAGGTATCCAGTACACCTGGAATCGACTGCCCCAGGGGTGGAAACACAGTCCTACTATTTGCCACAGACTGATCCAGACTGCACTAGAAAAGGGTGGAGCTCCAGAACATTTGCAATACATTGATGACATCATTGTGTGGGGAGATACAGCAGCAGAAGTTTTTGACAAAGGGGAGAAAATAATCCAAATTCTTCTGAAAGCTGGTTTTGCCATAAAAAGAAGCAAGGTCAAGGGACCTGCCCGGGAGATCCAGTTTTTAGGGATTAAATGGCAAGATGGGCGTCGCCAGATCCCGATAGAGGTGATCAACAAAATAACAGCTATGTCCCCACCAACTAACAAAAAGGAAACACAAGCCTTCTTAGGCGTTGTGGGTTTCTGGAGAATGCATATTCCAGATTACAGCCAGATTGTACGCCCTCTTTATCAAGTGACCAGAAAGAAGAATGATTTTCAGTGGGGCCCTGAACAACGACAGGCTTTTGAACAGATTAAACAAGAGATTGTGCATGCAGTAGCCCTTGGGCCAGTCCGTACAGGACAAGATGTTAAAAATGTGCTCTACACCTCAGCTGGGGACAATGGTCCTACCTGGAGCCTCTGGCAGAAAGTGCCAGGGGAGACTCGAGGTCGACCCCTAGGATTTTGGAGTCGAGGATACAAGGGCTCCGAGGCCAATTACACTCCAACTGAAAAAGAGATACTGGCAGCATATGAAGGAGTTAGAGCTGCTTCAGAGGTAATTGGTACTGAAGCACAACTTCTCCTAGCACCTCGATTACCAGTACTAGGCTGGATGTTCAAGGGTAAGGTTCCCACTACCCATCATGCAACTGATGCGACGTGGAGTAAATGGATTGCATTAATTACGCAGAGGGCTCGAATAGGAAACCCTAATCGCCCAGGAATCTTAGAAGTGATCATGGACTGGCCAGAAGGCAAAGACTTCGGAATGCCACCGGAAAAGGAGGTGACACGTGCTGAAGAAGCCCCACCATATAATGAACTACCAGAGGATGAGAAGCAGTATGCCCTGTTCACCGATGGATCCTGCCGTCTTGTAGGAAAGCATCGGAAGTGGAAAGCTGCTGTATGGAGTCCCATACGACGAGTCACAGAAGCCACAGAAGGACAAGGTGAATCAAGTCAATTTGCAGAGGTAAAAGCCATCCAGCTGGCTTTAGACATTGCTAAACGAGAAAAGTGGCCAAGGCTGTATCTTTATACTGACTCATGGATGGTGGCAAATGCCTTGTGGGGGTGGTTAAAGCAGTGGAAGCGAAGCAACTGGCAGCGCAAAGGGAAACCTATTTGGGCTGCTGAATTGTGGCAAGATATTGCTGCTCAGCTAGAGGAACTAGTCGTGAAGGTACGTCATGTAGATGCTCACGTACCTAAAAGTCGGGCAACTGAGGAACATCGAAACAACCAACAAGCGGATCAAGCTGCTAAAGTGTTCCAAATAGATTTGGACTGGGAACATAAAGGTGAACTATTTTTAGCTCGGTGGGCTCATGACACTTCAGGTCATCAAGGGAGAGACGCAACATACAGATGGGCTCGTGACCGAGGGGTGGACTTAACCATGGACTCTATTGCACAGGTTATCCATGATTGTGAAACATGCGCCGCAATTAAGCAAGCCAAACGGTTAAAACCTTTGTGGTATGGGGGGCGGTGGTTGAAATATAAATATGGGGAGGCCTGGCAAATTGACTATATCACACTCCTTCAAACCCGCCAGGGTAAACGCTATGTGCTTACCATGGTGGAGGCGACCACCGGATGGTTGGAAACATACTCTGTGCCCCATGCCACTGCCCGGAACACTATTCTGGGCCTTGAAAAGCAAATCTTGTGGCGACACGGCACGCCAGAGAGAATTGAGTCGGACAATGGGACTCATTTCAAAAACAGTCTCATAGACAACTGGGCCAAAGAGCATGGCATTGAATGGGTATATCACATCCCCTATCATGCACCAGCCTCTGGGAAAACTGAACGGTATAATGGGCTGTTAAAAACTACCCTGAAAGCAATGGGGGGTGGAACCTTTAAAAACTGGGATAAGCATCTGGCACAAGCTACCTGGTTAGTTAACACCAGGGGATCTATCAATCGAGCTGGCCCTGCTCAGTCAGACCTTCTACATACAGTAGAAGGAGATAAAGTCCCGGTGGTGCATGAAAGGAATCTATTGGGAAAAACTGTCTGGATTCTTCCTGTAACGGGCAAAGGTAAACCCATTCATGGGATTGCTTTTGCTCAGGGACCTGGATGTACTTGGTGGGTGATGTTGCAAGATGGTGAAGTCCGATGTGTCCCTGAAGGTGATCTGATTCTGGGTGAGACTACTTAATTCTGAACTGTATGTTGTTACTGCATAAGTGTCTTTTAGGTTAAGACAGTGGTGATGAGACCGGAGCTAGCTTCATCAAGTGGCGTCCAGTAACCTCCTCGAGTCTGACATCTTTAACCTGCAACCCGTGGGCACGAACCATGACAAAAGAGAGACTGCTAGCCAGAAAGACTGCTGAGAGACTGCTAACCAGATGGAAACCCACAATCCTGAACCAAATGAACTTGATGGACTTTTTGCATAAAGATGAATCATAAACTAGTGATATGTATATCTATATTTGAAAATGAAAAGGTAGTGGTGATCTGAGTATGACATGAATGGTATGGAATAAGGGGTGGAATGTCCTGGTTTGGCCCAAACCAGGCCAATTAGTCTTAGAGAAACCAAGGTCACTGCTAAATTCCTCACTGCTTACGAGTGAAGAGCCGAAGGGGGTTGTACCTGCAGGGAGGGGTGGACGGGGCAGGTGACCCAGGATTGACCGGCAAGGTATTCCATCCCATACATGTCATTCTCACTTTCCTGCTTATCACTAACCCACTGCCTCCTGGAGGTGGGGCCCAGGAGGGAGGGGCCCTCCTGTCTCCCACTGATTGGTACCAGCTTTGCCAATTTTCCAGTTAAAAGCCTGCAGGTGTGATGGCAGGGAGAGCTATTGCATTTTCCCCTCTGCCCGTGCTGGGTGGAGCTACTGCATTTTCCCCTCTGCCTGTGCTGGGGGGAGGTACTGCCTTTTCCCCTCTGCCTGTACTGGGGGGAGCAACTCTGCCTGAGGAGGATTTCCAAGCTCTTGATCTTGGTTTTGTACATATTTGTATATATTTGGTTATTTCTATTATTATTGTTATTATATTCTTTTTCATTATTATAGTTTATTAAAACTGTTTTAACTTTCCAACCCATAAGTCTCTCTCTCTTTTCCCTTTCCCCTCGGGTGGGGGGTGGGGGGAGGGTTAACAGAGAGCATCTGCCACCTGGTTAATAGCTGGCCCAGCTTTAAACCGTGACAGGAATACACTTTAAAAATCTCAATAACCACATATTTTGGAGGATCTCTAGCATGTTGCAGGATTAAAATTAGAATTGCAAAGAAAAGAAAAAAAATGAGAGTGGGCTCCATCAACTGAATATCACTAAGGCCAAAGCCAAGTGCTGCCCTGAGTGGGAAGGGGAGTTGCAATGCGACCAGCAGCAGCTCTGGGGAAGAGGACCGGGGGCAGCCAGCAGCCCACAAGGCAACCATGAGCTGAGAGAAGGGTGGTATCACAAGAAAGATTGGTCTTGCTTGGAGGGACATCATGTATATGACTCAGTGTATGATGATCATCATCTACCACCTGACACAGCAGAGGACACAGCTGGAGGAATGACATTTTACAGAAGGTGAAGACAAAGGGGAAGCAATCCAGAGGAACAGCGAGGTAGGAAGGTAAAAGTTTAGCAAACACAGCCTACTGAGTATCAAAAGAATTGAGTCTGTTTTGTCCAAATCACTGTCTTCTGATATACAGAAGGTTGTTTACAGCAGACAGTGGTCTGTTCTCCCGCTCCAGTCAGGCAGGACAAGAAGAACCTGGCTCAATTTGCAACTTAGACTCAGATTTAATATTTAGGGAAACTTTTGAATGATAAGTGTATACCAGGCTACTTGGGTTTTTAATCAACTGCACTGACATCTTTTTCAAACAATAGAGGTCACCACCTGTCAAGACCGACTTTCCTTTGGACCATACTCAGAGCAGGAAGGTGGACTCCATAACTTCTCAGGGTCCTTCCAGTCCTGCTTCCCCACAGTTCCTTGGCTTCATGATAGCAAACCCAAAATGTCCTTTTCAAGAGTGACAGACGCAGACTGGTGGCTGTATCAGCGCAAGTCAGCTAGACGTAAGCTATAAACAAAGGTAAGACTGAGAATCAGATACTACCTTGTGCTGTCGAAAAATGCTGTAACATTTCCTGATGCATAAAGGAAAAATACTGTCCTTCCACCTAAGCTTTTCCCTCCCAGCTTGACTTCAGCCTGTAGGCCTACATGAAATACTGTAGGTTAAGTGGTTTCAAATCCATCCCTTGTCAGCAGTAAAGGTCATGCTACAAATCAGCCACTTTCATGCAGCTTTCTCTCTGCTGACATTGTCAGTTAAGGAAACATTCTCTGGTTCATAGCTCATGGTCTGAAGCAAAGAGAGAGGAACTGTTTTGTGGAGTTAAGTTTCAGTACTATTATTCAACATAACTTTATAATTGCCAAAATGTTTTGGTCCATGGTGCATGTTTGTAAACCTACAAGTTTTCTCTAGGAAGTTTTCATTCTGAGTCGCTTTCCTATTGCCTTAAATATTGTGTTTGATATGGTAGCTGAATTGCAGATTGGTTGATGATGGTATAGTTTAAACTTACACAGTTAGTATTGCAGTGAATCAAAAATACTTTTTGATCCACAATAGTTGCTAGTAGTATTTCCACTAGTGCCACTTTCATGGAATTTTATGAATTGTCTCTTTTGGTCTGTGGGCAGAATAGCCCTCAATCCAACCCTGCTCTTTCAGTATGATTTCAAATGT
Source organism: Nyctibius grandis (assembly GCF_013368605.1). Taxonomy (NCBI): domain Eukaryota; kingdom Metazoa; phylum Chordata; class Aves; order Nyctibiiformes; family Nyctibiidae; genus Nyctibius; species Nyctibius grandis. The sequence goes on along the minus strand of NC_090658.1, from coordinate 48,067,099 downwards.
TCTGATCCCTTCAAATAGTGGCACTATAATAAAGGTTTGCAGCCCACCCACAATATGCATGTGGTCCAGTTATCATGTGTCTGCTTCAGTTTCAGTATATCATATTCAAGGGCTTGGACTGACATACCTTGGTGTCTGCCAGCAAATTGCCCCCTTCTACTTAAATACTACAAGACAGTTTGGCACGTCAGAGAACAGCTTTCTAAATAGGTTTTATATGAGGACTACCTTTAAAAGAAATAAAAATCTGACCTTCCAAAAAGCACAGTGAGATCCTGGGTTCAAGAATGTACTCAAGAAACTTAGTATCTTAATCATATATCAGGGGAATAATAACTAATCCATCATTTTTAATGGCCTATCTGTTTCCCCTCAGGATTAGAATTCAGTTACTTTCCCTGCAACTAAGATCCTGTGACCTTAAAAAAATCCTACACTCTACCTCAACTGTGTGCAGTAGTTATTGTTACTTTTATCTTTGTTAACATATATTACCTTGGGAAATAAAGTACTGAGATGAGGCACTTGTTACCCAACATATGCCAGGTACAGAAATTGAACCACAAACACCAAGAGGGGTTTGGGTGGTGTCTGTGGCGTCTGTTGGAGGAAGAGAAAGTGGATGATCCTGTCACCGTCACTGTTACCTGGCCTCAGATCTCCCCCTGAGCAGCAGGCAATGGGTGCCGGAGCCTGCTCTATTTACTGATGATCAGGCAGAACTGGGGTGAAAAGCAGAGCTATTTATCTGACAAAAATGTTCCAGATTTGAGTCCTGCCTGAAGCCATGCAGAGAGGCCCTCTCTGTTCTACCTACAGTCCTTCTACAGCTGAAACTTCAGCTGTTCAGAGAATCAAAATAACGTTCCTTAGTCACCTTGCTAGCCTTGGGGCCAGATAAGGACAGCGTTAGGAGATCCCATCCCATTTACTCAAATGCTTCTGTTGTCATTTTTTCCATGCTGCAGCTGGGACCAAGTACACGAGCCTGATGACGACCCCCAGTGCTCCTGCCCTGCAGACCCCATGGCAAGTTTGCTCTGCCAAGCGGCAGAGCTGCCATGGGCAGGCAGCCTTGCACCCTCACCCCTGGCTGCAGGATCAGGCGGAAACCCAGGGGAGACAGAAGGAACAGTCTCTGTCTTCTGGGATGCAGTCTGGGCTGCATGAACTGAAAATAAAAAAAAAAACAAATCCAGTTGGAGCCACTGGTTGAAGGTAGTCCCCAAGCAGGGCTCCACAGCTCCGGCCCTGGGAAAGCACCGGCATTGAACTCTCCCAAATGACTGTCTCACTCCAATTCAAGTACCAGGTTTTCATTCAGCAAAGTTCTCATACAGCTGGACCTTGATTTATTTGATCAGGTTATTTGCCTGAAAGGAATAATCACGCATCTTCTAACAGTTGTGATTTCTCTGCTTCGTTGATTAAAACAACTCTTTTCCACTATTTTCTCTCCAGCCACACACCCCAACCCCACTAATTAAATAGATCCAACCCTCACAGCCGTAAGACTTCAATGGCTCAATAACATCCTGAGTCAATGTGTTGCAAAGCTGCTTTTTAATTCATTCTTCATGCAAATGATATACAATTAGACCTGGTTAATCTGCATTCCTTCTGCAAACTCTATTGTTAATAGGATTTAAAAAAAAAACAAACCTTCAGCTTAACAAATCAATGGCACATACAGGCTATCAGATCAGTTACTCCTTAAACCTTTTGGATGGCCAGACATATGGGGGAAGAAAGCAATGATTATAACAAGGCCTTGCGAGAGTACTTTGCGGTGCTTGGGATGTCTGACTTCAGAAGCTTTCCACCCCTTTTTTTCTCCCAGCACTGCTCGTCTCCTCAGGTCAGGAGAGGGGAGGGGGAATCCCAGAGAAAAAAGTCCGACCTTTTGGACATTCATTATGGACTGACAAGGGCTGGGGGTTCCCCAAGGCTTTCTTTCTAAATTGAGCTGAATTTTTCAACAAGGGCCCAGCCCTTAGGACAGATTTTTACCTGTAAACAGAGAGCGTTGATAAGACAGAGGAAAAAAACACATTCCCTGCTCAGGCACGCGGAGCGCTGCTGCTTTGTGTCTTGCTAGGGAAATTCTGGATACACTGACAGACGTGTCCAAGTTTCACTTCCAGCTCGGGTGTACTGATAAGCCTCTCAAAAGGGAAATGTCTTTCTTCTGGCCCTTGACCCAAGGTGAGACGTGGATGCCTGGGATCTCCAGTCACAGGCTCTGCCTTCCTCGGGAGGCGGGGGGAGGATTGGATGGCCTTTTCCTGCAGGTTAGGTGCATGGGGAAGGGCTATAGGTGTTACACGTGAGAAAATATCCCCAATGGTCTCACAGCACTTTGGTAGCCTGCAAAGTGACAGGGCTGGATGAGGACTGCCAAGGTAGGAAGGGTCCCAGGGCAGGAATAAGTTCACTCTCACATAAATGTTATTGCCTTTCTCTTTAGCATTGAAGTGCCCATTGTTTGTGCGATGTGGCACATCAATATAGCTGAGGAATTAAAATTCTTCATCCACAAGGCATGAGTGAAGCAAGGTACTCAGACCTTCTTCATGGTGAATCTCTCCTTTCATTCAGCTTTGGCCCTCTAGTCAATAAGGGCACCAGCTGTGATGAGGGCCCCAGTCCATCTGGAACTATTCATTTGGGTCACCAGATGATAAGGACTTTCAATCCCTGCCAAACTTGTCCTGATTTGCACAAGGGACCAGGTGCAAAAAGCCTCTGTATCTCAAGACAAATCCCCTCTTGTCACAACCATACCAGATACACTCACAGGCACCTCACACTGGGATATTGCAACCTTCTGCAGCCAGAAAATATTATCCTTCATTATGCATATACCTTCCAGTACAAACACAACAACTACTGATGTGCCTTGACAGCTCTCCTCTCTTTCCTTCTCCCCTGATGCAACACTGAGCAATGAGAAGCAGGCTCTCAGGGAAAAGTTTGCATGAAAAGTGATAACATGAAAATATGTCAGCCTTCCTGAAAAGCATTCAGGCAGCGTCAGTCAACAGGACTGCCTGCAGGCTTAAAAAAAGCACACAGTTCACTTCTCAGACCTCACAGCCTGGCAACCACATCTCAATCACACAGGGAAGCTTCAGCCTCGCAGGACTCGGCTGGTTTTCCCTTTCCAGCCAGGACGTATGCAGGAGAGCAGGACTGACAAGGCATTTCTGGTGCCATTACTCATTAATTGGATGGAAAAATATTTGGCATATTTTTTAAGTTTTCTGCCAGCCTTCAGAGCAGAGGAGAGACTCGTCCCACCAGCACCACCACTGCCAGCAGCAGTCCAGCATGTCCCCAGCCAAGGCAGGGCAAGCTCCTCCTGCATGGTAGCCCCTTGCTCCTACCCTCACCCGAAGCTCATGAGGCTGATTGTCTTAGGCTTCTCAGCCTGGAAAATGTACAGACTAAATGGACAAGACAAAAGAACAGGCAGAAGACATGGTGGTGGGTTTTGCAGGACCTCCAGTGAGAAAACAATAGTAACTCTCCATCTTCCAGCCTTAGTATCATCATGTTACCACACCACATTACTTCTCAATAGACTTCAGGGCTTCCTCTCTTCTCCTTGTCATCCCTTTGGCCAACCTCTCTCTTCCTTTCACTATCCATATTTATTTGCAAGAACTGCATAGTGATTTGGTGAATGTTTTACATCTCCATGGTGTAGCTAAACTGTTCTGGCAAGGTTGCTGTTTTAAAGTTAGCTGAGGTAGATCCACAATGCCCTCAGGCACAGCATCTGGCATTACAGCATCCGCTAGTGCAAGTCACCCGGGGCTTCTGCCATTGTGTTATAAAGAAGAAATCATAGCGAAATCATGAGTAGCAGAATCTGTGAAGCCAGCAGTGTCCTTCCTGTTCGTACACAGTTCTGCAATCCCCTTTGGAGCCAGAAGTGCACTAATAACAATGGTATTCAAGCAGACAGTTATAATAACTAGTCCTCTCCAGATCACAATGGGCCTGCTCTAATTACAAACGCTAACTGCAAACCCCAAGCAGTTACACTAAACCCAACTGAATAACTCCAATTTTCCCTGGTGAAAATGGCTGCAGGATTTGGCCCTAAAGTCATTTTTTGCTCTTCTCATCGCAGCCACAAGGCAGATCCTCCAGAAGTTCAAACCTCGTAACAAAGTAGTGATGTCTGAGGACATATTAAAAGAGGCCAAACTATCTGAACAGCACTAAGGCAGAGCTCAGGTAGCAGTGTCTATGCAGCCCAGAGGTACCCAGGTTATGTAGGTGCTCATATTTCCTTGTATCACTTGGAGACAGACAAGCATTTTTGAAGCTGGCACCTCACTCTCCCACTGCTTCAGGGCAGAAGGAGCTCTGTTAGCTTTACAAAAACTATTTCTGTTCTGTGTTTGTACAGCAGCAAGCAACAGGGCCCTCACCTTACCACATCGCTGCACTCAGGGAGAAGTGCGGTCTAGCGGGCTATTGAAACACCTCTAGGTGGAAAGAAAGGAAAATCCCTTCAAAGACCTCTCTACTGGTTACCAGCTTTGTTACAGGCTCTTCTACCTAGGGTTTGAGTCTACTAATTTTACATAGTAGTAATTTTACTATACACTTTCAACCGACGATTGTTAGAGATGATGGGTAATCTACTGCTTCTCTCTCTTGATGGATAATGACAGATAAGCATTTCAATTAGGATCATTGAAATGAGTCACATCACCAAAGCAGAAGCACTGAGTTTAACAGCAAGAGAAAAATATGTGTACAATGAACAATGTGGTCCAGTGTTGATCAAAAGTTGTTCAGAGACTCCTTTGAAATAAGGGGCTTCTATTTCATAAACTGTTCTAATTATCACAGGTCTACAAAATGAACTTCAGTGTCTCACAAAAATAATTTTTCTTCTAGTTTGGCTATTTATACAGTAAACATATCAAGGTCCTTTTCCTCATTTGCAGCTTCCTGCACTCATCTTCCCTGGCTTGTGTCCTTTTTTATTTCTTCTTTTTTCTCCTTACAATCATGTTACTGCCAAACATCTCCATCTCCGTCTCCTTGTAGTTAAGGCAACTACTCATGTAAACAACAGCTCCAAGTGTGGGTGTTACATTGACAGTCTGACAATGTATTCAGGCAATTCTAGCCAATTCTATCTGCATTTTCAGTGGGAACAGTCCTCATTATTGTCATCATATTAGATATCTGAGTAAATACTGAAAAAAAATCAGATACAAACTTACCTTGGAAACAGTATGCTTCTCATCTCTGGTTCTAGCCATGATTCCTAAGAACAAAAAAAAAGGGGGGAGAGAAAAAAAAAAAAGAGAACAAATAATTCTTTTGAAAACAATGCAACAAAATGTTTGACACCTTGGAAAGGCTGGCATTTGTTTTATCTGTCCCAGGTCACTTACCCTTTCTTCTTGCTTTTCTTTCTGAAGCCAGTTACCTGGTGTGGTGAAGGTGACATCTATAGCATCACAGGGTGGTTTGATGATCCACTGTGGTACCCGTGATCTTGCTGCAGGCTCTGGGCACTCTTTTTGATTCTGGGATCTGCTCTTCATTCATAGAATCATAGAATCATAGAATGGTTTGGGTTGGAAGGGACCTTAAAGATCATCTAGTTCCAACCCCCCTGCCACAGGCAAGGACACCTTTCCTCTAGACCAGGTTGCTCAAAGCCCCATCCAACCTGGCCTTAAACACTGCCAGGGAGGGGGCAGCCACAACTTCTCTGGGCAACCTGTTCCAGTGTCTCACCACCCTCACAGTAAAGAATTTCTTCCTAATATCTAATCTAAATCTACCCTCTTTCAGTTTAAAACCATTTCCCCTCATCCTGTCACTACTTGCCCTTGTAAAAAGCCCCTCTCCCACTTTCCTATAGGCCCCCTTCGGGTACTGGAAGGCTGCTGTGAGGTCTCCCCGGAGCCTTCTCTTCTCCAGGCTGAAGAGCCCCAACTCTCTCAGCCTGTCTTCATAGGAGAGGTGCTCCAGCCCTCTGATCATCTTTGTGGTCCTCCTCTGGACTCGCTCCAACAGCTCCATGTCCTTCTTATGTTGGGGGCCCCAGACCTGCAGCACTCATGTCCACCAAACTTACTGACCTCCATGGGATTCTTTTCTTCTAGAGGGAAAAAAGCACAGGATCTGGCCCAAATTGTGACAAAACAGATCGTAAGCATGGGAGGATGGGAGGCCTAGAAATAGACCATTAGTGGAAACCAATCTTGGAGCCAGAAGTGACCTGAAATCGCTCTTGCATGGGAATGTCTCCCCCAGCTCATCTCCTGCAATGTGTCCTCCATGCATGTCATCAGCTCTGTCACTTTCCTGCAGGGAATTACTAATGGGTTGGGATCTCTTCTTCTCCCCGCTCTGCCCTTTCAAGCCGGTCACGGCCATCCTCATAAATCTGCCAGGACGCTGACAGCCAGACTGCAGCTCACAGGGGCTCAGGGGACTTTGAGTGATATTCCTTCTGTTTCAGCTCTTTCCAAGACAGTCATTGATTTAGGAGGATGAGTTTCCTTTTACATGTTCGAATTAAAAAAAAAAAAAAAGAAAAAGCAACACAGGGAGAGAGAAAAGGGAATAAGAAAGATAGTGGCACCGTGATCTTCTGTATTGAAATGACTGCAAGTGTAGGATGTGTCCCTGGAGAAACAGACTTTCCAGGCAGTGAAAGGAGCAAACAAAGAGTGGCAAAAAATGGTCCAGGGAACTCGACTAGTTGTCTGTGGATTCGATAGAGTGCCACACATGCTTTATCTCTACCCGATGTCTTGTTAGTGAAGAGCCATTTATTTATTTTAGAACATGTTGATAATGAATGCTCCTAGCAGATAACATAGTCTCAAACCAAAACAAGGCTTTCTGTTAACTCTAATCCCCTTGGTTTTATTTCAGCAAAGACTATCTGTAGTATTCTTTCACTTTCTTTACCAGTGAGCTGCTGCCAACTCTAATCGCTCTGTCTCACACCAGACATCATTTCTATTATCTGGATGATTCTAAACGACCCTGTCTTCAGCATTGAAAGGCAGCTTGATGTTATCTGAGGGACCACAAAAAGCCTACACACATAAAGGCAGGCTGAGCAAAGACCCTGTGTGCCACTAAGGGCTCATCACATGAAAGCAGCTTGGAAATCAGTATATAGATCTCTGGTTCTGATGTCAGTATAGGAGATCACTCCTGCGTCACTCAAGGTAAATGCCATGCTGGATGAATCGCCGAAGGCTGGGAGGTTACGTGTGGGTGAATTCTCACATGCTGGCCCATATCCAAGTGTCTCCTGAGCATGCAGAACTGGAATTAAAACCTTGCAGAAATACAGGCTTTAGAGTATATGGGTGCTTCAGAGATTGTCCACACTTTAACTTCAGGGATTGCAGTAAGAAGGCAAGTTGAAACTGATCATAGGCATAAAACTAGTTGATAGTATTAAAAATTTATGGGAAGAGTCATATGTCTGAAATGTTAATATGAAGTATTATAACCTCTTTAGAAATGCTATAATAGACAAAAGGAAATGGGAAAAGAAGCATCCTGTATTTGACAAAATGTCATGCTCCACGCCAATGAGCCAATGATCTTAAATGATAAGAGATAAGGCACAAGGGGAGCTATTTGGTGACTCTGACATATGATCAGTTTGGACAGGGGACAGGAAAGTCAGCTTTGTAAGTACCTATCTATAAAGTGTGAATATATGGGACAATCTGAATGCAACAGAGCAAAGTTTTCAGGACAGTGATTCTAAACCAGCCTTTGCATTTTTAAGGGGCAATATTCTAACTCAAAGACTGATTCATTTAACAGGGGGAAAGTCTTTCCTGGAGCTCCTCTTAACAGATAGAGGAGAACTGGGAACTGGAGAGGGTATTTAGACACAAGCAACAGTGATTTAGTTACCCTTGCTTTATGCAAACAACATGAAGTCCAAAATAACAATATAGATACTTGATACTTCAAAGGGAACATTTCTCAACATTGACAATGGTTATGAGCCCAGCTGACTTGGAGAAATAATTGAAACAGAAAATAGTTTAAAATAATCAGCAACCACTTGAGGATATAGGCTCCAAAATCTGCAGTCAACAGAGAAGGCTCTACTGCTTCAAAAAACCTAATATTTCAGAAGTGAAGTGAAAGCAGATAAAGATAGATATGTATGTAAACTAGCTACTTACAAATTAAAGGCTAGAAATGGCAGAAAATCATTAAGGAAGCAGACTAAGTCTATCACAGTTTAGGATATTGGGAAGAAACAAAGACAACATTTCAAGTTCACATTTAAAAGATGGGACCCTCAATCCAGAGAAGAAATAACTCCGTAAAGACGAATAGTGAGATCTGTAACCAACTGAACATCTGTTCCCGTTGCAGGACTGGGGAAATAACAGCAAAGAAAGCTTTTAGACATCTAAGAGAATGAGGGTGAAAGTACTAAATGTTTGGCACTGTGTCCACTTCTGATGTCCTAATTTCAGAGAGACAGATAAACTGAAGAGGCTTCACAAAAACTGTGAATAGTTAGGAATTTGGGAAAAGGTTTTAATGTGGAGGACTAAGGAGTTATTTAAGTGTTCAAACTAGTCATTTTACCAGAAGGGAGGTGACAATTGATTTAAGTGTTTTAGCAACAGTTAGAGACATTTGCAATAGGAAAAGCCAGAGTGATAATAATGAGCTCTTAGACCTAATCCTGAATCCAGTGGCTTCAGTATGAACCTGTGCAACTGCAAGCAGTGCTAACTGAGGTGGAGTTTCTTCATTGCATGTTTTTAATCAAACATGGATATTTTTTCCAAGGTCTGAGAGGTTACCACTGTGGGCAAGGCACTGGACTGCAGCTCAGAAGATATAGATTGAATTTTACATATAGGAGTGAATCATAAACACTGTCGATGTCTCACTTCGTTTTTAATGTGATAGTGTGAGCACCAACTGTTTTTCCAACTGGACTGCAAGGTCTTTTAGGCAGGGCCCATCTCTGACTATGTGCAGAATGTACTTCAGTGAGGTCTTGGGCTTGACTGAGCTCTCTAAAGTCTAGTGTAATGCAAGCAGAAGCAACACACTGATCAGTCCTTCCATTCATGGACTCACTCACACTACTGCAGAGGTGGGAAAACCCGCTCCTGCAGTTCCATTAGTGATTGCACAGGCTCAGGAGTGCAACTTCTGCAGGAGCCGGTTTTCTGCAAATGTCTTGCACAGCACAAAATCAGACAGGTAACAATTCCCCCTGCTTCAGGACTTTGGCAAGTCTTCCAGGAGGTCCCATGCTAAGTCGCAGTGAGTGCAAACTCCCTTTTCCCCATGGATATATGCACACACATGTACATGCTGAACATTTTCACTAAGTTCTGCTGAACCTGGATTTTTCTAGAGATGGAAATGCTGGCAAAATCCATCACGTTTTTCAGTGTACTGTCCGCTCTGTAATGGTTTTACTCAACTTACACCATGGTAGCACAGACTGTCCTTTACACAGGAGGGCTGGGTACGGCTGCCGAGGCCAGACAGCCCCACGGTTAAAGTTCAGCGTGAGTATGGTGCAGAAAGGATAGGGCTGAGGGTAGGCCAGCTGCAGCACAACCCCAAGCACAAGCTGTTTATTAGGGTGAGCGTAAAGCACTCCAGAAGGGCAAGACTCAATGTTCTTCCTTTTGATCCTATTATCATATGACAACATGATTAAAGAGAGGGTAAAGGCAAGGCCCTCATGGAAGAAGCATAGGGGTGTCAAACCACTAATGGAAACTGTCACAGAGGAGACAGAAAGTTTAAAGAAAACATGCCCCTCTCTCCCCACAGGGCAGGGAGCAAAAGGGATCCCAGTGCCAGCAGAAGCTGCACACAAAGGCAGAGCAATAAAAACAAGAACATGGGACAGAACTCAGAAAAGTAAATGTGGTGTCAGCTCCTCCTTTGTCATCTCTGTGTCCTGGGAAACCAGATGACAGCAAAGATTGGATGCATGGCCCTTCTGGACACATCCCTTGCACACAAGCCCTATTTCCATGGGTCCTAAACTCATTTTAGTTTTCTTTTTAAGCCCTCAAGCCCACGCCTCAACCTAAGCTCCTCTACCTCCCTGCATAGAGGAATGGCAATGCACAGGCAGTGCCCAATTCAAGTAGAACACCGGGCACCACAGTCCAGTCCCTGAACAGTGAAGAGGTCAATCCAGGCCCCTAAGAAGAGCGTTTTTCCCTGTGACAACTGGTTTGGAGCCATTCATCGTGTGGCAGGTGATACCCACTGATGCGGGGCTCCAAGTGCAATGCCTCTCACCGGGTGGGATGGGGCTGCACTGACAGGACAGAGCAGGATGTGGGGTGGCAAGCTGCAAACACTGTGCCATTACAAAACAACCTGACAGTGGGCACTGGAGGCCAGGACAGGCAAGCCCTAAATGCTCCCTCCATCCCCACATCAGTCCTGGGTGGAGACACTCACCTCCCACACTCCCTCTCCCCTCCTCATGACTGCACACTTGCCTTGATCACTAATGAGCAATGCCTCATCCCCTCCAGCGGCGGGCACAGGGTCATGCAACTCAAGACTTCATGCAAAGGCAGGTGTGCTGAGCATCGGGGGCTGGTCCCAGGCCCTTGCTTTGAATGGGGAAGATGGCTGCAGGTCATCACTCAGCACACATGGGCTGCCAGCTCTGTGGCAGGATGGGGGGAGAAGGCCTTGGCAGGTCAGTGCTGAGATAAGGTCCTTAAAATCCCAGGATCAGTGAGCTTAGAGTATTAGGAGAAGCATTAGAGGGGAAACAGTACCATTAAAATGTGTAAATTAACTACTTAGTAAGGGAGAGTGCCCTTCCTTCTCTCTTTTTCTGTAACTTCTCTATAATGCCTCCCTTTCCCTTTTCATCTCCCATTTCCTCTGTTTCCTTTCCTTTGATTCCCTAGCACCTCATTTTCCTCCCTTCCTTCCCTTTCATGTTCAAATCCCTTCCCTCTGTCTCCCCACCCTCCTTCCCCTTTCTGTCCTGACCAAGGTTGGATCCTACCTCCAGTTTCATCCTTTATCTAAAACACTAGGCAGATTTTGTAACTTTCTGATGTTGCTATGATTGCTACCCCTGAGGCTGCAAAGACTTGAATAACTTATTTTTCCTGGCTATGGCTTCAGACAACTGAAGTATAGGAAGTCACTGGGGTCTGCAGTGAAAGGACAACCACAGTGTAGGGGAATTTCAGCCGTGTTTCCACTTCTCTCTGCTTAAGACCACAAGGGAGCTAGATCTCTGCAACAAAGCTATCAATCAGGACTATGTCCAAGAGTTCAACTCTCATCTTGCCTCTCTGGTCACAATGAGTTGAACAAATCTGAGTGCAGGAGGATTTTGGCCCTGACAGTGCCTTCCTCTCAGGACCTAGATGCGCACCTCTGTGAGAAATAGAACTTCACTATAAAGTGGCATTCCTTTCCATGAATGAAACCACCAGTCAGCAGTGAAGCTTGTTATACCAACCTTGAACTACCAGTGGTAGCATCAGCAGCAACATGGAAAAAAAAAAAACAAACAGTGGAAAACTGTCAAAAATTGAATGTTTTTAACACAAAACATTAAATCAATATTTATTTTAATGAGTTTAATAGCATTCTCCCCCATTAGCTCCCAAGAGTTCTATATCAGCTGAGCCTTCTGGAGATGCCCAGAACATCTGGATACTCATTTTCCATTTCCCACTGGAGCCTTAAAAACTCAATTTTGTGGTATGAAATACAGTCTATTCTGTTGAAATGCCAAGGCAGGGTTTTCTCCCTCCAGTATTCAGAGAGCATGTACTTCAGTTTTGCTTCTGCTGTCTGTTGCACTTTCCATAAGTTGTGCGGTTGTTGATGCTAGCAGCATCTCAGATATGTTGAAAACATTTGCCACAAAAGCAAACACTTCTAGGGTGCACAATGGCTCTGGAGACACGGACATTGGCAGGCCTGTGCATGTACAAGCAGATAGGCAGGTGGTCACTCAGGGAGAAATAACCTGGCAGTGGCGTACTCCATGAACCAGGAGCACCACTCAGGATAGATGCATCGACCACTCCTTTGCTGTGAGGACCAAATGGGACTCTCCCCTCTGCCCAAGTCTGAGCGGAGGTGAGTGCAGCATTGCAACTCTTGTGCTTTCTAAGGTGGCCTCCTCAGAGGAACAAGAGGACTTCAGTGTCCACTCTGGTACGGGAAGGAGGGAAGGAGGGAAGGAGGGAAGGAAGGAGGGAAGGAGGGAGGGAAGGAAGGAGGGAAGGAAGGAAGGAAGGAAGGAAGGAAGGAAGGAAGGAAGGAAGGAAGGAAGGAACGAGAGACATGGGGAAAGGAAGAAGGGAAGAAGGAGTGATATGGGGAAAGGAAGAAGGGAAGAAGGGAGGGAGGGATAGAGATATTGAGGGAAGGAAGGATGAGGGAGCACTGGTTTTGCAATAAGCTATATTTCAATTGTGCTTTCATTTATCTGCATCTCACTGTTAAAGACGTGTCCTCCAACTTTTTCTCTCTTTGTATAGAAAACCTGCTGCATCTACAGAAAAAGCACTCTGCACCTACTCTCTTTCATTTTCCAGTTCTTGCAGGTGTGCAGCTCCAGTGAACCTTACTGAAGATCTTGTTCAGGCTTACTTCTGATGCCGTTGAAGAAAGAACAGACTCTCTGTGCAACGAATACCTTTCCAACCATCTTTGCAATAAATCTGTCAGATCTGCCTGTCAGATTCACACAACAGTTCCTTGACTCAATTTGCCAAATAGATATAAATAGTATTAAGAAGACACATTTCATTTTGAAAAGACTTTATAATGAAAGAAATATGGTGCTAGGGAAACAGGTATTTCAGGAAAACCTGGTCCCAAAGTCACACAATGCCTCCCCAGATGTAGTCAATAACATGTCTCAGATGAACCTCCTGTTAACAGTAAAGCATTTGAAAATGTACATATCTCATATTTTTGTGTTCCTTCCTTTGACAAGATGCTGCAAACAGGAGATTTTTGTTCCTAACACATATACCACATAGCTCTGGCATAAGAATTTGGCACCATGACAAAGCATAACAAATGTTACTGCCTCACTAATACCTTTTTGTGGTGATATTTTTATGATTTCCTAAATTCTTCTTCAGTGGGAGCTTGGCACCTGGTGCACCTCTAATGTAGTATAACATAACCACTGGTAACTAGTGAAAGCCTCCATTGAAAGCATGACAGTTCGGGTCACTCCAGCACGTTCCTCAGTAATATGGGGAAGGCTGCGGCTGACTTGATGACAAAACGGCAGGAGCAGCAGCTGATTGCATAAAGCCTGGGGAGCAAATTTGGCTTTGCTTGGCAATCTGCTCACGGCTCCTCAAGCACACAGCTCTGTGCTCTTGGAGTGAGGAATCAGTGCAGGGGCATTAGGGTAACCCTTCACACGCTACTTGCAGGATTAGAGGAGAGATGTGATGACAGCTAGAGCTGGGATGGATATTTTTAGCAAGCCATATAGCCAATGTGTTTTACTTCTATTCCTACTCAACAAATCTTTCGTGAGGATTCTTTGGCTTTTATAATTGTGTCTGTTACCAAAGTCATTCAGTCACTGCTCCAAGCACATTCTGGTCAATACGTGACTGGAAACTATAGTCTGAGCATGTACAAGCTGTTTGTTTGCTGCAGCTGCTAGGGAGGTTGGTTACCACAGCCACGCTATATTGTTCCCAGACTAGATGACTTTAGCAACTGTCCGGGGGTGTTCACGTGGGTCAAAGACAGGAGGGTAAGAACAAGCAGTGAGGCTAAGAGGAATTAGCCAAGCAGACGCCAAAAAACTGAGCAATTGTCTTAGAGTCCAATTTGAAATTGATCTTCTGTCCTCGCGTTCGTGCTGGAGTTTCTGCTTGCACAGTCCCAATTGCAAAACGTTCCACCTCATCTTGCCTGTCCTCATCAATTACCTCCCTATGTCCTCACCAAGTGGTCTGCATCACAGCTTGGCAAGGGAGCCCCAAGAGACAAACTGGTTCCTCTCCTCTCCAAGGGTGGGTGAAGACCCCAGCTCAATCCCAGCAAATATCAGCCCACTCATTGCTTTGAACCTCCAGTGAGCAGGGGCCCACCACTGCTCTAAACCATTGCACCTCATGCCTACAGTTAGCAAGCTTTTCCTAACCTACATCTCTCTTAATGCACAATAAATCAGTCTCTCTTCTCTGTTAACCTTACATATCTGAGGGCTGCTATTATGATCTCCGTTCAGACTTGGCTTTTCCAAACTAATTCCGTTTCCTTCAGCCTGTCCTCGTAGGTTGTATTTGCTTGCTCTCTTATCACTCTTGCTGCTCTCCTAAGGACTTCCTTGGGTTTGGATACATATTTTTTTCAAAGCAGTTTCATCTTCTTTCTCATTTTCTTCTTCAAAAACCAGTTCTCTCCTTCCATGACCCATATCACAACAGCCACAGCACAAGGTGCTAATGGAAAGAGAGGAGAGGCTACAACTTGCTACAGTAAATCTGCCCTGAACGCACTGTATGTATAAAATTGTGTTTATTGTATGTATTTTGTTTGCCAGGATTTGCTATGCCCCTAAGCAACTGCTCAGTTATTCCTACATGTAATAATTAAAACCCAAATTAATTTTAATACATAGATGTAAAACAGTGAATGTCAAATAGCTGAACTTAAACACCTAAAGTCTGGCTTTTAACAGGACTATTTTTCCTTTTTAATAAGTATGCTTGCATTTTTGCACCTCTGTTTATTGTGGACAACTGGCTTTGAATGCATAGATCTAATGTGTAAATAACTTCAGTACAAAACCCTAATTTCCTTATGCTGGGTTTGCCCCCTGCAAAAAAAGAACTCAATAAAAAACACTTAAAATACAAATTATTGCAAAATTTTAGCAACAAAAAAATCAGAAACTGGCTCCTGCTCATTCATTTTGTTTTCATTCTTCCCTCTGCCCTTTTCTTGAACTTTACATGGCTTTTTTTTCCCCTCCACTTTTGTCAGTGATGGGAAATTTCTAATCTAACATACTGGATTCGTCCCTATTTGAAAATGAAAAGGAAACACATTTGCACTGAGATACACTGAGGGGCATTTGTTAAAACCAAGCAGAGTAGCAAAGTTCATCTCCCAGCAGCAAGACTTGTGGCAAGAGGTAACTGCATTTGTCCCTTTTCTCCCAAAGGCTCATTACAGCTGAGCAGGTCAGACCTGTCATACATCGCCACATTTGCCGGGGCTAGGAAAAAAAAAAGAAAGAAAAACACCCTGCACTTGGATGCAAGGGCTGTGCATCCCTTGTGCTTTGTCTGGGGCAACCCTTTCACAGAAGTGCAGACATTGTAAAACGGGGTCAGGAAAGTAGCAAGCCAGCTGCCTGACACCCTTTCGACTGCCTCCTGTGACCGAGGAAAGTGCAAAGACGAGAGCCTTTCCAGGGAAAATCCCAAGTGCAAGCCTGATTTTGGTCTTGCCTCGGGTCGGGGTTTGGGGTGTTTGTTTCTATTAGTGTCACCTTTCGACTTCAGTGGGCCTCCTGCCATTTTCATGGCAGGATAGAGGAGAGCAAACCCAAGCCCTCTCCCCTCCTTCAGAGCCGGTGAGCCCAATCCTCAGCTGATATTCATCAGCCCAGCGCCACCGATCGGACAGCATGGCATGGTGCAGTGCAGCACCTTCTGGGCCAAACCTTGCCTGGAGCCCAGCAGCTTTCAGCCCAGGGTAATTCCACCAAAGTTGAGGGCAGCTTTATGCCAGTCTAACAAAGAACAGACACAGACTTGGCAGACCTTAATGAGCTGATGCTGATCATGTATCTGTCTTATTGAATTTGCATTTCATTAGGAGACTTCATTTGAACCACAGCTGTGAATATTTGAGGCCCTGATTGTGTCTATGGATACTAATTTGTTCAAAGAAGACAAGGAGGATACTGAGCTGCAACCCTGACCCTTTTCACATTGATCAGACAAGATAGATCCTCCTTAAAAGTAATGTCAGAGCTGTACCGACAACGTGTTCAGGCCATTATACCCTGGTCGGTATTGAGCTGCCTAAATGCCTCTTCCTGAAACTCATCACCTCAGGGGACAGGGGAGGGAAGCTGGACCGCAGCACCCTACTTGAGCCTTTGCCCGATGAAATTTCTTCTTCACTTAGTGTAGCTTCGTGAAGCTGATGAAACCCATGGGATGGGAATATACCATCAGGGAAAAATGTCCCACCTCCGGAAGGCAATGCCATCTTTCAAATACTGAATTCTTAGTTGAGGCTGCGTGATTATCCCTGTAGCCATGTAAATCAGATTACCGTACCATAATATTCTGTAGGAATCCCACATCTTTTAACGATGGAAAGACTGCAGCCAGCAGAAATTAAACAGTTAAAAGGCAAGAATTGTGATAAGCAGATGGCAATTATTGCCGCTTACTGGTAAAACCTGTTTGTATTAAAAATATCTCAATGTTTCCACTGAAACCTACCAATTAAGAGATTAAACTGTATTTCATTCACATGCATGTGAGTATGGGCTCACACACGCACCTGGCACCCCCAGCTCCAAATTCCACCTAGAGGCTGGCTGAAAATACACCCGCTGATTGTCTGCCGCTTCTCTTCCGTTTATTGGGTGGGAATTCGTTAGGTTTGGTTTTGGGTTGTTTTACGAGCTGTCAGGAATAAAAAATTTTCACCTTATTATCAGAAGAAACCAGAAGCTGTTGGCAAATACAGCTATTTTTCAGAGAATTATCTGACTGGGGAGTGGACCTTAAGTGATGAAGCTACTTGAAGCCCAGCCAGGCCTGTAAGGTGGATGGTACATCGCCAAGATTTTATTCTTAAGCTAGCCTAAGTGAGATGATTTGACTGAGAATTGCCCTAAGTAAACATGCTAATAGTATGGAAAATGTTAGCCCCTTTCCCTCCTTAGCCAACCAGCTGTTTCCCCTCCACCAAAGGGAGTGACTATTGGCACTAAAGAGTTTCCTGCGTGTAACTGGCCAGTCTTTTGCCGCAGTCCCAGGAGCCTTTTTCTGTTAAGAGGGAAGCCAAACTTCCTTCACGGATACTGCCTTACTCCAAGCATTGCCTGTGTCTCTCAGAGGCTGTAAGTGGATCTGGACAACTCCCCGGAGGACTCCAATGTTTATAAACTAATAAAGGATCTGATGTTGCTGGTCTGAAAGCCAGATGTAGCTGCTGCTGGAAAAGTAGGATTTTCTCTCCCTACTCACTTTTCATGTCTTGAGGTCCAGAAGGGTTTGGGGAAGGACCTGGACCACAGTCCTTACACTGCTGTTTGGGACAGCTTCATAGGAAGAAGTAAGAGCATGTCCACATAAATCATAAACCGTGATTATAAGCAGGTCTTGTAAGAAGAAAGGATGCCCCTTGTGTTGTCATCAGGCACAGGGTAACCACCCAGGTGAGTGCTGCTACCTGGCAAAGGAAAAGCGTTGGCTTCAACCAGCTCAGCTGACCGAGCGTTGCAGCTCTAAAGGAATCTGAACATCCTCTGTCAAAAAGCTCTTGCGCAATGCCCTTTCCTAGGATATTTCCAGTCCACTCTGGTACTACAGAAATCAGTGATGATGCAAGGACAGCTTTTGATTTAACTTTTCAGTGCTCCCATCTCTGCTTCCCTAGCTGAAACCAGAAAGTGCAGAGACCCCTCTGAACAAGCAAACAAACAAAAAAAGTAAACTGTTTCAGCACTCCTAAAAAGTTCAGTTCAAGCCTGATCAGGGACTTGGCAGGAGCTTGGGAATAGTTTTTTGCTTTGTTTGAACCAACCCTGAAATCCATCACACAGAAAAACTCATCCTCTAATGAGTTACTTATGAATGTTGCTTTCTGGTGCCTGCACATGCTCCGAGATCGGGGGACAGGGAGCGAGGAGAAGAGGTGTCTCAGCATGTTTCCCACCCACCCTGCTGCCACTCGCAAGGGGGTTTCTCCTTTCTCAGTTTGCTGTTCTCAGGAAGGGGCCAGGAGTCACCCAGGTGACCCTCGCAAAGCTCCCCTGAGACTCCCAGGGACAACCAGGCCTCTGCGGAGGCGATGCCGGTGCCGTTCTCCATTGGGATCTGCAGGGGAGGCTAAAGTAGCACGACTGGCCGCAGAGGTGCACTGGCCTAGAAAGTTCCCAGATCCCTCACCACAGCCCAACCAGGCAAATAAATAAATAAACCATGGGGCACACCCACCCCCCCTGCCCCTTCCTCTCCACGGGTCCCGTGAGAAAGATGTCACCTCTTCTCAGGCCTGCTGCCACCAGAGCCCTGAAGAGCAGGGCCAAGCAAGCGTCCCCCTCCCACCAGTGCCACCTCCAACGGCCCCGCTGTAAGCAGCTTCGCACCTCTGTTTGTCTTTGCCAGCCATCACAATCCCCCTGCCAAGGCCTGCTCCTGGGGCCTGCCCTGCGGCCAGGCAGCTGTGCTCATCCTCAGGGTGAGGGAGGTTGCACCTCATAGGGCGTTTTGGGAAGAGCCCCATGATTTTTGGAGGAGCAGAGGCACTGCCTCAACTTCCAGAGGAGAGGAGAAGCAGGAGGGCCGGGCCCGAGGACGCCATTGCCCTGCGTGGCACTTGGTTTGCCCCGCACAGCCCCTCTCCGCTGCTCCCCCAGATGAAACCCCCTTGGACTCCCCCACAGCTTCCTCGTGGCCCCTCAGACTAGATATCCAGCAGTCCCCAAGGGTATTTTTAACCTCCCCCTGCCATGTTTACAGTCAAGGTTCAGCTTCTGCGCAAACACGGTTTTCTTCAGCTTGGCAGGAGGGTTTTGTTGGGTGTTTCTGTTTTTATTTTCCTCCCCTTCTGCCCCTTCGGAGGCAATAAGGTGCACAAACAAGCTGCCCGTAGGTAGCCGAGAGCAGAGTGAGAGCAGCCTTTAAATAATAAATAAAAAAAGAGAAAGGGGGAAAAAAAACAACACCCCGTGCTACCGGGGGCCCCGTTGGTTAAAGGCTACGGCGCAGTCACTCTGAAGTGAGGGTTTAATGAAGTAGCCTGTGAGAGAATGGAGGGGATGGTCCCCGCTGCACAGATGGCTCTTTGTCACCGCTGACACCTGCCATCTGCTTGTTTGTCTAAATGATGTTGGAGGGGCATCGCGAGCCTCCAATCTGCTGCGCCGCCTCCACCAGCTCGGGGTGACCCCCTGACCCGCGTGTCAGACGGGTCCGGAGAGTTTGTTCTTTCCGCTCAGTGGGCCCGTCCCCGGCCGCGCTGCCGGCCCCTTCCCCGCCGGCAGCCCCGCAGCTGCCCCCGGCCGCACGCCGCCGCTCACCCTCCGCGCCCGCCCCACCGCCCGCCAACCCCTAAATCTCCTCTTCTTCATGCATATGAAAGGAGGAGGACGTGGAGAGATTAACCTCCGCGGGCATGAAAGGGGTACAAAAGTTTACACCGTCAGGCAGCCATTTAGACCTTTCGGGGATGTTATTTGCACTCCTAGGCTTTTTACTATCATCTCCCGGCAATGCTCAGACTCTTTCCGAGGTAATTAAGAGGCCAAATTACCCCTGATGTAACACCGCTGATATCAGGAGAGGCAATTATGATATTTAAGGAATACCGCTTCTTTCTTTTTCTCTGCCGTGAAGGCGGACTGGTGCCTTAACATCAGCTGTTACATTTAGACATCTCCAAAGACTTCTGTTTTAAAGGCAGGAGAAAGAGAGAGGATCCGCTTTCCTGACAGAGGTCACCAGCAGACTTTTGAGATCATGCCCTGAAAAAGGACATATTAATGCAAATGCATCTAGGTAGCATTTTTTTTCAAAATATCACTGTAGAAAAAGAGTATCTTCTTAATACATGAAAAGGGGCTTCTCAGTGTATGAAAAGTGACTGACAGCTGCAAACAGGGTCAGAGCTTTCAGAGAAACATGTTGCAGCAATAAGGGTGTCACAAGAATCCAACATTTAATTTTAAAAAGACCGTCAAAGTCTAAAACCTCCTAAAAATCTTGGCTCGTTGGGAACCCACTCCCTTCTTTTTTTTTGCACCCTAAGCCCACAGAAATGGTAACCTTTTCATATGGCCTAGGTCGTTTGTGTAACCTCAAAATATTTGGGGTGCATGCCTAAAAGGGACCTCTTTCCCCACAGGACTGACAAACTCATGTCTAGGACGCCTCAGAAGAGGCTGAAGCTTGTTGTTCATAGCACCACATAAATTGTACTTGATGTTATCAGTGATGTCAGTGTACACAGAAGGTGTATAATGGATATTAATTATGACTGTTATCACTTATGACTTCTGTAGTGCAGCCAGGTATGCCTGAATACTTGCAAACACAGCAGCTTTTACTCGTGGCAACTCATGAAATGGAAAATGGTCACTCTGCACAGCTCTAATGAGGGCAAGGGTGATTTAAGCTAGCAGAAAGAATCATAATTACTGTAGGTTCAAAGTGATCTTGAAAGAGAGGAAGTTAAAACAGGGTTGGGATTGATCTACTTTCATGCTTTACTCAGCTCATTGTTTTTAATGCCTCACTTTGAACTAAAAACAAATGGCTTCACCTGATTCACACAGTTTTCTGCAGATAATTCCTGAATTTGTTCTAGGCAATGGTGGAAAGTGTGCACAGTGCAAAAATAAATAGCAGGGGTAGGTGTGACAGCAACACCCTACCCTCTGTAGTCTGTCCAAAAAAAAAGTCCAAATTAAATCCTGGATTCAAAACCATCTCAGACCACAGACGAGAGGAGAGGGCTCCAAGGTTTGCAGAGGACTGCGTGCTTCCAGGGAAGCTGGTGTTGATGCCCAGCCCCAGCAGTGCAGCTTGGATCCTGCAGCCCTTCCCTCCAAGGGCAGACCTAGCTCTGGGCCCCTCTCCTGGCTCCACAGGCAGAGGGGACCACCAGCCTTCTTGCTGCTCCAGCCTTCTGCCAGAAAGGCTGCCATGGTGTCCAGCTCACATGGTCTCTTCTCCACTGCAGCACCCTGTCCATCGGCACCTGGGCTGAGCCCAGGCACAACACTAGTAAAACAAAGGCAAAACTCAGGGACTCTTGTGGAGACATAGAAAGACCTGTAGGCTGTGTCGTCAGCCTGGGGAGCCTCTTTTTCTCCCTCTCCTTTGTGACAGTGCAATTTCTGAGCCCACACCACAGGGCCACTACTGTTGCTGTTGGAGAAAGAGGACACCTGCCCTCCAGGGACCGTGAGTGCCAGGGGACACAGCTCATCAGGCCAGAGATACCCACCTCCCACGCAACCAACCCAGGAAACAGACCCCTCTTTTTTCAATAACGTTGGATGATAATTAGGGATGATAACAGAGGAAAAATAAAGTGAGATTAAAAAGTCCCTAAAAAACACCCAGCCTTTTCCAAAATCCAACTGAAAGATAAAGGGTGAAATCCTAGCTTTGCTGATTTCTGTACGCTTTGCTTTTAAGTTTGTCATGAAAAGGATTTTACCCCTCTTGCATCATCATAAAAGGGATTTTTTTTACCTGTAATGCTTTTGGTTGATTGGTGCATGTAAAAACGTCTTATTGTGGAACCCATTCCTGACCTAGGTGTTAAGTGTCTGAGATCTGCTCATCTGCCTTGTGACAGGTACTTTTCTTCCTGCAAACATCCTGCAAACTCCCTGACCCTCAGCCAACACCATGGTCAGTAGCAGAGCCAACACTTCATGTTCGTTTTGGCAAAATGAGCCAGACTGCATTAAAATGAGGGTCACTGGAAAACAAAAAAAAAACAACAACAAAAGTCCCTTCCTTTCTTTATTTTTGTCTGAAAGCTAAAATTTGCATGTTTTGATGCTTCCTGACAGCCCACCAACTCCAGAAAGCACCTAGACATCCCCACAACAGGGTGGTGAGATGCTTCAGGCATGTTTCCTTCAAAGACTATGGTGATAATAAGCTCTCTGGTACCCAACAGTTTCAACATGACACTACTTTGATGAGGTAAATTGCAGCAAACTCCCCTTAATTCCTCCCTAGCAGAAGCTAAGCTTCTCATTGTCCTGCAGAAGCTTGGTTTTCTTCAGATATCTTGATCTAAAAAGTGACTTGTCAGAGAGGAATGCACAAAATGATAAATCCCCTAACTTGCCCCTGCAACAACCTAGTACATTTTCCCCATTTAAGGGTGGAAAGGCAGAAAGTAAACAAAGACTGTCATCTTTATTTGGACTGAGAAGAATTCTCTTATGAGACCTGTCCAACCCCCTTTTTGAAACCAGCTGATGTCAATAAAAAGTAACTGAAAGTGCCATTTTATTTTGTCACATCACTGTTAGGTCAAAGGCATACCAGTGTCCAGCACACCTGATTATGGCACACGACCCTTAATGGCATATGAAGGGATGAAAGCTGTATCATACCACCATATCCAGAGGCGCTGCCTCCTCAGCCTTGGTGCCCCACTCCTGATATACGCGTGGGTCCACCCCATGACAGGGCAGTGGCAGATGACGGCAGTCTTTGGTAGTGGTCATGGTCAATGATGAAACTCAAGCTGTGGAGACATGGGAGGATAGCAGACCTGTTCTGCCGTCCCAAGCCCCGACAAAGGACCTGGCTGAGCTGAGCTGGTGTCTGCCTGCAAGCACTGGCTGGGAGGGAAGATAACTGGGTCCAAGCTCTAGCTCTAGGATGCTGATCTTGAGAGCCCAGTCACTGTAAAATCTGGAGGTAGTTGCCCCCAAAATTACAAGTTTGATTATTTCTTTCATAAATTTTTTACAAATGGGACTTCTGAAAATCTTTTTAATTGCCTCCTTGACTGAGACTGACAGAGCTGGATAAGAATTTGTATGTACAAACTTTCTTTTTCTAGACTGGAGATGAGCTTTTCACTGTACTCTTTCCCTCTGGAGCTGGGCCTTTCAGTATCAATCCCAAATATCATCTCCTGACCATGGTCAGCTCAGTCAGTCCTGCGAGCAAGTGGCCAGATTCTCCAAAGCCCATGTTTCTCTCAAGACCACCATGTGTGGACAGGTATTGTGGCGCTTGATCGCTCTTTCAGCATGCAAAAAAAAAAAAGAACACAAATATTTTAATAGGATCAGGAGACTATCCTGCATACATTTTAAAATCAATGCAAATGCCTAATCAATTAAGTAAGCTTGCACCACGCTGTAGACATCACCTCAATATCTAGCCCTGCAAGGAGCCACACTATCGTACCCTCCTGCTCATGTGAAGCAACACTGCCCCTGTCGAGACAGAGGGCTCCCCTCTAGCAAGTTGCTTCATGTGGCGGAAGACAAAGTTTTATGTGTTTTCTGAAAGCAGCTATGGCAAACAGTCAATTCAGCTAAACAGTCTTGGCCACAGTACATCTGTGCTTAGTTTTGGCTTAGCAGAGCAGAATAACACATGTACTTCTCCTCTGTCTGTCCCACTCCTACCCTAAGATGGTGAGAAAAAAAGCTGAATTACAGAAGTACCTTCTGAACAGAAGCATCCTGTGACAGTGCAAAATCTGCACAACTGGGAATTCCAGCCAAAATGAACTCACAGACCCACATGATTTCCTCATGAGCTGACTTTGTGGGGAGTTTTTTTGGCTTAGTTGTTGTTGCTGTTGTTTTGTTGGCTTCTCAGATCAATACCCTTTACGGATCTCACTTCAGACATTTTTAGAATCAAAAAGGGAGAGAAACAAGAGCCTCTAACAGAAGCAAGGACATTTCCTCCAGGTCAGTGCCAGATTAATAATCACAGTTCCCTCCTTTGGCCCTTCCTCTAATGCTGCTGGAAGAGGCACCAACACCTGGTGAAACAGCAGTGCCATGCACCCAGTGTCGCTGCCACTGCTGCTGACAGCAGCAACAGGGACATTTCTTCAAGTGCCTCAATGCCTTAGGAGCTGAGATCCTGTTTTCCAATGGGGTTTAAGGATCATCAATAACACTTTTTGTAGGCACATATAGCTTACTTCAAGGTGTGCCAAGATGATCAAAAACTGCATGCTTGTATTAGCTTGGGCTTAAGCCAGGTTAGACAGCCCAGGTGCCTAAGGCAGGCTCTGCAGCTCCTTAACACAGTCACACCAGTTTGACAAGGGCTGTTTAACACCCCAACTCCTCAGGCTCTAAGCACCGGCCCACAAAATGCCACAGAGATGTGCCCAGCAGGCCCTGTGCATCGCTGCAAGGTGGAGACTCTTGGGGCATGGCTGCTCCTTGCAAAGGAGGGCAGCACAGCAATCCCAAGGCAACACTGCCAGTCAGGGTTTCAAAGCATGGCAGAAACACCACTATGGGGTACTGTACCCTAGCAACTCAGCCTTGTCATACAGGTCCCAGCACCTGTGGAGCCAGCCCTGATGTCTGCAAAACTGCAAATCCATGACCGAGGCTCCAAACTCTCTCAGCGAGTTGGTAAACTGCACACAGCATCTTTCAACACTTCAGTTACCTCCTTTGAGGTCAGTTACACCAAATTTGCCATCCCTTAGTTCTCACTCTACAGACCAAAGTAAAGCAACATTGATTGGTTTGCACTGTGTTCTTCAGTTAATTTAAATAATTAATGCACATCTCCATCACTTTCTCTGTTGTTACATGAGCTTTTGTTAATAACATTTAGCCTCTTAGCAAAAAGGTTAATTTTTCACAAAAACATTGTCATTTTAGCAAGCCTCTAAATTCTGATGGAAGCGTCTCTTTCTTTCATTATCCTTTTTCAGCCTTGGTTTCCAATTAATAATTTCCATCATTTGTTTTTACTTTTGTTTCAAAGGATTTTTTTTCCCCTTCACTTATATTGATTGGTTTGTCTTTGTCACTCCAGGCAGTTTTTTAGAATTAGATATTTCTGACACTGAAACATTTTCATTCCCAAGGATGAAAAGTGTCCAAAACCAAATTACAGCAGAAAATTTAATTTTATCACCCAGAAGAAAGAAGGCACCTTGTAAAGGCTCAGGCAATTCTAACTACCATTTACTGGACCAGCAGTAGCTGAAAGATGATTATATTTGACCCAGAATTTACACCAGCACCCTGGGTTTGGAAGGAGGGTTTGCTTCCATTCCCTACTCTGACACAGACTTTCAGCATGACTGTGGGTAAAGTCCTTAGAACATTTAAGGCACTTGGCTTTGCAAATCAAAGACCCAAACAGCATTGTGCATCCAAATTTCCAAATGTCTAGCAAAACAGTCAAAAATCTTTGAAATTAAAGGGGTAAGTAGCCAAAGCAAATTGCAAGGTGCCCAGACATGCAGCAGCGCTTGGGGACCCAAGCTGGGTGTCTTGACAAGCCACACGCACACACCAGCGTGGTGGGAGAGAGCTGGGCCACCTCCGACCCAGAGCCGAGTAACACCATGCACCAGCGTCGAGGTACCTGAGAGCCACTGCTCCCTGACCGTGAACCTACTCAGGCTCCTGCGCATCTGCAAATTCACGTCCCAGCAGATGTTAGCCAATAATCAAGGTTTACTATTCATTTGTTAACCTGGCAGGCTAGAGCTGGATTTGGTTTCTTTTTCCTGTTTTCAGTCATTTGGTTTTTAAACAGTTGTTACTGTCATACTTCTGTTTCTCAGTTAATCTTAGAGACAATGACATAATTTCACTGATTTATTAATATTTCAAACATATTTGTGCGGTTTGTGCAGAGCTCAATGACAGGATAAATTGCATGCTGTATTGTTCTAACTTTCTTCAAATATGTCTTTGTACTTAAAAAAAACCCCAACTATTTTAAGAAACTCATTCATGGACTGTGCTTGTATCACTGAAAGTCAGTGCTTCTCCCTAGTTTCCCAATGCAAAATGAGAGCAGATCACATACCAAACCAGCAGCCACACACCACTCCTCACCACGTTGTGCAGGCAAGGCACCCGGGGCTCCTACAGCTCCCTGTGGCCCTTGGGCACACGGTGGAGTGAGCCAGCCCCACAGAGAAAGCACACAGGTAATGTGCTTGCTGCCCTTCTCAGGCAGCCTTTCCCCAGCAGGGCTGGACCCTGCGGGCACCGCTCTTTGGCAGCACTCGAGGGTCAGTCTACAACCGCAGGTCATCCCCTTTCTGCAGCAGGGACAGCAGACAGACCCCCAGCTGGTCCTGGGAAACCCTAGTGCCCACCATGCAGCCCCGGGACCCTCCTCACCTTGCTGTCTCCTGTGAGGAACCCAGCCACCACCCTGCTCCCGTGCAAGGTCGGCATCCCTCTCCCGGGCTGCTAATTGGCTCAGATGAGTGTCATGCGGCCAGGCGCACACATGTGTCCCATAACCTAAACCATCTGCGAGCGTTTTAATTAACCGATCCCCAGCTCCTCTGTGCTGCCATTGAAAAGATCCCACCCTGGCCTCAGCCGAGCCTCCCCGTGCAGCCCCGCAGCTCCCCTCCCCACCCAGGAACTCGCAACCACAACTGTGCAGCGTGGGCCCCCCAGCCCTCCGCGGCCGCGCAGGAGCAGCCCTCGGCAGTCAGCGAGGAGCAGATGAAAAGGGCTCCCTCCATATGTGTCTGCTGATGCAGACCTACAGGGTAGGCTCCACGCACAATAGATAACAGGAGGCTCCTTCTCACAGCCGCTGGGCTGCAAGGTCTTCCACGTCGTATCGTACATGCAGGCGTCAGACACCCCTCTGCCGCTTGTCGATACTCAGCTTATATCAAAAAAGACTGGAGAAGGAAATGTCCTTCTCTGAAGCCACATGGATGCACATCAAGAGAGGATTCAGCCTACTGCTGCTGCAACATGAATTGCTGGAAAAATACATCCGTGTTAGGCCCCATATTCTCGTTGCTCTCTGGGGATGTGACTTTACTCTGGATGGTTTTATATTGCAACAAAGTGAAGTTTTCAGTGGAAGTACTCAAATTCAATGGAGTTGCTCTGGAGGATAGAGGGAAATCCAAAGTCCCCGAGGTCTAACCAAGATCAGGCTCTAGATGAAGGGATATGGGCACTGTAAATGCAACAAAGCTCACAAGCAATATTTTCACCAAAACAGGAAATTTTCACTGGCATGCTAGGTTTGCAGCTGCTATAAATGAGCACAGCTCATTAGCAAAGAATTTGGTGTTGCCTGTCCAGAGGCATTACATCCTCGCTAGAGGGTCTGTTCCTCTTGGTGCCACTTCCCTTGGAAGTCTAGACCTGCAGGATGTTTTGTGAAATCCCTTGACTATGAAGTTCTCCTTTCTAAGTTTAGAGATAAGTTTTTACGGTGTCCACCTTACAGCAACAGCCTGAACTATTACTGATAAAACTACATTTAATGCAGTCTTTGATGCTAAGCCCTTCCCCCAAGGAAGTGAGAAAACTAAAAACCTGAAGTCACTGGACAGAGAACACAAACTCCATCCCCTGCTGATGTGAACGATAACACCTTATGCAAGTAAGCTTAGATCTATGGCTTTGGCATATCTTAGCAATCTAAGTATCCGATCTTGCAGGTCTCTCCTGTGCAGAAACACACCAACTAAATTATGACTTTCCCAAGTGCAAAATCTATAGGATGAAGTCTGAGCCTGCAAAATCAACTTTTGGACTGGATCCTATTTTCTTTTGCGAGTGGATTTGCTTACCTCACAGACCATAATACACTGATATTGAATGTAACACCTTGTAATATGCTGAGGCGTTTCAGAAGCAGATCTTCAAATTGTAACCAGTCTCTAGTCCAGATGTGAAGCTCCAAGTTGCATTTGTTGTAATTTTCTCTTCTAACCATGGAGACCCTTCAAATAAGGGCAGTTTTGTAGCTATGTAGATCACTACAGAGTCTCATTCCTGCTTCTAACTCCAGTGAGGAACGTTTATCCCTTACTTTGTGTCCCGTAGAACATAAATAATGCTCCAACATACAGTTTCTGTGGACTGACTCATCTGCCCACAGCTGTGAAATGGAAGCCCAGCTGAAGAATAGTACTAAGCTCCATGACCATGGTATTTTTATCTTTAGCAGAGGTGGTAGTGCATCTCTTGGTGCTCCCTGGAGGCCCTACTTTGCCGAGGTACACCCAGAAAGCAAAACCTCACAAGTTTGTTAACATTGGGGATGCTCATTGCACAGACTCTTGCAAACTATCTTTTAATCATATGAAACCCATGCCAAGAGCAGCACTGGCCTTTCTTCAGTTGTCTGGGGGCAATTCTTGGCACCTTTTCTATTGCACGTTTCACTGGTAGCTCTCAAAATGGTTTTATACAGGAGACCAGCAGTGTCACCATTTTATAGTCAGATAAACTGTACAGAGCAGTGAGAACAACCTTGCTTAGGATGGAATATTGACAGAGCTGTGTACTGCTCAGCAGAGTCGCAGCCTAGGGCTTGAAAAAAATTGGCTTAGATTTACCTGTTCACAAGGAGGGTTTTCCTGCATGTTTCATATGATGGAAATACCACAGTCACTCACTAGCACCAGGGACCACTGATACACAGAAAACAAGAAGGGAAATTTTTGAATAAATGAAGCTGGGACATCAGTTTGTCTGGATTTAATATGAAGTCCAGCCCTCCAACTACCAGCCTGCAGTGTGCATAAGGCTGTCATGCATCAGGGCTTCAGATACTCAACAGGTACCAAACATGGTCTGTGCTGCAAAGTTCAGCGTAACTCCTGTGCCATCTCAGCTCACCCTGACTGCAATGAAGCAGGATCAGACCCTAAGTGTCAGACCTTCTACCCCTACCCCATTACCATCTGAAGTCATCCCACAGACCGTAAATAAAAGCAGCAGCAGGGCCAAGCAAGCACTCCTACTGGGTTCAACTATAGAAGTAAAATCCCAGTACTATTCATTCGTGCACTGAAAGCCTCTTGTGACTTTGGAAATACTGTTTTCCACCACAGTGAGAGCAACAGCTCACCTGTGTGCAAACGTGGAAGATTTTCCCCACCAAAGGGGCACGGGACTTTGACCCCTGAAAGGAAGCTTAGACTGCTGTGGGTAGGCTGGGAAAGACAGTTCATCTCTCAGTGTACTCAGCCTCTTCTGAATCATTCAACAGCCCATCTTGCAGTCCAGTTGGTCCTTTGAATCCAAAGGCCTCTCATAAGAGATGTGTGCACATCTCTCACCAAAATCAGTGACAGTGGCACACTGGTCTCACTCTGAATAAGGTATAAACATTGTCCTCAAGGAGCCAAGTCCTTAGGTTTCTATCTAATAAACACTGGATACATTTTTGAGATCAACATTCCCAGTCATCCTGCAGCTGAGTTTTGTGTGCATGTCATTTCTCTCCAGTGAGATTTCAAGAGTGACTCAGAAGCTTTGAGTGAAGCTGAAGGGTTTTTGGAAAACAAACTCATTTTTGTGCTGCCACCTCGCTTTGGCTTTCTGGGCTGTGCATGCAGAAACTGTTCTGTGCTGTCAAAAATGCTTCTGATTCATAGCCTCTGCCAAAAGCATGAGTAGAGAGCATCAGGAATTGCATAGCCTGCTGGCCACTGGGGAGGGTTCATTGGCCTGCTAATCTGAACTGGCTGATCCTAAACTTCCACTTCCCATTGCATTTAAATGCACTGCTGAGTTATTTGTCTCCAGCATAGATTCAGGGGTGTTTTTCTTGTCTTACAGTTTTGCTAACCCACAAGATAATTATTAAGGCAAAGAGCTTAGCAGGATTCTAACAAGGATTAAACATTTATATGATTCATTAAAATATCCCCAGTGCCACTAGCTGTGATAAAAATGTATAAGGATTGTGTCATAACTATAACACCGGGCTCCAGCCCAGAAATCTCTGTGAAAAGAATGACAGAAAAATGCTGCTTAAGGATGTCAGAGCTGCACTCACTGAAGTGCACGTTTCATTGGAAACCCAGCCTGAAATCCCATTGGCTGCACATCCTTGAAGTCAGGCTCATACAGAAGCAGCTGGCTCCTGGGACAAGATTAGGAACAGCCAAATAACGTTCTGCAATATAAGCACAGCTCCAACCAATTATGGGACTAGACTGCCCCAGCTGAAGAGACAGTGCTTTAAGGGAGAAACTTTGTTGTTGCTGTTGTTGCTCAGTAGTGAATTGGCCAAAACTGAAGAGGAAGAAGAGGAAGACAGGGCAGAGAAGACTCAGGAAAAGAAAAAAAAAAAAAAGGAAGAGATAGGTATTATGCTTTTTTTACCCAGTGAGGTTTGAGTACTCAATCAAATACACGTAACATCAGTGTGGATCCCTCCATCATCTTAAAGACTCCAATGTCACATCTTTTCCCTGCTAGGAGAGTGCATGCACTGCCAGGTTCAAGAGGAAAGGTGTTCTCAGCCTCCTGCTGACTCTGCTTGCTTGCCCTGAATACCTATTCAGGACTAGGATGTAAATATTCATCTCTGGGTACCTGTCATCACTTCTGAGCTGGAAGTCTTTCTTGTTTGTCCCATCGCTGGGGAGCGTTTGGATGTGCTGTGCAGAGTGGGACTGTTCCATGTGGGAAAGTCACCTCCAGCTATTCTCTATCAGATAGGGTGTCCTTGTTGCAGAGAGCACATGATGGAAGACAAACAGAAAGTCCAATTACTTGCCCAGCCCTATTCTCTGGTGTCTCCACTAAGCAGGAAGGGGGAGGGATACAGAGAAATCTCCATACACATCTCAGCTTGCAGGAGCATGCCCGCTATTACACCCCCCGCTGAGTAATTGCATATTTGCTTCCACAGCCACAAGAATCCTGCTGGTGAGGAAAGTGGCTGATACGTTATCCCACCTCATCCCAGCTTGTGAGGCACATCATACTCATGAGAAGACCCAGGAGGAGTAATCTGTGCTGAGATTACAGTCTGTCAGGTGCCAAAATGGACTGGGGAAAGCATGTGGGTGTAATGCCTCACATCCTCACCTTGCAAGGCACAAGTAGGATTGGTTGGACCCTAAAGACCATCCTTTTGCTCGGGACATGTCATCATATACCAGCATCAGTAATTTTGCACAGAGGAGGATGGCACTCACAAAATCTGAAACTGAGCACTTAGTAAGAAAGAGCGTTAAGTCAGATGGGCAGGGCACAATGCTATTTGGTTTTGCTGCAAGGAAAAGATCACACTTCTCAGCATGGCAAAAGGATGTAGACTGATACTGCTGATGTTTTGGTGTGTTACGGTTGCAGCTGTCACACAGCAGAGAACATCAGCATTGGCCTGGGAGCTTGTCCATTTGGTTTAGTTTGGTTTTCCAAAGAGGCAGTACATGCAGTGTGTGTGTCTGTTCATCCATCTATGTATTTCCACTCAGCTGTCCTTCTCCCTCACCAGTAACTTTTGAACCTGTTGACCAATTTCAAAGAAATTTGACAGACAATAAGAGGTTTCCAAGGTATTAAATTCCAACACATTTTATGAAAATTGGCAGCTGGTTAGAGGAGAAAGACACAATTATTGCCCCCATGGAGGTGAAGGCTGCAATGTGAATATGACCCTTATTAGGCAGTGAAGATCCTCCTGGGAAAGAGATGTTATGAATGTCCACAGAGGGAAAACCAAATCAGCGCTTACATCTTATCAGACACCAGAGAATCCAATGCAAGGGCCTGCTAATACCCCAGGAAACCATCGGCTTCATTAGCTCTGCCGCTCGCAGAACATGTCCATGACCTTCAGCCGGGACATTTGCAGCCCTCCTTACGTGCAGGCAGAGGCAGAACTGAGGAGGAGGGGGGAATCAGTAGGGTGGCAGGTTAGGGGAAGGGGAAAAGCCTTCCTCCAACAGCTGCTGAATGCCTCTCCTGACCATGTCCTCCAGATCTTTCACTGACCCCTCTCAACCCTCCTCCTCCTCCTCCTCCAGCTGTCCTGAGCATCCCATGACTCCTTCCAGCCCTTTCATTTCCCTATCTCTGCTTTTCCAAAATCAAGGCTCCAAAACAAGGCCAAATAGCCAAAAAATCTTCACTGTCGTACCCTAGCTCTCCTCCCTCTCACCTCCATGGAAATATCCTTTTCTGTAGTTACATACTAAACGCATAATTTTCAGGCCAGTTTGCCCTCATTTTTGAAGCAGCAGAATTCAGTTTTGCCTGCACTGCTGAGAAACCTTGAGCCAGCTCTAGAGTCATGACACAATGAAACAAGCAGGGACATTACATTTACAAATTGGGCTTGTCCTCAGGGACAAATTCATCCTTCTTATAATCTCACTGAAGATACAATAGAGAAAATGTAGCCCTAATTAATCCAGCCTGCTTGCATTACGAGAGATAACACGGCCTAGAGAAAAGCATCTCACTCCGATAGATGGGAGGTTCATGGACTTAGATCACTCTGCCACTGACTTGATCACTAATGTTGAGCACATCCCTTAGCTGCCATGTTCCCATTTAAAAATGCAAATTATAGGATTTATGCTTCAGGGTCCAGATTTTCAGCTGAGATGAGTAAGCATATGGAGACTAAACTTTTGCAACTAAAACTATGTGCATCCACACTGGCTTCACTAGTTTACCATTGAGGAGTGGAAACAACTTACATTGAAAGGCACTGAGTGAACTTCAGGCTCACAGTAACACAGATGTCCTCCGAAGGTCTCCTTGGCTGTCCTTCAGCTCCTATCCCTTGTCCTTCCTTGGGAAAACAGCTTCCTTGTTATAAATCATGCAGAGCTCCAGCCCTTTCCTCCATTCTCCCCTTCCAGCTTTTCCCCTCCCTTCCCATTCCTCAAACAACAACAACAAAAAATGTTATCGGAAACATTAAAAACAATTTGAAATCATAATTTACCTTTTTAAATGAGAGGAATATAATTGAGTTCTATGAGGGCAGGAACAACAAGGGAAGGCAAGAGAGGAGCCCCACAGGAAATCATTTGGACTCTCCCTCTCCTGATCTCTGCATAAATATTTAGCCAAGTGGCATTTGTAATGGAGATTTATCTTGTAGAAGAGTTCTGCTAGCAGATAGATAGGTAATTGATCACAGATATTTTTACATCTACTTAATTAACTGAGATCTAGTTAATTAAACAGTAAAATATTTGAAATCTCTGCAAATTGTGCAATGAAGTCACATCTGGCTAACAAAGCAATTCTGACATGCCACCGGTGAGTGCTCTGTTCAGAAACCTTTGGGGATTTTTCATGCCAATGTGCAGATTACCCAGCAGCACCCAGTGGCTCATTATAGTTATCATGAGATGAAACTGCAAGGATTTCAAAGAACCTTTCTCTGTGGGTCCCAGTGAGCTCTGGGACACAGTTGCAGTAGTGATGCTCCTGACGTGAACAGAGGGACTTGTGTAATTCAATTGAGAATACTCCAAGAAAATTGCTGCTGTCACTGCACAACTCTCATGTGCCCACCAGCTGTCTCCATTTGGAAAAGACAATCTTCATTTTTTAAAAGCAAAATATTTACAATTGTTCCAGTCTGTCCCTCCAGAATTCTCCCCCCTTGCATATGGATTTTCATGGAACTACAACATAGGGATCTGATGATCCCTCCAACTGTCTCCATCACTAGCTGTCAAATGTTGGCATTAACAACTGTGCATGCTTCTAGACATAGACTGACACCAGTACTTCAGTTGATTGACTTTAAAGTCAAACACACATGATTCCATACTAAGGATTGGATGAAGGTCCATGTCTGATACAAATAAGCAACCTGGAAAGGTCCAGATGTATCCACAGAACTAACGTGGAAATCTCACAAGGATGGGCTCCCCAGCCCTTCTGCAGTTCATGAAGGCCAGTACATTTGCTCAGGCTATTAAAAGGCAAAGAGTCTGAGTCTTCTCTCAAATCGATTTTTCACTAGTATGATCCCAATTATTTCATTAGGGTTGTTCTTGAGTAATGACTCAAGGGCATGCCAAGGAGGAGTGGATTAGACTCACTGAGTTTCCTCTTGGCAAAAATACAGGAACAAAGAAAACTAAGTACTCACACCCACCTTTTCAGAGCTTTAAAAACTTCTTCGTGACATTCAGTTCTGGAAGTATGCAAAGGTTTGGGAACAAGCTTTTTTCTTCTTAGTCATTTCTAATTCCCCTTCTCAATCCCATTCCTTAGTTTTCTGGGCAATTACCTCACATTTTCTCTCAATCCTTCATCATATCTCTATCCTGACTTACCAGTTTGCTCTTGTTTGGGCCCCGGGCTGTTTGATTTATGGCATGCCCCAGAGAGACTGTCCTGGTTTAGTCATCATTTCTACATGTACCAAGCTTTGGCATCCATCCAGGAAGCAGAAATGTTCCATATGGATTGGCTGGCCTGTCACAGGCCAAAAATACCATATTGTTGTTACTGAGGAGCTGTAAGGGCCAAATGCCCAAACATATTCAGGCTCCAAGGATAGAAAATGTTGATACCTAGGACAAACCTTGGGCAATTTAAGATGCTGACCTCCAAAGCTAGACTCCAAAGCCATTGTCTGCGTCCGACACCCAGATCTTCAGGCACTCCTTGGTTTGATGTGACATTTCCTTCCTCACAGCACAGTTTTCTGTCCACACACAGCAAAGCCACCCTGTCTGAATGATCAGAGCCAGATTCCAGGTAGACCATTGCCAACTTGATGGGAATCTCAGCTAGGGTAGGGGGGAAAGGCTCTCAGGACAAGTAGTTTTCTCAAATAGCATTAAACATCACAAAACAAGTAGGTCATGGCTACATTCACTCAGAAACTCATGCTGAGAAGTTCCCTCAGTTAAATAAAAATCCACTGACTTCCACCAGATTGTACTAGTAACTTTGAACCCTCCAATAGTTAGAAGTGCATTGAACCCAGTTCTTTCACCTAAACAAGAGACCTAATCACCTGGCTGTACTATGAAAAGCAACTGCGTGGGGCTGAAGTGTTCTTTGCATTCTATAAGAAGACGTTGAGCCCTATTTAGCTCTTCCATAGAACAGAAATAAGCAGGCACCCTTAGGAAAGGGTCTTTTCTTATCCACACTCTGAGCCGATCGCAGGTGGTATATCTCAGATAAGAAGTCACTTATGTCAAGCTAACATGCCCTTGACTTTCAGCAGAGCTTATTAGCAACCCTCTGATATGCACAGTGCAAACTTGAATCTTTCTGGTCTTTTCAGGTCTAAAGACCTGAATATATGAGTAGGATGGAGGACATCATACATACACTAACCTTTATTCTTTCGTTGGACAATTCATAATGAATAAAAAGCAGAAACAAGGTTTGGTTGCTAAAGCATTTGCAAGCACAGAAAACAAGCAAGCATACTTTTCTCTGAAAAACTTGATCTTTCTCATCGGCAATGAGAGTGGCATTTAATCTCAAATTGGAGTTGTACATTCTGGCATTTGCTCTACAATACTGGGGAAGATGAAGGGCAGAGAGAAGGGAGCCTGTTGATGTTGAATGATCACATATTGACAACATGGCATTGTTTTTCTTGGGGAGGGGCAGAATTATGGACCCACCACTGGTGCTGCTAGGCGTGGGCTGCTTTCTGGCCTCCCAGAAGCTGCCAGCAGTGTGGTGGAGCTGTGCCCAGCGTCATTTGACTGTGCACCATGTCTTCACAAACGACTACTGGTTCAACAGCATCTCCTCAGATGATTGCAAATGCGTCCATGCTCCTCTGAGATGCAATAAAAACACAGACTGGCAGGGACTTTTGAGATCTCCTTTTGCTCTGACACCCCCTCATTCACTTTCTACCCCAGGGGTGACTGAGGGAAACCTCTTCATGCCAGCTGAAGAACGAAGAGACCTGCAGAACCAGAAGACCTAGGTATTTGTACCTCAGTATGGACCTAAACAAGGGCTGGCTTTATGTCTTATTTTATTATAACCTAGCAAAACTTACATGTATCTCCATCAGCCTGCAGTGTGTCCCAGCTACGTGCTCTCCCCAGCCAAGCACCGCTGCTGAAGAACTCCACTGCCCCACTATGCAGCTCAGGAAAGCCATGTCTGCTGGCCTCTGCAGCACGCACAGGCAGGAAAGCCTCCAGTTAAAATTTCCTTCAGCATTTCATGCTGTGTTGGTGTCATGGATTCTGTACTAACTTTCCTCACCTACAAAAATGTGTGACAAGATGTGGTTGCATTCAGGCTATGGCTCTAACCAGTTTCCAGCCTGGTGAGGAGCGTGTCCAGCCGACATAGCTCAGAGCAACTGCAGGCAGCAGCTTCATCCTGAGCTTGGGCTTAGGCAGAAACCTCGGTGGAAAGAAAAAATAGTTAAAAGTGACTCATAATGTTCTTCCTCACAGCATGCTCCACTCTCTGGTGCTACACTGAGTGAGGAATATAATTTATTCCTATACTATTACCAAAACCAGAAAATAGTTAACAATAGATTTTTTTCTTATATGTGTATTAAAAGAATGTGATGAGTACAGGAGGAAAAAAAAACAGAGTTGAGCCCTGGGATAACCTTGACTTTTGTTTTTTAATGTCAGGTTAGAAAGCTTTTAGCTTGAACTGGCTGAGGGCTTAGGAGCTAACACTCACCTGGGGTAACCTCCCACCATGCCATGAAGTCAAGCAAGCAATTATGTTTGAAACCAGATGAAAGTCTGCCTCCTCGCAGGAGAGCTCCAGGTTTCTCCCCGGAGAGAAAACATGGAGGCAACTGTCATTAGATATTGCACACCCCATTTGCTAAATAAAACAACTACAAAATTCCCAGGCAAGTGCTGGCAAAGCTGTCATGATGAAGAGCATCACCTATGTGGATGTGGGACTCTGTGTATGTAATACCGTGACTTAGAGGTGGGGAAAGAATTAAGTGGGATATTTTTTCACTCCCTGCCTCCCTTGTCCATCTATTAATCTGTTGTTAGTGGGGAGAAGAGCTCCGGGTGTCCATCAAAGGGGAAAAACAGATCTGCTGTATATAATGCAAAGCTCCATGCTAAGTGCAGTACAGATTCATCAATTTGAAATTAATTTTTAGTTTTCTTTTATTTTAGCATTCTGATGAGAATGTCTCACTCCTTCTTTCACTCTGTTTCTTTTGAGACAAGATGATCATTATTGCAACACTGTCAGCTGTAATAGCCTTACAGTAACAGTTAAAAAAATAAGTTGCACTAACAGTTCATAGGAACTTTAATCCATTAATGAGAGGGACATTGTGCTGAAAGGATATAAAAGGTGTCCTTTATATCCTCTCAAGACAATATTCCTTAGATTAAATCCCCCTGCCCCTACTATATTTCTTACTTTCTTGTTTTTCAAGGAAAAACAAACAACTTTACCCGAATTCCTAACTATAATTTTCAAGCTAAATGATTAAATTAGTTCTTCCAGCTCCTTCATAAGAAGACTAAGTTTATTTTTTTTGACAATCACAAAGTTTCTCCAAAGCTGTTAGTCTTTGACTGTAACTTGTGCCATAGCACTTCATATTCTCTGAGATAACAGGCTGTAGGACCAGTGGGACTGAATCGAAATTTATTACTTTCATAGCAATATGTATAACCACCCATAGGTCATGGAATTCTGCATACATGCATATGCTGAATGATGTGTATGTAGAGTAGCCTTGGACAGGAATTAACAACCTTTCAGAGAGCAGAGAGTGATTTCTATGTATCTCTATGATCTTCAGAAAGGAAACCCTGGGTGGAGATTTAATCACATGTCATTGTCTGTTACGCATTCATGAAAAGATGAACAATTATGGCAATTGAAGGAAACCTATCATCAACTGAGAGGAAAAGACTATTTTTCTGAAGCGTACAAATTCACTCTTTTATGACAAAATGACTACTTAAGACTTAAAACTCTAATCATTACCGCTTGCTTCCTAAAATATCCACCTCCCTTTATCTGCATTTTGAACTGAAAACACAAAGCTCTTGAAATGTTTCTGGTCTCTGAAGAGGTGAACATATTTTTTGCCTTATGTCCCAGTTCTGCAGCCAGGTAACAGCATTTCTTCTCTCTTAAAGCTGAGCAAGTCGCCCTGGGCACAGCCCGACCCCGTGGGAGCTGGCCCGTACCCCCGCACCCCTTCCTGCCAGGGCCATGCAAACAAGCCTCCACCACACCCTGTTGTCAGGAAGGTGGTGCTCATGGGGGATGGTTCTGAGGGTTTAATATAGCTTCTGCGACACCTTTCAGAAGAGGAAAGGGGTGCCCAGCTTACCACAGCTGAAAAAACAAAGAAAGGAGGGAGAAAAAATAAGCTATTTCCTCCAAGTTCCTCGTTTTCACTGCACTTGCCAGCTGCAACCAAAGGGTGCCCCATTAGAGGCTGGGAAGGAAGGAGTAATTCAGGTCCCCCCTGCTGGGACTAGGTTCACTAGGGGAATTCAGGGCTCTGGGTTCGAGACTGTTTCCACAGTCCTTGCTCATGAAAACTGCTTGGGTAGGAGATACCTAAGCTCAGCCACGCATCCAGGTGCCGTTAGAAAGGAGCTAGCAGGTTGGCAGCCTCCAAGCTCTGCAGCCTGAGGACAGCGTCAGCCTTTACTTTCCCAGATTCCCCCGCCTCTTCTTCCCTCCTCTCCACAGCCCGGAGTGAGGGACATGTGCACATCTCTTTGTTGCCACTGGAGTAGCTGGGTCCCTGTGAGACAGCTGGGGTGCAGCACAGCTCCGGAGGCTGTGTGGCTGTAGGTGTGAGTGTGGGTGGCCCTCTGGGGGGCTGTGCGGGTGACAGTACCTTGCTTTTAGTCCCTCTCCTAAGGCACAGAGCAGAACGGCATCAAGCACACATCTAGGCTGCATCCAGCAGTGAAGAACAGCCAATACCTGTTTCACTGGGGAGTCTGCTGCCCAGGGATGGCTCTTCTGTGCCTGGACAAACCCTCAAGCAGCTGGTTAAATTGTTTTGCTGATTAGCTACATCATACTGCAGAGCAGAGTTGAGACCACAGAGCAGGGACTGGGGCTCAGCCCTCGCCTGTGTCTGATGAAACCCTACAGAAGCTCTCAGCTGCAGTGGCAATGGGCACCAACAGCAAACTCTGTTGTGCGACACAACCCATTAAACCCAATGTGCAGGAACAACACTCGCTTCCTCTGCAGGCTTCAAACAAAAAAGGGCCCTCAACTACTAGCTAGTTTTGGTGCAAAAAAAACATAAAGATATTTGTGCTGGGAAGCCAAGCTCCATCAGACAGAATTAAAGCTTAAGCAGCTCTTTTACTAAGCTAAGGAGCCTCTCAGTCCATGCACACCAGGCACCCAGGACCCTCCCCAAGAGCATGGTAAACTTTGGCATTCAAGAAACAGTGACGTCAAAGTGAGCTCTGTCTTCTTGCCCATCTGAAGCTCTGCTTTCGTTTGCGAAGGGGTTACTGTTCCCCCTGTGCTCCGGCCGTGGCCAAGCAAGCCCAGCTGAGCCTCCCCAGCTGAACTTCTGGTTCAGCATTTCCCCGAGGAGTTTGTGCTGTGAGTAAGGTTGGAAGGGTGGGCTCGGGAGGATATGGGTGGGACGCTGTGGCAGCAAGGAAGCCCTTGTTCACAGCTCATTCAGGGAGGAAGCGGGCACTGATCCCAAGGAAATTGTTTTGTGTTCCTGAGCTGTCGGGGGATGGGGGGGGTGGCTGTACGAGCCATTTCCCGCTGCTGCAAACGGCTGCCACTGCTGCAGTGCACAGACACAGACACAGACACGTGAGTCGCAGGATTTCGTGCCTGGTTGCTCACACTGTGGGGAGCAGTGCCGCCCTGGGACCCAGGGACAAGCAGCCCTCTCAACTCCAGGCTCCGTGGTGGCAAGTGGTGCTGCTCACCCTGACCGAGTTTCAGCATGAGGGGTAACCAAACAGTGTCCCGGACAGCCCTTCTCCTCTCCAAGTGTCTCCCAGTGGCACTGCTGCACACGTTGAAGCCAGGAGGGAAAAGGAGGAGCTGCCCAGAAGGAAGCCGGCTCTGCCCTTTGTACAAACCACTCCTCCCTCCCAGTCGGATGTGTCGGCTCCCATCCCTTCTTCCCCCGCCACCCTGTCCTTGCTCCTGCATGGAGGTGGCTTGGCCACGCTCCTGGTACAGACCCAGAGATGTCACTGCCACCCCGTGCAAGCCTGAAGGTGCAGCCACCTCTCAGAGTTTCTCCTGGAAATAAGCCAGGGCATTTATTGTCACTTGCGGTCTGGACCAGTCTGCAGAGGAGCCCTGTGTCTTGCTCCAGGGGGCTTAAACATAACCTGCAAGCCCATGGTGTGGGGCAAGGAACAGGGCGGGAGCTCTCAAGGAAATATTTTGCTGAAAACAAAACTTTCAAAGCCTTTCAACAGAAGAGCACTGAAAATAGACTACAGACCTCAAGGGAGGGGGGAATGGGAAAAGGTTAGGAGCGGGGGAGAGAGGGAGAGAGGGAGAGATCAAACGATAGATGACAGCCCTGGGGAAAAAGGGGGTGCAGAGGTTGCCAAAGTCCGTTTCCTGCAGGAGCTGGAGATGAGGAGGGCCAGTTTATTGCAGTTTAGCCTGAGTGGAGAGCTCTGCAAGAGGCTCTTCAGGCTCGCTCCAAACACAGCCATTCATTACCCACTGCTGCATCCTTCAAAACAGGAAGCGTTGCCAGAGCATTAATTTATCTCTTAATCGCCGTCCTTTTGTTGCCGTGAAAAATGTTTAGTCATAGAATTAATTCCTCTCCCTCCAGCCCCTACATCCCGACCACCTCTGATCACAAACACCACAAAGAGACAGGGCTTGACAGCTTTTCTGATTTTTTTACTATAATTTGACTTTCAGGAGATCAGCTAACTTACTCACAGCTTCTATTAAAGAGCCTTGCACAGCAACAAGAGAGCTGCCCCTGGCTCAAAGTAGGAGTGTAATTCTTTGGGATTTCGCCTTGTCATTATTCTTTCTTGCTTTTGTTATTGTCTTCAGTCCATCCTCCCCAGCCCCAATTTACTTTAAACAGATGTCTTATTTGTTCATAGCATGCTGAGGATTTGCCCTGGCAGAGAGATTTTTTTTGTATTTTGTTTTGCCTTTTTTTTCTTAAATGTGTTTTAAATTTTGAGAAGAGTCCATGAAACAATAGCAGATGTGTTGTAGCTACAATTAATTGAATAATTAACTTAATTCATGTATTGCATTTTAGGTTTGTGTTTCTTACGCAAGGGACTGTGTGTGCGAGAAGCTGGGGTGGGCATGAGCAGAGGGGAGGAAGAGAAATGTTTGTTGGGGAGGTACGTCGGGGGGTCCCGGTCATGGGTCCCCTGGCCAAGGTGTGTGAGCAGAGGGGAGAAGCGAGAGAGCAGAAGGGGCCGCATGTTTCAGCAAGGGCCAGGTGATCAGAGATGCAGCCAGTGGAGAACACAGCAGTCTGGGCTGTAATATCCTGGGATCTGTCCTATCGGGCATGCTCACGGGGGACTGTTGGGTGTACGGGCAGGGTCCAGGGGGTTCAGATACCCGAGGATGGACTAAGCTTTCCCTGCTCCTCTTGGAGGTCAGCAGAGGGATGCATGGATGACCAGTTCCTACTGCTGGGGCCATCAGAATGTACCAGGGATGGACCCATTCCCCGCATGGCCCCAGGCCAGCTCAGCACCGGGCTGCCCCATGATCAGAGCTTGAGTCCCAAACCCACCCGAGCCGCAGCCAGGGCAGGCAAGACCCTTCTGCCGCCGTGTGCCCCGACAGACACCCCCATATCTCCTTTAAAGCCGTGCATCAGCCGGTGCCTGCCCTGTGGCAAACACCCGCGAAACCTTGGTGACCTCTCTGCTGTGCGCTGTCTGCAGAGCCCGGGATGTCCGCGCTGCCACCCAGGCAGGCCAGCCATCCTTGGATGCAATTATTGTTCCTTGGTACGGAGCCCCGCCAGGCAACACAGCTCTGGCTGGGCTGCATGCCCGCTCAGTGGGAGGGTCAGGATCTCGCCCTGAGTGTTAACAGCCCTCCATGTCTCCCACTTAAAGCTTTTCCAAAGTCTTCCAGTGGCTATTTCATGTTGGTCCTGGCTGCTGTTGTTCTTTGTGTGCAAATGCTCCCCATGTCTTCAGAGGCAGCTCTGTCTACAAGCCACCGGGGTATGTTCTGCACCTCCCAAAATGCCCATTGCACCTTAGTCTGCTCTCACCATCTGGAGGACTCAAAACATTTCACAAGTACAAAGCTCTCAAGACAGGTACAATGCCCAAGGCCCCAAAATGCAAAGAGCAGAAAAAACATTCAGAGCAGACTTTCTGAAACTGCCCCAGCCTGCTGAGCTGAAACAACCTTCGAAATCATTTTCTGCTGGAAATTTGGTGATTTTTCAGCACTTGGCTTTTGCATGGGGCTCAACAGCAGAGGCTTCGATGTGGAGTCAGAGCAACACAGTGCCCAATGCTTTATTTCTGCCCTAGTTCTAGCTCTGAGTAGCTGAACGACACAAGCAAGAACAAGACTGGCAACTCCAAGACAAATTTGGACTGGATCCTGCAGCAAGCTCCAGGCGGGAAGACAGCACCTACCCAGAGCTCCCCTGACTTCCCAAGGCTGCCCGCATTGTGCTCAGAGCAAGATCAAGACTTTGGCTCGTATTTACAAGCGCCTAAGTGAGACCTGAAGTTACTAACTACACTGCAAGTGTTTTGGAAAAATAGGCGAGAAGTGTTGCCCCTAGGGAACTTCACAGCATTGGTAGAAACAGCTGCCTTTTATGCACTATGGCGTATAGCTATCAGAAGAACAATTAAAAAAGGCATTTTCTTGATAAAAATAGATCTTTTTTTCTATAAAATTTGCAGTAGAAATGCATCCCAACAAGTCATTCACAAAAACAAAACAAGAAACCCCTCAGACCGCTCAGATGAGAACAAATGATACTGCTAATTGCAGTGTACAAATGCCAGATATTGGCGTTTAACTCTAACTGTGCTAAATGCAAGCGTCAGCTGGAATGACACAGTCCGGCTTCATCACCCAAGGCAAGATTTCCAACCCAGGCTTAGACAGATCCAAATTTCCTACATTTTTTCTTTTCTTCTCCTGTGGCAGCAGATGAGGGCAGAGAATGAGACTATTTAGCCTTCAAAAAGGCTGGGAATGGGAACCCACAGAGATCCTGGTTCATGCTTGACTAACAAATTATGGTAAAAACATAACATCACTAGCAGGGCTATTGGAGAGAATTATACCCAGAAGAAGTCCTTAGTAGAGGCTAAAAAGAAAATCCCATTTAAACTAAAAGGGAAAATGTTATTCAGCGCAACATTTTTCTGCTTATTTCCTCCTGGTTTTTCCTACCATATTCAGTTTCTTCTCTTGCTTTCTCTTAATTTGGGGGCTGCAAAGTTGCCAATTATTCTTTTATTCTTTTTTTTTTCCACAATGCCAGCAATATTTGGTGCTTTTATGGAATCCAGAGCACCTGGAATGATGGGATTAAGGAATATTAGCTGAATTCAGGCAGGGAAGAAAGAAGCATTTAGCCTTTGTGGTGGAGGACAGAGTTCAAACTCTCTGTGTACCTCAGTGAAATAGCTATATCAGTGAATCAAGTACAGTCTGTAAGGCTCAAGAACCACAAGTAAGTAAAAGGAATCCCAATGCTTTAATGTTTTGTTATTGCACATTATGATTTTTAAGGCAGCTGCACCAGCTGGGGTGGGAGGGAGGCAAGTTGAGCCATGATTTATGAATACTTAGGGCTTATATTACTGGTATCATTAATCACAACTGCTGATAAATTAATCCGCCTTCTAATTTGTGTGCAAGATGCTCAGCTGAAAGTAGAGGAAATACATTTCGGACACGGTGCTCTTACAGCTCACCGCGAAGTGTCATTTTTGAAACTTAAGCGCTCTGGTAGTTTCTCCCAGCAAACGAGCTAACACCAGCCAATGGCGAGGACAATCCAGAAAGCGGCTGCTGTCCTGAAGGGGGTTCCCAGGACATGATACCAAGGGAAATGATGGAGCCAGCCACAGTTTAGTGCTATGGTGGCTAATCAAAACTCACCTCTGACCCACGCTGAAATCTGCACTCCAAACAACTGCGTTTGAACTTTTTCCAAACTAGTTTCCTCTAAATCTATGAAGGACATTCCTTAAATTTTAATGAAGGCCACAAGTTTTCATTTCTCAAGTACTCAGAGACAGAATGAAATGACTGCATATGGGAAGGATAAAAAAAGCAGTTGCTTAGCTGGGGTGATTTTCTAATGATGAACATAGACAAAATGAGAATTTAGTTCATTTGCAGATCCTTGATGATAGCTGTATACAGACAAAGAAGCATGAGACGGTTTTGAGAAAACAACTTTTCAAGCCATATTTTCTTCACAAAGTTAATTTTATATCATTTTAAAAGGTTGTAATGGCTCTTTATGAGCTCTAGAAAATTGCATTTGTGGTATCTAAGTTGTCTAGCTTCATAAACAGGAGGAAATAAAAAATAACTACAATATGTTGATTTCAAACAAAAGCAAAACTTTCCAAGGCATCCTCACATGCCTATTTTTTTGTTAATTTTGTAGCATATGCAGAACACCTAAAAATGTGGTTTAAAAATTCCCTTGACCTAAAACAATAGGAATAGTCCTATTACCTAAAGGTTGCAGTAGTTTCAGACCTTAAGCTTA
The DNA here is from genome assembly GCF_013368605.1 of Nyctibius grandis. Taxonomy (NCBI): domain Eukaryota; kingdom Metazoa; phylum Chordata; class Aves; order Nyctibiiformes; family Nyctibiidae; genus Nyctibius; species Nyctibius grandis. The sequence continues at coordinate 48,022,676 of NC_090658.1, read as the reverse complement.
GGGTTAATCCAGGAATGATTTTCACACATTCTACAATTCAGAATGAAAAAGTACTATACGTGGAAAGAAGGACAGAAGCAACTATTCTGACAGGTTGATTTGCAAAAAAAAAATGGGGGCTGTTTCAAAATGATCAGACTTTTTGATTGCTAGAAGCAGTACCATTAGGAATGGATTAGCAGGCAGAGTGCAGCTGAGGTGGTCAAAGGTGCATCGTAAAGGCAATTTATCTTATCAATATTGCTTTTACGTATATAATGTGTAGTGTTTGTATACCTATGGGTGTCTGGATATGTGTGTGAGGTGTAGAGAAACAAGTCCAGCTCTGCTTTAGTTTAATAATATACAGCTATTAACGTTGCTAGTTCTGTACAAACGTAATTGAAAGCAGAAGTAGATGTGGCATGCATCTATTTCAAAATATAAACTCCTTTTTGCAAGTGCCGTAACTTCTTTGGTATCATTTTCTATTTCAAAACAATAAGTTGTAAGTTGTTATTTCAGGACAGATAGACAGATGGATGGATAGATAGACTGATCAATCGATCGATCAATTGACAGAATGATCAAACTTGCTTTCTTTTTTATCCTCCGGGAAGTCAAACTGCATTTTCTCAAATATTTTCCATTCACTGACGCCCTCCCTCTTGAGGACGTGTCTGTGAATTGAGTCTGGTATTTCCTCAATTAAGATATCTAAAGTGAAAGCAGAGAAAACCCTGCTTTCACTCCCTAATTTTTCCTCTGCCAGCCCAACCTTTTCCCATACAGCCCTCCCTGCCTACCACAGTGGCGCCAGAATTTGTAGCGCAGTGAAGAGAAGATGAAGCTCCCCGATGGTCAGCTGTCCTACATTCAGGTGTGCAAACAACTAGGTGCCATTGCATTCATGTGCTTGCTCAAGAGTGAAAAAAAACCTGCCTTTCCAGGCACATAAGGCTGCTCAGACTTTGTCGTATCCCCTCCTCCGATGGCAATGCACCGAGAGAGTAACACAGCAGGGCAAGGAGGCGAGTCACTTTCATGAGGATGGGATTCTCCCAGGGACTCCTCTCTAATGCGAAATCTTCATTTGTCATCATTGCCAGTTAAATATTCCTTCCTGTTTTCCATCAGCAAGGGAGAGCAGCATGAATTTTCCTTTGAGCTCTGGGACAAAACAGTCATGGAAATTGTCAACCCAGGGCAAGAACAGTTTTAATAACAGCCCAGGTCTCAGGGATCTAAAATGCCAGTTTTCTCTTCCCCTCCTCCCTTTTCCCTTGCAAGCTCTCCCCTGTCCCATTTCATCAATCCCGTGCAGCCCTGGGCCCTGCTTGGCCTTACCGGGCTCTGCAGGGACAGTTGCCACGTGCCTGGAAACTCCTTTCCAGGTTCCCAGGACCTCAGCAGTTCTTTTAAAGGAGCTGCTTTTCATGACTTGAAAGTAAATAGACATAATTTCTAATCCCTTGAGCTGCAAAGTTATGGAGAGTTTAAAGCCTGCTGCTCCTACAGCATGGCTTGCAGTCCATCAGAGAAGAAGGGGGTCCCCAGTTACCTGACCTTTCAGGAAACTGAAGCATCTCTTCTGCCAACTCTTTCATTGCCCCCAGAGAGCCACTGATGAGATCCGGCAGTGAAACAAGGGAGCAAAGACGAGCTGTGATTTATTTCTGTTTTTCCAGGGAGAAGAGAAACAGAGGGCAGAGCTGCCGCACCTTGGAGCAGTGTGCCTGCCCACGCACACTGCACACACACTGACACAGCTCTGACCAGGGTCTAAATCAGTGAGGCAGATCAATCGACACCAGTTCAAGCTGGCCAAGGACCCGGCCCTCTCCATGGAGCTGTGGTGGGAGGCTGCAACTCAAAGCGGGCAGGGGAGAAGGGGATAAATGTCAGGAATGAATCTTTGAGGGCTGTGTACTTTGCTCAGGCTGCAGAGGATGACATTTGGGATCTGCAAGGTGCAGGTACATTAGTTCTCCGATCCACAGCAGTCCTGGAGGCATTTTAACATGCTGCTGACTTCTACTGCCTCTTCTGAGACTCCTCCCCCAAGATGGACACTTACTTTACACAGACTGCCTTGTTGACTAATATCCACCTGGCATAGCTGAGCTATTCCTGCCAGAGGTGAGGGTATTCCTGCCTGTACTCCAGCTAAGCTCTGCTGGTGTTATGCCCTTCATTGCCCATTCCCTCTCCTGCTTTGCCCGGGACGAGAGACCAGTTTCACCCACGTGGCTGAACTGAAGATCAGCCAGAAGAACAAGGAAGGCTCTTGCCCCACATTTCTCCTTTGCTTGGATATTCAGGCTGAGCTACAAATCTTGCCTTCAGAAACCCTTTCTGTTGATTTAAAAGGGTTGCTCCTGCCAGCGGATGTTTTACTTAAGAACAGTCTGGTACACGATAATTAATGTTAAGAGGCCATGTTTCCCTGCTGAGCAGCAGCTTATGTCAGGAGCAGCTCCATTTCCTGCGCTGGGAGGGCATGGGGATCAAGGCACTACCCTCCAGGAGTAGGGAGGGTTGGCTCCTGGCCTAGCAAACACTTCTGCCAGGCTGGCAAGGAATTTCTCATGGGACAGCCTGATTGGATTAAATAAACACTAGCATCAGGGCAAGAGAGGCACAGAAGAGGACTCCAGTCACTGAGGGACACTAGTGGGTGCATTTATTAATCCAACATCGATAAAACCTCTGACACCCAAAGTTCCCAGCCTGAATAATGCTTGCTCTGCCAAGCAGGCTTACTTCTTTCTTACTGTCTCACATGTCCTTAGCTGATGTTGGCTTTGCCACAGGGTTCAGATTCCTCCCTGTCTCCATTTCTTTGGCTTAGGGGATGGATGTGGACTCAGCAGGCTCAATTTTTTCCCTGCCTGCCATCATATTTCCCCTCAAGCTCATCCAAGGGACACAAATGTCCCTCTCAGGTCACACTTTAGCTATGTAAGACACAGAAAACTAACCTGAGCCCACCAGGTAGTCTCCTTACAGAGCTTCTATAGAGACAACTCTTGTCCAAAGATCGTCAGGTCCTGCACTTGGGGCACAACAACCCCATGCACCACTACAGGCTTGGGGAAGAGTGGCTGGAAACCTGCCTGGCGGAAAAGGACCTAGGGGTGTTGAACGATGGCCAGCTGAATATGAGCCAGCAGTGGGCTCAGGTGGCCAAGAAGGCCAACAGCATCCTGGCCTATATCGGAAATAGCATGGCCAGCAGGACGAGGGAAGTGATCATCCCCCTGTACTCAGCACTGGTGAGGCCGCACCTCGAATACTGTGTTCAGTTTTGGGTCCCTCACTACAAGAAAGACATTGAGGTGCTGGAGAGAGTCCAAAGAAGGGCAACGAAGCTGGTGAAGGGTCTGAAGCACAAGTTTTATGAGGAGTGGCTGAGGGAACTGGGGTTGTTTAGTCCAGAGAAAAGGAGGCTGAGGGGAGACCTTATCACTCTCTACAACTACCTGAAAGGAGGTTGTAGCGAGGTGGGTGTTGGTCTCTTCTCCCAAGTAACAAATGATAGGACAAGAGGAAACGGCCTCAAGTTGCACCAGGGGAGGTTTAGGCTAGATATCAGGAAAAATTTCTTCACCGAAAGGGTTACCAACATTGGAACATGCTGCCAGGAAAGTGGTTGAGTCACCATCCCTGGAGGTATGTAAAAGACGTAGATGTGGTGCTTAGGGACATGGTTTAGTTGTGGACTTGGCAGTGCTAGGTTAACGGTTGGACTTGATGATCTTAAAGGTCCTTTCCAACCAAAAGATTTCTATGATTCACCCATCCAAAACCAACCCTCTCAGTCATGTGCACACATCCGTCCAGGAGTGCCCATTTCTGGGCATAGACCTGTGGAGAGAATTTAAAGAGCATGCTCAAACACTGTTTTTCCCCTGGTTTATATCTCAGGAACAAAACTCCACTCCGAAGGACAGGCTCCCTGGGGTTTAGGTGTCTGTCATGCTCCTAAGCGCAATAACAGCCTCTTTTAACAGCAAAGGTAGCAGAAGCCCACGTGCGGAGCTTTGGTGCTTCGTGTTAGTATTTTGCCACATGATTACCTTCAGCAGCACGAAACTTGTCTGTCCTGGGGCACACGGGAAGGCTAAGGGAAAAGTCCAACTTACCGGGGAGAGGGAATGCTGGCACACACATGCAGCACCATGGTGAGCCACTCTACACTTGCACCCTCCAGTCTGGTGCTGCACTGACACGTCTGGGTGTGCACATGATCACTCCAATTCCCTGTTCAAGTATTTCTGGAGAAAAAAAGATAAATGTGTTCACGGAACATCAGCCACTCATACTTGGGGTTTTTAGTTTTGGCATGCTGGGGGATCTTTAAACATCTGAAGTGGCATTTTTAGTGGAATTAGCACTAGACAAATTCAAGATAGTAATTTCAGCACAAGCAGAGTCAAATAAATGTTACTAGATTGTGAAAAGTTCCCACCAATAAACACAGCGTGAGAGGGTAGCAACAGTCAGAGGCAAGTATAGCCATTGCACCTGTATTATTCTGCTATATAAACATTTTGCAGGGCCTGGTACCAAGTATATTAAAAATTATGCCAGATTCCCAGGGCCCTTTGTCCTCCCAAAGCCTCCTCCCCTAATGGCTGGCTCTTCTGGCGACACTCTGAGCATGGCTCTTTCCAGGCAACACGAGGAATGGTGGGCTAAAAACACCCTCAAACACCCATGCTGTGCCCCACAGAAACAGGCAGGGAGTGGGCAGGGAAGGCTGGTGGAGTTTCAGCTGTACCATGTGACCAAGAGCACTACTCCTGCATTGCACCTGCCCAGAGGCATTGCCCTCTCCCAGGAGATTAGCCCAGATCCAGCACTGATGATATTGAGATTTATGTCTCTTTTTCTCTTAAATATAAAAGCATGTAGGAACCTAGAGGGAGTCAGAAGTTCACAGACCGTCTGGCACTTGCTTGAGTTGATGTGAACCTCTGCTGTGGAAATTTTTCTAGGACATGCTTTCTCATGAGCACGCCACACTTTCAGTCTGGGTGAAAATACCACAAGAATAACTTTTCTCATGTTATTTCAGTATTTATTTTCTGGTTCCTGTCCAACACTAAATCAGGAAGTGAAGAAGCGTGAGAAAATTTTATAAAAAGAAAAAAAAAGGTTAATAATGGTTTTTAAGTCTCAAAAAAGTTTCTGTTCTGCTCGAGCCCAAGGCAAAAGTTTTGTTCTTGTTTTATTCCAAAAGGTTCATCCATTCTTAGTTGCTTCTGCAAGAGATCTCGCAGCACTGTGAGGCCATCAGCAGAGAGGCCAGAGGAAGCCTTGAGCCTTGCTGTTGACTTCTGATGTGCTACTGATTCCTTAGCCAAGTCAGTTAGGCCATCTGCGTGTCCGTTCCCAGCCTCTCTATGAAGATAGCTAATATTTATCTTCCTTTGAGAAGTGCTTCAAAATTCTTGGGTGAAAACTTCTATGCAAGTGTAAAGGTTTTTTTATAATTAATATCCCTTCTTTTTTACCCCGACAAGTGTAACTGAGCCTGTATGTACCCTTTTAAGTCTTTTAACAGTGGAATCCTTTCATAGTGACTTAGGATATGATGTAATGTCTATGCATTGTTAACAGGACCAAAGTGTAATAAACATTCATTTTAATGAACAAAGCAAAGAGATGTAACTCAGAAGACCCACAGGGAGATGTGTTGTATAGAGTTGCCATGTTTGCATGCATGCTTTTCTGACTGCAGTCAGTTTTAACAAGGGTAAAATACTATTGCCGTTAAATCACACGTGGGTTTTTGTTGTGTGTGTGTTTTTTGTTAGGTTTTTTTTTTTTTAAATGAGCCTGAGAATTGCAGGGGTGTTCCTGAAGACATAATGGCTACATCTGTACTAATAAGCTAAATGTGTCCAGGACTGTGCAGTGGCCCCAAGGCCAACTGGCACAGAAAAGCCTACCTCCATGCTATTGAACTCTCCTCGTCTCCAGAACAGCAGGGCCACATCCAACTCACCTCCTGGGAACCGGCACTGGCCGGCGCTGGCTCCAGCACCGTGCCAGGAATTGTTTGGGAGAGCGTTAGATGGCACTGGGCTCAGCCATGCCAGGGACCATTTAGACAATTAACAGTGGAGACATGCAAGTGCCAGGACCTGGCATCGTTCCCCGGCACTGCTTGATTTATTAACATCGAGTAGCCATGTGGCCTGCAGAGCCTTTATTGCTGGTGACAGTACCAGGAAAGGAGAAAGTTGAGGTTACTTTTGCAAGGCTGGCAGATAGAAAAAAAACAGGCTGCTTGGGTTCTTGTCTTGTAAACTGCACATGCTTTACATGGAAATTATTAAGAGACAATCAAGGCGGGAGCCTGCAATGCTGCCTTGGCAAAGCTGCTTTTCAAAGTGTTGTAGTGTTTTGAAAAAGTCTTCAAGCTCAAGAGTGCTTGGTACTGAAGAATACCTGGTCAAAGTCATTTTACTTATTTGTATTTTACTAAAGGGATGTAACCAGGACAAAGTATTGTTCTTACAAGTCCACCCAGTCCTGTGCAGTCCCTAGAACCCCGTGGCACCACATTTAAAACTTGCTGCAACTAAATAACTAGGACATTTGATGCTACCACATGTGAATCCTTTACAAATAAAATGAACTGCTGTGCTTCACTGTTGTCCGGATGATGTTCAATTAAAAACCTTATTAAATGGTGCTCTAGAAAGCTATGTTCTTCCTCTCATGTTTTCCTAGAAAAAGTTTGCTAGAAGTAGTACATGGAAAGCAGGGGGGAGGTAATTGTGTCCTCATCTAATTACTAAGTAGTTTTTTCCAAAAGTTTCCTAGGATTAGAGAGAAATCAGCAGTACCACATGTGTACAGCAGAAGCATCTGTCTTTGATGTATGACTTACATATCTAGTGAGACAATTAGGTTAGTAAATGCTAAAGAACAGTCCTTGGTACCTTATAAACAGTTGAATATGAGAAACCTGCCCATCCAACTCAACACTTCACATTATTAGCATATATGGATTTCAGCCCGTCTCTTGCTTGCTGCGAAATGAATGCTGAATCACTCAAAAGAGAAATTGCTGAACTTTCTCTTGTTGACACAGTAGCAGATTGACAGGCTAAACAGGCTTCTGAATCCTTCCGTAAAAAAAATTGTGTCGAGAAGTGATGGTTCAGGGACAGCCATAACAGCAGCTTCTTCTACTTATTTCAATGTATAACCCGCATTTGAAGACGGCAGAGTCCAGGGCCCCACCACAATAAGCACTGTTGTAATCTATAACTGGCAGTTGGCCTGAGGAGCTCCTGGTGGAGCAAGGTGCTGATGCTGGTTCAGGAGACCTGGGTTCTGCTCCTGCTATTGCTTATTAGTTTATTTCTCTTTCTCCCTACCTCTAGGCTCCATTCAGCAAAGCAGCATGTGCTTATCCTCTCTGGATTTCAACAATTTAGGTACTAAACCAGTGCTGTAATGCTTCTCTGAATAAGCATGTGCTGTTGGTTGAGCCAGAGGTTGTTCCATACCTGCTTTCACTCAGCAAGAGCTTCTCAGCTGCCTGAACACGTATCTAAGCTTGGGCATTTAGCCCTTATTTGGCAGAAGAGCCAGCCTTCTAAAAACTGCAGACAGTGAGCTCTTTTGGTGGGTTTTCTTTCCCTTTGCTTTCACTCATATCTCCTGCTTTTCTCACTGCAGCCAATTCTGGAAGTTGAAGAGCCCAAGGACCAGGAGACCAGTTGGTCCAGCCAATATGGGGAGCCTCATGAATGGATCTGGCTTCAGCCCCATGGCCAGCCTGGTCCCATTTGGGAGGTCCTGGTGATACCAAAAAGCACCTGGACTGAACTTGACTTTGTTTCTGAATGCCCCTCTGAAACCCTGTTTACTTGAGCTTGAGCCTGGTATTTGTGGCATCCTTTTCCTTCTCCTTCACCCCGGGCAGGCTGCAGGGCTTTTACATCAGAAAGCTGATGTCAGTACAATGTCAGCAGGACACAGAAGACTATTCCTGTGACTAAGAACTGACCAGGACAGGCTCCTCTACCTGGCCCCCGGAGCAAGGCAGTCTTTGCAAAGTCTTGCTAGATTGCTATAGTCTGCACAGCCAGCCAGTGAGCTCTGCCAGATACTGTGTTAGTTCTTGGTGATGGCTACTGCTCTACAAGGAAACAAAAGGCTGTTCGTATGCAGCAGACACTCGGCCTCCTTGCAGCACACCGTGTGGTGTTTAGATTTAAATGTATTTTGTCCCAGCACCTTAGCAAGGCTTTGTGGTGCAATAGGAAGCTTAGAAGCCATAGGAATGCGTAAGGCCAGTCCTTGATTCATCCTGTAACCTAAAAATACAGACTGATTCCTGCAGCGGCTATTTTAGTACGAGACAGCAAACTGCTTCCTTGAGATGAAAAGGCTCAAATACCAGTACCCTCCTCATAAACAGGATCTTGATATATATGGAGAAGAATCAATTTAGACTGCACGAGGCTCACACAAATGCAGACACAAACATATACAAACATGTCAGCAAGGCGAGATAAGCAGCACAGCTCTTCACAGAAATTCCTGCCTGTCATTTCTTTTGAGGTGAAATAGGTAAATAATAATAATTTTAAAAATAAGAAAAAGAAAAAGAAAAAGAAAAAGAAAAAGAAAAAGAAAAAGAAAAAGAAAAAGAAAAAGAAAAAGAAAAAGAAAACAGTGAGGCTCTGCCTCGTGTTTCTGCTAGGCTTTTCCTGCACTTGAGAGCTACCAGTCTAAACATGCTCTTCCAGCCTTCCTACACCTGAAGGAATATGAGTTCATAAAAAGACTGCCAAGATCGTGTAGCACCTTTATAGAGCACGCTCTGCTTTCCATGCTTCTTAGCCTGGAAGCAGGTCCCAGATTACACAAGAAGAGAAGGAGGGGGAAAAAAACCCCTTAGAGAGAAGATGTGTTATTCACAACACATTCTGCGTTATTTGCTGTTAGATAGACCAGAGAAACTCTGGTTGTGTGTGTTTGAATTGCAAAGTGTTTAGGCTTTGAAGCCAATCCCATCAGTGGAGCTTCAGCAAGGAGGAAGACTTCTTTGGGGAGTCCTGAAGTCATTTTAGGAGCAAGCCTTTGCCATTGCCCTTGCTGCTACCTTGAATCAATCGGTGCTACACTCTCTTTCTTAAATGCAGTGGTCTCCGGAAATATTTGGGAGTACTCTATGCCAGGAAATTTAAATCTCCCTAGTAAACAAATAGCCACTGATTCCAAAAGGACTCTTCTGAAGTAAACATCTCTCAAAGGTTTGACTCCCTACTTATTTCCACCACTGGGATTTTAGGGGCAGTTTTTGAGTGCAGCGAAGAGCCACCCACATCTGAACTCCAGTGAATCAAGATGGAATTCAAGAAATGGTTTCAAGGGTCCAGTTACCATTTTGTGATCTCAGGATAGTGAGAGTTTCCAGATGAACAAGTCCCTTCTCAACACTTTCAATACCCTTTTGCTTGTGCTTCACTGAAAATGAAATGCAAATGAATAAGCAAAGTTGGGGATGTTGAACGTGAAGCAGTTTTTATGGAGAAGTAAGAGGAGAAGGTAAGGTGAACAGTCAGCCTATGTTACAGGAAGAACAGGGGGATGATCTTCACTGTAACACCACCGGAGTTGCCGGAGGTGCTTCAGGGAGGAACCGAAGCTGAAATCTCTTTCGGCAAGGGATGCTATTTCAGGTGGGGATAGCTACCGCTTTGGTGTCAGGCGGGATAACACTCTTCATTAAGCACAAACAAGGCCTTGTACTGCTGGAGCCAAGGAGAGTCATTACAGTTTGGACAAGCACACACGACTCAGGGACTTTCACACTCCTTAGTCTCCAGTCTTGGGTCAGAAATCTCACAGGCTAATTTTCACGTGTTTACTCAGCTACATTAGACTTTCCTTCCGAGAAAAACAATCATAAGAGCAACAAAAATTACCTTCTTTCATGCCTCAGAAAGGGCTCAATACAAGTTTGTTTTGCTCTCAGGTTAGGGTTGGGCAGTTGCAAGGGTGTTGTTTCTGATTTTATCCAAGCTGTTTTATTTCTGCTTCACTTTCGTGTGCCTGTTGTCTTTGGGAGAGCATTCCTCACAGTAATAAGGTGGCATCTCCCCAGACTGCCTTCAAGCTACCACTGACATTCATGCTGCAACCCATCCTCCATCAGAGCGTCAGCAATCAATTATAGATAGTCAACAGCTCCTTAGAGCAGTTTTTCCAAGAGTGAGTGAAAAATAAGAAACACTAATAATTATGTCAGGCTACCACAGGCTTCTTACGAGAAGAAAAGCAGGTGAAGAGCGAAGCACCTTAGCTGATAGCTTCTCCCACATGGGCTCACACAGCAGCCACCTTCCACATGCCCCCACAGCTGGGGCATGGCTCCAGTTAGGGGGTAGGAGAGCAAGGGAGACTGTCTTGGCTGCTTTCAAGGATGGGTGGCAAAAAAGTAGCTTTTCCAGTTAAATCCTTCACTGACATTAGGAACAGGCACAAACACCCTCATGCTGACATCCCACCAAAAGCAGCAGCTGCTTCTTACTACTTTCCTTCCTCCCACCCTACATGCCTCTGTCAAGGAGACCAGTGTCCCTTTTCCTAAGACTGAGTGGGGAATGAAGGGGACCAGCTATCACAGTCAGCGGTACCAGGGCAATGAGCAAGTCCACATATGAGAACATCATTCATGCACGTCATTCAGGATACACATGCAACAGGGGCTGAATTTTGGTCGTACAGGCCCCCTCCTCTTTGGCTCTTCTCAGCGTGTGGGTACTTTTCCTTTACAACCTGCACAGTGCTCATCCCATGTATTTTCCAGTGCATGCATGCAGCATTTTCTGTGCCTGCTGCTTCGCAGAACGCTTTGAACGGGCTCAATAAAAACACATTTATGCCGATGCTGGCTTCTTTTGTCAGAGCAGAAACAGGCCGACTCCATCTCACAGACCTCCTGCTGCTCTGCGTGTGTTAGAGCCAGTTCAAGTGCCTTTGCTGTGCCTTGCCAACAAGCACGCTCTGCTGCTGCCCTCGCACTCTCTTGCTTTCCTTACCACCCCCCCTCCATCTTAGGAAATAATTAGCAAAGAAGAATGAATAAAGCAATATAGAGTGCACTTCTGAGGCTTCCGACAGCTGTTGGCAGCTGCACTCGCGTACTCCTGGTGCTGCTCAGCTTCCCTAGAGAGCCACATAAGCCTTCCCTTTTCAGGTGCCCCCCTGCCTCCACACACCTGGGCTGAGGTCAGGTGAAGAGGAAGGCGCCCACGCAATGCCAGCTTCTTGCAACACATGGAAATGGCAGGAGTGGGGAACACACATTTCCCTCGGGGCAGAAAAAAAGCAAGCCTTTGTGGTGTGGCAGTGTCCCACTGCATAATGCCCTGCCATAATGAATAGGTAGGCTGCAGGTATAGGCTATAAATAGGTCCTATAAAGTGCTATTAAAGCAGCATACATCTGTTGTGTTGCTTGCCTCAGCCAAAAGTGTCACAAATTACTAGAGCAACAGTGGAAAAGGATATCACAGCCTGATGAGCGCTTGTGAGTGAATTTGCAATTTGAGGGAGAATGGAGAGACAAGTCTGCAGGCTGTAGACCTCCCTGGCACCAAGACAGGCACCAAGGGGACATCTCTCCACTTCCCACTTCTCAGGAGAGATTTCCAAAGAGGAAGACACAGCTCCTTTGCTATCTTCTTTCAGGCCTCAGCTGCTCTACTGAGAGACACTACAAAGGTGTCAGTAAATAGCAATGACAGTGATGAAATTTCCTTCCAATAAGTGTCAAGTACTCCACTGCAAAAGTACTGCTGGAGAGCAAAGCGATACTTTATTCCTGCACAAGGCCAGACATAAACAAGCACTCTTAA